>NC_087246.1:69921802-70571802 GCF_037042905.1 Lytechinus pictus
GTGGTTAAGATCACTGATCTGTCCACTAGCAGATAATATTCAGATCAGTGGCTTTGATCACTGATCGGTACACTAGCAGATAATAGTTAGATCAGTGGTTTTGTTCACTGATCTGTCCACTAGCAGATAATATTCAGATCAGTGGTTTTGATCACTGATCTGTACACTAGCAGATAATATTCAGATCTGTGGCTTTGATCACTGATCTGTTCACTAGCAGATAATATTTAGATCAGTGGTTCTGTTCACTGATCTGTCCACTAGCAGATAATATTCAGATCAGTGGTTTGATCACTGATCTGTCCACTAGCAGATATTCAGATCAGTGGTTTAGATCACTGATCTGTCAACTAGCAGATAATATTCAGATCAGTGGCTTTGATCACTGATCTGTACACTAGCACATATTCAGATCAGTGGTTTTGATCACTGATCGGTTCACTGGCAGATGATATTCAGATCAGTGGTTTTGATCACTGATCTGTCCACTAGCAGATAATATTCATATCAGTGGTTTAGATCACTGATCTGTCCACTGGCAGATAATATTCAGATCAGTGGTTTTGATCACTGATCGGTACACTGGCAGATAATATTCAGATATGTGGCTTTCATCACTGATCTATCCACTAGCAGATAATATTCAGATCAGTGGTTTAGATCACTGATCGCTACACTGGCAGATAATATTGAGATCTATGGCTTTGATCACTGATCTGTACACTAGCAGATAATATTAGATCAGTGGTTTTGTTCTCTGATCTATCCACTAGCAGATGATATTCAGATCAGTGGTTTTGATCACTGATCTGTCCACTAGCAGATATTCAGATCAGTGGTTTAGATCACTGATCTGTCCACTAGCAGATAATATTCAGATCAGTGGTTTAGATCACTGATCTATCCACTAGCAGATAATATTCAGATTAGTGGTTTAGATCACTGATCTGTCCACTAGCAGATAATATTCAGATCAGTGGTTTTGACCACTGATCTATCCACTAGCAGATAATATTCAGATTAGTGGTTTAGATCACTGATCTATACACTAGCAGATAATATTCAGATTAGTGGTTTAGATCACTGATCTGTACATTAGCAGATAATATTCAGAACTGTGGTTTCGATCACTGATCGGTACACTAGCAGATAATATCCCGATCAGTGTTTTTGATCGGCTATCATAAATTAGCTCTTTGTAGCCATTTCATGTATTAATACCTAAGGAGTAAACTAATTGGACAAAATTCGCCGTTTTCAAAAGGCTACAGAGGCTGCAAAACAGCTATAAAACGGATATAATTAAGGGATATGAAATAAAGAGACAAAACGGCTGTAAAACGGCAAGTTGCTTACTGTGTTTAGCTACAATAATCGCAATTTCTGAGCTTTACCTTATATGAATCTCCAGTTATTGTCGTTACTTTCACTCCATCGGCATCCTGTTCTATACTAGACACTGGTTTACTCAGTAAAACATTACCTAAAAAGAAAGCAAAGATAATCAGAGTCGAAGTAAATCATTTTTTTCAAACAAGCGCACACCAAGTTACCAATAATGCATAATAGCATTTCCATTTATTTGAAAGTAGGATAAAAGAGCATTGTTGATTAAATGCCTTGCTCACGGGCATAGGTGACGCAGCCGGGGATCGAACCCCAGGCTTTCCATGTATAGCCAGGCGCCTTAGACCACTCGGCCACGGCACCCCCGTGCGGTTGGAGAAATATACAGTGCGCCCCCAAAAGAAACCAAGAATTATCGATGATTGATCTTATCTTAATCATAAGTACAGACAACAGCCTATCATTATTAAAGGCTGTTTAACTCCTTATAGAAAGTTGCGTCATATTTTGTTCTCAATTGCACAACAAGGGGAGGGGGGTGATTATAAAATTATCCAACCCAGACCACTCTTCTTTTTTCTACCTCTTGAATTCGCTGCCACTAAATTTTAAACAGAAATGCCAATAATTTCAGGGAAGGACAGTTCGATTCATTCATTTCAACCATGAAACCATAACAAATACACAAATTAAAACAAGAAACAATCATAATTCGAAATATAATCTGATGATGAATTTGGAGAGTCAATTGAAGGTTAAAAACTTGCTAAACATAGTGCTCTAAAATAGGCAAACATTACATGTGAAGATCACACGTTTGTAAATGTTACGGATAATATATCACAAATAAGCACAAGCAAATACACTCACACCCACCCACACACACACGCACACGCATGGTACACACTCTAAAAAATATTGAGTAAAAAATTTCCATGAGGGTAATTATGTGTCCAACCAACATTGGGCATTTCTTTTGGGCATTTTTATTTATCCGCTTTGATGAAAATTTTGCCCATTCTTAAGAAATTGCTGCTTATTTTTTTAAACTTTACTGAACAAGGGTTAGGGTTAGGACAATATGCTTCCCGCATTGGGTAAAATACCGCCCCAAATTGGTAGGACACATAATTACCCTCGTGCTGGTTAAAATTCTACCCAATATTATTTTTTACAGTGCACGCAGTATTATCAAAAGAGTTACGTGAAGTCGAGAGAGACTATAATTGTCTCTTCAATAAAACCTAAATATTACGGAGTATTGCATAGAGTACGTATTTGAACTGAGAGGAAACCTTTGGGTAATGATATTTGATACATGAACGTGTATGAGAATGAACATATTTATTCAAAGTAAACATCGACAAATTATTTAGGTATATCAATATCATTAACATTAAACATTAATAATCGCTATTGGTCCTTGTTATGGCACATTTTGGTAACTGCACGTTTTGGTAAATTACCAAAATGTGCCGTAATAACTGCACATTTATTTGGTAACTTACCAAAATGTGCAGTAATTATGTTACTAAATATTTTGGTAACTGCACATTTTAGTAAATTAACCAAAATGTGTAGGGCATTGGCGGCACATTTTAGTAACTTCTTGGATCATTCGCTTAGTTGTCTGTATTTGTTCATTGAATTAAAAAATACAATATACCCTGTTTATGCACAAGACTGTCATATCTTAAAACCACACTGGCCAAACCCATTTGGTTTACCACTAATTCTAAAAATTACAAAAAAATATTTTATTTTTTAAAATATGGAGGCACATTACGTCATTTCTTTCACCACAATGTGCCGTAAAAGCTCTTTATTACCTTCGGCCGTTGTCCGGCCTGAAGACGGACAGTCAAACTGCCCGAAACGTCGAGTCTTCTCATCTGCTCCTGCTCTACAACTCACCGACTCAAGCCGACCTTCTCTCATCAACTCAAACTTCCCTCACTTCTCCAACTCAAGCCCGCCTTTTACCATATACCAATTATAGGTCCAGGCTTCTACTGAAGCCTCTCACCTTGCCTACTACTCAATCTTTTCTTCTCTTTCTGGTTTACAGTCCTTTTAAAGGTCAAGTCCACCCCAGAAAATTGTTGATTTGAATGGATAGAGAAAAATCAAACAATTTCATCAAAATCGGATGTAAAATAAGAATGTTATGACATTTTAAAGTTTTTGTTATTTTTCACAAAAGAGTTATATGCACAACTCATTGATGTGCAAATGAGAGAGTCGATGATGTCACTCACTCACTATTTCTTTGTTTTTTATTGTTTGAATTATACAATGTTTCAATTTTTACAGATTTGACAACTGGGACCAACTTGATCTAACCACAAACTCTTAAAATTATAATAATAATAATATACAGTTCTTGTATAGCGCATATCACATTATGAATAATGTCTCTATGCGCTTCTAAAGGACTTGGATATTATTACCCCAGCTGTAGCTTGGCAGCCGTAATTACTAAGATTACAGCGCACACGCATTTCAAGGAATAAATTTCTGCCAGGTACCCATTCACCTCACCTGGGTTGAGTGCAGCACAATGTGGATGAATTTCTTGCTGAAGGAAATTACGCCATGGCTGGGTTTCGAACTCACGACCCTCTGTTTCAAAGTCAGAAGACTAATCCACTGGGCCACAACGCTCCACACAATAATGGTAATTGCACATGTTCAGGGAGGAATATAGTTTTGTTCCACATGACGATAAGAAAATTAGAATTTTTCGTATTTCATATAATAAAATACAAAAGAAATAGTGAGTGGGTGACGTCATCTGTCTGCTCATTTGTATACCGACCAGTATGTGCATATAACTGTTTTGTGAAATTAAGCAAAACTTTAAAATGTCATAACTTTCTTATTTTAACCGATTTTGATGAAATTTTCAGTGTTGTGTTTGTTGGATTTTTCTCCTTTTATTAAAACTAACTTTTTATTGGGATGTCCTTGTCCTTTAAGGACTACAGTCATTTCCGTCAGAGATAATGTACTCTCTAACCTCTACTTTGTCGGCTATCCATTTTACTTCTACCTCTATTCTCTTTTTCTCAATCCTTACATGGTCGTGAGAACAAATTGACGAAATCAACATCAGGGGACGGCTTGGTAATTCGATTGGATAGGGGTAAGAAAACTTAACGAACACGGCATTTTCTTTTTAAAAAATGGTTTATGCAGTTTTTGACCTAGTCCTCTCTTTTTAATACTTTTCCTTCGTCTATTTTGATTTCTTTCCCGTCTTACCCTCTTTTCTCCCAATCAATTTTACTAAAAACCAAAACAGGTGGTCCCCCGTCCTGTACAGTGCGTCCCAAAAAAAACTATACACTTTTGAAATGGCTGCCAAATAAAAAATATAGCATTTTGGGGGAAAAGACTTACATATATGGAAAGCCAATAAAGTCAACTTACAAATGACACCAAAAAGTAGGAAAACTGTTCATGCTTGAGCGAGCACTCCCCACTGAAACAAAGGGTATGAAAATTAGGGTGGGCTGGAATTAGCCTTCCACTTTTATGTCAGTTTTAACAGGCAAATCCTTTCAAACTTGCAAAGTTAAGGGCGTTGTGATAAATTAATGATCAACCGTGACCAGTTTTGGTTGCTTATGCCAATTTTATAAATTATTAAATTGACTTTTAATGCATGAGTGAACACAAATTACACTTTTTGGGCAGCATTTCAACTTTATCATTTGGATCTCTTTTTGGGCAGCATTTCAACTTCATCATGTGGATCTCAGCAGTGTGTTCATGGGATTCGGGAGAATAGGGGGTGAGATAGGACTTAAGTGGGAGAAGTAGGTTGATGGAATAAGGGTCAACAGAACATTCAGCCCCCGCCCCCTCCCTCCCCTCCTGTTGAGAGACTGATGGCTATTGTCATGTACGCGTGAAGTCCAGAGCGGAATGTTGATCTATTGATTAATTCTGAATTGGGGCATCAACTTTTTCCTATCAATCATTTCATCAACAATTTATCAGTAAATCAACTCATTCAATGTGCAATGTGATCAATCAAACATTCAGTTTTTTTCAATAAATTATTTCATTAATCATCATAATCATTAAATTTCTTGGTAATAATTCAAAAAAAAAGTGACCATCAGCCACCGGTCACTTGGCAGCTAAGTTTTGAATAGGCTACAATCCAGGAAGTGAGACAGAGAGGGGGGGGGGGCTGGGAAATGGAGGTGGAGAGGGGAGGGTACATATGACTTAATTTGTAAAAGGACAAAAAGAAGAGGAATGCCCTTTTAACCAAGTCTTAGCATATCTCGCCCTCTTGCTTGTAACAGGTACCATCACATTACTCTGACTCTCACGAACACACTTCTGAGGTCCACAAGATGAATATGCTACACTAAAATTTCAATTCCTGTTCACTCATGCATTAAATTTCAATTTAGTAACTCATGAAATTTGCCTAAAAAACCAAAACTTATCTCACTCATTAATTTAGCTTAGCAAGTTCCAAAGGACTAACCACTCAAAAAAACTGTAAGGCTAATTCCTGCCCAGCCTAGCCGAGCTTAGTGTCCGAGGAGGATAGAAGCGGGGGGGGGGGGATGAGATGGAGGGAGGGGTTGCTAAATGTTCTGTTGACCTTTATCCCATCAACGTACTTCACCTACCTAAATCATATTACCCCCTCTTCTCCTGACTTTCATAAACACATTGTTGAGATCCACATGATAAAGACAAAATGCTGCACTAAAAATTGCAATTCACGATCACTCATGCATTAAATTTCAATGTAATAAATTCAATTCAATAACGCATTAAATTTTCACAAACAACAAACTGATCACAACTGATCTTTAATTCACCAAATAGCCCTCAACTTTGCAAGTACCAAACAAAAAACCTGAAAGAAATTGGAAGGCTAATTCCGGCCCATCCTAATTTTCATACCCTTTGTTTTAGTGGGCAATGCTCGCTCAAGCATGAATAGTTTTCCAACTTTTTGGTGTCACTTGAAAGTTGACTTTATTGGCTTTCCATATCTATAAGTTATTTCCCCCAAAGTGCTATATTTTTTATTTGGCAGCCATTTCAAAAGTGTATAGTTTTTTTTGGGACGCACTGTATAGCGGCCATTAGCAGCAGACCTATAGCATGGATCCAGTGTGTGATACGCGGACCTTGCCTATTAGACCCAATACGATAATTTTGGTCATTTGTTTTTATTTATAGTGCACACGCCTCCAGTAAAATCAAAACCTGGATCCGCATCCCAGCAACACAGGTGTAAATCTACAAAATATTCTTAAGAATTTGTATCACAACCCGCTATTCTTTTTTGAAAAGCGCTTATATGCTTTTAACTAAGGCATTTCCAACATTAAAGACACACATTTAACCAGGGACCTGGAAACGATTTTTTCAGTGGGGGTGCTGAAATCTCTCCTCAAAGGTGGGGGGAAGACACAATTGAGTTTTCCATAATAACACACACACACACACACACCTCTAAGGGCACCACACCCACACACACCCTCACACACACACACACACCCACACACACACACACACACACACTCACATATACAGGGGCCGCGGAAGCGGGGGGGCTGGGGGGGCTTCAGCCCCCCCCCCCACTTTTTTCCAAAACCGTGTACAAAAACGTAAAAATGACCATATGATTGTGATTTTTAGCATGGTCAGCCCCCCCCCCCCCCACTTTGAAAACCGTTCCGCGGCCCCTGATATATATAGATATTTATATATATACGATCATCAAATCACACAACGAAAAAGTCATCAGAAAATCAAAAGAAGAAGAGAACCCTCCGGAAAAAACATGCAACTGCCGAGTGAAGGAAGACTGCCCTCTACGGGGAAACTGCCTGGCCAAGTCGATAATATACAAAGCATCTGTCACACACGGCCAAAGAGATACAATCACCAAAGTGTATTTTGGCCTAGCAGGGGGAACTTTTAAAGAAAGATTCAGAAACCACACAAAATCTTTCCGAAACGAGAAATACCAAAACGAAACAGAACTATCTAAATACATATGGGATCTACAAAAGAAAGGGGAACGATACAATTTAAAATGGGCAATAATGAAAAAATCCAACTTGGCAATGCGGGGAAGTGGAATCTGCAACCTATGCTTAGACGAAAAACTCATTATCGCAACTCACAAGAAAAACTCACTCAACCGAAGGTCCAAACTAATCAGTACATGCCGTCACAAAAGAAGGAACAAAGAACCGCCGGACCGTGAAATGCATCCATTGCCCCAACCGAGGGCCCCCACCAAATCCAACTAGCTTCAGTGTCCTGATGAGCCGCCCGTGATCGAGGCGCGAAACCATTGGTAGACCAGAGGTGAGGAAAAGTTCTACAACGCTCTGCTTCAGTTGAAACATCGAGCACTTTCCCTGAACTTGATACATTCCAATTTAATTTGTATATATATATATACATATATATGCCAGTCACTTCTTAGCTTTCAGGCTTCTTATAAAAGAACATAGATATATAATTAGATATAAAATTAGATAACTCGAGCGCGAAGCACGAGCTATTTTGGGGGGGAAATTTCATGCATTTTGTCCTGAAAATTGAACATTTTGAGCAATATGTTTGTGGTCCTGAACAAGATCATGAGATGCATATGTAACAAATAATAACTGCGAATGTGGTCAGCGCGAGCAAATATTTTTTTAATGCGCTCTGGTCCGATCGAAAGGGAAGTGTAATAAGGACTGTTTGCAGTTACCCATTAAGACGATACATATATCAAAAATCAAATAATGCGAGCGCGAAGCGCGAGCTGAAAAATTGACATTCCGACCTAAATACTGGACATTCTAAACACTTTTTGTAGTCATGAACAGGATAGGTATATAGCTATACAATTGATGCGAGCGCGAAGCGCGAGCGTAAATAAAAATGAGATTTCAGACCTAAAAACGGGACATCTTAAGCACTTTTCTAATCATTAATAGGATAGGTATATAATTATACAATTGATGCGAGCGCGAAGCGCGAGCGGAAATAAAAATGACATTTCAGACCTAAAAACAGGACATCTTAAGCACTTTTCTAATCATGAAAATGATGGGTAATTGGATATATATTCTAACATTAATAAAGTGAGCGCGAAGCGCGAGCGGAAACAAAATTGAGATTTCAGACCTATAAACGGGACATTCTATTCATGTTTTGTAAATCAAGAAAATGATGGGTAATTGGATATATATTCTTACATTAATAATGTGAGCGCGAAGCGCGAGCAGAAAATTTTTGATATTCTGATCTGAAACTCCAGACTGAATGTAATATGGTTTGAACAGATAAAGAAAAATCAGACGAACATAAGAATAAGGATTTGATTAAAATCCGACAAGGAATATCAAAGTTATTGCATTGTAAAGATTAGCATTATTCCGGTGAAACAGTTTTAAAGCATGTTTTCATTAATATTCAATGAGCAAACTGATGATGTCATATCCCCACTTGTTCTTTTGTATTTTATTATATAAAATTAGGTTTATTCAATATTTTCCCTTCAAGAACCAAAAACTGTTGAATTGACAACTGATTTAGTCTATTAGATATTCTTGCTGCAACTTATTTCATTATAAGGGAGACATATCATTCACACTGGTATGAAAAAAATGAAACAATTTTGATTCCATGTAATAACACAAGAAACAGGATAGTGGGGATGTGACATCTTCAACCCACATGGGCGGAAATCCCAGAGGGATCGACAGGGGGACGTGTCCCCCTACCAAAAATAGTAGGGGAACACAATATCAAATGTCCCTCCTACTATTTTTGGTCTTTTATGGAGAAAAATACATCACTTCACAATCGAAATAATACATGTATTTTGGACCAAATGACCTTACATTTTGGGTGAAAACCTTTTTTTTTTTTTTTTTTGGGGGGGGGGGGCTTGTCAAATTTTGTTAGGGTTAAAATGACCTAAATTTGGGGTGATAATAACCTTTTTTTTGCTTGTCAAATTTTCCAGGCCCTGGTCCGCCTACCTTTGGGGACAGATTTCCGCCTATGTCAACCCACCTATTAAATATTCATGACGACATGCATATCACCATATTCATAAAATATTGCTAAACTTTAGAATTAAATAAATTAACTATTTGTTATCAGATTTTCATAAAATTGTATTTGATATAAATATTTTCAGCCAGGAGTAACCCCAAAACAAGCTGCGAATCTGAATAAACATGCGTGCGCGTGTTTAGAGTTAGACCTAGTTTCTGGGCATTCTAAATACATTTTTTAATTATCAAAATAAATAATGAGAGCGCGAAGCGCGATCAGAAAATATTTGATATTCCGATCTGAAAAAGGGTGAATTTAAACACAATTTTAAGTACTGTATCGGAAAAATCTGAAGTAGGGGGGTCTACAAAATGTCGTTCATTTTCATTACATTTCTGTCATTTATCAACTTACCTCTAGATTTCCAGGAGGTGCTGCCTATGGAAAATAATACATGCAGCAGCCCCAAATTTTGGATGTGCTTCACCCCAGCACCCCCGCTTCCAAGGGCCATGGGGCAGGGCGAAAAAGACTGTGAAATTTGATTTGTATTGTCTGACTTGTAATTGTTTATTCAAAACACGGGCGGTCGGGGGCGCGCACACTTGATTCGACATAAAACCTGGAAGTTTCAAGTCCAACCACACCCATATCCCATATGTCCCTCCCTGCTATCGAGTAGTGTGTAAACTATGGTTATTACCACGTCTGTATCGGAATGTCGGAGCTTGATTGAGTCGCGTTATAGGAGGGATGTTATTTGAATATGTGAAAGACTATGTAAATGATTTGCGATTGTCGGATGTGATAATTAAGTATATTACAACATATTTTAACAAACACACGGGGAACCTGATTTCGTGGGGGTGCTGCCTATGGAAAATAATACACGCAGCACCCCCAGGACCCCCGCTTCCCAGGTCCCTGCATTTAACATGAAAGAAATGAAAAGTTTTACCTTTCCCAAGATGTTCTGCTATATTGAGGCAAATTCTTTGACTTCCGCCAATGAACTTTCTTTCCTGAAAAGAAAATGGAAGTTTATCTAATACTGGGGGATGAGCCGATGAGTTCACAATTGTATCCGCCCTTTGATGAATATAATCTGGAATGGCTTGCCATATGTAATAAGATCATGTCCATCAGTAGAAACATTCAAACTATAACTAAAAACCTATCTAAAATAATTCCCATACATTTCTATTTCCCTTTTCAAAATTTGTTCTCAAGCATTTCAATAGCTCTCAATTGCAGCGCAGTAGAATATATGCACATAGTTTCTGCGCTATATAAATCAGTATATTATTATTATTCTTATACGAGTTTCAAGAAAATAGGATTATCACTTCCATTAGGTGCCCCCCCCCCCCCCCCCCCCCCGCGGAAACCGGTATACATAAACAGAAAGGTACAGAGGGATAACAGAGAATGTAACAAACCGTCTTGATTACTCTTTTGCTCATGAAATCAACTGTCCAATATACAGGGACCGCGGAACGATTTTGAAGTGGTGAGAGAGGGTGTGGGGGAGGCTGAGTCAAGGGGGGGGGGGGCTGACCATGCCAAAGAAATAAAAAAACATGGTAATTTGTACTTTTGTACACGTATATTGAATATAAAAATGTGAAAGCTGAAGCCCCTAGTCCCCGGTTCCGCGACCCCTGCTCGTTAGTTACCTCTTGGGTTTATTTTTAGTGTCATGAAAAAAAAAATGAACGCACAATTGGTTACACCTATATCTGTTATCAATACTATCGATTCCCTATTATTGATATCTCATGATTCGATTGATCCAAATATCACCCACATCTACATGAATAAGAAAAAAAAAACAATTCAGAGATAAACAAACCTGAGCACCATTGTCAGTAGCCGACATCCGCATATATCCTGAAAATGATTTTAAAAAAACATAAGATGAATGTTTAAAAAATCAGAGGCGACTCTCGCTTTGTTTCTTTGTCAACAAAGATACAGTGAGGCAAAAAAGGACTCTCTAAAACACAGGTGGATGCAGGGGGCGAGGGGCCTGTGCCCCCCTATTGGCGGAGCAAAAAAAAGAGGAAAAATGTGAAAGAAAGGAAAAAAAGAAAAGGGAAAGAGGAGAAAAAAGAAGGGGAAACATAAGACTTCGAAAATAATAAACAAAAATATTTCATGTCACTAAATAAAAGTTTGATGATTTACATATCTTGCTCAATATGAGGCTTAACATATCAAACTTACCACCGCCTTCTTTGATGTACCAGAGGAAATAGAGGAGAGAAAGATCCTTGGCCTCGGCACAGAATTCAGCAGAACAATGGACATAGAGCACATCTCTGGTCAGTTGGAACCAGAAGGTCTTCTCAGCCCATTCCTTGACCGTCATACTGTCCCATTCTGCGGCTTCAGGGAAGTCCCAGGGACGGTCAAACGGAATCTAAACAAACATAGAAAGGAGAGGTAGAGGTAGAAGAAGAAGTGGCAGTGGTGGTATAGTAATAGTAGTAGTAGTAGTAAGGAAGAAGGAAAAGAAGAAGGAGAAGAAGGGGAGAAGAAAGAAAAGAAGAAAAAGAAGAAGTAGTAGTAGTAGTAGTAGTAGGGAAGAAGGAAAAGAAGGAGAAAGGGAGAAGAAGAAGAAAAAGAAGAAGTAGTAGTAGTAGTAGTAGTAGTAGTTATCCACCCCTTTACGACCATAACGCCCCTAATCCCCCTTTATGTCATACCGAGGTTTTTTACCCGACTGCTAAGAAAGCACGAATGCCTGTGAGCAAGCAACCAGGGGACCGACGGCTTAAGGTCCTCTCCGAGGGACCTGGTAATGAGGATAAATGCCTTACCAAAGGTCACTAGCGCACCTATACCGGAGGAAGTTCCAAATACGTCGTTGCTATTCAATATATTTTTTTTGTTTTGAATAATATTTTATTTTCTTCCTCTTTCAAATCAATAAGTTGACAATCACAATTCATATAAATAAATATTCTTTGCATCTATGCAATCAATAAACAATCAAACAA
The DNA here is from genome assembly GCF_037042905.1 of Lytechinus pictus. Lineage (NCBI taxonomy): Eukaryota > Metazoa > Echinodermata > Echinoidea > Temnopleuroida > Toxopneustidae > Lytechinus > Lytechinus pictus. The sequence continues at coordinate 69,934,201 of NC_087246.1, forward strand.
ATAAATATATCAATATCAATGAGATTACAAATATTTTTAAAAATTATTACAAATGAAATTAAACTGCCAAATTTCTCTTCTATGACAATGTGAAACATTTTTTTTTTCCCAAAAAGTACATAATATAGCATAAAATTATTTCAATATTTTTGATTTCAAAATTATGTCAAATCAAATAAACTACTTTTTTCATGAAACTCTATGCTCCTTTAAGAGGAAGATTAAATATATATAATCTTTCACTCACCCACGCACCCTCACACACACACACGCACACAAAAACCCTCACGCACACACATCATACAACAGGTAGCACATCCGTTCTGGTCTGTATATAAAATATAAAAAGAACCTAGGACGCGCGGCGCCAACTACGTTTGTTTTTCTCGAAAATTGTGAAATTGTCACGTGTATGGTACGTCCGCCCCACGTCCTAGTGAAGTTCATGTTGCGTGTGCGGCAGTGGCGTAGCTACGGGGGGGGCCTGGGGGGGGCACGTGCCCCCCCTGAGATTTGGTGTGCCCCCCAGGTGCCCCCCCAGAAAAAATTGGCAGAGCAAAAAAAAAAAAACGGAGAAAAAAGAAAGAAAAAAGGAAAAGAAGAAAAGGAAAAGAAGAAAAGAAAAAAGGAAAAGAAGAAGAAAGACAGAAGTAAAAAGAAGAGGAAAATATGAGGAGGAAGACGAGTGAATGAAATAATGTAAGGGGAAGACTTGCAATTAAAAAAAAAACATCTTTTCATGTTACTATATAAAATTTTTGCCGGCGCTTCGCGCCAGAATTGCCTGTTCGATGGGATTCATATCTTGCTCAATAGGCTGATATGGAGCAAGTTTTGAAGTCAATATGCAAAACATATTTTAGCTCGGACATCGAGCTTTCATTTTTTTTTTGCTCTGTAAAATGTCAGTTTTATGGTCTTCATATCAGCATTTTAAGCTCACGCTGCGTGGTCACATTGTTTGATTTGCCAAGTTCATATTGTCTACGTGTATTCCATAATGTTCCATTAAACAAATGTATTCAGAATGCCCAGATTCTAGGTCTAACTCTAAAACATGTGCGATAGCCTGCATGTTCTTTATTTAAAATATACTTAAATTATCCAGTTTCACATCAGAATATCAATAATTGTCTGCTCACGCTTCACGATCGCATTATTAATGATACCCAATTGACTATATCCTATACTGTATATGACTTACAAAATATGAATAGAGTGTCCCGCTTTTAGGTCTAAAATCTCAATTTTCTTCCTCTCGCGTTTCGCGCTTGCATCAATTGTTTAGTTACATACCTATCCCATTTATTAATACAAAAAGTGCTTAGAATTACAAATTTTTTAGGTCGGAATGTCAAAAAATTTGCTCGCGCTTCGCGCTCGCATTATTGAAATATATACCGTCTTCGTGGGTAACTGTAAGCAGTCCTTAACAGGTCCCTTTTCGATAATGCTAGAACAGTTGATAAAAAATTCAGTTCGCGCTTGGCGTTCGCAGTAACCATCTAGTTACATACGAATCTTGTTCAGGATCACACATAACATTGCCCAGAAAATTAGATTTTCAGGAAAAAAATACATTAAAGTTAAAAAAAAAAAATCGCTCGCGCTTCACGCTCGCACTTTTTTTAATAAGGCTTATGAGATTATTTTATGTTTATGTTGTTTTATAAGAATAAAACTAAGAAGTGACTGATATAGGTGAAGATAATTTCGGGCCCCGTCCCCTATTGGCGAAAGTCGGATCCGCCCTTGTGGACACATACACACACACCGGAAAAATGGCCGGTGCCCCCCCTGAAAAAGCAAGGACCCCCCAGTGCCCCCCCCGGGGAAAAAATCCTAGCTACGCCACTGGTGTGCGGTAACCCCATTGTGCTCACTATCCCCTACGCGAATCTCTTTAATTAAACACTCACTTCTACAAGCCGATTTACCTAGTTTTTGGAAAAAGCAACAGTTATTCTAGTCCTCAAAACCATCAAAGCGTCTGAACTAAATGACTACCGACTCGTAACCCGTTGTCCTCACATCGATCGTGATGAAATGTTTTGAGAGGATCATAATGACACTCATCCTCCCAGTAGTTCCCCCTGTTACAGTTTGCATACCAACCGAAGAAATCAGTTACGGACGCTGTGCTGACATTAGTGCATGAGATAGCTCAGCATACAGACAAACTGAGGTGTTATTCTAGGGCCTTTTTTGTAGATTTTTCTTCGGCTATCAATATGATACAGACAAACATTCTTTTTGATAAACTGAATGATTTTAACCTTCACCCTAAGATTGTACTTTTGCTAGTGGAGTTTTTAACTAATTAGAACCCAACGTACAATATAGTATGTCTGCTGAGATTATGATAAATACAGGTGCCCCCCAAGGATACGTCCTATCAGCACTCATGTATATCTTGTATACTAATGATTGTAACTCAAATGATGGAAATGTAAAGAATACTAAAATATGCTGATGACACAGTAATTCTAGGCCTGATGAAAAGTGGTGATGATAGTTATCATAGAAGTATTAAACGCTTCTCTAGGTGGTGCAAAAACCACCACCTCTTCATAAGGTGACCCGACAATTGCTCCGCCGACATCTGCTCCGCCGACAATTGCTACGCAAAATAAGACAGTTGCTCCGCCGACAATTGCTCCGGACAATTGCTCCGCCGACAGTTGCTCCGTCGACACTTGCTCCGCCGATATGTGCTCCGTCGACACTTGCTCCGCCGATATTTGATCCGCCGATATTTGCTCCGCCGACATGTGCTCCGCCGACATCTGCTCCGCCGAAAATTGCTCCGCCGACAATTGCTCCGCCGATAATTGCTCCGCCGACATCTGCTCCGATTATACGACAATTGCTCCGCGACAATTGCTCCGCCGATATTTGCTCCGCCGAAAATTGCTCCGCGACAATTGCTCTGCCGATATTTGCTCCGCCGAAAATTGCTCCGATTATACGACAATTGCTCCGCGACAATTGCTCCGCCGATATTTGCTCCGCCGACATCTGCTCCGATTATACGACAATTGCATGAACATCTTATTTCTCCAAGTTGGTCTATGTTAAATGATAAGAAATTCATCCTGATACAAATTGTTTTGTCGTTGTTTTGTTCTTGTTATTCGTTAATGTTTTATTTATTTTATTCTCCCCCTATCATCACAGCTTTCTGCTTAAAAAACAAAACAAATTGTTCTCCCTGCCGCTGCCACTTGACAAATTGTAACGGAGAAGGGGAATGACACACTCCCCATTGAAATTGTGAATCTGGATTTTTGTTCATATATTATTATCATTGGTTCCACTCCGGTCTTGAGCGGGGAGAGAATTTGGGGGGGGGGGGGGTGCTGGACACAATATCTCTTCTGCTTTCCAGCAACTTATACACCATACATTCGCGCGGGCTCTCTCTCTCTCTCTTTCTCGTTTTGTTCTTTCACGTTGTTTATTTTTATTGGTGACCGCTTGATTTATTGTATATTTATCAGTATTATAATTATTAATATTTGTATCAATTTTTATTTACGTCTTCGGCCTTATCTACCCTTGCACTTTTTTCCCTTCAATTTGTTTCAAACGAAAGTATGATCATCACTGGCGTACAGATGGGGGAGGGGCGTGCTAGGGGTCACGGATACCCCCATTCTCCCTACCAATGAAAAAAAAAGAATAAAGGAAAGGAAAATAAATGTCATCCTTGTCTCGCCCCCTCCATTTTTTTTTGTTGGCTCATTACGCTACTGGTGAGTTACTATAAAACTAGACTTCGGTTGTATTTTTGTTCTATTCTGTGCAAAGCGACAATATAAATATATTATAATAAATGAATATATGTATGTATCTCTCTCATTACGTCTAAACAAATAATGTTATTTTTAAAAGACAATAACATATATACCAGCAATAATATAGTTACAAATTCATGAAACCCAATACGCATCTCACTGAATTTATAATGCGAGCACAAAGCACGAGCTGTTATTGACATGAAAAGGGGACATTTATACGCCTTTTTAAAATTGTAATCATGAAGCATATCTCGGGGGGGGGGATATCTCGTAAAAGAAATGAGAGCACGATGCGTTAAAGTGATTGGTTAACATTGGTTTGACTTTTAAGAAATCTGAGCTAGAAGGTCACACTTGTCACCTGTGTCTGTGATATGTTACAAAAATGAAGCCCAGAAAAAAAATTGCGTTCAAAAATAATTATTTAGTGCTTCAAAAATTGAAATATAAAGTGACCGAAAACACCATCTTAATTTCATCCCATACACTTATGTGTACTATTTAGGCGTCTTATAGACGCCTATTTACAAAATCGGGGTTTGCCTTGTAGTTTTAGCTTTTCATTTTCAATAATGGTTGTTTTCAGGGTTTACTAGTTCTAATACATGCACTTGTACACATGTTTCATCTTGGTTTGAGAATTTTTTAAATCGGCTGCTCACAAAGTTAAACAATACCTTTAATTTAATATTTTGGATATATTTACCAGAGTTACAATTCTATATATTTCTTTTTTTGTGTGTTATTTCTTTCGACAAACTGTAATTGAAGTATTGAAGAGTATATAGGCTGTTATGCCTGCTTATCATGATAGAATGTGGATTATTTTGCTGATTCATTAGATCTTAACATGTGTTCTTTAAATTGGGTAATTTGGGTACATGTTAGAAACACAGGCATTGTGCATTCAGATGCACATTGTGGAAATGAGATTCAGTATTTCTTGCAGCTAAGAAAGGTTTTGAAAATGACACTACTCTCAATTACATGTATACTGTGTCCATAGTTGCGAGTGTGTGAAAATGAAGGTGTTTGCAGTCATTAAAGTGTAGTTTTGGTTGGAAAACGTTAATAAAACTGTCGAGAACGTACAGTCTTCATGATTTCATTTATCTCATGTTCTGATCAGTAAATCAAATAAAAAATTATAATGACAAGAACTTGTTAAGATTATCCTTCTATTTCAATCCCATGAATAAACAGAAATCGCGATATTCAGAAATAATAAGTCATACACCTCCTTTTTTCCTCAAGCTCTCACTCACTCCTCCTCTTTCTCCATCTCTCTCTCTCTTTCCCTCCATAACCCTTTTCACAATCATTTTTGTTTGATTTCCGCATAAGCAAAACGACGACAATGATAATGATGGTGATGATGAAGATGCTGATAATGATGCTGATGATGATAATGGTGGTACAATGATAATGATAATAAGTACATGAACACACGTTTTCTTCTCATATAGTTCATTCTTGGAAAATGCATAGGCGGCCATATACACATGAAGGTATATCATTTATAGAAGAAAATCTTGTTTGATTGATTTTTTTTTTTTGAAACTACGTGTAAAATTATATCCCCCATCAACAACAAATTGTTACTTACATTATAACATCAAAATGAATATAATTCGACTATTGGCGGACCATATTTAGATTTAGATTAAGATTTATTCATTTTCCGTTCACAAAGCACAACAAAATCAAAGTAACAATACATAGTCAAATTTAAAGTACAATATCAATCGGTATAATGCATAAGAATTAGAACGTATAAACAATGAGAACTAATGCGAACTAAAGTAACCTTGACTAATAACTATATAAAACAGAACATATGGATTTTATTTTTGGATTATTTAAAAAAATTTAATTATCCTTTTTCTATCAGTGAAGAAAACAATCATGATCAACATAAAACAAAAAAGCAACTCACTATTATATACAGTATTATCATAATCTAAAAACCTACGGTGTGTATGACATGATGTGGAGGCCAGACTGAGAGCACTGTGTGTACGAGAGGATATGGAAACCAGAGTGGAGGGGTGTGCCGAGAATGTGACACGACATGTAGCCTTTCACAAGTTGGTATTTTCTTGAATATTAATTTTTACTTACTGAATGTCTTGGTCATGTTTGTATGGCACAAAATTTGCCGACAGTAAACATTTTGCGTGACTACAGTACAGGTTTTCGACAAAATAAGGTGGGGTATACCGTTGAATTTCACCTGGAGCAAATGTCTCCACTTCGGAGCATATTTCGCCAGTCTGAGCGATTTTGACGCTAAGAATGGGGTATGTCTAATTTGTTTCTACTGTTATAACATGGAGCTATATGGTTATAATAATTACATGAAAACGCGTTTTTTTTTCTTCATTTTAATCGCCAGGCACGTAATAAAACTTACACAAATGCCCCCCCCCCACCATGAATAAGCATTAAGAATATCTATCCCTCCTTTGTGCTTACCCCTTTTTTATATTTCTTTCTATATGCATGTATCAGGGGCCGCGGAGCGGGGGGCTTTAGCCCCGCAATTTTCCAAAGTCGTGTACAAAAAACTTTAGAATGACCATATGATTGTGATTTTTAGCATGGACAACCCCCACTTTTGACTCAGCCCTCACTTTGAAAACCGTTCCGCGGCCCCTGTGTATGACATTTAATATATCATGCAAGCATAGTTTAAGTTTAATTTGTAAATTCATGGAGCTATGCTCCATGGTAAATTGACGCCTTCAGCCTGTGCTAAAATTGTTATGCGTATGAAAGTACGAATAAAAAAATAAATAAATAATTGTCGCATTATCGGAGCAATTTTCGGCGGAGCAGATGTCGGCGGAGCAGATGTCGGCGGAGCAAATATCGGCGGAGCAAATATCGGCGGAGCAAGTGTCGACGGAGCACATATCGGCGGAGCAAGTGTCGGCGGAGCACATATCGACGGAGCAACTGTCGGCGGAGCAACTGTCCGGAGCAATTGTCGGCGGAGCAGTTGTCGTATTTTGCGTAGCAATTGTCGGCGGAGCAAATGTCGGCGGAGCAATTGTCATGGAACCCTTCATAAGCCCATCTAAGTTTAAATAACTTATTTTTTAATTCAGAATTGCTCTCCTACAACCAGATTCGATTATATTAGACCATTGAAGTAGTAGATAGTTTTATGTATCTGCGGACAACCATTGACGATAAACTTAATTGGATAACCCAAGCCGAGATCACACTTTCAAAAGCTCGAAGTAGAATGTTCTTCATTTGAAAGCTTAGGACCGCGCATGTTCAAGAGAAGATATTGCAGGTCGTTTATAACGCAATGGTGGAAAGTGCACTTCTTTGTTGTTTAAGTGTTATTTTAAGTAATTCCTTATGTTGTATAATTTTTATTTCTGTAAAGTGCATTGAGAGTCCTTTCAGGTCTGAAATGCGCTATATAAGAACTGCATTATTATTAATATTATTACTTCTCTTTAAATCAGTTGTTGGATACATGTAGATAGGAAAGAGGACATACAGAAACTAGAAATAATTGAAAAGCAAGCCTCTACAATAACAAAAGAAAAAAGGTGTTTTGTAGACGAGAATGAAGGTAGAGTCCTTGAAAAAGTCAAAGAGATCCTGACCAATGAGAACCATGCCCTCCATTAAATATTATAATTTGATGAGGTCAGGCAAACGTCTGAAATCCCTTCCGGCGGAACCTCACGTTTCGTAAATTCTTTCGTTCCAGTTTCAATCTGTGCATTTAATAACCATACTTGAAATTATATTACCCCCTTTTCTGCCTTCATCTTATAATTTATATTATCTTTGCTTGAATCTTTACTATATGTATCGTGTAATCTTTTGTGTGTATCATGTGATATTCTAAATTATTTTTGTGCGAATAAATTGAATTTTCATTTGTACCCGATTGCAATTGGACAATAAAAATATCTGAATCTGAATACCTTAATGAAAGAAAACTATATATTAAAATCCAGAATATCAAGTCAAATTTTATGGATGTCAGCACGGGAGTGGCTCAAGGTTCACTCATTGGGTCCTCTTTACCATTATGATAAATGATCTTCCCAATTATATAAGTAAAGGATTTTTTTATATGTATGCTGATGACACCACGATCTCTGTCTTTGGAATTTTGGAAATGATCACTCAATCCGAAGTACAGATCCAGCTCGATAATGTAATGCATGAAGGAAACGAATTGGTAAATAGAAATAAGCTGATCCTTAATCGAGATAAGTCCAAAGTAATATTAATAGGTTACAGAAAAAAAATAGGGAGATTCCCAAACATAAAGTCCCAGGTTATACATTAAACAAAATCTATACAAAATGAAATATTGTGTAATTCAAACAATAAACAACAAAAGAAATAGTGAGTGATGGACATCATCGACTGACTCATTTGCATGTCACTGAGTGGTGCATATCACTGTTTTGTGAAAAATAAGCGAAACTTTAAAATGCCATAACTTTCTTATTTTACATCCGATTTTGAAGAAATTTTCAGTGTTATGGTAGTTTAATTTTTCTCTACTTATTAAAATCAACATTTTACTGTGGTGGACAAATAACTCACGAAAAGAGGTATTATTCATGATTCTTGGTCAAAGGGTTCAAAAGTTATTTTTTTTCAAAATGGCGTCATCTGGCGGCCATCTTGGATTTGACCTGAAGATGACATTATATTGCAAAATAGATAGCGGAAAGAGATTCTACACACGGTCACCCCAAAACCCCTAAACAGAGATATTACTCGTCATTCTGGGGCAAGGAGATCAAAAGTCAATTTTTCAAGATGGCATCAGGCGGCCATATTGGATTTGACCTGAAGATGACCTTATATTGCAAAAATTATAAAAGAAATCGATTCTACACACACCTAAACCCATAAAAGGAGTTCTTCCTCATCATTTTAGGGCAAGGGGTTCACAAGTTAGTTTTTTAAGACTGCGTGTGGCGGCCATTTTGGATTTATGCAAATTAGCAAAATTGCCCAAACGGCAACTTTGGGCAACCAAGCTGAATTTGGTCTAGGACCCCAGAGGAACACGTTTCAAGAAAAAATCTTCATCGGAAAGAACATATCTAGGTTGGTGTATTGAGCCTATGGGACTGTCAAATCGACTACAATTGCAGTCTTCGGGTTTGATAGATTCTGAGAATTCAACAATAGAATTATTTGTCAGCGATTTTAACAGCTTAATCCTCTTTTCGAAATGAAACCCCATTGATAGACGTTGAATAAATTACGTCTCTATCCATTCCATTACTTATTTTATCTTGCAAGTCATGCGTGACTATTTTTGCCACAGAAATGAATGTGTGTGGAAAAAAGGGATCTTATTTGCCTTTTTTCAGTTTGTTTGGCAGAAAATTCTTATGAACCACTGTTCCATCCCACTGGTCAATTCGGTTTCGTTGACATACTGCTGGTTTTTTTTAGGGAAGGGGGGGGGATGAAGGTGAGGCGAAGTTACCTTTTCTCCCATTCTGTCAATGAGATGCCAAAAGTGGTTGAGTTCTAGATTCTCCAGGGGATTCCAGGTGTCAGGATGCAAACCTGACATCTTTCGCCACCTTCCCTGTTCACAAAATAATAATCGAAATTTACATGTTTTAAGGAATTATAGATATTTTAATAAATTAATGGATAATTGAATGAATAAATATATGAGTGAATGATTGAAGAAATGAACAGATGAATAAACAAATAAATGAGTTTATAAATAAATAAAATATCTGGGTACATAACATATTAATACACTTAACTGATGAATGAATGAATATATACATGGACAGATGAATAGATGGATGGATCAAACAATGAACGAATAAATAATGAAATGAAGAAAGCAAAGAATGAATATATATATATATATATATATATATATATGCAGTTGGCCCCTACTTTAAACAAAAACAAAAACAAACAAACAAAAACAAGAAACCGGCACTGGTTAGGACATTTGGGCTACCACTACTGAGTTTAAAAGAATTCATTTTTAAGGGGAGCGAAGTCTGTGTTTTTAATACGCCAACGCTATACATGTGTAAATCAACCGATTAACAATTAAAGGATAACTAAGCGTAGTAATCGTTTCTAAGATTTTTTTTTAGATGGTAAAGACTATGGCCCTTACTCTGAACTTGAAGTGCAATTTATCTTACAGTCCCGGGTCTAATTTTGTGCTAAAATTACGATAAGCGAATATTGTCAACAAATTTGTTTACATTGTAGGCCTATGTACCTTATGTTTAATGCGGTCTTTCATAAATATTTATGGTAAAGACAAACTACTTATTCATCAGTAATGATGATTTAGGCACTGGTGTAGATGGGGGGGGGGGATTTTCACGATTTAGGAAAAAATATAAAAGGAAAGAGAGAAAGGTGAAATATGATAGGCCGACTATTTTCTGAATATTATGTTACAATCTATCTCAAAATTTGATTTTTGTAATAAATATGTCGAAAAGTGTGCTCGCTCGCAACTTTTTATTAATTTACGCGTTGCGCCATATCTGCCCCCTCAAAATCTTTGGCTCATTTCGCCACTAGATTTGGGTGTCAAACAAGCTGATGAAGTAAACCTCCAATTACCAAGTCAATGATTCTTATGTTGATAATCCATTATATGTTATAGAATGTTTATTTGCTCTGACACAAATTGTTACGAAATCTACACGAATCATTCCAACTTCCTCAAAAATATATCTAAACTTCATTTTTACAATACCATAACAGCATTTACTTTCCGATGTCGCCAAGATTGCCCTTAGTGACCATTATTTGATTTTTACATGTATTAATCTTAAAACCAGATGAACATAAACTCACCAAATACAGTGATTTTAAGAAATTCGATGAATCTCAATTTCTTGAAAATATTTGTAAATGTTGAATGTTATATAATTCTTGTTACTTATAATAAAAAGATATTGAAACGTATTTGGCATTTGTAATATATAATTGATATCATTTTTTATATTCATTTTTTCAAAACATGTTATATCAGGACAATGATTTAAACAGCTTTGCTGATCAAGTTTAATCCTGTATAAATAAATTGAAATCAATTTATAAACATCGGACTTTATTCGGGTTAATTTCATTTTTTTTACCCGGAACCGGTTGTGACACCAACATATCGACCTTTAAGGACGTTCCACAGTTAAAGTGAAATCCATGTCATTTTGATTTGATTTGATTTGATTTTATTTTATTTCAGCATTTTTCCAACAGAAATAATTAACAAACATAATGTACAACATAAAGAAAAAAATAGTGATACATTTCTTTTTACAAAAAAAAATACAAATAATCATTCATTTGCAAAAATGTATATAGATAGTATTATTTTGCAATATTATAAGTTGTACTTTGTTGAGTAGACAAAAAAAAAAAAATGCTGGAGACCGCTACCATAAGCAGTGCTTGACTAGGGTAGCGGCCTCAAAACGTATTAGCGAAATAGACAAAAAAGAACGAAGTACAAATCAAGCATTGACTTAAATTAATTATAAACAGATATTATTAATACGATATTTACATGCAAGAACCTTGTATGCCTGATATTATCTGATTATGTGCACATTTGACGTATTTGCATGTGTTTGTGCATGTGCAAACGTGTGCGCGTGTGCAAATGTATATTTAAAATTGTATGTGTATGTTAAGTGTGTGTGTGTGTTGAGAGTGGGTGTGCGTGTATGTGTGTCGGTATATGAGGGTGTGGGGGGTAGTATTAATTAGGAATTATTGAATGGTTCCAGGATACAGCTTGAAATGATAGAAAAGTTTGATACTATGACTTAACTTTTTTTCATTTTCTGATGTAACAGTTTATGAGATCAGATAGAAATTAAAAATTTACCAAGAAAATTGAAAATTGACCAAGACCCGTAGAACTCTTTTTATATATATGCATAAATTATTCAGAATTGTATTTGCGTGTCATAAATTTTTTAAAGGATGATTTGAATGAGTTAAGAGAGGGACATTGTTTTAAGTATTGTGGTAAGGAATTCCAGGTATCTGGTCCATGATGGCGAACTGATTTTTGAGCAAGAATAAGTTTGGGGTTGTGTAGATGATAATCAGAAGAGTGGCGAGTTGGATATGCATGTATATTTGAATTTAAATTGAATAGATTTTGGAATAATGATGGAAGATTATTGTAAGTGTATCTAAACATAAATATACCTGTTTGTAGAGTGTGAATATCCTGTATTTTAAGTGCATTTAAACGCTGAAATAGAGGTTCTGTGTGGGAAATATAATGCGAATGAGTAACGTTACGAATTGCTCGTTTTTGGAGAAGTAGAAGAGAGTTTATTTTCGTTATACTACAGTTACCCCATACAATATTGCAATACATCATATGTGAAAGTACTAGGGAGTTGTATAGAACCAATAATGATTTTTCAGAAAGAAAGTCTTTTAATTTGTAAATTATTCCTATGTTTCTTGATATAGATGTATGTACATTGTGTATGTGTTCATTCCACGTTAGATTGGAGTCAATTGTTACTCCCAAGAATTTGGTAGAGTGTTTTCCAGTAAGAGGTAAACCGTCAATTGATAAATTGGGAGCTGGTAAATGTGGATTAGCTTCTCGAAAGTGTATAAAATTGGTTTTGCTTATGTTAAGTGAAAGTTTGTTTGTTTTAAACCATTGGGATATTTTAGAGAGTTCTGAATTAAGAATATGTGTTAGAGTATCTAAATTAGCATGGGAATAGAAAATACTGGTATCGTCGGCAAAAATTATGAAATTTAGAATTGGGGATGAATTTATGATATCATTAATATAGATAATAAAAAGTAGGGGTCCCAGAATTGATCCCTGTGGTACGCCGCACTTGATATTTTGTTTTTGTGAGTTTTGAGATTGGAAATGTACGTATTGTTGTCGATTATGTAAATAGTCTTCAAACCAGGATAGTGCTTGTCCCCTTATTCCATATGACTTTAATTTATGAATTAATATTTTGTGGTCGATTGTATCGAAAGCTTTCGAAAGATCCATGTAAATTCCAATCGCATGTTCCTTTCTGGTGAAAGCTTCAATAATTTTGTCGTACATATATAATAAGGCATAATCTGTTGAGTGTCCTTCTCTAAAACCGAACTGATTAGGAATAAAAATATCATTGTTTTTCAGAAAAGTAAAGAGTCGTTTAAAAATAATTTTTTCAATAATTTTAGATATTGATGGTAGTAAAGATATGGGCCTGTAATTGCTGATTAAGGAGGAATCTTCTTTTTTATAAATTGGTATTACTTTTGCGAGTTTCAGGGAATCCGGGCATTTGCCTGTTGAAAGAGAGAGATTAAATATATTGGATAGTGGATGAGCAATGTAATGAATAATTTGTTTAAGCAAATAAACACTAATTCCGTCATGCCCACAAGACTTGCTAGATTTCAGTTGTTGAACAATATTAATTATTTCAAGTTCATTAGTTGGTCTTAAAAAGAGTGAGTTTTCACATGCTGGAGATAGGAATTTAGTGAAATGTGAATCATTTACATGAATGTTTGAGGCCAGATTGGGACCTACATTAGTGAAATAATCATTGAATGCATTTGAAATTGTTTCTGGGTTAGTAATTTCTTGACCATCAACATTAAAACTATTTGCAATATCATGTTTTTTCTTACCTAAGAGATCGTTGACAGTTTTCCATAAAAAAGTAACATTATTTGCGTTTTCCTCTATATTTTTTGAATAGTACAGTTTTCGAGATAGACGAATAATGGATGTCAATTTATTTCTATATTTTTTGTATTTGTCAAATTTTACCTTACATTGAGTTTTTAGAGCTTGCTTATAGAGTTTATTCCGTGTTGATATTGATCGTTTAATGCCCTTTGTGATCCATGGTTGTTTATTCTTTTTAAGGACCTTATCTTTTACAAGAGGTATGTTTTTGTTATAATAATGTAAGAGTTTTTGAATAAATATTTCATAAGCAACATCGGCGTTAGTTTCGTTCAATACTTCATTCCAATCTTCTTCAGCTAAATCAGTTTTAGTGCATCGATGTTGCGTTGGGTTTCTTTTCTGTGCATTTCTTTTTTGTTTTTATTTGTATGTTGTTGAATTTTAGCTTGATTAGAAATAACAAATATAGGTAAATGGTCAGAAATGTCAGAATAAATTATGCCATTTATGAAGTTTTTGTTAGTTACATTTGAAATGATATTGTCAATGAGGGTTTTAGACGTACTTGATATTCGTGTCGGATTACTAATATGCGGGTGGAAAGAGTATAAAAGCAATGAGCTAATAAATTTTAGAGTGTAATTATTGTCAGTATTAATAAGATTAATGTTATAATCTCCCATTATGTAAATGTCTTTATTTTCCCGAGAAATAAAACTAAGACATTGATCGAGCTTATCTAAAAACAAATCAATGTCACCATTTGGGGGTCTGTACACATTACCTACGATTATGTTTTTATTTTTACTGTTTAAAATTTCAATGAAAATATCCTCCGTGCCTTGGATATGTATATCTGCCCTTACTTTAAAATGTATATCATTGCGCGTGTACAAGGCAACGCCACCCCCTTTACCATGCTCACGGTCAGAACGAATCATTTGATAATTATCAATGTTAAATAGAGGTGGTGAGTTTTTGTGCAGCCAAGTTTCTGATATACCGATAATAGAGAAGGGGTAATTGTTAATATTGGAAAGGAGTAATTCAATCGAATCAAATGATTTATTTAAACTTCTAGCGTTGATGTGCAAAAAACCTAAAGAATGACTAGACAAAATATGATTTTGGTCACTAGCAATGCTGTTAAAAGATGTGTTGGTTTCGGTTGTAGTAACAAAATCATTCGGTGAAACGTTGAATTTATTATTAAAATCTTCTATTGTGAAATATTTACTTTCTGAGTCTATCATGTCTTGGTCATGCATGCTTTCGTCACCAAACTTTGCACATATATACTTTAGAACCTTAATATTCGAAATATGCAAAAATTAACATAGGTCCATGTGCTTGATTTTTTGCTATAGAGCTTCAAAGTTCACCCAAATTGATGTTCTTAAGAATTGCGCATTCAAAAGAATTTGGCATTTTTAGACCGCCCAAGATTACTACAATGAGTTTAAACCTCCATTACTCAGTCAAAATACATGAAAAAGTCATCAAATTTCGCAAGAGAGTTAATAATTGTATCGTTAGAATGGAGAATCTATTAATAGTGCTATTTGTTTGCAATTTTAAGTTTAACAGCACTGTCAGTTCTTAAAAATGGCGTAAAAGATAACAAAATCCCAATCTAAAAAATGTAAAATTTCAGTAACAAACTACAAACGTACAATAAATGCTGCACTTTATTCAAAATCCATGTCATTTTCACCAAAATTTGCAGAGTTGTAGAGGAAGGTATACCTAAGAGGTACAAACATTAAAAAATAGGGGTTCATGTGCTTGTTTTTAAACTATCAGCATTTTTATTAGAGCAAATGTGCTTTTTAAAACACCAAAAATGGGCCGAATGCTTAGTATCTATGTGAAGAAAAAATCATAACCACTCTACCATTTATTCAAACTCGGGGTAATATTCGTGATTCTTGGCAGCACTGCAGAGTAAAGTATTTTGAAATTGTAGAGAATATTTTTTGGAATGGTCCATGGAATAATTCAATTTTTTAGCTTCATGAAATAACGCATCGGATCTGCAGTTAAAGTGCAGAAGATGAGAAAAATCAGCTCATACCCGCAACTAATTAATCACCTGTTCATCCATTGTGACGTCAGCGCGCAGAGTGTAAACTATGCGCAGATCATAATGCGCACAAATATAACTGTGGAACGTCCTTAAACGATAGGTCGCGATTTCCGTCCATCGGACAACGCACTGTTATTTATGCCTGACAAGCTCCGCCAAGTTACAACGAGAGGTGATCAGAGGCATAAGAAAATACGATATCACAACTTGTTACCCAAAGCAGACATGTTTGCTCTATCACTTCTTGTGATAGATTACGTAATGTGGGTGAGTTAGAAAATATATGTATATAATTATATAAGCCTAAAAACATAAATTACTTACCCTGTGGTATGAAATTGCCATTCCGGTGTCATAGCAACGGACGGTGTCCACACCCATTTCTTTGGCGAGTCGGTAGATGCGATCCTGGGTAGGTCCTATATACGCCCCGCCCAAGTCTGTGTAGTTTATTGCCTCGTCCTGTTGATATTCAAGAATTCAAATGACAAGTAGAGGTTTATTGTCAGCCACAATTTAATCGGATAAGGATAAATCTAGGCGATATGGAAGAATATTGTAGCTCCATATTGTCCACCTTGAGTGGATGATGCTATTAGTCCCCTCATTGTCACATCGACCAGGATGTGCATATAACTGCTTTGTGAAAATAAGTAAAAATTAAAATGTTATAACTTTATAAGCGTTGTGGCCCAGTGGATTAGTCTCCGGACTTTGAAACAGAAGGTCGTAAGTTCAAATCCCAGCCATGGCGTAGTTTCCTTCAGCAAGAAATTTATCCACATTGTGCTGCACTCAACCCAGGTGAGGTGAATGGGTACCTGGCAGGAATTTATTCCTTGATATGCCACAACGCTGTAAAAGGCTGCGGGGCTAAAGCCAGGGTAATAATATCCAAGTACTATGGTATTACTGGCAATGAATACAACTGGATGGAATCGTATTTAACAGACAGAAGGCAATTTGTAATGATTAACAGTTGTCGCAGTGAATTTTTGAAGATAAAATCAGGTGTCCCACAAGGGTCTATACTGGGTCCATTGATATTTTGTATTTTTATTAATGACATGTGTAATTTGAAATTGCATGTACATTCTAAAATGTCTCTTTATGCTGATGATACCGCCATTTTTAATCACGGTGAATCAATTAAGGAGGTACAAAAGTATTTGCAAGATGATTTTGATTCAATAAGTAAATGGCTAGACTTAAATAATATGCATTTACACCCACAAAAAACAAAAGCCATGGTATTTGGTCAAAAGAAAAAGTTCAGGGGTGCTCATTTGTCAGTGAAATTCAGGAACATACAATTAGAAAATGTAAAAAAGATTAAATACTTAGGTGTCATGCTCGATCCGGACTTGACTTGGTGCGAACATATTACTAATATCGTTTGTAAAATATATCGGGCAATAGGTTGTGTAAGGCGGATTAAGCACTTACTGTCCTTTGATATCATGAAGAAGCTGTCCTTTTCTATGATTTTACCTTACATTGATTACTGTATTACATCTTGGGGAAGCAGTGCAAAAATACATTTAGATAAGATACAAAAACTTCAAAATAAATATGCCAGAATGCTTTTGAAAAAAAATTATAATACATCACAAATTTCTTTGTTGCAGTCACTGAAGTGGCAATCAGTAGATCAGCGTATAAAATATAAGTATTGTGTTCTTGTATATAAAATAATGAATGATTTAGTTCCAAATTATTTAAAACCTTTAGTATGTAAACGGCCCGTGAAATACAGGACACGGTATTCTTTACGATGCCCCCTTCAGCTTCCCAAAGCTAGAATTGAACATAAAAGAAAATCTTTCGCATATGTCGGACCCAAATTATTTAATGCACTTCCTTCAAATTTACAAGTTTGTACCTCCTTGTTAGTTTTTAAAAAATTATGCAAAGCCTTTCATACGAATTGATAAAGAGCGAAATGATATTCCATTGATTTACAATGCTATGTATGTTTAAATTGTCACTTCCCACTCTATATTTTGGTGTTAATTGTTTCTGATGTTAGATATTTTGTATTTCGTATTTTTGATGTTGTTTGTTGTTGATGTTGTTGTTCATAGTTATCTTGACATGTATTTTAAACTGCAGGGCGCCTTTGTAAAGCAGTTTTAAGAACTGAACAGGCCTACCCTGCAGTATAAAATAAATAAAACAAAATAAATAAATAAATAAGTCCTTTGGAAGCGCATAGAGACGTTATTTATAATGTGTTATGCGCTATACAAGAACTGACTATTATTATTTCTTATTTCAGGCCTACATCCGATTTTCAGCGTAATACTCAAATTTTCTCTATTGATTTACATCAACATTTTTCTGGACTTGAAGTCTACTCAGGCATGTCAGCGATGTATTGGCTTGTCCTATCACATCGAGTTATCGCGTATGGTCGGGTCGTGGCCGTGCTAAGGCCGTGCCGTGGCCGAGTGGTCTAACATGTCTAAGGCGCCTTATGTTAACTTTCAGGTCTGAGTTTCATAAAATATAAAACAAAATTTGGGCACGCTTAGGGCTGGCATTATTTTTATTTAGGCCTTGCGAGATACCTTATCGTGTTTGTGAGATATGAAGCTATGATTTACTTGAATTTTCCGTCTTTAGGACTACACCCAAAACAAATTGATTTTGGTGCAGCCCCCTACAAAAATAAAGTGAGTGGTAGGTTGTTGCACCACAAATTGTCGCCCCATTTCACTGAACACTTAACAAACAAACAAAATAGGTCATGTAGAGTTGCAAATGCAATTACATAATTTGGCTTGGTTATTGGTTATTAGACCAAATGAGAACTAGACAAATTATATATTAGACCAAATTATTAATAGACCAAATGGGTTAAGCCCATGTGTTATTAGACAAAAGGAGAATTAGTCCTACTGTTGTTAGACCATGTGGATAAAAACCGAATTTTTCCGTGGGCTCTGCTGCTGTTCTCTATATTACCTTCCCCAAAGGTAAGGGGTCAGTTGGTCTAAACCCGATTCGACTAATGGCCGTTTAGCCTCATCCTATATACATGGTCTAATTCCATTTCATCTACAACAAGTTAACATTTTGGTCTAATTGTCATTTTCCCTATTTACCATTCCGTCTAATTTCCATTTGGTCTAATTTCTATTTGGTCTAACACCACTTGGTCGATTCCTGGAAATATTTATTTGGAATTTAGACGAAAAGACGATTAGACTATTTGGCTATTCGACGACTCGGCAATTATACCGACCAATTACATTCTACCATGTCCTATATATTAGACCAAGTGGAAGTTAGACCAAACTGTTACTAGAGCAAATGGGTGTTTGACCAACCATTACTGCAAGACCAAGTGGATACAACCACCTCAAAAAAAAAAAATAATGATACACACACACTGACCCTCACACACACCCTAACACAACACTCACTCTAACACACACACCCTGACCCTCACACACATACCAACACAACACTCACTCTAACACACATACCCTGACCCTCACACACATACCAACACAACACTCACTCTAACACACACACCCTGACCCTCACACACATACCAACACAACACTCACTCTAACACACACACACTGACCCTCACACACATACCAACACGACACTCACTCTAACACACACACACTGACCCTCACACACACACATACCAACACAACACTCACTCTAACACATACACCCTTACCACAAGGTGGTTGAAGACATTATTTGTGTAATGGCCGACAATTTGTGGTTCTAGATTTCTTTTTGCCGACACAAATTGGCGCAATATGCTTAAAAATTGAGACCGTCACGCAGCACAAATTGTCGCGAGGAGACAATTTCTGCAGGGGTGACAATTTGTGGTGTCAAATTTTGCACAGATTGTCGCGGGGTGACAATTTGTAGTGCAACATACTGTGTCTACAAAAATTATTTGTAAACTGCACATTTTGAAACACTGAAAAATGAGTGGATGGACTATAATAATAATCCGCTTTTATATAGCGCTTGATACATCGAAACGACGTGTCTAAGCGCTTTACAGATATATTATTACCCCGGTCATCTGATTCAATCAGTCATTCCCGCACACAATGTGTGCACATCCTCCACTCCCTGGGGAGTATTCCAGTCAGTCGCCGATGAGGCGCACACAGTACTGGACAAGCTACAATGACTTTCACATCCTACCGGGTTCCCATTTAGCACCTGGGTCGAGAGTGTCAAAGTGTGGATTAACGCCTTGCCAAAGGACGCCAGACCGCGGTGGGATTCGATCACACGACCCTCTGTTTACAAGGCGAGAGTCAGAACTACTACTGTACACCACGGCTCCTACACATGACTATGATTAAAGTGAAAAAAAAATTACCTGGCTTTCATAAACTCTAATGAATAATATATCATATGGAATAGAAAAGTATAGTCTTTGTTTTTCATCTAGTTTCAAATTGTTATCGGTCACGCATGAATGACTATAATTCAATTAGTGTGATGATGCATGTTTTCATATTTTTTGTGATCATTGAAGCGTAACTCACGATGCTTCAATGATCATGGCTTATTTCTTAATTTTTCTGAGATGAGATGACATGCTTTCATTTCATATAAAATTCAGATCCTTTTCACCGTTTTATTCATTTTGACAAGAAATGAAATATTAAGAATGAATCTAATTACACCCCTGTACAAAGTCATTGGGGGTGACAGCAATCAGGCATCAATTCGCTAAAAAAAATCTTTTATGAAATCTGTAATACCAAATAAAATATTACGAACTGGATATCAAATGAAACCATATCATCTCATCTGTCGGGAAAAAGGTAAAAAAGTCATGATCAATGAAGCATTGCGTACTACGCTTCAATAATTACAGCAACAGCAAGGTTTGAAAATATGCATTGTTGCATATAACAATTCATAATCATTCATGCATGATTGATCACTATTTGGAAGAAGTTGCCAAACAAAGGCCATATTTTCTTTTCCATTTGTATATCAATTTTCACAAGAAATGAAATATGAAAAAATAATTTAATTACATCCATTTCCAAAGTCAATGAGGCAGCAGCAGTCAGACATCAATTTGTTTAAAATCGTTAACGAAATCCATACAACTGACTACTAAAATATTAATGAATGGTTCATGTGTGACCGATCACAATTTCCAACAGGTAGGTGTAGAATTCCATTCTGGTAGATGTATAATTAAAGGATGAAGGAAAGGACCGTTTAGTCAATCATTTTGTAATCTTTGTTAACGAAATCCATACAACTGACTACTAAAATATTAATGAATGGTTCATGTGTGACCGATCACAATTTCCAACAGGTAGGTGTAGAATTCCATTCTGGTAGATGTATAATTAAAGGATGAAGGAAAGGACCGTTTAGTCAATCATTTTGTAATCTTTGTAAAAATTTGTAATCTTCAAAGGGAAGGAAAAGGGCTCACTCATAACCATGGATGAAATTAAAAGGAAATTTAAAGAAGAATGGGAAGAAAAAGGCTGGCGTTAGGTTGAGGCAAGATGTCTCTACATTTAAGGAAATGGGAAAAATCTAAATTAAAGGAAAATATAGGGAGAGAGAGAGGCAGAGGTGCATATACAGCGAGAAAAAAAAACAATTAAACAAAAACACATATTTGTTTCTCTTTTTTCTTGCAAAAAAAAAAAGAATAATACGGGGAATTTGAGTTCCTTCCATGTAGAGTAGACATAAAGGGGAGGGTTTTCTTTACCTGGGGAGGGGGGGGGGGGAAGGTAGAACATTGCCTTTTATCATTTTTGTTTTCTCTTGTCATTTAATACATCTTATTATCATTTCATTTTGTAATTGTTTGAAACGCATCAGTATTAATTTTCAATAACTTTGAAGTTGGATGTATAATTTGTATAATTATATGGGATATGGATTTATTGTATAATTTGTAATCATGTTTCAAATAATTTGCACAACTTGTTTATGGAATGTGATTGAGTATTTTTAATTGAAAGAATACAATAAAAACATCCTTAAAACAACTAGGTCCAAAACAATTGCTAAATCTCCCTCTTTCATATGATAAATAATTCATTATATTTTATGACAGCCAACTTAGGATTTCTTTGACTCCAAACATAGTTTATCTTCTCATTTTGAATTGCTGTATGGAATGTTTAAATAATTTTTGTAGAGTCTGTAGGTCTACTATACTTACAGGTCCGTACACTTACATAAAAATTGAGAGTCCGTCCTCCGACTCGATCATTTGCTTCTAGTACCAGTACATCTTGGCCAGATTCATGTAAGAGCTTGGCGGCTGATAAACCTTAACAGATATCAATAAAAATGACGAATATTTAACATGCTGGGAAGATCATTAAAGATGAATTTAAGTATAGACCTAGTTTCAGTAAAAACTGATTTCACGAGAAACCAAGATAAATCGTGGATATAGATCTGGTACAGTTACCTAAACTCTGAAAAACGATCACACTGTCGATCACCAGCACGGATGAGCACACGTGAGACAATTGTATCATTCACTGCAGGACCCGACATTTCAATATAATCCCATGATTATCTTGCTAATTTCTCAGCAATAACACAATTTCTTTCAGAATTATTTTTGCACATATTTTTTTTATTAATGCAAATAGACACTTGGATGGCCTTTTTATTGGATTATGTACGAACTTCTTTTTAAATTGTTACAGTTAACTGACATTCATCTTTATTCTGGATCACTCTAGAGCATGATCATGATAAGTATATTTTATTTATTTATTTATTTCAAAATATTTATTCAGGATAAAAACATGTATCAGCACAATGGCTGTTTTACATCATAGTCCTGAAGGACAAAAATACAATCAGTAAAATAAATTCAATATTCATAAGATTAATATACAAGCAACAAAATAGATGAATGTGTGCAATCATGATAAACCTTTAATCATTTTCACCCAGAGTGTAATCTGAAATAAGGATTCTCGTTGCTTTAAGACCATCGCACAGGCCCTGTCGCACACATTACGATTGCTCTGTGACCATGTGCAGCGCATTGTACTTTGTGTTTAGGGGTAGGGGCGCAACGATAGACGCCCCCCCCCTCATGAACAAAGGATAGTCTTCTGCTCCACCGCCCATGTTTGCGAACCGATTTTGGAATAAAACGTAGTAGAATTTGATGCTAATGAAACTTGGATATCATCATGTGTACTGTTTTAAATCATCGTACAATAGGCCTACCTATGTTCAAATCTGTGACTTTATATGCTATCATCTTATTAGCATAAACGCGAATTTAATATCTACTCGTAATGACGTCATATAGATCGTATAATTGGTTTTGATTTCAAACTAATTGCCTCTAATCCAAAATTCAAATTCAAATTCAAATTCATTTATTTCACATCTGTAAAAAACATACAAGATACAATATATCGAGATCAATCAATAGGTAATGATCATTTTCAGTGATCAGTAAATTTTTGAGAGAAACAAGTGTTAGGTTCATAGAGGAATATAATGTGTAAAAGTCCAAATCGATACAGATTGTGCATGTGATCACTAACCGGATAACATGTGATCTAATCACAGCGGGAAACATGTGCGTTGTGGAATATACTAGTAACGTGTGCACGTAATAAAGCCATTGCAGTCTGAAATTCCTTCGAGGCAACAAATTTTTCCCCTCCACTCCCACCCAGGTACATTGGTAATATATTATCGGGATGGGAGGACCCGGCGTCAATACAGAATTTAGTCACGGGATCGTTAAGGGGATTGCATATTTCTGAGGCAATGCAGTGTAGCGGTGACTTTAGCACATATGTTACCATACAAGCTGATATCTTAGTCCATGCGTAGAGCTGAATTACTGTTGAGAATTACCGTGTGTAGGAAATTTTGTGTATCACGATTTATGATATTCTTATTAAACATCTCATGGTTGGGAGGTTGGGCAGAGTTACGACAGTAGATCAGCATGGTTGGTAGGTTGGAAAGACATTGATTTCTGCATTAAGGCTGGGAGGTTGGGCAGAATTTAGACAGTCAGTCATCATGGTTGGGAGGTTGGGCAGAGTTACGACAGTAGATCAGCATGGTTGGTAGGTTGGAAAGACATTGATTTCTGCATTAAGGCTGGGAGGTTGGGCAGAATTTAGACAGTCATTCATCATGGTTGGGAGGTTGGGAGAGATATTGAATTATTTTATGATTTTATGTTTTAGATTAGGAACAAGGACATCTGGAGGTAACTTTTTTGGCCTGCATAAGGTTGGAAGGTTGGGCAGGGCACTTACGAGTTTATCAAGAAGGCAGATATACAACATTGTTGAATAGATGGCCATATGATAGAGGTATACTTTTATATGTCATACATATTATATTCTCAGGTTTAAAGAAGTCCACTGTCCAGATAGTCATATTAAAGTGACTAGGCCTACAATATGGCTGGGAGGTTGGGTAGGACTTAAGGACAGGCAGCATAGCATATCGAAAACTTGTATGCAGTGTACCGGACATGTAAAAACATAGCAGACGACGTTTGCAGACCTCGCGATCATCGTATGACTAGTGGTGCGGAATGTTCCATTGCGGCTTTATGGGGGAAATAGCATTACAGAGGGATAAAATGTATACACAGATAATGTTTCAGCGTTGATTCGCAATATTTTGAGTCAATTTTCATGAATTATCGTTCTTTGAACATTAAAACATCATTATACAATGAAAGAAATAAGCAAAACTTAATTTTCAGACTTAGCTATGCAGTGGTAAGCTAGGATGCACCCCTCGTATACATAATGGACCCGTCACGAGTGTAGGTTTGCTCTTCGGACATCACTATCACAAAGAAAATCTCCTCTGATTTGATGATAAAAGTGCCCTATTTCCTTATTAACCAATCTCCATGGTTCTTTCATGAGTATTTGCCTTACAATGTGCCCTTTATTGTAATCTGGGCGGAAATTCATGATACCACCACCCACCGATGTGACGACGGAAATAATCCACCCGGGTACTATAAAAATGTCCCCCAAACCCATTATCCCAATACATATTCCTGACTATGGATGGTTTCTAGTGATTTTAATGTAATAAAGTGCCATATTTCCCACCAATTGAATGTAAAAAAAATTATGGTCATCTGATAGAAGAAGTTGTTACCATTCATTTCAGGGGGGCGGAAATTCTATCTGAATCAACGCTTGTCCTTGATACACATTTGTTTGTGAAAAAAGGGTATAATGCAAGGGAATTCTGCGTGTTATAAGGGTGCGCGCGTGCAGCGAGGACCTTCTGTCCGCTAGTTTTCCATATGAGCATTATGTGGCTAATTATGACTTTTATATGTAAATGGTAAGGAGGAGCATGTCATGATACATTGCTTTAGAAGTGTAGAAGGTTTTTGTTCAGAAACAATTTGTTTGAAACATGACAGATCACCAATATTGATATCAAAGTATATGCTCCAAAGATGTTGTTTACCAAGATTTAGGGAAACACCCGTGGGAACTACTATCCTGCGGGTGGGTCACGTGATCAACAGTCCCAGGGAGGAGTTACTACCCTTCCTGGCGATCACGTGACCATATCTTTCAGTAAGATTAATAGGATGCCACAGATGTAGTTTTTCGTTATGTCTTACGACATTGTTCAGACTGTTTTGAGGTTTATCACCTCTTATGTTATTTAGGCATATTGCCTCTGTGTTTTGATGCCTCGTACGGAATTAAACGGCGAGCAATGGCATATCATTTGTCCACGTGTTTTCTTCTCAAAATGATTCCATAGTAAAGGAGTAAAGGAGTAATGAATATTGTAAAATGACAAATTAACAAAAATAACAAAATACATAGGGTAATGAATGCGATGTGGGGGAATAGCAAAAGCCAAATAGACCTATCTAGGCTACTCCCTGATTAACATTCATTACCGAAAAAAGACTATCCTGCAATCAATTGATTAGATTGCAAGAAACACACATTTCAAAATAAACGAAATCAACAAACTAATGAAAAATTTGAAGAAAAAAAATGACAACTACATTACAAAAAAATATGTTTAAAAAACATACACATAAAAGCAAGCAAGCTTATTCACTGAGAACATGGTGAAGTATACATATTTAGAAGGTAAGACTTACATGTTACTTTAAATGAATTTAGCGAAGGACTTTCTTTTATTTCAGGGGGCAAACTGTTCCATATGAGTGGTCCACTATAACTTATGACTGTTCTTGAGAAAGAAAAGCGGTAAAAAGGAATGTATAAATTATCAGAATTTCTCGTATTATATTTGTTTACACTGCGATTTGTTTTAAAATAACTGTTAAATGTGTCAGGCAACTGATTCTTGCAGTATGAAAACATAAAAATTGCAGTGTGAAGGGTATGTATATCATTAATTTTTAGAATCTTTAATTTACGGAATAATTGATGAGAGTGAGCTAAATATGGGGAATTTGTTATTATTCTTATTGCCCGTTTTTGTAAGCGAAATAATTGTAGCTTTAAATAATTTGCACAGTCCCCCCATACGATATTGCAATAGCTGAGATGCGTGAGTATCATTGTATTGTATAATTGAACACGAATATGCAATGGTAAGTCACCTTTGATTCTATTAAGTACACCAATGGTTTGAGAAATCTTCATAGAAATATTATTTACATGTTGTTTCCAACTCATGCTATCGTCAATTGTGACACCTAGGAATTTCGTATATTGCACTTTCTGAATTTCAAAATCATTTATATATAATTTTATGGAGTTTTCTTCGATTTTCTTATTTTTAGGCTTAAAAATCATAAAATATGTCTTCTTAGTGTTAATTTGTAGTCTGTTGGCTTGGAACCACATGTGAACTTTTTCCATTTCAGAATTTAAAATATTATTTAATTGAATGGGATCCTTACCAGATAAAAATAAACTTGTATCGTCTGCAAATAAGGTAGTAGTTAAAATATTACTTACATGTTGCAGGTCATTGATGTACAATATAAAAAGAAAAGTATTTTCGTTTGCACATTTTCTTGATATCCGTATTAAACCATGACCTTTCTGTAGATGTCTTTTTTATTTTAACATTTGTTATTGGAAAACTTTCATTATATAGTTTTTTGTAAATGTCTAAAAATATGTCATAAACTTCATCAACGTTTTCTGTATTGTTTAAACATGTCCAATCAACACACTGTAATTTTCTACAAAATGTAATCATATTTTTTTCACAGAAGTCTCTTATAGGGTAATGGGTCTTTGAATTATTAGAGATTAAAGGACCTTCAATTATGACGAAAGGGGTTAGGTGATCACTGACATCTGTTGTAATGATACCAGCTTCTACGACACTTTCAGGTTGGTTATAAAATATATTATCTAATATTGTTGCCGAATTACTTGTTATCCTTGTGGGTTTATTAATTAATGGAAAATATGAAAAGGTAGAAAAAATATTAACAAAATCATGATTACATGACATTAAATCTAGGTCCATCAAATTAACATTAAAATCCCCCATGATAATACATTGTTTTTTCTCACTTGAGATTTTGCTTAAAGGTATTTGAACTGTTTCTAAAAAATATTTTAATGATTGGCTAGGAGGTCTATAGATGACTGAAACTATGAAACATATTGATCTTATGTGGATTTCAATAAATAAACTCTCTATACAATTTTGGAAAATGTCTAAATCCGGTCTCCTTTTAAATTTAAGATTTTTATTTACATATATTCCAACTCCACCTCCACGCTTGTTATCACGGTTACTAGTAATAAAAGAAAAGTCTGGTATATTATAATATTGTTCCTCATTATCTCTAAGCCATGTTTCAGATATACCAAATACTGTAATATAATTCTTAAAGCAATTAATACATTCTGAGAACCTGCTAAAATTACGTCTCAAGCTTCGACAGTTAAAATGAAGCATTGTTAAAGTATCTTTAGTATTGTAATTATTCATTAAGTTCGAAAAATCGTTTGGGGTGTAATACTTATTATCGGCACGGATCATTCTATTATCCAAACCATCAATATTATCCATAGCACAAATCATAATAATTTTCTTGATGCCTTCTGATATTATACATATAACAAATTAAATCATATAATAAGCTTGCGTTGACAAGACGAACAATTAAACTTGGAAAAATTAAACAAAATGCAACAATAAGGGGGAAATAAAAAAGTAAAAATACATAATTCATGTTAACAAATACTTTTGAAACAAGGCGGTATACACTTGAATCTCAGTGATATTCGTGAATAACATCAACTGACAAAATAGGAAAAAATATATATACATGTTCATGGACACAGAATACTATCCATTCCTAGCCATACACCAGTCGTTGTCTTTGTAAGTGATCAGATAAGCACTTTCAGAACAAATATGTGCAATATATACATGTAATTATTTTCAATACAACGTATTATCGTAAAACATTTCATATATATATAAATAAAAAAATATATATATATATATGAGTATTGGTGTTGTGATTGTTCAAGCAATACACTATTTTAATGAACAGTATAAGTATGTATGTTGCAAAAAATGATATGTGTTTGTGTTATGTGTTTCATTCAATTATTATCATTTAAAAAAAAATGAACAAGTATTTATTATGTAATGTTAGAATTCATATTCTTATATCAGAACTTGGTCTTTAGACAGATGTCTGTAAATTCTATCAATATTTGTGTTGTATTTGTTAAATGAGTGTATATTGTTTTAGTAAACTGTCAGTTACGAATGGTGTGTAAAGTAATATTTCATTCATAAAATTGTTAAAAGTGTAAAAGTTTTGTGTTGGATGTGTAAATGTAATGTAAATTAATAAATGTATACGTATTTAATGTATAATATATAAATTCATTATCATATACCAAACACCATTTTCCTTTTTTTGTACAACACATTTTATACTTGTGTTATAAAAATATATACTGTACAATTTAACTAATCAAAAACAAAAAAGACCCATGGACCCTGCCATGTTGTGACTCAAGAAACTCTCTCCAACCGAGTAGAAATTCAACACATCAACATGTGCCATTGAAGAATAAGACACGTACATTATGCTTCAGCCACGGACATGCAGTCACAGAATATCGTCCTAATTCAGGTGGAGCATTGAGCCATGAAAGGCAAAACCCTTGGAAGTTAATCTGTTTGTGATTCAATATAAAATATATTGGGGTCGATTTATTACATCAATCGTTATTTTGACAAATTAAGCTAGAAAAGTATATAATAACAATTCTTCTTTTTTTTTCTTTTCCCTTTTTTAATACCATATATATGTTTCAGGTAATTGTATAACGAGCATTAATTGAGTTGTTATTGTATAAAGGAAAAAAAAAATCGCTTCCATAGTATATTATTATTCTGATTATTCTGAATTATACGAGTGTACATGTGACCATAAAAATACATTGTACATACATATGGGTTTAATTGAAACGATTCCACTACGCACCAAATTCAATGACTTTGTCCACCACAATTACGACAATATTACGATAATGAATTAATTTCATTGATTTTTTTTAATATTATGATTACTAGCATTCTGAAGTCCAGTACATTGTTCATAGTTCGGCATTTTCAGAGTTTTTCTAAGTCACTGATAGATGTAATTCTTTTTCGAATAATGTTATTAGTATTCTTTCAGTTAATTTAAACCCCTAATAAAAATATACTTTTCTTTCACATTTTCAGAAAATGAAGATTGGATCGTTGACCAGTCTTAAGGTATGTGGTGGCCTTTATACGCGCGGAACCAGCCTCCAATCTTTTAGCATTTACACTCTTAAAAGTGACTCATTTAAAAGTCATAACCATTTTTTCACTTGTGTAGATTTTTTTTGTAGTTTCCAGTATATAGCTAAAATGTTTAGGCCCTACTTTTTAAATTAAAACTGAATTTTAAAGTTTCACTCTTTTGGGAAACTTTTCAGAGGTATCTGTGCTCCATCTTTATGAATTTAGGATCAAGAACGTGTTCGGAACGATAGGACCGTACCTGGTAATACCTCGGTCACATTTGCTCTAAGGCGGCCGTACGGCGAGTCGAAATCAGTCGTTTTATTCATTTTAATACAAACCACCTATCATGCCTATAATATGACGCTCGTACAAAAAATGTTAAAACGGCTGTTTTCGACTCGCTGTACGACCGCCGTATTGCAACCGAGGTATAAGCACAAGTTCAAGTTCAATCAAGTTCAAGATGATGTATTTTAAACAAGCTTTTCAACAATGCCTTTCAGGGTTTAAACAATACAGACATTTTCATTTGGCGACAGTTTCTCGGAGCAACAAGATTAAGGGCCTTTTCACACGAGAATCTTGAGTCATTATTGTAATGATGATTACAATTCGTCTTTAGTATCATCGTACCATTCACACGTTCACTCGAAAGAGCGAAGGCGGTATTGTGTAATTGGTGACTTGTCAATCAAAGCACTGCATCGATGCACTGATGAATTCAATAATGTTTTTTCGCTCTTACAAATCCAACAATCACTTCTCTTGTCTTCATATCAACTGCAGAAGTATCAATAAAATTTTTGATAATTTTGTTTCTTTCTTAAATATAATAAAATACAGATTTTGTGCAATAGGGGTATCTGAGACTTTGATAAAACACAATGATCCAGTCTGCAATATTGATGGATATAATTATGTTGGAAATGGTCGCCAAGATCGCAGTGGAGGGGGAGTTGGTATTTTTATTAGGAATGATTTAACATATATTCACCGTAACGATATTGATGTATTTAATGATATATTTGAATATATTTTTGTCGAAATTAAGGTGAAGACAAAAAATATTGAGTTTGCTGTTTTCTACAGACCACCGAAGGGAGCAGTAGAATCTTTCAATTAATATTTGAATTCACTTATCATTAAAATTAAGAGAGAAAACTAATTATTATATATAGTAGGTGATTTTAATATCAATATACTAAGTGTCACATCTTGCCAATATGTTAACGATTTTCTCGATATTTTTTTGACAAATTAACTATTTCCTTTAATCTACAACCCAACTCGAATTACTAGTTCTTTAGCAACGCTAATCGACAACATTTTCACCAACAATTCTAACAACACATTCAGTGGTACTATTTTTGCAGATATTAGTGATCATCTACCCATTTACTGTATTCACAAAGATATTATCAACCAAAATTCAGAATCGATTATTACTAAACGTGATATTCATGAAGACGATATTATTAGATTCACAGAAATGCTGAAGTCTGCTACTTGGCAAGTTGAGTATGAAAATAATGATGTTAATTACATGTACGATAGCTTCTTTCATACTTTCAAATCATTTTATGACGAGTGTTTTCCAATGGTTCAAAAGGTAAAGAAACGTGAACGAGACAAATTATGGTTTAAGTCAAAATTACGATGCATGTGTAAAAAGAAATATTATTTGTATAAAAATATATTAAATGTCCTTCCATTAATGAACGCTCATATAAATCATTTAGAAACAAATGTAATAATGACATAAATATGCAAAAAATATTTTTTTCGAAAACAATTTTCTCAAGTACAATCTAATATGAAACAAACATGGAAATTAATCAACAAATGATGGGAAATACTGTAAATAAACGGAATGTCGATGAAATTGTAGTTGATAATCGATCTATATCTAGTGACATTGAAATCGCTAGTGAATTCAATAATTATTTTGTAAATATTGGTCCATCTTTGGCTCAAAATGATAGATATTTAGATTCTCCGAAAAATGTACTTTTACGATACCTAGATCGAAATGATAATCCTGCCTTTTTCTTGCCAATTACCCCTAATGAAATAATCAATATTGTAAATTAATAAGACAGTTCGTAGTTCCTTTCTGCGCATGATCCAAAGATTCTACGCATGATCAGAGCATGGACCTATTAAAGCTGGACATTCATCGGTTAGTTAATGAATTCACTAACATCTGACTGTCATTGTCATGTGAATAACATTCTCTTCATATTTATCTCCTGTGATACCATCATGGTCGCCGTCAATTAAACCCTGAGTTACAGAAGCTTTCGGTGATTAGACAGTTAACAATTAGACAAACTGCATGCGCAGAAGGTAATAAATTACCTAAATTCTCCGAAATTAATGTGCAGTTCTGGTTTACAAATGGTTATCTTGGTTTCCAAGGTTTTTATTTGGAAAAATGTATGAATATTTCAAGATAGAGGCTGAAATGAAATTGATTGATTGTAATTTATAATCACATTTTAAAGATTTCTTCATAATATTCCAGAAAAACATGGTGGGTTTCTTGTAGGGGCCGTCCCCCTCTCGTTGTTAAAGAAGTCATTATGAGTGTGCAGAAGCGTGCAAATCGATAATAATAGATTTGATATCACAAAAATCGTCTGCTTCTCAATTTGCTGTTCCAAATCTGAAACATCTTAACTGAAAGGTATAATCTGTTACAAGACATCAGCCAACAAACGACAAAAAGAGGAAAACATTCCTTTGTAAAGATCAGATTCGCCTTGGTAGTCGCTATTGTCAGAGCACCTGTATGTTATCATTAATATGCACATAATCAGGAGACGGCGACTATGATTGCATCAAAAGAATGCTCGCGTTAATCGTCCATTTCTTATAGGTCCATGATCAGAGGAAGGTCATTTGTACTAAAGTGACATGGACACATGGCGGTTTAAAATCTAATGAGATAAGCACCAACTTTGATGTCTTGATTATTCATATATTCTTTTGAATTGAGGTTTTCATTTACATCCACAAAAAACAACAATGCGTCCACGGTTTTATGCAAACAAAATGATAGTTAATCTTGCCAAAACCAATTATATGATTTTTAGTAATTTATTTTTACCAGATAGTCTTTCAATTAGAATGTGCAATACAGATATTAAGTGTGTAACGTCAGTAAATTTTTTAGGAGTAACAATAGATAATAAGTTTACATGGAAAAATCATATTGATAATATGTGCAATAAGCTTGCCAAAAATATAGGAATAATGTATAGATTAAGATCATTTCCCAAGGAGATTTTAAAACTAATGTATTATGCCATTGTATATCCATACCTCAATTATGGTATTCTAGCCTGGGGAAGTGCAAGTAGCATTCACATTGATAGATTATATATTTTACAAAAACGTGCAATAAGAATTATGTCTCATGCTCCTTACCTTGTCCATACGAATCCTCTATTTGTTGAATTGAATGTATTAACATTTTATGATATTCATGCATTTCAAATTCTTATATTTATGTATTTATGTAACAATAACCTCTTGCCAGATTACATCAAAACATTCTTTAAGTTCAATAGTGATTTCCATGGATACAACACAAGAAATGCAAAGGATTTCCATCTACCTAAGCCAAGACTCTCATCCTTTAAAAACTCAATTTTATTTCAAGGACCACAACTCTGGAATTCTATTTCTGTAGACATCAAGCAATCAGTTTCATTAAATGTTTTTAAGTCAAAATCAAGGCAATTTATTTTAAATAGTAATTCATAAAGTTTCTTTGTATACATTTCATTCAGGCATTATAGGCACCCCCCCCCTCCCCCTTCGTTGTAGTTTAGTGATTGTTTTCTATCTTTGTTATTGAAGTCTTTGTATAATTATCATGTTATAGGGTCAGCTAATCACAAGGCTTGTTCCTTTCTTGCTGTCCCTCTCATAGTCAATCCAATGTTTATTTCTATTTGTTGTTGTTGTTTTTTCTATTTTGTGAATATGATACTTTGTATATGTATGTTTTTGTATGGATTTTTATGAGCAAATAAATTGAAATTGAAATTGAAAAATTGAAATTGAATTCCATTTTATTAACTAAATTACAATATTACGGGATTCGTGGTGTTCTCTCAGATTTATTTGAAAGTTATCTCACGAATAGAAATCAATATGTTATTGTCAATAATCAAGTATCAGTTTCTGATATTACAACATGTGGAATACCACAAGGTTCAATTCTTGGTCCCCTTCTTATTTACATCAATGATATATGTCAAGCTTCTAACAAATTGCAATTTATTTTGTTTGCAGACGATACTAGTGTTTTTCTTTCAGATGATAATATAGACAATCTTATTCTTACTTTCAATAATGAGCTCATGAAACTGAACTCTTGGTTGATTGTTAATAAGCTAATTTTGAATATGAATAAAACGCATTACATGATTTTTACAAACAAGGTAATCAAGTTTGACAGAATTAATGTTTTATTAGATAACACCCCAATTGTAAGAGCTACGTCATTGACATTCTTAGGTGTAATAATCGATAGTAAATTATCATGGAATAATCATATTGACAATGTTTGTACCAAAATTTCTAGAAACCTCGGTATATTATACAAACTCAAATATTTCCCTCCGACAATATTATTAATGATTTATAACGCCTTAATATCACCTTACCTCCAATACTGCAATATTGCCTGGGGTTCTTCTACTAATTATTCAATATCTAGATTATTACGATTACAAAAAAGGCTATTAGAATTATTTTTTTCATTCCAGTTACCTTGTTCACACCAGACCATTATTTTTTCACTTAAAGATTTTAAATGTAATTGATCTTTGCTACTTCAACTTGGCTATTTTCATGTACCTCTGTTATAAAAAGATGAATAAAACGGCTGTTTTTGACTCGCCGTACCGCCGCCGTAGAGCAAATGTGACCGAGGTATTAGTGACTCATAAATATGATACATCAAATAATGCGAGTGCGAAGCTAGCTCATCATGCTCAAGATTATCTCTCATTGCGCTAGACCTGCAAATACTTGTTTTATTATTCATTTTATTTATCCGGCTTATACATGTACATGATACAAGGACCAAACTTAACATGTTTACAACAATAACAACTAAAAAAAAACTATTGAACATTGAACAAAGAAAATATAAATGCATTCAACGAGAAAACTACTATTAGCGAAATATAAATATGATAAAAGTAGAAGTTATCAAATCAAATATCGCTAGGGGCGTGTTCATTCTTTTTGAAATTGTTTTGGTAAAAGATATACATTCTTGATTAAGTGTTTACCACTTATAAACCTTAAAAAAATCGCTCAGCGCGGGGGGGGGGGGGTGATTGTTTGGACCTCAGACACACCTTTTTTTGCGGGGTAAAAAAAGCCATCCGCAGCCATCGTAGTCAGCTTTTCGGAAGGGGGGGGGGCACTTATTTCACATTAATTTTATATGAGTACACATATAATAATAATATACACATTTAGTTATACAGATGTGGGTCGACCTTTCGCTAATAAAGGGGGGGGGGGTCATTCACATTTCCCCCGATCGGTTGCTCAAAGCTGGGTTTTTTTTTGAAGGAATTGTCCGAACAGTGACTTCTTAGCTTTATTCTTATAAACAAGAGAAATGTATCTCATAATCCCTAATTGAATGATGCGAACGCGAGGAGCGAGCTAAAAGTTACAGAAATTTCAGGAATTTTTGTCCTAAAACTTTAACATTCTGAGCAATGTCTGTGATTATAAACATGACGCGTATGAAACTATAAAACTAATTACTTCGAGCGCGAAGTTCGAGCTGCAATTTATGATAAACTGTTATAAAGAGGAATTTTAAGTAGTTTGTTAGAATTCATATAGAAGTAGGCCTATACATACTAATGAAAATGCGAGCTCGCAACGCCAGCTGATAAGTTTTGACGATCTGAACTGAAAAGGAATATTTTGAGAACTTCATGGAATACATGAATAGAATAAGTATTTCAAACGAACCTTATTTCATTTTCGGATTAACGAACCTTATTTCGTTTTCGGACTAAAGACCCTTCGAAATTAAGAAAATTCGCCATTACGGACCATCGGAATAAAGAACCTTCGAAATGACGAATCGTCGGAATTACGAATGTATGCGCTATAGCCTATGTAGATAAAAGTGGGACGGACATGCGGACCTGCCCCGTCGCAAAAGGATTAAACTAGCCCCCCCCCCGACAGCCATTTTTTATCTGGTTTTTCGTAAAATGTACATCTTACAGTAACAAAGGCATATTTCAGTAAGCAAATATCACACCTTTCTAACAAAAAATATTGTAACTGCATTCATGAGTGTCCATAGAAAAACCAGGATTTTTTTTTTACAAAATAGCCTCGAAATTGACGAGTCACCTTATTCTTCTGGCATTCCGAGCAGATGACCTCTCGCCAAGGTATGTTGCTACCTTTGGGCAGGTAACATTACATCAACAAAACCTACATCGAGTCACAGCAAAGTGGAAAATCACGTGGTGAGCGGACTTGCCCCGGGGGGGGGGGGGGATTATCCCTGCTATCCCCTACAATGAATTTCTTTCAAACAACCAACGAAGAAAACATAAGGAGGTGTAGCTTACCACTAAGACCCGCTCCAACAACTATAACGTCGCTCGTTTTCAAATGATCCATGTCGAGTCGGTCCGGATCTGTATCCTGTCGGCAATTTTCTGATTGCATGCTGTTTTATAATTCGTGAAAGTGTCAGGGGATTTTTATGAAATAAGTCTTCGACCCAACTCTTCAGTCAGCTGGCCCGGGTTTTCTTGTAAACGTGCCTGAGTAAAGTAATATACACAATAAGACAAATACAAACAACTTCTAATGTTATGCATATTTCCTTAAACAAAGCTTGTCTGAGCACGATGGACCTATGAAGAGATGTACATTCATGGGTTAGATACCTAATGAATTCACTAACAGGTGACAGTCATTGTCATCTGAATAACTTTGACTCTCTGTCATCGTCAGCGTGAATAAGACCTGAAGCAGTTAATGATTAGACATTGATATTTTAAAAAATGTATGCACAGAAGCTAAATAAATCACTTGAATTCAGGAAAGTCGATATGCAGTTTTGGTTTACATTAGGTAGGCCCAATCTTAGTTCCACGTGTTTTATTTGGCAAAGTACATGCATATATTTAAATAAAGAGACAATGTTAATTGTTTTAATAGAATTATAATCCCATTATTTCAAGTTTCTTCATAATGTTCCGGATCATGGCACATAGCATGTATAGAGATCACGATGCTAATGAGGTCCTTATGTACGTGTGCGGAAGTTTGTGGATCGAATAATAACGCGTTTTATATCACCAAATTCGTCTCTTTCTCAATTTTGCTGCTCCAAATCTGAAGCATTTTTAATGACAGGCATTTTCTGAAACAGGGCACCAGCCAACAAATACTAGTGAAACTGTTCCTTTGTAAAATTATCAGATATGCCTACGCCGTGGTAGTCATTGTCAGAACGTCTGTATACTAACACTATGCACATAATCAGGTGACGGTGAATATCGTTGCATCTACGAATGGACTAACAACGAATGATCTAAAGGCCTGGTCACACCGCCCGAGTGTTGTTGGAGCGGTCGTGGAGCGGTAGGGAGAGAGGGTCGAATTTCGACAACGCTCGTCATCGCTCACAAAATTGGGGGAAAAAATCGAAAACATGGGCGTTGCCTTAGCGGTGCACCGCTGAAGAAAGCGTAGCTTTAGCGTTGGTTTAACGGTGGCGAGCGGTCGCGAGCGTTGGTTTAGCGGTGACTCGAGCGTTGATAGAGCGGTGTTCTGCGCACGCGGGCGTCGCACAGTGCGCCAAAATTATTTTCCGTGTTATATTTTTACTTTTACATGTAGATTAAGGGTAATTTTGGGCGTAGAATCGACTGAACATAATTTAAAGCCCATATGACGTCACGCTAAACAATGTGAAATATATACACTTTGTGTTATGTGTTACTTTAAGATTGATCAGAGTGAATGTTGGTTTATGCTTCTCACATGCCTAAAAAGTGTGTATGAGATCCTGAAAATAATTTTATGGCATCAAAATAATCATTAGATTAAAAAAATACTTTAAAATCTGAAAAATATTAACCGTGCTTTATCAAGCTGTGTAGACTTGGTTAAAACGCAGAGTATATAACACAACGAATGCTTTACTATGATGAGGGTTTTTGGCTGAAATTATTCTACAAGTAACTTTTATCTCTGGAAGAGGGCTAGGTAGCCCTTATATGCGTTATCAACCTTAATTTTGTTTACATTATGCCCGGAATCTCATGGAATGGAAGGGTAATCGTCCCCGCCGTGCAAAATTGCAAAAATGAACGGTTACAGCCCGATAGACCGCGGGTCCGATAGTCCGCGGGTCCGATAGACCGCGGGTCCGATAGACCGCGGGTCCGATAGTCCGCGGGTCCGATAGACCGCGGGTCCGATAGACCGCGGGTCCGATAGACCGCGGGTCCGATAGTCCGCGGGTCCGATAGTCCGCGGTGTGTGTAAAATTATGATCCTATAGTGAGATCCGAATCATCCGATGTCATCAAGAGGTCAAAAGGCCAATGATACGAGTCCATGGGGTTCTATAACGATGACCCAAAGGACAATCGCCCCCTGACATGTACTTCAAGGAAAATATTATCCCCATATTTTTATCGTCAGGGACTGTTACCCCCCCCCCCCCGGATATTTACCCTCTAGACGCCATACGGAGCCTCTAAAATGCCATCGACTTGACGACATGGCGAGATACTTTATCTTGCCTTGTCGACTAAATAAGCTTATTATGTCCGCATGGCGCGATACGTTATCCTGCCAAGTCAGCCCACTTATAAAAAGTTATATGTCAACATGGCGAGATATTTTATCTTGCAAAGTCGACTTAAATAAGTTACATGTCAACATGGCGATATATCGGGATTCTCGCCGGGACTTGTACACTTCATATCTCGCCATGTCGACATATCGACTTGACAAGATATAATATATTGCTATGTCGAAATAATAAGCGTATTAATTACTTAGGCGGTGGAAGCGGGGGGGGGGACCTTTCCCCCCTAAATTTGAGGTGGGGGACGGTCCCCCCTAGATTTTTAGTTGAGAACCTTTTTTTTGCTCGTCAATTTGTTTTCTACGCCCCCCTAAATTGAGATGGACCCCCCTAAAATCTTTTTGCCCCCCCCCCATAATTTTGGTTGATAACCTTTTTTTTCTTGTCAAAAAATGTTGGTGGTCACTCCTATAAATTTTGGTTGATTTGCTTGTCAAATTTTTTACCTGTGTCCATCCCAAAATTTCAGGTGGACCCCCCTAATTTTTTTTTGCCTTCCGCCGCCAATGATTAATTAAGACATGGCAAGATAAAGTACCACGCCATGTCGTCACGTTGATGGCATTTTCAAGGCTCCGTTCTAGGGGTAATTATCCGGGGTAATTGTCTGGAGGGTAAATTTCCGGGGGGGGGGGTAACAGTCCCCGGCGGTTAAATATGGGGATAATATTTTCCTTGAAGTAGTTGTCAGGGGTGATTGCCCTAATTGGGTTATTGTTATAGAACCCAGGCGCGGATCCAGGATTTCGTGGGGAGGGAGGGGGGGGGGGAAATTTGACCTGATTTTTGGCGCCCATGTGTACTTTTCGAAAAATGGCGCCCACTCCCTCCCGGCCAGGCTAACTTAAGTGCCTTAAATGGATTTTGAATTATCTTATAATCACATTTACAAAAAAGACCACTTTTTCATGTGTTCTTGAAAAAAAAATCCATGAATATATAATGTAATATCAATGGGAGCGCGAAGCACGAGCGATTTTTTTTGGGGGGGAGGTTCAATTTTTTTTTTCAATTTGTTTCCCCTCCACAGGGATTTTATTATTATTCAAAACATAACAAGATATATTTTCAATGACAAATCAAATTAATAACAACGAAATACAATACAACAGTAATTGTAACAAATATATAAATTGAACTGTCAGGTTTACATAATAGTAAATAATTTAAGGAACAAGCAAGGAGTAAATGAACAATAATATTCATATGTATCATTGTACATGGAAAGGGAACTGAACAGATCACTTCATGTAAACATGGCACGTTATTGGAACCATTTCTTTGTAAACTTTACCATTTTACAATTTGACTCTGCGATATATTTTTCATTCTTGAAATAACTCTGAAGTGCAAATTTGATATTATTAAAAACAGGTAATTGATGTTTTACTCTGGAAGTATAGATCATCTGTCGTATCACTATCAATAAACAATTTAATGCATAATTACTTGAACCTCTTAAACCAAATAATTTTTCTTTATTAGAGAAAAAAATTCTATTTCCAGTTTTAAGAAATATCCATTGTTCAAACCTGTCCCATATATGTTTAATACATGTACATTCACAAAGTAGATGAGTAACCGTTTCACGGTGTACATTACAAAAAGTACATTCTTTTTGTTGAGCTAAATTAATTTTAAACAATATTTCATTTGTATATAAAATATGTTGCATTATTTTGAACTGAAACCAACGTAAATTCACATCGGTAGTACAACTGAATCCAATAGAGCAATACGATTGCCATTGCTTGTCATTCATATCGAATATACACTTCCACTTAAGAAAACTTTTACATTCCACTTTTCTTTTCTTTTTAAGAATCGTATAGATGTGTGAACAACCTTTATTATATTTCATAACAAGTGCTATTGTATCAGGGATAATAGGTTCTTGGAACTTGCTAAAGTGTGTGCCATTGCTAAAACCGTCTCTTATAGCATCACATAATCCACAGTAAAAAAGAAAATTTATTTGAACATTGTATTTTTCCTTAAGGTCATTCAAAGAGAGGAAATTGCCATGTACAGCTAAAATATCATTAACAAAACGAACACCCCTATTATTTAGAGATCTACTGTGAATTGAGCTATTACCTATTTTAATAAAATCATTGTTCCATAAGGGTTGGCAAGGTATATCATTACAGTGCATAGATAACAGTGTGCTATACGCTAAGAACATTTCTTTCCAAAAAGGATTTTTAATTTCGTGGTTCAATTTGGTTTAACTTCTAATCAGAGTATAGGCCCTACTGGAATATTGTGTGAACGGGAGCTGTAGTTTCTGTACTGTTGTTTAGAATACCCTTCAATAATATTAATGATAACCTCTTGGGAATAATGTAATCTCGAAGCAATCGACTAATTATCCTCATCAGTGGCGTATTTATTCAGCATGGGTGCACGGGGGGGGGGGGGTGGCGACGGCACCAAGTTAAACAAAAATAAATGAAGTGGGAGGGGGTAGACGTTAAAGAAAATCTGAGATTTCATTCTTAAAAACACATTGAGGTATCTCACAAGGCCTAAATAAAAAATGAGAACGCGAAGCGCGATCTGATTTTTTTTAATAGATTTTTCATGTATTATATCCTGAAAGCCTAAGTCAGGGGCGGACCCAGCTTCCGCCAGTAGGGGGAGGGACCATTTTGTCACCCATATTTTCCCCGATCGGCCGCTCAAAGTTGATTTTTTTGTGTGTCTTTGAAGGGGTTGTCCCAGTGGCCTAGTCGAAAAGGGACCTGTTAAGGATGTTTTGCAGTTAGCCATTAAGACGATTCATATTTCAACGATTAAATAATGCGAGCGCGAAGCGCGAGCTGAACATTTTTTATATTCCTACCTAAAAAGATGAGATTTCAAATCCCCCAATGGGACATTCGATTCATGTTTGTCAATCATGAAAAAGCATGGGTAATTTTTGGTATCTTCCTACAATAATAATGCGAGCGCAAAGCGCGAGCAGAACATTTTTGATATTCTGATCCGAAACTGGATAATTTAATATGATCAAGCTTTGTATCTCAAAAAACATGCGTGCGCGTGTTTTAGAATTAGACAGAATCCTGGCAATCTGAATACATTTCATTTTTCATCATAAAAATCAATAATGCAAGCGCAGAGCCCGAGCTGAAAATAATATTTGAAATTCCGATATGAAAAGGGTCAATTTAAGCACTGTTTACAGCACTGTGTATATAGGGAAATTTGATAGCACTATATAAATAGTGCGAGCGCGAAGCGCGAGCTGATATTTTATTATTATTTTGACCTAGGATCGAGACATTTTAGGCCTAAGGACATTTTGTCATCATATAAGAATGATGACTTTCTTCTATTTCTTTTCCTAAAACTTGTCGATATTTATTTCTGAAAAAGGGACAATTTAGTTATTATGAATTCATACAAATTTTATTTCATATTTATTAATCTGTTAAGCCTAATGAGTGTGTGAAATTTGTTGACAGTGCATGAGGCCTGAAAACTGGATATTTTAAGTATTTTTGTAATCATGAATAGGATTCATTGGTTGATATATTTTGAGCAATTAATGCGAGCGCAAATCGCGATCCGGAATTTTTTAATGGGGGATTTAAGTAGTTTGTTATAGAATTAATATAGGTATACATTACTCACCAATCAAAATGCGAGCGCACAGCGCTAGCTCATAGGCCTTTATTATTTTTTTTTTACAATCGAGACACCTGAAAAGGTTTATTTAGAGAATCTTATATGAAATACCAAGGAGGTTTAAATGAGATGGAGTAACAGCAAACAAAATCCCTTTGAACAAGCTTCGAAGCCGCCAGCAGAAAGTATGCCAGGCATGCACTTTGCTCAACATCTCTGGCAATTGTGTAGACAAATGATTCCCGCGTGACCCCGCAGCTATAGGTCATATATCAAGGGAAATATGCTATTGTGATGATAATTACTTTTTCGCCGCATCTGGTCTGGTTATATGTGTAGTACATAATTCGGAGGCATGCGAAAAAAAACTATGCAATATGTCCTGAAATATGACTCAAATTTCCTCGACTGGGCATGTGCGGGCACTCATCTGGCATATACAACAATGAATAGCAATATTCCATCGACCACATTTGAAATTTTTATTTGCCGCAAACGATCGGAAAAGTGTTAAAATCTGGTTTCAGTAAAGGTCAAATTCTTACTTTTTCCACTAACTAAAGGTAAATTGATATAATCTGGGCAAATATTTCAGCGTAATAGCGCTTGGTTATTGATGTCTTGTCATGCGTACAAATTTATGTTTGTTTATTAATATAAAATATGGAAAATTGATCCAAATGGATATTCGTAAAATTCACTCTTTGGATTTCTTCACTGAAACTGGCGGCTTCGAAGGCGGACATCAAAAAGGTCTTAACCGCCGTTCTTTCTTTTGTGCTTCTTTAGAAATGAACAGCTGCTTGAATAAATTTGTTGCCTGTTGGAACTCCAGTCATAGAAACTTCTTGGAAATACAAAAAGACAATAGGTAGGCCTACTTGGCAAATAGTGCGAGCGCACAAAATGTTGTAAATGTTGATTCAAACCATAAAACGGACATTTTCCAGAGCACTTAAAAACATAAATTGGTAAATAAAACAAAATAATGAAAGATCGATGTCCGAGCTGAATTATGTTTTGTATATTGATATCAAAACTTGATATTTTAAACTACATATCAGCATATTGAGCAAGATATGTATCTCATCGAACAGGCAATGCGAGCGCGATGCGCGAGCGAAACTTTAATATAGTGACATTAAAAAATTTCAAAAATTGTTTTCAAAGTCTTCTCCTGACCTTATTTTATTTACTCGTCTTCCTCCTTTTATGTTTCGTCTTCTTTTTTCTCCTTTCGTTCCCCCTTTTTTCTTTCCCCGTTTTTCCCAATTTATTTGCTCTGTCAATAGGGGGAGGTTGGCTTCGGGCCGCCTGGATCCGCCTATGATAGTAGTTGTTATGATGAACACGATGCATATCTATTATGAAATGAATGCGACCGCGAAGCGCTAGCTGAAAACTTTTATAATGATGAAATGAAAAATACATTTCAGTTGTCAGGTTAAAATATCAAATATTTTCAGCTTGTGCTTCTCGTTCGCATAAAAAACTGTA
Source organism: Lytechinus pictus (assembly GCF_037042905.1). Taxonomy (NCBI): domain Eukaryota; kingdom Metazoa; phylum Echinodermata; class Echinoidea; order Temnopleuroida; family Toxopneustidae; genus Lytechinus; species Lytechinus pictus. Next base: position 69,977,553 of record NC_087246.1, read on the forward strand.
AGGTCGGGATGCGTATATAACTAAACAATTTATTGATGCCAGCGCGAAGCGCGAGCTCAATTTTTTTATATACTGACTTAAGAAGGACTAAGGTATATTTCCTATTCTAATTGCTTGTCCTTTTTCTCTTCTTTTTTTCTGTTTCTTACCCCTTTTTTGCGCCACCATGGGGGGGGGGGGGGGAGGGCAAAATCTTTGCCCCCTGGATCGGCCTATGTATGTTGACTTGAAAAACACTAACACTTACATGTGGGATTGATTAATCAAATATTGCGAGCGCGTAGCGCGAGCTGAATTCGATAATAACCCTTTTATGTGACCCTGAACAGGGTATCTATCTCGCTAAACAGACTTAAAACTCGAAAACATTGTTTTTGTCTGTTATCGTAAAAACGGGATATTTTAATTCAGCCGCATTAATTTAAGTTTTTTGGGCAGGACATATATTTCACTATAAACATGCAATACGAGCAATGTTGCGCCCCCGGTCGAAAATGAATTTGCATGAAGCCCCCTAAGTTCAAGGTCAATTTGGCGCCCTCGGTTGAACATAAACTTGGCGCCCCCGTGTAAAATATAACTTTGCCCTCCCTCCCCCTCTCTGAAACATGTATTTGTCGCATTATGGTCAAAATTCTAATTAGCGCTCCCCTAGATTGAACATCAATTTGGCGCCCCCCTCCCAGTTCAAACATCAGTTCGGCGCCCCATATAGTTCGAACGTCATTTTGGCGCCATCAAATCGACGTCCAGGTCAACATCTCCCTCTTCCGTTTCCCATCTCCTTTTCTTTCTTTTTTTTCTTTCTCCTATCCTCATTCCCATTTCTTCCTTTCTCTTTCTTTCTCTCTTTCTTTCCCCCTCTTCCTCTCCCCTTTTCTTCTTCTCTTCTTTTCCTCCTCTCTCTCTCTCTTTTTCTTCTCTTTGTATTCCCCTTTTCTTCTCTCATTTCTAGTCTTCCTTTCCCCCTTTTCTTCTCCTTTTTCTGTCTTTTCTTTCCCTCTTTTCCTCTCTCTTTTCTCGTTTTTCTTCTCTTCCTCCCCCCTTACTCTCTCTTTTTTTCTTCTCTTTTCCCATCTTCCTCTCTCTTTGAATATTATTCTCTTCCTTCCTCTTTTTTCTTCTTCTTTCCCCCCTTTTCCTTACTCCGTTCTTTCTTTTCCCTCTTCCACTTTTTTTCTCTTTCCCCCTTTACTTCTCCCTTTTTCTTTTTCTTTCCTTTCCCCCTTTTTTTCTTTTAATCTTTTTTTTTCTTCTCTCCCTCCTTCCTCTCTCTCTCTCCCTCTTTTCTCTTCTTTTCCCTTCTTCCTCTCTCTCTTTTTTCTTATCATTCTTCCCATCTTCCTCTATTTAAATATTCTTCTCTTCATTCCTCTTTTTTTCTTCTTCTTTTTCTCCTTTTCCTTTCTCCTTTCTTTTCTTCTCTTCCTTTTCCCTCCTCTCTTTTTTTCTCTTCTTTCCACTTTTCTTCTCCCATTTTCTTGTCTTTCCTTTCCCCTTTTCTTCTCTTTTTCTTCTTCTCTTCCTTTCTCCTTCTTACTCTCTTTTCTATTCTGTTCTTTTCCCATCTTGCTCTTTCTTTTTTTATTCTCTCCTTTTCCCCTCCCCCCCCCTCTTTTTTGAGCTGGGGGTGGGGGGGTGGTGAGGCAGTTCCCCCTCGGCCCCCTTCCATGGATCCGCACCTGATAGAACCCCATGGCCTCGTATCATTTGACCTTTGGACCTCTCGATGACATTTGATATATCTGATCATAATTTTACACACACTGCGGACTATCGGACCCGCGGTCTATCGGACCCGCGGACTATCGGACCCGCGGTCTATCGGACCCGCGGTCTATCGGACCCGCGGTCTATCGGGATGTCCCCAAATGAACGGCAATGTACACCCCACACGGTGCGCTGCGATGATTGCACTGCACGGTATAAAAATGACCGTTTTTTAACAGGTTTTTGGGGTGATGTCTCAAGTAAAATCGGCTCTAACATAAAAACGGGCAAAAACGGGCAGCTAAATTTGGTATCGACTTAATGCTAAGACACCGGGCGAAATGATGATGATAGAATTTAAACGGAAATCCACGGAATTCAAAACGTTTATCATGTAAATGCAAAAAAACATGGATTATCAGCCCATTTCGATTCCAAATGAGCTCCTTATTAATGTCTCCCCGTATTTATAGCCAAATTCTGGTACCGCTCCGACACCTCCATACCAACGCTAAACCAAGGTTCATCACCGCAATGGATCGCTACTCTAACGCCCAGCACCGTTCCAGCAATCCCGTGTCCGCTCGGAAAACGCTTACAACCGCTCCACCAAAGTTTGTGAACCGTTTAATCACCGGCCGGGCAACGCTGGCGAAGCAGCGGTTGTCCAGCGTTCAAGATTTCTGCGTTGGCCTAGCGGACCCAAGCGTTCACGAACTTTCGTCTAGCGGTGCCAACCTTTGACTGGGCGTTGTTAGAGCGGTAGTCAACTTTGCTGGAGCGGAAAATTGCCCGCTCCTCACCGCTTGCAATATTTTGAGCAGCTCAAAACTTTCGGAGCGGTAGGAGGGACCATCAGCGGTGGCCGAGCGTATTCGGCGTTGCCTTAACGGAGGCCAACTTTGGTTAAACGGTGGTGAACGGTAGCGAGCGGTGATGATTTTTTCTCTCCGCTCCACGACCGCTCCAACAACGCTCGGGCGGTGTGACCAGGCCTTAAGGAAGGCTCTCGTTTATCGTCTATCTCTTCATCGGTCCATTGACATTTGACATAGATTTCAAACCTCAGACCGAACGTCAGTTACTACGAGTTAACTGAAGCGCATCGAGGTTGATTTAATCAAGGTATAATTTTTCTGATTTCAAAAGCAATTAAAACGAAACATTGAGTGAAAACTGATTCTATTTTGAAACTTAAAACAGAACAAGTGGAACGCATCTGGCAGTCCCGGGGGGGGGGGCACTTCCATTGACGAGTGGATACCATGCGCGACCATGGGGTCTCGAAAAGCACCCTAAACAAGTATATTCCATTTTCTGAAAATGCACCCCTTAACAATTATTTGCGTGTGAAACCCTACCCTTAACAAGTATTGGAAACAAAACGATACCCTTGGCAAGTATTCCCTGAATTGAACGCCTAAACAAGTACAGCTACAGCGATATTTTAATTGTTATCGGTTTTACCCTTACCTACATCAGTTGAGTTTAGTACGGCCCATACGGCCCCACCTCCTACACCTTGCGCAAATCGGCGGGCTGGCAGTCTCGCCTGCATTACGCGATTCGATATATCAGCAGTGCTAACTTTGAAAACAGCTATTGAATAATTATTCACAAAAGAAAACACTGAGTCATATGATAATAAAATATTACGTCCATTGCCCCAACATGACCTTTGACCAGGATCATGTGACCTTAGACATGTGCAAAACATACTTGATTACCCTTATGTCTATGTTTCATGAACTACATGTGTAGATCCATTAACTTTCTAATTTATGATGCCAATTGAACAAATACCCCCAACACGGCTAAAGTTCATTGACCTTAAATGACCTTTGATCTTGGTCATGTGATCTATGTAAATAATGTATATACATATATATATATATATAATTGTGATGAGCAAGGACCTAAACATTGCGTGGATGCTTCAGTGAGTAATATATTGGCGAAGAAGCTCAAAAAGCATTGAAGCTAGAGACGTAGCCTGGATTTCTTCAACTTTTATTAGTACAAGCTTTCGGCCATTTAGTTGTGCCTTCTTCAGGTATCTGAAGATGTAAAAGACATAATGGCTTTACAATTACCATGCATATATTTGGATTAATTTACTAAATATAGGTATATCTTAAAATAAAATGTTTTACATCGGTAATGTTTAATTAGGATTATCCAATAGCTATTAAAATCAATTAAGTTTACGCAGATTTTTATTACAAACATTTTTTTGAAAGTATGTAGACATTGTGTTATGTGTGCTGTATAATACATATGTCCCAAATTGTATAATAATACATATATCTCAAAATAATATATATGGGTCATTCCATCTGGATTCACCCAGTGGTTGCACCCGACCGTCTCAGAATTCGTTGTAATTTGGTACACATAAAATTCACCATGGCCCACGTACAAAACAAAAAAATAAGTCCAATTGGTCCGTCGGTTCTCGCGCTACGGCCCGCCCTTTTCTCCTTGTTTTGACAAAAATGGGCGTGACCTTCAACTTTCAATGGCCACTGCGTCGTAATGTGTTGACCAATTTTCATGAAACTAGTACCATTTATTAGGAAATTCGGAGAGGAATCCAAAACATGCATCAAATAATGTATTGGAGCGATTTATAAGGTCATGACCTTTGACCTTTACTTTGACCTTGAGTTTGACCCCCGGACAAATAATTTTTTAACTTGATTTTCGTGTATGTTAATTATTTGTATGATATTGACAAAATATGTTAAAACCAATGATGATTTTTTATGTCTTCATCTTTTAAAACTCTTCCAAAGATACCATGAAATTTCACTCCAGTCCCACATACTAATATTCATGTTAGTAAAAGTGTTTACCAGTTACATGATTTCTTCCAATCTTAAGTTACAGTATGCATGCACATGAAAAGAAATTAAGCTCATCAGTTCACAAATGAAACATTAAACATTTATGCTCATGAATAGGTATCTGTTTAGGCATTTTGATGTTCAGCAATATATATCATATATATATATATATATATATATATATATATATATATTCTTGTTAGTAAAGTGTTTACTTTTATCATCAAATTGTTGAGTATATGCCTATTTACTAACAAGAATATATATATATATATGTATATATATGACATATATTGCTGAACATCAAATTGCCTAAACAGATACCTATTCATGAGCATAAATGTTTAATGTTTCATTTGTGAACTGATGAGCTTAATTTCTTTTCATGTGCATGCATACCTGAAACTTAAGATTGGAAGAAATCATGTAAATGGTTAACACTTTACTAACATGAATATCAGTATCTAGGACTAGAGTGAAATTTCATGGTATCTTTGGGTTTTTAAAAAAATTATTTGTCCGGGGGTCAAACTCAAGGTCAAAGTAAAGGTCAAAGGTCACGACCTTATAAATTGCTCCAATACATTATTTGATGCATGTTTTGGATTCCTCTCTGAATTTCCTAATAAATGGTACCTGTTTCATGAAAATTGGTCAACACGTTACGACGCAGTGGCCATTGAAAGTTGAGGGTCACGCCCATTTTTGTCAAAACAAGGAGAAAAGGGCGGGCCGTAGCGCGAGAACCGACGGACCAATTGGACTAATTTTTTTTGTTTTGTGCGTGGGCCATGGTGAATTTTATGTGTACCAATTTACAACGAATTCCGAGAGGGTCGGGTGCAAAATTGCACATTCATTGGGTGAATTGGCATGGAATGACCCATATCTCAAAAGAGATAGAAAAGAGATATAAAATAATATATATCTCAAAAGAGATAGCATATAGAAAAGTCAAAAGAAAAACCCAAAGAACAACTCCTCACATATCAGTCCAATCAAAAACAAAACAACAACATCTACTTCCCCATGACCTTCTCACCCGTAACAGCCAGTCAGCCAAAGTACCCAAAATAATTAAAAAAAACATTTCCCAATCCTACATCAAACAGCAACAACAGCCAACATATTCCCGAACAAGCCCATTACTTCCTACCGTAGAGGGCGCACCCTACACAACCTCAAGGCCCTATCCTTGCACAACCTCCTTGTCAGGGCGGGACACCCGTTTCCAACACCAAACCACACCCCCACCAACGCCGCCAATGACCCCCCGGGATTCTTCAAATGCAAATCACACAAATGGCCGAAAGCTTGTACTAATAAAAGTTGAAGAAATCCAGGCTACGTCTCTAGCTTCAATGCTTTTTGAGCTTCTTCGCCAATATATATATATATATATTGTAATGCCAACAGAGTGGATTTCCATTGAGGACAACAAATTAATGGATCTGATCTGAATCTAAAATAATACCACGTCGTTTTGCTAATCTTACGATGCCCGTACATTATACGACACCCTTTCGATGCAGTTAGGGCTTCGATCCTACGATTTCGAAAAAAAATGTATATATCAGAGCTTTCCAAAATCGAAGTCCCTTGGCTTGTATGCCCAAGTTCTTGAGAGTAAGTGCACATCAGTGATCCTCAGCCAAGCATAAAGCAAATGGATTATTACGATGATAAATCGACACATTCTTTTACATTTTAACAAATGAATGCAAAATAGAAGAGGGGATACTGAATTCAGCACTTATTCAATATTATTAAAGACCAATTCCCTTTTACTTTCATTTGCTGAAAGATGTTTTCAGTTTTGTATTTCAGTACAAGTCATGGTGTTTTGGTGGTATGACTAGGGACAGTTAAAAGGGTAGTCCGGGGTAAAAATATTTATATCTGATAAAAATCATACAGCAAAATGCTGAAATTAACATAAACATCTCATAACAAATAATGAAGTTATTGAATGTTAAATTTAGCAATATTTTGTGAAAACAGTTATATTCGCGTCGTCAATAATATTTATTAGGTGGGCTGATGATGTCACATCGCCACTTTCGTTTTTCTTATGCCATTGTTACTACATGGAATCATAATTTAGTCATTTTTTATACGTGTGTGAATTATATGTCTTCCTTACAATGAAGTTAGTTGCAGCAATAAATATCTAATGCACTAAATTAGTTGTTAATCCACTTATTTAGTTCTTGGAGGAAAAGAATGGAATAAACCTAATTCCATGTAATAAAATACAAAAGAACACGTAGGGATATGACATCATCAATTTGCTCATTGAATATTAATGAAGACATGCCTAGAACTATTTCACCGGAATAATACAAATCTTTAAAATGTCATAACTTTGTTATTCCTTGTCCGATTTTGATAAGGCCTTCAGTATTTTGTAGGTCTGATTTTTCTTTATCTGTTCAAGTCGTATTATTTTCAGCCTAGAGAATATACATGTAGAAATCTCCTTCACTTTCTGAAATATAATTTTGATGATTTTTCCAAATGCGTAACGTTTAACATTTCATATCATTTTCTTGTGGTATGATCGATTTGGTCTACGTCCAGATAGTCTAATAACACGAAACAAATTTGGTCTTTTATAAGTTTGGCCTGAATGCAGGTACACACTCCAAAATTTTGCTCCAGTCCCCTCGTGTTCTAATTGTCATTTGTTCCGTTTCGTTTACTATTTGACACTTTGTAGGATGAAAAATGAAAAGCCCCTTCACACCGATTTAAAAACTTAATTGCGACCATTATATTTAGGGAAAAAATATAGTACACACACGCGCGCGCACACACACACACACACACACACACACCCTCTCACACACACATACACACACACCCAAATGGGTACATTATTCCCCCCCCCCTTCTTCCAGACCAGCACAAGTTACGGCACATTTTGGTAAACTACTGAGATGTGCAATTTACTTAATATAAAGGTGCCGTAACACACTCGCCTTTCAGTTGTTTCACTGATTTAGACCAATCACCCAAATCTTCCTGGTCTTATCTGCTAGAATACTCACCAAAGTGCAGTTTGTTGAATTACCAAGAAATTTATCAACAGGAAGGGCAGGGGTTGGTTCCTGCCCTTCCTGTTGATAAATTTCTTATTAAAGCAAGACCTAAACGTAATATCAAAGCTAAGAAATTTGTAAACTTTGATGCTACTAATGTGGTAGAGAAACAAGTAACAAATAACTCCAAGTGTTTCTCAATAAGACATTGTAACACAGAGCAGTTAAGAAATTCTTTTTTTGTGAATACAACGTTGGCCTGGAATCAACTCCCTAACGAAGTTGTAAGCAGTACATCACCAGAGGTGTTTAAAGCCAAGATCGAAGAAAGCCACCTACGTTTCGACTAACTCATTTGCGCCCTCTCCTAACCCGGTGCATTATACCTAACGGTCCTGCACTGTATTACATCCAGATCCAGATACCACATTATTGTTCCAAAAGGTTTTCTGTCCTACTTGCGAAAGTATAACTCCACAGCATTTCTACCCCCGAATCGAATGATAGACATGGAAAAAAGGAATTAGAATGTTTGAATCAGCTTGGTTGCATATTTTCTATAGTCATTGGTATAACTGGCAGGACTCTTTTCATGACCCATTGAACATGTTGAAAGAACCTTTACTCTTCTTTGAAAGCCCTGGTTAAGCCGCAATATGCATGGATAAGTTGCAGTAATCTCAAAACGGATTCGCATATATTCATGGGCCGATGATCGCAAGAACAATGAATTCAAAAGTCCAGGAAAGTTGTCAGATCTGACAACTTGTCGGACGAAAATATTGATGAAACGCCCCCCCCCCGGTCACACCCCCGAACTTTGTTGGAGCGTTCTTTGAACAGTAGGGAGAGGGGACCGAATTTCGACAAAGCTCGTCACCTCGCACAAAATGATGGGGGGGGATCCCAATAGCGGTGCATCGCTGAAGCCGACGTTGCTTTAGCGTTGGTCCGCTCCGACACCTCCATGAACCAAAGTTCACCACCGCAAGGGATCGCTGCTTCAACGCCAGGCACAGTTCCAGCGACCCCGTGTCCGCTCGTAAAACGCTTTCAACCGCTCCACCAAAGTTTTCAATTCAATTCAAATAAACATTTATTTTCTTCCATTTCATTACATTTTCGTAAACATAAATTCATACATAAATCAATTTGTTATGAAAGATATAAATATGTACATGTTGGGTTTAAAGAAGGCGGCGTATACCCTAAAACAGGGGTTCTCAATAGGTGGCGCGCGCGCCACTTGTGGCGCACCGAGCCTTGCGGAGTGGCGCTTGGGAGCCGGTATAAAAAATAAAGGAAAAATAAGGGAGAAAAAATGTATCTATCAGTAACCTGGCAATAAGGTTTTGGTGATCATTTTAATACAAAGAGAAAACAAAAACTCTTTACTTGACACTTAATTGCTAATTGATTTCCTCAAATTTTGTCCAATTTAGCACTCGATAACCCCTATTATGGAGGATCGATGGTGTTCTCCTTTTTATTTATTCTACGCTGTACAAAGTTTTTGTGCCGCACAAGTGATTTGAAAACCCCGTATGTAGGATTTCTATTTCAACGGCGAGAAATTTTGCATTTCCAGAGTATACGTTTTGGTTAAGAGTTAAACATCAAATGATATGATATTCAAAGAACATCCTGATCATAAAAGATTATGAATTTGGGACATAACAAGCAGAAACTTTGTTTCTGAAGCCGATTAAAATCCGATGTTGTAAAAGTGAAATAAATGTATGCTCAGATGCATTGTCTGCCGTGATTGCCTGCATACACTCTTGCTTAACATGAACTGAATGAATGATACTGCACGTGAGTTATAGAGAGAGAGGGGCAGTTGGGGCGTTAGTGCAGTGCAACGCCTAATTTTCAGCCCTTGCAAAATCGGGGAACGTAGCTTCAACCACTGGCGTACAGATGGGGGTGGCGATTGGGGGGCCCAAGTGTTTCATGGCCAAGAAAAAAAGGAGAAAGGGAAAGAAAAGGAAAGGGAAATAGTGGAATAATGTATTATTTTCTTAATATTATGTCAAAATATAGATATTTGTATTGCAAAGTTCAATATTTTTGCTTCAGCTGCCATATCTAGCCCCCTCATTTTTTTTTTACTCATTACGCCACTTGCTTCAGCCAATATATCTGGGGCAGAACAGTCTGAACTAGTGGTATCATTGGTATGTTGTGAAAAAGTCACTGGTCATTTTTCTTTTAATATTGATATTGTGTAGTTTGTTGGCATTTGTATTTCTTCTGTTGATATTAATTAGAGCCCCTCTGGGCAATTTAAAAGGCCTCATATTCCAAAACGTCTGGGGGCTCTGCCCCCTCGATCCCCACCAGGGGCCTCTGAACCCCTCCGCTGATACATTGCTGGTTTGCGCAATGCACAGTGGAGCATTATGTACAGATTCTCAACATGAAATGTGGCGCTTCAAAAAAAGTAATTGAGAATGGCTGCCCTAAAAGCTGAGGCTTGTGGCGGGATACGCTTATAGACAAAAATACAATGCAATAAACAATACAAAGGAAAGGGCAGATAAAAGAAGAGAAGGAAAAGGAACAAGAGAGGGAGACGTGAGCGGGGAGGCGGGCATGAATTACTTTATAAAATAAAATGCTCAACAAATGTATCAGTGGGGGCAACATATAATTGCCGCAACAACAATTGTCCATGGTTCGTGTTATCATGTTAACTTAAAGTCGAAAGGAAACGTAAGATGGAAAATATTCATATGTAAAACGACAAAAGCAATGTTTTCATTTTATACTGGATCGTTTGTCTATTTGTGCAACGTTTAAGGTACGATAGATAATTCCTTTTCCTTTGGCCAAACGGATATTGAAGACCGCGCGAAAAATGATTCCATCTATCATTGGAACGTTTGTACATTTACACAGGACTTGCATTCTTTTTTGCCGATGACTTAATAAACAAGAAAATGGCAAACGCTTTTTTTCATAGGCGGATCCAGGTGAGTTATGTATACCTCTAAGTTGAATTTAAAAAAAATACTTAAATTCCCCTTTTCATGACAGTTTTATCATGAATTTTGGCTCGCAATTTGCGTTCACATTGTTAACAAATATATGTACCCATGCTTCCTATTCATAATTAAAAAAGAGCTTAAAGTGTCCAGTTTTCAGGTCTTAATATGAACAAATTTCACGCTCTCATAAGGCTTATCAGATTTATAAGTAAGATAATAACATATCCATTAATTCCTAGTGATTATATTGTCCCTTTTTTCAGAATGGAATATCGACAAGTTCATCTCGAGTATAGGAAGAGAAATAGAAAGATAGTCATTATTTTTTTAATGTTATGACAAAATATCCTTAAAATGTCCCGATCCTAGGTCCCCCCCCAAAAAAAAATCAGCTCGCGCTTCGCCCTCGCACAGTTTATTAAATGCTAACTGTAACCACTTCACAATTTACCAACATAGTGCTTGACATAATGCTTAAATTGACCCTTCTTCAGATCGGAATATCATTTTTTTTTCAGCTCGCGCTTCGCCCTCACATTATTGATTTTTATATTAAAAGAAATGTATTTAGAATGCTCAGCTTCTAGGTCTAAATCGTAAACAGTACGCGCACCCATATTTATTGAGATACACAGCTTGCTCTTTATTCAAAATACGTTTGAATTATCCACTTTCGCGCTCCCATTAATTATGTAAGACAATACCCAAGTACCCTTTTCATGATTTACAAAACATGAATAAGTGTCCTATTTTTAGGTCTAAATCTCACTTTTTCCGCTCACGATTCGCACTTGCATCAATTTTTTATTGTTTTGTTACATTATGTGTTCGTTCCAATTTAAATTTTCATCTATACTGTAACACCTAAAAATTTTGTATTAGGGACATCGTCCCATTGCCAACGCGACCAAGATGTGTGACGATCCACTTGTACAACTCCCCGTTACTTTTGTTTCTGTTTATGGTAACTTCCGTGGGAACTCGGCAGGACAACGTTTTCTGCTGGTAAACGCCAAGCTGGTATATAACCAATCACCTAGGAAACAATGTTACGTCTCGGTTAATCAGTCATAATGGCTGACCTTATAGACGACAGGTATTACTCTCAGGCCTTCTTATCAAAGTGGAGACGATGGCAGAGTGGGGATTCGAACACACAATCTTGCGATTATGAGTCCAATGCTCTAACCACTTGACCACACGACCCGTTGGTACATATTTCACTAAAATCACCACTTTTATAAAGTTTATACGTAGACTAGGAGCCCGTCTTACAAAGAGTTGCAATTGATTCGATCAATCGACCATTGACCTTACCATGTGACCTACGACTGCAGCATAATATGCAGTTTTCCTAAGTACATGTACAACCCAAGTTTGGTTGAAAAGTGTGTTACGGTTGCGGATTTATGTGTCATAATCCCGACCTTTCGTTTGAGGACGCGCACGCTTATTTACGACGGTAGTTGATTTTGGAAGAGACTTTTTGGGCCCGTCATCATGGTCGTAAAATTCTGTCCTGCAATGCAAATTGTGTGACATGAGATTTTTTTTTTCGTTTCGCATCTGCGACGGAAACATTCAATATGCGTTTCGTGTGCAAAATTCTGGTTGCTACTATGGTAACAGCGATTTATCCGATTTAGGACGACTTTCCAAATCCACTTTTGGTTCTTCCCAGAGCAAGAGACGCCGCTCGGGGGGCCCATTCCGTAAGTACGTTACGTATAGGCATATGTAGCGTTATAAGGGTGTCAAAAACGATGATTAAAATACTGAAAAACGGGATATATTTCCAATACTTGTAGGGTGTCAAAACCCAAATACTTAAGAGATGCATTTTCATAATCTGGAAAAGACTTACTTCCATTGTTTAGGGTGCTTTTCAAAACCCCATGGTCGCGCCTGGTATCCACTCATCAACGGAAGTGTACCCCCCGGGAAATCCCCCATTTCTGCGAAAAGTAAAACATACTGCCCATTACATTGTGTGCTAGAGGCATATCGTTTGTGTATAAGGAGCAGACAAATGAAGAAAACCCCGCAAATTTAGATGTTTTTTCAGACGGTTTATGGCCTATTGCATGCTGTGTATATGTCAACGCATGTGAAAATGGTTCCGGCTGGAGAGGTGATCTGACTCATGGAATCAATTGCCAGTGATCCACCAATAATGTACATTAAATGCAATATCGATTCGATGGACTGTAATGATCTATATCTAAGCCTTAATTCGGTAAGTTTTTCCTTACTCAATATGTACTCGATTTGTCTGAAAAACCACTTTCTTATCCATGTCATAATCTACATTTCGCATGTCTCCAGCCAGCTGGAGTCATAGCCATGATACAAGTACAGTCCCGCAGCGAGCTCAGGCAGGCAAATGGCATGGCATGCTGGTATCATAGAGCTATTATAGCTCCATGATGGTATCGTATGAAAGAGCTTTGCACACGAAAAACAAGATCTATAGGGCCTGTAACACAAAGCTTAGCAATGATTGTAGAACAGTTTTCTACGTTTGATTGTATTGACTGTAACGTACAATCAATCTGAAAATCGAGTCTATGATTAATCGTTAACTTTTGAGTTACCCGACTCTAATCTCGCGTTGTAGAGGATTGCGAAAGGTGCCTAATTGTTGTTGACGGACGGACGGACGACATTTGGATCCCTAATACCTTGGTCACATTTGTTCTACGGCGGCCGTACGGCGAGTCGAAAACAGCCGTTTTATTCATTTTTATTTAAACCACCTATATGTAGCTAGTACAAAAAAATGTTAAAACGGCTGTCTTCGACTCGCCGTACGGCCGCCGTAGAACAAATGTGACCAAGGTATAAGTCTCGCCTTCACCTCTGGTGGGCGAGACAAAAAGTAGATTTGAATATTAAAACTAAGATACGAGTAAACAAATAGGTATGATACTGAAAATTTATCAAACTCTGTTAAAAAATAGGTGTCTGGCTCCCTCAAAATATTTGTTCATTATCATTACGACACTGGAAAAAGGAAAGAGGCAATTAAAGACATTTGGACAATTGGTAACGGCTCTTCATTTGTATACATGTTTCTATTTGCTCGATATCATTATAATAATTTGACGTTCTTTGTACGGTTAATAAACTTCCAACGAAATAGGCCTAGGTCCGAGTGAAACCTTTAGCAAACGTTTGAAACTTCACCTATAAATTTGTAACGTGCAATAACCTTTTACAATTGACTTAGGGATCCAAATGTCGTCCGTCCGTCCGTCAACAACATTATGACACAATGAATTAAATTTATTTCCGTTAAAAAACAGATAACAATACATATAAAATGATAGATGTGAATTGATAAATAGAAAACGGGAGGATGGCCCTTCTCATCAGCATCAATCATGGTGCTGCTGGTCTACCGAGGGGTCCTCATATAGCATAAAAGAAAATTACACAAAAATAAATTATACACAACATAAAAATAACATACCAAAACAATAAGAAATAAAACTTATCGGTCATAACATCTAGCCCCCATCCCCACGTTAACACACCCTACATTTCAATGCATAGAAATTGAGCAACAGAGAATAATGTACAGTCAGACCCAATTTAAGATGTGGTTATTAACTACGTTATTAAATGAACTATAAGAAAGGGCGTTTCATTCTGTAACGTTTACTGACGTTGTAAAACCGTTCTTTAAAAAAACTCGTGCTTTGCTAAAAATACTCTGTCCAAAGTGTGACGTTGAAGTGTAGGGTTAAAAAACGTCAATTTTAGACGAAGACGTACAGAACCTAAAAAAAGGATCACGTTGTGTGTTTGCTGTGTATCATGCCACGCACAAAACCGATAATGTCATTTTCTTCGAAGCTATTCTATTCTATCAGTTGGCCATACAAGTTATGTGATTGGGACGGTACAAAGTTCAATGGAATTAATAGTCCGGTCTGTTAGCGTCAAAAACACCCTACTTGTGGACACAGTGGACAAAAGCATGATTTTTTCTCCAGACCTTTGTTTATGTATGAGAATTAAAAATGGGGTATGCTCCAAAAAATCTGGCTGCAGGAACAGTGAAAAAATGGGTGAAAATGTCAGAATTTATGAGTTTAGATTGGTCTGATATATAGACTAGCGCTAGTGCAAAACTCAATAGCAGTGCATTATTTTGCATTGGTTTAGTTCTTGAATTCAGACCCTTTTTGAACAGATATTCTGTTTGTCCTCACATCTCAATGCACTAAATATCTGAATGCAGATGCTAAACAAGCAGAAGGGTGGTGATGGAGGGGGTTGAATGTTGGTGTGTATGTACATATTTTGGTCTTGGGGTAAAGATGTGCAAGACACATTTTTTTGCATGTGTTGGAAATTGTGTTGCCATGGTAACAGTGTATTATGGCAAAAATAAGGTACAAATCTTGCAGTTAGAACTACTTCCTCTGTTGTTACCCGATTCTCATGAAATTTGGCACACACATTGGTCTTGAGGTGAAGATGTCTAAGACACATTTTGTGTGTCTTTCGGAAATTTTGTTGCCATGGTAACAACATAACATTTGGTGAAAATTGGGGAAAAAATTACAATTCAAACTGCTTCATCAGTTTTAAATCAATTCTCATGAAATTTGGCACACACATTGGTATTAAAGTAAAGATGTACAAGGCACTTTTTGTGATTGTTTCAGAAATTGTGTTGCCATGGTAACAACATATTATATGGCAAAATTTAGGTAAAAACCTTGCAATTTGAACTACTTCATCAGTTTCAAACCAATTCTCATGCATGATATGGCTCACACATTGGCCTTGAGATAAAGATGTGCAAGAACCTTTTTTTTTCATTTGTCAGAGAGTGCATTGCCTTGATAACCACATATAGCCAGAAATGCAGGGAAAACTCATCAATTGTGGATCAATCTACTTCTCAGTTTTCAGCTTGTGCTCAGAAAAGTTTACACAAATATTCATTTTGGGTAAAGATTCACATTCAGTGTTCCAGGGGAATCCAGCCTTGGTCATAAAATGTTGTGTGGAAAAGGAGAAAAATAAGAATGGTGAAAGTTTGAAAGCAATCGGACAAGCAAAATAAAGTTATGGCTGCTTTAAAATTAAGATCCCTAAGGCTACTAGTATGTAGATTTCAAATTGATAATGGGTAAGTAAATTATGACAAGGGGTGAGGCCGCAAGGACAACTTTTCCATTGGCCTTGTACTTTGATTTTTGGTTTTCTCCTAAATTTCATTGGGGCCGTAATATAAACCTGTTAGTATAATGCTTTATGTCCTCATGAAAGAAAGATACAATTTGAAGTAAAACTTTTGAAAAAGACATTTTAGTCAATTAATTATTTCTGTACATGGAAGAGTGGTCCTTCCCTTACATCATTCTGACATCACATGTGCGGCCAATTTGAAGTCTTCATGGGTATATAGTGATTACCAATGTTTACAACTTTTATATATTCACAACTTTCTTATGGTTTGTCCGATATTGTTCAAACTTTGACCTATTGTCTAATTTTTTCTTTTCCTCATAAAAACAAGTGTTTATTTGGTTTGGATTCCCCTTTAACATCATAAAATAGCGCAGGGTATTCATGGTATTAATCACCTTCAATAATATTTATAGGTTCTTTTTTTTGGGGGGGGGGCGGAGGAGGTCCTTAAAAACTGACAACATATAAATATAGAAGGTTAAAGGACATGGCCATTAGGAACTGAAACACTCTTAAAGAAAGCACCCCTTCCATTTTTTTTTTTTTTTTTTGGGGGGGGCCTTTAGAAAATTGCCACATAAAGAGTAAAAGGAAATAATTACAACTAGGAACTGACCCCCCCCCAAAAAAAAAAAGGGGGGAAGAAAAATCCTTTACACTTCAGCGTATTAATCTAAAGCCTAAAACATTCTGGTTTGATAAAAGATCATTTCCGGTGCCCAATTAATCAACGTTTTATTTATCTCCTTCTACTCAGTCTTTGTTCATTTCAGTGTTCACTCTGACTTTCTTACATCACTTTTTGCACTTTAGAGCTTTACCATACCTTCTTGTTTTGTTTCCTCCCCCCCCCCCTCTTTTTCTCCCTCTCTAATTACATTTTTTTTGCTATTTTAATTCATTATTATCTAGCAACAATTATTCCATTTTGAATGCTTACACCTACACTGAAATATAATACCATGACATTTATTCTTTTCTTCATAATCTTCTAAACTCTATTTTGGCTACACTCTGTCCTAAATAATACTATTAGCTATATTTAATGTCTAGTTTAAAGAATTGAAGAAATGGCTGTCATGATATTATATTTCGGTAAAGGTGCATCAAATTCATACTTCATAGTTGCAGCATTCAGAATGGAATAACTGTTGCTTGAAAAAAAAATGGATTTAGTTGTTTTCCGAAAATCCTCTGTGAAAATTTTAGTTATATCACTGAGTTTTCCCATTCCTGCAGTTACCACCATCTGAAAGGGATATGACTAGAATATATGTAGAGAAATAGAAGTCACCATTTGCTCAATGAACAGTGAATACGTTCGTCCTTACTCCAATGCAAAATTATTTGCATTTTTTGTGACAGTCAGATCTTGCATCCAACAATTTTGCTACTGAAACATAATATTCATTTTTTGACAATTATACTGAAAAAATTAAATGAAATAAAATTGAAGGCAAAAAATTATTGAGCACATATGCATATTTTTTATATGGTATGCTATTGAGTCATGGATTTGCAAGTGAATTTCTAAAACAAGTGCAGAGATTTTTGTATATATATATATATTTCTATAATTAGTTGCATGATTAAAAGTTCACTTTATAATATGTCAGAAAAAATATACTTGGAGAGAAGAGAGGGTAAAAAAAGGAGAGAGGAAACATAAGATGGTATGGTGAAGCTCAAAATCAAGAGTGATGTGATATAGTTAAAAAGAAAGAGTAGGAATGGAATATGAATAAAAGACTGAATATGAGAATATAAATAAACAATGATTAATTGGCTACTGTAAACAATTTTTTACCAAAGCAGAATGCATTAAACATCAAATGAATGGTCTGAACTCTGAAGTGCAAATGAATCTTCTTACCTTTTAATGGGGGGGGGGCATTTTTCTGCTTAAAAAATATATCAGCCCCATTTGTTTGCGGGGGGACTGGATCATTGTGGATCATTTTCTAAAGACCCCCCCCCCCAAAAAAAAGGGAGTAATGTCTCGCTTTAAAATACAAAGACCCCTGAGGGGCAAAGGCGTAGACTGGTTGAGCATAGGGAGATAGAAGTGGTATGGGGAGGGGTGCACATCTTGGGAAGGTGGAACTAAGGTTTGGAAAATCAGCCGTTGAAAGTAGAAGGGGTACACATTTTGTTTTGCTTGCCAGTGTTGGAACTCCTTTGCCAGAGCGGAAGGTTTCACATTCACCCAGTGTACCCCCAGCCTATGCCCTTGAGGGGATGCTTATTTCAAGAGTGTTAATGGACACCGCCTTTAACCTTTATTTTGAGGTCAGATTTTAAGGACCAAAACCTAGAAATATTACTGAAGGTGATTAATACCCCCACACTCATATATTTTAATGCAGTTTAGAATTTAATATGAATCTTTACCCAAAGATGAATATTTCTTCCAACTTTTATGAGCACTGACTAAAAAAAGGGGAAGTTGTTTGATCCACAATGAGTTTTCCTGCATTTCTGGCTATCATATGTGGTTACCATGGCAATATACTCTGACAAATGCACACATAAAATGGTTCTTGCACATCTTTACCTCAAAGCAAATGTATGAGCCAAATTTCATGAGAAATGGTTCAAAACTGATGAAGTTGTTCAAATTGCAAGGTTTTTACCTAAATTTTGCCATATAATATGTTGTTACCATGGCAACACAATTTATGAAACACATACAAAAAGTGCTTCGTACATCTTTACGCTAATACCAATGTGTGTGTCAAATTTCATGAGAATTGATTTAAAACTGATGAAGCAGTTTGAATTGTAATTTTTTCCCCAATTTTCACCAAATAATATGTTGTTACCATGGTAACAAGATTTTTGAAAGACACACAAAATGTGTCTTAGACATCTTCACCTCAAGACCAATGTGTGTGCCAAATTTCATGAGAATCGGGTGACAACAGAGGAAGTAGTTCTAACTGCAAGATTTGTACCTTATTTTTGCCATAATACACTGTTACCATGGCAACACAATTTCCAACACATGCAAAAAAATGTGTCTTGCACATCTTTACCCCAAGACCAAAATATGTACATACACACCAACATTCAACCCCCTCCATCACCACCCTTCTGCTTGTTTAGCATCTGCATTCAGATATTTAGCGCATTGAGATGTGAGGACAAACAGAATATCTGTTCAAAAAGGGTCTGAATTCAAGAACTAAACCAATGCAAAATAATGCACTGCTATTGAGTTTTGCACTAGCGCTAGTCTATATATCAGACCAATCTAAACTCATAAATTCTGACATTTTCACCCATTTTTTCACTGTTCCTGCAGCCAGATTTTTTGGAGCATACCCCATTTTTAATTCTCATACATAAACAAAGGTCTGGAGAAAAAATCATGCTTTTGTCCACCGTGTCCACATAATTCCGCTAACAGACCAGACTATAATGATCCAATTAGTGAATAAAATCCAAGGCAAGTTCACACTTCGCCCATAAAGCATGTAAAGTAAGCCATATCATAATGCACATTTATTGTCAATTGGAACACTTTTTGCGACCTGATTCAACGCCGATCAATGCGGAAGTCAAAGATGTTATACATCAAAGACAGCAAGCTTTCAGTAACAACTCCCAAAGTCTGTGGCGTTATTTAAGAAACAAAGTGATACGCTTAATCAGACAAAGGAAAGTTGCATATTATAATACCAGAGTTAGAAATTTGAAAACTAGTAATCCAGCAGCATGGTACAAACAGATTCGGATTCTAAACAATACTCACAAAAAAACATAGCCCAATCCATATTCCGAATATTGACCCAAATGATCCTAATCATTATAAATATACTGCTAATTATATCAATCAGCATTTCTTGAACGTGGCAAGTGATCTACAAAGTTTAAATAGAAATGAATTACCTGTTTATTTACCATCTCAGAAAACCTGCCCTATTGTACAACCTTACGAAGTATATAAACAATTGAAAACTTTGAAACAACAAAAATCTGGTATTAGTGATGACTTACCCGTCCGAATCATTCGTGAGTTCGCCTTGGAATTTCGTTCACCACTAACTGATATTATCTTAAACAATATTATTCCTTTTACCGGTCTGTTGTACCATGTCAGTGGAAACGCTCTGAGATTAAACCCATTCCTAAATGTTTACCAGTCACAGTGCAGAACTTAAGACCAATAGCATTAACTAGCTATTTTGCAAAAATAGCAGAGTCGTTCATATGTAAATGGTTATTAGAGGATATATCAGATCGCATTGATGTTAACCAATTTAGAAACCGACAAGGGCTATCAACAAATCATTACCTAGTTCGATTGCTTCATCAATTGTATGAAAATGCAGAAAAATCCCAATCTATATCAACACTCATATTTACAGACTTCTCAAACGCTTTCGACAGAATTAATCACAATATCCTTGCAAAAAAATTACTTAACCTTGAAGTTAGACCGTGCGCCATAATGTTTATGATTACGGTTTGTTGTTGTAAATGTTGTTAATCGATTTTGCCTGTTATCGAGGTGCCGTGGCCGAGTGGTCTAAGGCGCCTGGCTATACATGAAAAAGTCCGGGGTTCGATTCCCGGCCGCGGCAGCTATGCCCGTGAGAAAGGCATTTAATTTACAATGCTCTTTTATCCTGCTTTCCAATAAATGGAAATGCTATATGCATTTATGGTAACTAGGTGTTAAACTTGTTTTTAAAAAAAATAGATATTCCTGTTCGAATAGCGATCGCTCTCTTGGCCGCGAGCGCTTTATTAAAAACACATCTCGTTCCTAATATATACTCGCCTGGTATTACCTGTTTTTTTGTTTAACTTTGGCGTGGTGGTAGTCCAGATTGGACCTTGTTGTTTGGAAGTGCCTTTTCCCAAAGCTAACATAGAGGGCACATGTCTCCCAATCTCTAATCAGCGCCAATCCACTCATCTTCCCTCCCCAACAAGGTCCAGTACTAAACTTTGCTGTACCAGAAAAGCTAGGCATCAATCAAACAAGTTACACGGTAGGGGGTCAGGTTCCCTAGTCTCACACACCAAACAAGACACATTTGTACCCGAAACAACTTCACCTCAAACAGGGTGAAAAATGCAAAGTTGTGTTTTGTTTTTTACACTGTAAACATAAGGCTCCGTGTTCATGCACTTGAAAAATATCCATTCAGCGCCTTCCTCTCTCGCCAAATGATTCCACCCATAAACCAAGTATCAAAGTTTGAATAAGTAGACTACACCAGTCACAAGGAGGCTACAGCTGGTAAACATCTCTGGCTCAGGCAGATCCTGGCCCCCACCCCCATCGTGGTCAACGGGCAGTGGAGGGTCAGGAGAAACCAGACCAGTGGCCTAAAGGTACGACTAGTCTCTTGTACCAAACTTTTGCCTCCACTCAAATACAAGTTTACCCCCAAGGACGATGAAAATACACAGATGTGACCGATGTTCTACAGAATAGACATATACCGCCATGATAATTTGATATTCACATTTTGTTCTATTGAAATGTTTTTTCTCTTACCCAATGATTTCATCCGTGGAATAAGTATTACAGCTTATAAGACTAGACTACGAAAACCAGGACCCTGGAATGTTGCTTCCATGAAATGACCTCCTGACCTCCATGATAAGGGGCAGTCAGTGTAATCATGGACCTACCACAGTGTAATGCAATAGCATGGAGCTAAGTTGTTTCAAATGTATTGATGAGTTTGTTACTCCATAATTGGATACGGGTTACTTCCAATTCGTCTAATGCCTATTCGTCCATTTGCAAACTGTCTATTTGATCTACCATCAGTTCGTCCTCTCACCACATGGTCTACTTTAATCTAGTTTAATGTCATTTCGTCTAATGACCAGTTGGCAATAGCCATTTAGTCCATTTACCATTTGGTCTAATTAGACTAATTTGTTGTGCAAAATGAATGAAAATAAAATGGAAATTAAAGGTCAAGTCCACCTCAGAAAAATATTGATTAGAATCAATAGAGAAAAATCAGACAAGCACAATGCTGAAAATTTTATCAAAATCGGATGTAAAATAAGAAAGTTATGACATTTAAAAGTTCGCTTACCGGTATTTTTCACAAAATAGTTATATGAACGAGTCAGTTACATCCAAATGAGAGAGTTGATGATGTCACTCACTCACTATTTATTTTGTTTTTTATTGTTTGAATTATACAATATTTCAATTTTTTACGAAATTGACAATTAGGACCTCCTTGCATGCCTGAACCACAAAATGTTCAAATAATGGAATTCCACGTGTTCAGGGAGGAATGAAACTTCATTTCACATGACAATGACGAGAAAATAAAATTATTTCATATAATAAAGTACAATAGAAATAGAGAGTAATACCACGGTCACATTTGTTCTACGGCGGCCGTACGGCGAGTCGAAAACAGCCGTTTTATTCATTTTTACTAAAACCATCTACATGTAGCTGGTACAAACAAATGTTAAAACGGCTGTTTTCGACTCGCCGTACGGCGGCCGTAGAGCAAATGTGACCAAGGTATGAGTGATGTCATCGGTTCACTCATTTGCATACCAACCGAGATGTGCGGCATATAACTGTTTTGTGAAATGAAGTGAAACTTAAAAATGTCATAACTTCTTATTTCACATCCGATTTTGATGATATTTTCAGTGTTATGCTTGTTGGATTTTTCTCTTTTTATTTAAATCAAGTTTTCGTTGGGATGGACTAGACTAAATCAAATTGTTTTTTTTTTCAAGAACTTGAAAATTATGAAAATTCCGGCAAGTACCAATTGTGTTCAAATTTGATAAACTTCATCCTTCCTTGAGCTATTCAATTTGATGGACAATTGTATATTAAGTTAGCAAATAGATCTAACAGTAACAGTTTTGAAAAAAATGAAAATATAATTGTTAATGTTTAATATTCTAAAAATGTTGAGAAAATGTTGCAATGGTATCTTACTAATGTAACAAGTGAATGTTTCCAAAATTTTAATGTGCTTTCAAGGTGAAGTTTATCTCTACAACTTTATCCCATAAAATATTTTATCATATTCTAATCCTATCCTTATCTTAAACCTATCATTCTGTATCTACACCTATCCACTGAAACCTGTCATTGATTCCTATATATGAGACCACTCTCCGATACCTGGCAGAATACATTTAATAACAATTTTTCTATACTTTATACATGTACCTTGAAAATTTCACCAATGAATGCTCTATTTAATGAATTAATGATATGTTAATCAGGCTCCATACTTTTGTGAAACTTTTAACAGGTACGTAAACATAAGATTTCACGTATATATAAGCTGAAATTTTGGTCATTCTCTGGCTAATGAATATGTCCAGATGGCCAAACGTTTTCCCAACGTTGAATGTTTCCCAACGTTGGCATAATGTAATTGTTCGAACACCCAGGAACAAACTACATTCCAACTTTGTACCATCGTCACAATTACTATTTTCACTGTTAAAGTCAAGATGTTGTTGTTTGATTTTTAGCGGCGCTCTCATACAAAAAAAAAGTATATGCGCCAATCAAAATTATTCTATCATATAAAAAAAAAATTATTTCATTATTTTCAGTAGATTTGGCCTTATAATTTAAAGGACAAGTCCACCCCAACAAAAAGCTGATTGGAATAGAAAGAGAAAAATCAAACAAACATAAAACTGAAAATTTCATCAAAATCGGATGTAAAATAAGAAAGTTATAACATTTTAAAGTTTCGCTTAATTTTTCAAAACAGTTATATGCACATCCTGGTCGGCATGCAAATGAGGAGACCGATGACATTATCCACTCACTATTTCTTTTGTATTTTATTATATGAAATATGAAATATTTTGATTTTCTCGTCATTGTCATGTGACATAAAGTCTCATTCCTCCCTGAACTTCCATTATTTTAACATTTTGTGGTTCAAGCAAGGGGATCCTAATTGTCGAATTCGTAAAAATTGAAATATTGTATTATTCAAACAATAAAAAGCAAAAGAAATAGTGAGTGAGTGACATCATCGACTCTCTCATTTGCACATCACTGAGTTGAGCATAGAACTGTTTTGTGAAAAATAAGCGAAACTTTAAAATGTCACAACTTTCTTATTTTACATCCGATTTTTATGAAGTTTTCAGCGTTATTCATGTTTGAGTTCTCTATTTATTCAAATCAACCTTTTTCTGGGGTGGACTTGACCTTTAAGATTTGAGAGGTATAAGGCCGTTCATTGGATAGAAGAGATTTCGCAAGCGCACGCAAGCTTTGTTACACTTAAATACAAGTCAAAAATATGGTATAACTCGAACAAAATATCAACATCATTTCGCATTTGTAAACACCAGATGAAGGCGGAAAGTGCAGTGCAATTTTTGAAATATTGTATTATTCAAACAATAAAAAGCAAAAGAAATAGTGAGTGAGTGACATCATCGACTCTCTCATTTGCATATCACTGAGTTGAGCATAGAACTGTTTTGTGAAAAATAAGCGAAACTTTAAAATGTCATAACTTTCTTATTTTACATCCGATTTTTATGAAGTTTTCAGCGTTATTCATGTTTGAGTTCTCTATTTATTCAAATCAACCTTTTTCTGGGGTGGACTTGACCTTTAAGATTTGAGAGGTATAAGGCCGTTCATTGGATAGAAGAGATTTCGCAAGCGCACGCAAGCTTTGTTACACAGTGGCTAGTCAAAAATATGGTATAACTCGATCAAAATATCAACATCATTTCGCATTTGTAAACACCAGATGAAAGCGGAAAGTGCAGTGCAATTTTTATAACAATAATGGTGATGTCTATGAAGTATAAGACATGTCTTATAAATCATTAAATTTTACCAAAGTTTTAAGATAGTATTTTTTTATATCTATTTACCGTAATTATAGAGATATTATAGTAAAATGTTATTTTGTTTCTTAAAATTATGATATCATAAAAACACTAAAATATGAATGTTTGTTGTACAATTCATTAGTACTTCAGGAAAACATTAGAAAACCTTTTTTTCAAAAATGTTTAGTTATTAAAAAAATATATATATATTATCATAATTTTGTGGGAAAGTTTGTTATTGTCACACCCATGGCATGATAATTATTTGTGTCTTAAATGACAAGTCCACCCCATAAAAAGTTGATTTGAATAAAAAGAGAAAAAATCCAACAAGAATAATACTGAAAAATTAAATCAAAATCAGATGCAAAATAAGAAAGTTATGACATTTTTAAGTCTCGCCTTATAATTTTCACAAAACAGTTATATTCACATCCTGGACAGGTATGCAAATGAGGGGACTGATGACATGATTGACATCACTCACTATTTCTTTTGTAATTTGTTATATGAAATATTGAATATTCCAATTTTATCCCTGTTGTCCTGTGAAACAAAGTTTTGTTCCTCCCTGAACATATGGTATTACCTTTGTTTTAAAATTTATGGTTCGATCAATTCGGTCCTTATTGTCAAATCTGTAAAAATTGAAATACATTTTATAATTCAAACAATATCATACAAAAAATGGAGAGTGAGGGACATCAACTCTCTCATTTGCATGTCCAAGTCGTGCATATAACTGTTTTGTGAAAAATAATGGAAACTTTGTAACTTTCTCATTTTACTTCAGATTTTGATGAAATTTTCACCGTTGTGCTTGTTAGAGTTTTTCGCTATTTGTAAAAATCAACAATTTTCTGGGGTGGACTTGTCCTTTAAAAATGATATCATAAAAATTTCAAAATTAGGATGTTTCTGATTCATTTTTCAAACATTTTTTTTAACATTGGAAAAGCTTTTCTAAAAATAAGTTTTGTTAAAATATTTGAGAAGCATAATTATAATCATGATGTTTTATGTTATAGTCATATTCTACCAACATATATTTTTTTCACATAATGTATAACATTATAAAAACGATGACAGTAAAATGAATTTATTTATTAAATGATCAGATGATGTTATATCATAAATATGTATTAAAACAATATTTTCTCTCTTTTTTTAGTGAAAATACTATAAAGCAGTTTCAGTTATGACATTCTAAGAACATTTGATGTCATTGATATATGATACTAGTATTACAACCTTTTAAAACTAGCACATCAATGATGTGGAGCTCATCCAGCATCTCGCAACGATATTTAACACAATTTTAATTTCAGCCCAGTTGACGTCACTGTAGTGAATTATATTGGTGACATAAATTGAGGATATAGAATTGAAATTGATGAAGAAATTACATAGAAGCTTTTTTGTGATCTATGAATAAATTTTATATAAATTAGCATAAATAATTTTCTAGTCAAAATTTCTAAACTCTGTGTGGAACCTTGGTGAACCTCATGTAGCTCTCAGATGGAACAAAAATAATAAACAAATAAATAAGTTATTTTTGAAAATATATAAATAAATTAGCATCTTTAATGAGTTTCAAAATTCTGTGTTGAAATTTTGTATCACCACCTAAAGCGATCATATAAAACAAAGAAAATTAAAATTGATCAACAAATGATGTACAGGTTTGGTGAACCTCATGCAGATCTACCAGATGGAAAAAAAATCAAAATCGGTCAACAAATAAGACGCATTTCCTGTTGATTTATGAATACATTTCGCATATATTAGCATAACATTTTTCCTAGTCAAAATTTCAAAATTCTGTGTAGAAATTTGGTGAACCTCATGAAGTGCTACCAAAAGGAAGCCGAAATAGGTCAACAAATAACGAAGGAGAAGCATTTTTTGTGTGAATTTTGAATAATGCGCTTAAATTAGCATATTTAATGAGTTTCAAAATTCTGTGTAGAAGGTTTGAATCCCCCACCTAATACTATCATATTAAAAGCAAACAGAATTAAAATCAGACTTGAAATGACGAAGAGGCAGCATTTTGAAATTCAGTCAACAAATACAGAAGATGCATTTTCTGTGATTTATGAATTTCGCATAAATTAGCATAAATAATTTTCTACTCCGGCCAAATTTCAAAATTTTGTGTAGAAGTTTGGTGACCTTCATGAGGCTCTACCAGATGGAAGCAAACAATTCAAAATCGGTCAATTAATTAAGAAGAAGCATTTTTTGTGAATTTTGAAAAATGCACATAAATTAGCATATAAATAATGAGTTTCAAAATTCTATGTAGAAGTTTTGAATCCCCTACCTAGTGCTATCATAATATAAAGCAAACAGAATTGAAATCGGACTTGAAATGGCCGCGAAGGAGAAGCATTTTGAAATTGTGGACGGACGCCACGCCACGGCATAAGCTCATCTAGCCCTTCGGGCCGGATGAGTTAAAAATAGATCCCAATAACTTTATCAAAATGTCAGCAAAATACAAAAAAATGTTAAAATTATACTACTAAAAATAGGATGTTTCTAATACATTTTTAAATATTTTTAGAAATTTTATTTCAAAAATGTTTTGTTGAACGGTTGATGTTATTGTCATAATATTCGATCTTACAACATTTTTAAAATGTTTATTTTACATCAAATGTATAACCTTACAAAAATGTTAGTAGTATTATCAAGTTTCTGAAAAAAATTATATTCATATCATCATAAAACATTGAAAAACATGTTAATGATACATTTAATTAACGCTTTTGAAAAATTTTAGGAAAACATTTTTTTCAAAAACGTGAAGTCAAAATGATACATAAACATATAGTTTCATAACATTTATTATCACATCCAATGTAGGTACATATATATAACATTATAAAATTGTATATCTGTTTTGTTTCTCAACAATTTATGTTAAAATTATCAGGATGTTTCTATATATATTTTTTAAAGTTAACATTTTGGAAAACAATTGAAAACATTTTTCAAGAATGCTTTTGTTAAAAAGTGTTGTAAAACCATATTTCATATATCGATCATTTCATTTCAAGTATTCTAACAACATTTTCAAAATGCTATTTTTACATCCAATTCATGTACATATGTAGATGTCAATAAAATGTTATTGTGTTGCTATCAAAATGATAATTCAATATGCAAAAACGGCAAAATTATCATGTATCTAATTTATTTAAGAAAATCATAACATTATCAAAAATGTTTTGTCGAAATATTTTGAAAACAAACATTCATGACTTTTTTATCATCATCATCATGGTCATAACATCGAACGTTTGAAAAAAAAATATTCACATTAATTAAATGTAACATTATAAAAACGTTAGAAAAATATTGTGTCTTAAGAATTTTTTTTTCATCAACTATGGGTAAAGATCTATGTAACATTTAGGAAAATATATCTGCTTGGCATCATAATATTAACTTTTATTTCATGTTTAACATCAGGGGAATATTGTTTCATTAATGTTATACAAATGTTCTTAAAAATTTCTTTTGAAAGCATTTCTAGGATCTTTCATGAATGTTATTATAGTTAGCAGGGTATGGTCTGGACATGGATGTCCATAGTATGGAATACACTGCAAACACATGCATAACAAACCATGTCCAAACCATAGAGCTATATATAGCTCCATATACAAAAACCACTGACTGCCCCTTATCATGGAGGTCAGGAGGTCATTTCATGGAAGCAACAGGGTCCTGGTTTTTGTAGTCTAGTCTTATAAGCTGTAATACTTATTCCACGGATGAAATCATTGGGTAAGAGAAAAAACATTTCAATAGAACAAAATGTGAATATCAAATTATCATGGCGGTATATGTCTATTCTGTAGAACATCGGTCACATCTGTGTATTTTCATCGTCCTTGGGGGTAAACTTGTATTTGAGTGGAGGCAAAAGTTTGGTACAAGAGACTAGTCGTACCTGTAGGCCACTGGTCTGGTTTCCCCTGACCCTCCACTGCCCATTGACCACGATGGGGGTGGGGGCCAGGATCTGTTGATCGCTGCCTGAGCCAGAGATGTTTACCAGCTGTAGCCTCCTTGTGACTGGTGTAGTCTACTTATTCAAACTTTGATACTTGGTTCATGGGTGGAATCATTTGGCGAGAGAGGAAGGCGCTGAATAGATATTTTTTAAGTGCATGAACACGGAGCCTTATGTTTACAGTGTAAAAAAACAAAACACAACTTTGCATTTTTCACCCTGTTTGAGGTGAAGTTGTTTCGGGTAAAAATGTGTCTCGTTTGGTGTGTGAGACTAGGGCACCTGACCCCCTACCGTGTAACTTGTTTGATTGATGCCTAGCTTTTCTGGTACAGCAAAGTTTAGTACTGGACCTTGTTGGGGAGGGAAGATGAGTGGATTGGCGTTGATTAGAGATTGGGAGACATGTGCCCTCTATGTTAGCTTTGGAAAAAGGCACTTCCAAACAACAAGGTCCAATCTGGACTAGCGTGGTGGCAGCTCGTGGTTCGGACTGAGGGCCTAATATAGTTTTCTTACCTCCCTGGCTACAGGTAATCAAGCCTATATTCTGAGGGCCAGGCGTTCCGTTGTACTTACGGTGACTGGTTTAGGTTCTCTCTTTGCATATTGATGATTGATGCCTGTGGCCAAGGGCACCGCTTCGCCAGAGGGCGATGTGGTTAGTTTTGCCGGGGAGCCGCTCCTGTGCCCCCGTTCATCAGTTTCTGACGCGAGAGTGCAGTCAGCGCCCAGTGTTGTTAAGACTGGTAAGAAATCACCTTACTTTTATGCTAATCTTGATCATGATAATGGAATGAGAATAAGAGTAGAATTGAAGAGTGGAAGTGAAATTAACATGATAGTGAGAACATAATTGATGAATTAGGATTGGAGATTGTTATTGCTGAACAAGCAATGTATGATGTATACGAGATGGATACAATATCAAGTATGATGTCATCAGTTATTCATACTTCAGTCTGTTCAGTAGTGGTGTCAAAATGGAATATCTTGGGATAGTTGTTGGTGAAGATGTTGGTATTGTGGCTGGGTCAACTTTCATGGAAGACAATGACATCATGGAAAGACCTTCAAGGCATCAGATTATTTTCAGTAACAATGCAATCTTTGAATACGATGAAAGTAAATAATGTTTAAACTCTGTGGTTCATGAATCTAGACTCGTATCCGTTACTAGGGTTGCCGAGCAAAGCCTTCCTTTTGAGAGTTTGGATGCATTGTATGATGAGCCCTGCTCATCTGGTAGTAACCCATCCTTAGTGATTCTCCCGAGTCTGAAGAGGTTAAACCTTCTCATGTTCATTCCGGCTTCGATGGCAATTTGCGTTGCCATGGTGATGCTCATCTCAATTCAGTGAATATTGTTGAGAGTAGTTCTCTTAGTTTTAGGGCTACTCATACAAGTTCGTATGACAATTTGTCGGGGCAAAATAACATCTTTCCCACTCTCGGTAACAGTGAGGAAAGTGATCTCCTCGCGTCTGAGCCTTGCACACCAACTTCGTGCAACAACAAATCGCTCTGCAACGTAAACATCTCGGCCTCGGTTAACAATTTACTAATGACGGATTCACATGAGTCAAACGAAATATGCTCGATCGTTTCGCGTGACGACTTACATGTACCGTATACCAAACTGCGCTCGCTCGTTCCGTGCGACGAACTGCGATTGCCTGTTTTGCGTGATTATATAAAGATCGATAATATCGGTAGTGTAAACTCAACCACCCAACAACAATTATCTCACTTCCACACAGTGAAACACACAACCTCGGATATTGGCCAATCACAGTCTACCCCTTCACTTACCACTAGTCACACAGAGCCCAATAGCTACCCAGGGCTGGAGCACCAATACCCTACAACTCAGGCCCACTTACATGTCATCAACATAACAGATATTCAAACATCTGCCCATCACCAACTAGCTAGTAGCATCAGTGTTGGAGACAATGACATACCCACTCACCGACCAATTCCCACAGATGCAGATGCCTATCCCGACTACCTATAGATGTCCCATCTCCCACAGATGTAGATGCCCTTCATTACCAACCACCAGCAGATGTAGATGCCCCCACCAATTACTTAGATTATTCGTCTTACTCAGATGGTGACGCTCCACCGGACCACCAGCCGCCTGTCGATGTCGGCGTCCAATCCAACAAGTTGCCATCTACTATAGATGTCCCCATCCCTTTGATGATGAAAGCCCCTGATACCCATGACCCGGATGTAGTTCCCCCATATCCCATGCTACTATTCGTAGGTCCCATCTTAGGTATCATGCGATAGTTTCCCACAATGCCATTGTAGGTGACGTCCTTCCTTTCCAGCCCCTGGGCCCCCGCGGTGCAACGACCTATCCAACTATCCTTGGTCCCAACTTTCCATCATGGAACGGCGCCTTTTGGATCTGGTCAGGCTCTTTCAGTACAGCAGCCAACCATCCTCCAGAGTCGTGTACCCTGAACTGTAGCCCCCATTCGTGGCCCCATCCTCCCCTAATGCATGCCTTGCTGCCCTATCAAGCTTTTAAACCGCCCTAATGCCTCATTCATTGTACTCTGTTCACACAGTGTATAATCGTATTCTCTTGTAATTGTTTGATTTTTGCCATGTTGATTTTATTACACATTACAGGATTTTGACTGCAGTGCTGTTCATGATTTATTCATATTTTTATTACATGTATTATATAGTTCCATTTATGAAGGTTTGTGGCGGTTATTTATGTATTGGTCATACATACTTATGTGTTGGTTATACGTACTTGGCTGGTCGATTGTAACGCTTTGTTTTGATATACAGTTTACACCCAGTTGTTTGTTTTATGTGAAGTGTGTGGTTGGCTTTGAAATTGTACCTGCCCCCTTTGCTTGGTTTGATTGGATGTGGTTGTTTGAATGCAGAGTGATTGAGAAATACCTTGGTCAGTTTTCAGATTGGTCAGTGTCACATGCAGGTGTGGCTCAAAGTACAAAACTTGGGCCTATTCTCTTTCTAATAATGATTAATGTATAAAATCTCAAGTTCCATATTTTAAATATCATTGAGCCATTTTGGTAACTTCTGGAATTATTCGCTCAGTTGTCTGTTCTTTATTTTCATTGCATAAAAAATTACAAAATACAAAAAATACAAAATAACTACACAAGGCAATCATATAAGTTGGACTCTAATTTCTAAACCACATCAGCCAAGATCTAATCCCCACTAGGTTTATGTCCACTACATTCAATGACCATGTCGTGTAATACCGTTTGGCAGTGGTGTAGCTAGGATTTTTTCCTGGGGGCACTTGGGGGTCCTTGCTTTTTAAGGGGGGGGGAAACATTTTTTCTGTGTGTGTGTGTATGTGTCACAAGGGCGGATCCGACTTTCACCAATAGTGGTTGGGACCCGGAATTATCTTTACCTATGTTTTCCCCGATCAGTCACTTCTTAGCTTTATTCTTATAAAACAACATAAATATGAAATAATTTCATAAAAAAGTGCGAGCGCGAAGCGCGAGCGAATTTTAACATTCTGGGCAATGTTAGTGATCCTGAACAAGATGCGTATGTAACTTATTGCGAACGCCAAGCGCGAGCAGACATTTTTAATATATGTTCTAGCATGATCGGAAAGGGGCCTGTTAAGGACTGTTCATCGCTATACCCACGAATACGGTACATATTCCAATAATGGGAGCACGAAGCGTGAGCTAAAACTTTCTGACATTCCGACCTAAAAAAATGACATTCTAAGCACTTTTTGTAATCATAAATGGGATAGGTATGTAACTAAACAATGGATGCAAGCGCGAAGCGCGAGCGGAAGAAAATTGATTTTTTTTTTAAACCTAAAAGCGGGACACTCTATTCATATTTTGTAAATCATGAATAGGATATGTTAATTGGGTATCATTAATAATTCGAGGGTGAAGCGCGAGCTGACAATTATTGATATTCTGATCTGAAACTGGATAATTTAAGTATATTTTAAATAAAGAACATGAAGGCTAACTCAATAAACATGCGTGGGCATGTTTTAGATTTAGACCTAGAATCTAGGCATTCTGAATACATTTTTTAATCATGAAGATCAATAATGCAAGCTGGAGCTGAAAACATTTGATATTACGATCTGAAAGGGTCAATTTAAACACTATTTCAAGTACAGTGTAGGAAAATCGTGAAGTGGATGTGGATTACACTTAATATGCGAGCGCGAGTTGATATTTTTTGTTATTATTTTAACAATGGAACGGGACATTCTAAGGACATTTTGTCATCATATGAAAATGATAAATATCTTCCTATTATTCCTAAGCTTGTCGATATTCCATTCTGGAAAGACCCAATTTAGTTATTAAGAGTTCATGAAAATATTATTTTCTTATTTGTTAATCTAATATGCGTAATGACAGCGTGGAAGTTGTTGCTTTTATGGCTTGAAAACTAGAAATTTTAAGCAATTTGTAATTATGAATACGCATTACAATGGTTAATACATTTTTAACAATTAATGCGAGCGCAAACCGTGAGCTGATTTTTTTAAATAAAATGTAATGAAAAGGCCTGTGGCTTTTCTTTGCTTATCATGATTATAGAATTGATATAGAGTACTCACTGATCAAAATGCTAGCGCGCAGCGCTAACTTATATGCCTATGTTTTGGCAGTCACATCTGAAAATGGATATTTTGAGAACTTTATGGAATACACGAAGACAAGAGGAACTTGGCGAATGCGACCACCCAGCGTGAGCTTAAAATATTGATATGTAGACCATATCAACGGACATTTTACAGAGTGCATTAAATTTGTAAATGGAAATATATAATGAAAGCTCAGTGTCCGGGCTGAAATACGTTTTGTATATTGACTTCAAAACTTGATATTTTAGGCACTATATCAGCCTATTGAGCAAGATACGAATCTCGTCGAACAGGCAATTCGAGCGCGAAGCGCAAGCGATTTTTTTAAAAGTGACATTAAATTTTTTTTTTTGCAAGTATTCCCCCAACATTATTATATTCCCTCGTCTTCCTCCTCTTATTTTCCTCTTCTTTTTTCCTTCTGTCTTTCCCCTTCTTTTTCTTTTTTTCTTTTCTTCTTTCTCCCTTTTTTTTTGCTCCGCCAATTGTTTTTAGGGGGCACCTGGGGGCACACCAAACTCAGGGGAGAGTGGGGGCACGTGCCCCCAGGCCCCCCGTAGCTACGCCACTGCCGTTTGGTCCAATATCAATTCGTTCAATACATGGGCGGAAATCACAGGGGGGACGCGTTCCCCTACCAAAATTAGCTTTCATTTTTTTTCGAAAAACTTAACGCGTGCTGCCCCCTAACCGGTGAAAAATTTCTGCATATGGCCATGGTTAAATATCTTCCCCCACCCCTTAAGGGGCTTTCACACCGAAGGTTACGTAGAGACTACGCAACACTACGCCGCCATTTGTTTTGCATACGCTAGTCTACGCAAGTCTACGCAAGTGGGTACGCAGGAGGAACGCAGAAAATTAAACACGTTTATTTTTTTGGCGTACTGTTGGCGTAGAGCCAGAGAACGCAGGACATACGCAAGCCTACGCAACACTACGCAACTGTACGCCACTCCTACGCAACACGACGCCAAAATGCCCCGGTTTCTCAAAACGCCTTTTTTGGAATGGCGTAGTGTTGCGTAGAGTTGCGTATAGACTGACGTAGACTTTCGTAGACTTGCGTAGACCTGGCGTAGAGTTGCGTATAGTTGCTAATTATTGGCGTACTCATGATGGATCCTACTGTTTCTCATCAGGTTTTTGCTGATTGTGCAGTCAGTCATGATAAAAGCTCTGCAATAACCAAATCAGCACTGCACTAAATTTGAATGCTTGATTGTTCTGTCCATATTGATGCAAGATGCCAAAGAATAAGACCAAGAGGGGCAAGAAATCCTTTCTGTTTCAAGTGACCAAGGTGGAGATTCACCTGCACCACAATCTGAACATAGTGATGCAGCTAGCGATGAAACTCCAAAACAACAAAAGGAAAAGAGTCAGGCAAAACAATCAAGGTACTTTGTAGATCAAAAACAGAAAATTTACGTCAGAAATACTCAGTGGGCTTTTTCTGATTTCTCATTCTGAATTTGTATTTTTATATATCAAATACAAAATCAGAACACGGTTTCAGCTCTGTGGTTCTGTTTGCAAAAACGAAAAAAGCATATCGCAACACTCTTTCCGCTCCTTAATTCTGTTTTCGGACAACCTGACCGCAAACATCAAAATTGACGTCGGTTCTCTGATTTCTGATTTGCTTTTCGTTCATCAATATTAAAGAACACCATCTACGTCAACAAAATGTTTAAAGCGCCAAAGTTCATAATTATCTTGATAGAATTCAAAGTAAACCAACGTTCTAGTATATATACTGGCAAGCATATTGGTGTCGATCTGTATTCATGGTTGGGGCTGCTTTGTTCTCTTGTGAGGGATCTTTTTGGGGGGATATCTTTTATTTCATTTGTTTTTTTTAGTTTGGGCGGAGGTCAGTGGGGGAAAGACACGATAAAAGGGCAAAATAATTTCAAATTAAGTGAGTTATCGAGGGAAGCGAGCGAGCCAAAAATAGCTTCTTAATACATAAATCAATTTGTTATGACGGATTTCGTCATGATGTTTCAAACATATATCATATCATAATCAGTTACAAAAATTTGGTTTATCTATTTAAAAGGCTATTTTTGGCTCGGTCGCTTCCCTCGCTCACAGCATTTTGAAATCAATTTAGCCCTTTATGTCATGTCTTGTCCCGAAAACTTTAGAATGGACTTAACAGACAACTAATTATATTTTTATCCTACTTCACAGCAGTACAGTGTTCCCGACAGCAGCAAAGATGTTTTTATTTATTTATGTATTTATTAAAAGTCAATGCATAACATATAATACACAATATATAAATAAATCTCTAATGTTTAGAAATAAAACAGATCAAAGAAAATTGAAATGTATCCATGTAATTGAAATTATTTGAAAAAGGAAAAAAATGATTATAGCAATAATAAAAAGGCAGAGTAAACGACATAAAATAGACAACAGTATATTTAAATTGAATAAACATATGAACTAAGAACCTCGAGAATGAATTACTTCAAAATCTTAAAAGCTTGTTGGGCTCCTGGGGACAGGAGAAAAAGCAATGAGCAGCAAAGAGTTGCTTGAGAAGTTTATAAAGCAGGGAATGATATAGGCCTACTGTATTTTGTTTCCGCAAAGATGCCACACGCAGCCGTACGCAACGCTACGTAGACAAGTTACGCAACTCTACGCGACACTATGCTCCCCTACGCAGGGACTACCCCGATGAGTACGCAGCGAATATTCGCGTACTCCCTACGCAACTCTACGTAACTCTACGCAACCTTCGGTGTGAAAGCCCCTTTATTGGCGAAAGATGGATCCGCCCCCTGCCTGTCGTTGCAGAATCCTCAGTGGAAAATTACTTATTTCGCAGTCTTCCGTCGTCGATCACCAACTTCAGGGGAGTGTTTCATCAACATTTTCATCCGACAAGTTGTCAGATCTGACATCTTTCCTGGATTCTGATTGGTTGAGAAGCACTGTTACTATAGTAACTGTCGGATAAAATAGGACTTGTCGGATAAATGAAAGGACTTGTCGGACGTTTTATCCGACAAGTCCTATTTTATCCGACAGTTACTATAGTAACAGTGCTTCTCAACCAATCAGAATCCAGGAAAGATGTCAGATCTGACAACTTGTCGACGAAAATATTGATGAAACGTCCCCCTGGGAATGTCTTTACAAATAACACGTCTCTGTGCATGGGTTAAATGTTGCCCCCCCCCCTGGCGCCAGCGGCGTAACAGGGGTCGGTGGCCAGGGGGGGGGGGCAAGTGCCAAAAAATTCCCGGTCATATCATGGTATGAACAGGCGTAATGGTGCAATGAGGCGACTATTTTGAGGAGGCCAGATGTTGCGTATCGAGCAGAATTTATCTTTTAAAAAGAGTTGCGAGCGAGCGAAGCGAGCGAGCAAAAATTTTGACATTTTTAATACAAAAATCCAATTTTGTGATAGATTTCGACATGATATCCAGAGAATAATATATTTCACTCTTCTCTCTTTAGATTCCTTTCTTGTGGTCTTTACGCCACTGTGAACTGCAGCAGTAGCGTGAAGAGTAAAAAAAAACTAAACGAGGGGCGCAGTATAGCACATGTGCTAAAAAGCTGCTTTATATAAGTCCCGAGCGAGCGAAGTGAGCGAGAAAAAATCACCTTTTCATGAGAATCTAACTTTTAGCTATTTTTTGACATTATATTCAGTAAAAAAAATAATATCCTACACTTTTCCTTTGCTTTTCTTTCCTCCTATTTTGTTGTTCTTGTTTGTATAACTTTTTGGGGCCATGGGCCAACCCTTCCATATGCAGTGCTGTGCGGTTGGGGTCCGGTGCGGAGCGCCCCGGAACTACTTTAAACCTCGCAGATTGCCGATATTTTAATCAAATCGCGGGCATATACAGAATATGTGACATGGTTTGTCTAAATCAGACAGAAGTCGCTCGATACCGAATTGAGAAAATGGGTAAAATGCTAAGAATTTTCAAAAATGTCGAAATTTTTATTTTTACATTTTAGGGATGTTTAATGTTTCAAGTATAGTCTGTCAAAAAATCAATCGAAAATGATAACGGGAAAGTATCGAAAAAGCCGTTTTTCTGCGAGTGTTTTTTTCGGTCAGTTCGAACTTTTCTGACACTCCGCTCGTTCAGCAAGCTCAAATCTTCGCGCTGTACTAAGCTCCGCCCCTAGCAACGTACGCCATTGTTAATTGGCTATTCATAGTACTCGCACGTAGCCGGTGCATGAAGGGGATTATTTAGCTGAAATCGATGAGCTGGAGTTGAGAATTTGCATCCCGTTAGTAAATCTTTCTTAACAGGCATGCTTTTGAAAAGCGATGCTTTTGATCTATCTTTTTGAAGCGCGGGCGGGAAGGTTGTTATAGAACTGGGAAGGGCGGGGGCGTGGGCGATGAGCTCGATTATTGGGTCTCAATAAAAGCCAAGGACAAAACGTATTCAAAACACGGTTTGTAAGTGAGGATTAATTTCATTGAAATTACAAAGGATATGCTGAATTGAGAAATAATATTTTATTTAATCTTAGGCCCATTATCAGGATTTTTTCATTAAGCGTTAAACTTGAGATGGCATTTTCAAAAGAATGATTCTCAAATCCTTTAAAATATTGATCGTCAGTGAATCCGTGTTTATTTATTAAGTTCAAGAGAACGAAAGAGATCAAATCTATCATTCTCCCCTCACTATGTTGGTTCACTGTGTATTCCCATGTCTTTTCTTTTTTTGTATGGTTCTCTCTGTTGGCCATTGTCATAGGTATTTATTTCATATGTAATTCATTATAACTATTGTTATCCGAGGGGTCTACGATCCAGCTTCTAAGTGGACCTCTTCATTTCCAGCGAAATATTCACCATAGTTTTTTATTGCAATGAGTTTTTATCAATTTTGGTTTCACATTTACAAATGTAACTGAAAATATATAAATATAACTGAAAGGTAGATTGCATGTATTCTACTTTGCATTATTTTCATGATACTTGTAATTTTGTATTTTTGGGGAAATGAGACAAAAAAAACTGAACTGAACTAAAACTGTAGCGGGAATAATCATAATCACTTATTCAAGATAGGGAAAGCGGGATCTGGAAATGTATACTGTTTACTGTACACTTTGTGAACTTATAGGGATTAGAATCATATCAAACCCTTTATGATTCAAACCTCTCGCCGTCAAATTTTCTCATGTCGTTTGAAGAAACAATAGCATTAGCGAAATGTTAACAAAGATACCAACAAATCCAATAGAGAGATGAAACAAGAAAAAAAGATCGATTGCTTAATCAATCACAATCACCAACGATAATCGTGATTCAGGGTAACTACAATGATAATGATAGTATAATACTAACGAAAATAATAATAATGATAATACAAAATAACAATTATAATTACAGGGATGATGGTGATGATAATCGTCAAAATGACAATTATGATAATTAAAAGAAAATCAATAATTAAATATAAAAATCAATTTGAGCTTGTACTGCCTTTTCCGTATCTCAACAGTTATGGCTATCAAAATAAAATAATTCTAATCAATTTAAGAATCATAAACTACTAGGCTTAATCTTAGTGTTTTCTTGCTAAAGGCCTATAGGCATAATAACGTTCTCTGATGGGTGAGAAGAAACATGGCATTAATACTGAATTTTGCTTGTGGTTTAATGTTATTGTGATAGAAAATAATAATAAAAAACAAAACAAGCATGTTCGAGTTAGCATCTGTGTCTGGCTTTGGTAGGCCTATTCATGACGAAATGCTAACAACGCAATCATTACAAAAAAAAACAAAAAAAAAACAATCTGTTACGATTCCTATTTTTTACTTTTGATGGTGCAAGCATAGGCCTTTACGTAGAAAAAAGACAGATTTGATAATGAACAATGAAGATAGTCCAGGGTGTAGCGATGGGGGTGGGGATGCTCCCGGCCTGCGCCAGGTGCAAAGTTTTTGTAAAATACTTCAAAAGGTTTAGGTTTTTTCTTCTAATTATAAAAGCTAGATTGGGGTAAAGAAAGGAAGCATCCCCCTCGCCTTCCCGCCCGCGCTTCAAATAGATAGATCAAAAACATCGCTTTTAGTGTTCCCAAAAGCATGTTTTTAAGAAAAGTTTACAAAGAGGATGCGAATTCTAAAGGCGTAGGTGTGGCGATAATGGCACTGGGCCGGGCGGGGGCGTGGGCGATGGATTATGAGCTCGAGTATAATCGCGAAATAAAAGCCAAGGGCAAAACGTATTCAAAACACGGTTTTTTATGAGGATTAATTTCCTTAGAATTACAAAAGATACTATCAAGGAGACAATGATAACAGGTACTTTCTCTATCATAGGCCATGATCAGGATCTTTTCATTATTTAAAACGTTTTTTTTTCGGAGATGGCATTTTCAAAAGAATTAAAGATTTTCAAATCTTTAGAAAATATTGATAGTCCGTGAACGTGTGCTAATCTATTAGTTTTAAAGAGAATAAATAAAGAAATTAAATCGAACATCAAAGTTTGCGCTATCCAAGTGAAGCCCCTTTCACAATGGTGAATTATGTAAGAAAAAGAAAGAAATTGATGGCTTAATCCATCACCAACAATAATCATGATAATTGAAAAAAAAAATAATGGAAATAACAATGACAGTAATACTAACGATAATAACAGTAATCATAGATATAAAATAACAATGGTAATGATGATAGGCCTGTAATGGTAAAAATGTTGATTATGAATGATGATTTTTTTATAAATACAATTTAAAAAATATATCAGGAGCTTGATCTTTTATCCGTATCTCAATAGTACTAGCTATTAAAATTAAATATTTTCTAACCAATTCAAGAATAATGACTAATAAGCTTAATATTAATTTGTCATAGGCATATAATAGCGTTCTTTGATGGTTGATAAAAAAACATGGCATCAATACTGAATCTTGCTTGTGGTTTAATAAAAAAGTTATGATAGAAAATCATAATAAAAAACAAACAATTATGTTCGAGTTAGCATCTGTGTCTGGCTTAAGTAGGCCTTCATGACGAAATACAAACAACACAATCATAACAAAATAGATAAGAAACCAATCTGTCCAGATTCCTATTATTACTTTTGATGGTGCAAGCATAGGCCTCTACGTATAAAAAAAAAATTGATAATGAACAATGAACGCGAAATAACCAAGGACAAGATGTATTAAAAAGACCGGTCGTATGTGAGGATTAATTAATTTCATTGAAATAATCAAGGATGTGCAGAATTAAGAAAGTTTCTTTTAATCATGATTACGATATTTTCATTAGCGTTTTTAACATTTTCAAAAGAAAGATTTTCAAATCCTTAAAAGATTGATCGGCAGTGGAAGTGAGTTTAGTTAATCAATTTTAAAGAGAACGAACACTAAGAGTTAAACGTAACACGTTCTTAACAAAAAGCGGGGTCTATGAGTGGGGGGATGTTAGACTTCTTGCATGATTTTAAGAAACACATCTGTGAAAATATCCTTCATGGAAGAAAAATAAAGCGGAATAAAAGCAAAGACGGCGTGTGCCTCTGTGTGTTGGTTTTTACGGTGGTATAAACACAGTTCGCTTTACTCATTTTACCCCGGCATTTTACGTTTTAAACTCTTCTCATAAAGGTGATGAAAGTTCTTAAGATGCCACGAAATTGATAATAACTTCAAAAAAGAAGGAAGAGAAGAAGGAGAAGAAAAAAAATGAGGAGATAGCAGATTAAACTCCCGGATTAGACTCATGGTAGTATAGGGCCGATACAGGCGCTGGTATAGACTCAAAAAGGTTCAGTCCGCATTCAACATGGACGCCACACACAATCGCACCTGAAAGCACAATGTGACAATAGACAGAGAACAATACCAGACACGGCAAAAGCCACGCAAAATCCCTCACGGTCCAATAAAATTAGCTTGTGTTTCTCTCTTAAAAAAAAACGTATAATTAATGGTTGAAACGATTACAAAAACTCATTTTCTTTGAGGAGAGATCTCAAGGATTCAGGAAAACCCAATTTTATTGTAAATCATTGACGGTTGCTAAGCACTTTCAGTCAATGAAAGGATGAGTTTCCGCGTGAAACATGTGAAAAAAGCTCCGAGAAGTCTGAAAGCGGGCGAAACTTCAGAAGCGATTTTCTCGTAAAAATACTTTTTATGAACTCTCGTACCTGGGACATTTAAAAACTATTTTCTCAGCAAATACCGTGTCCCTTAGCATGTGCTATATATCAAATTAAAGCTTGAGAAATGGAGAATCATAATCTTACAAAAAATTATGTTTGAAAAAATCGAATTCTGTCTGCTTTTGACAGGACGAGTCACATATAACTTTTACACAACACATTTATTCAACCCAGTTGCGTAATGAACCAAATATTTTGAGGGGGCGAAACATATAGCAATGTGGAAAAAATTTTATAAAGTCGCCAGCGTGCAAAGCGAGCTGGAAAAAAATTGCCTATTGAAATCAAATTCTAAATATGTGATAGATTTTTCCACTATATTCAGCAAATAACACATTTCATTGTTTCCATTCATTTCATGATACGTTGTCTCCTATAATTTCTTTTTATTTTCTCTTGGGTGTGGAACCAAACCCCCCCCCCGCGTCAGTATGCCAGTGATTAAACGTGATTGAACGGGGGGCGTTATAGAGCCATTTGAAGGTTATAAATGAAGAGCCCCTACTGCGTGGGGTCTGGGGCAAAGCCCCGGTAGCTTATTTGCATAAAATTTAGCAAGCTTATAGCACGATGTTGTATGCAGTCCATTTTTCTTCCCGCTCTTTAATTTCAATCATCGGCAGCCCGGTCGTGTTATTATTTTTTGTTCTTGTCCCTTGTGTTTGTTTTCCAATTTAGCTTTTGACTAATTACATTCTACCTTCGTTTCCCGCTATTGTTTGCCATTTTGTCATCTTTTAATTTATTTCCCACCGTGCTATTGCATTACATAGGCCTATTTCGGAATGATTTGTTCTTTCTCAAATGTTCTTCTTTCGTACATTTTCCCGCTTTCCTTCCTTTTCCATTTAAAAAAAAAATGTCTTCGTTTTCTTTTCACTTTTCCCTTTCCCTTTCATTCCCCTTTCTTTCTCCCTCATTTTTTTCTTTTTCCCGTTTTTCTTTTTTTTCCCGGTGATATCCGCCAGGGGGGGCAACTTGCCCCCCCCCCCTGCCCCCCCCCCCGCCTGTTACGCCACTGCCTGGCGCTACGGTGAAAGCTAGATCTGTCCCTGCCAGTCGTCACATCGAAGCCTCATGCGGTGGAAAGTTACTTATTATACTCATTCATTCTTCATTGGTCACCAACAATATCTTTACAAATGACACGTCTTTGGTGCGACCATCCTGTCTCATCTCAAAATGATTTTGAAAACATAGTAATGCTCTATTGCCATACCTGAGAAGGTCTGATCAGCCTGGATGATCTCGTATAAGCACCTAGCCGATTATAGACGCCCATTATACAGGGTAATTCACCGACTTCAACCCCACCCCATACTCAAATGTACATGTATACTTGATATTCATTGTTATTATTATTATAATTGTTATTATTATTTTTTTTATATCATGATGATGATGATGAAGATGATTATTATCATTATTATTATTATTACTATCATTATTATTATTATCACTATTAATTATTATTATTATTTTCTGATTTCTGCAATTTTAGTATGGAAGTTAGGAAACATGCTCATTTAAAACTGGTCACTTAGTCCAGTATCCGTTTGGTCCAATGCCCGATCAGTCCAATTTCCACTTGGTCCAATGCCCATTTGGTCTAATGTGTAAAAATACATGCAATATGTAGTAATAACAGGTGTGCACCCCTCGATCCCCCTCCGGCTCCTGCCTCTCATACACCCCCGGCCTGACCCCCCCCCCACACACCTTCACCCCTTTCGTGACAGATATATCAATGCACAATAATTCTCTCTTCAGATCTCAAAATTGAAAATTTGATTGTTTTCATCAAGTTATTTCTCGCTTGCCATTTGTTTTGAATGCAAAAAAAGAACAAACAAAATAAGAACAAAAAAGGTTACGATTCTATGCATTACAAACACATAGATAATAATAATTCCATGTCCAAAATTAACTGACGCATTCGGCAAGAGAGAGAGAGAGATAGAGGGCTATAAATAATATTAAAAAAAAACACGTTACACCATGACCCTACGTTAAACATCGATTTGACGCGCCCCCTTAGGTTAAGGCCAAATCATAATTCCCATCTTATGTCCCACCTCTCCGTCTTTCTTCCTCTTTTCCTGTCTTCTTAGCGTCCCCTTTACCTAGCCAGGGGACACTTTCCAAAAAGCACCACCTATACGCGAATGATTGGGGGGAGGGGGCCTAGTTTCAGTGATCTTCTATTCCACTGACGTAATTAAAGGAGAATGAAACCCTTGAAACCAGCTGAATCCATATCAAAGAGAAAAATCAAAGAAACATATTGTTGAAAGTTTGAGGAAGATTGAATGAATAATGAGAAAGTTATGAGCATTTGAATGTCGAGATCACTAATGCCATGTAGATCCTCCCATTGGCAATGCGACCAAGATCTGTGATGTCACACACGTACAACTCCCTCATTACTTTAGTACTTATTTAACTTATATTCTCACTTTTAGAGAGTCTATAACAAGGTGAGGTGTTCTCTTTATGAGAGGACAAGTACAGAGGTTTCACAACATTATATCATTGATGAATCGTTTGTCATATGATTAGAATGAGCAAAAAGAGATGTTTTGGGGTATATTTTCAGTGTCCAAAAGGGGAGAGTTGTACATCTGTGACATCATAGATCTTGGTCGCATTGCCAATGGGAGGATCTCCATAGCATTAGTGATCTCGACATTCAAATGCTCATAACTCTTCTATTGCTAGTCCTATTTTACTCAAACTTTTGTTGATCTCATTCTTTGATTTTTCTGCTTTCACAAAAGCTAACTTGCTCC
Organism: Lytechinus pictus; assembly: GCF_037042905.1. Lineage (NCBI taxonomy): Eukaryota > Metazoa > Echinodermata > Echinoidea > Temnopleuroida > Toxopneustidae > Lytechinus > Lytechinus pictus. The sequence goes on from NC_087246.1 coordinate 70,021,835, forward strand.
AAGAGTTTCATTCTCCTTTAAGAAAAAGATGAAGGGGCTGATTTTTTTTATCAATATGGTGCACTTTTTCTGTTACATTGTAAGGCAGCAAATACTATGGAATAACAGTTTTCTCCACACAAACGCACAAAACCAGTGTGTTTATCCTCAGCACCAATATTCAAGTAGAACCCCAACATAACCGTCAAGTTGGGTATGAAAGCAATTTTTTTGCTGGAAGTTGTATAAGGTGTCTACTTCAAGAATCCGACGGGTGCCACCTGGGCACCCTTGGCCATTTTTTTTATTGACGTCATAGGCCACGCCCAACTTTTTCTCATACCTCTTAATGTGAATCGCTACGCATTTAAAACGTGTCCAGGGCCATTAAATGTCATTTTAGGTCATAAAAGGTCAAATTGGGTCACAAATGTACGTAATGCAACAATGTGGAATATAAATCATGTTCGGGAATACAAACAAATTGGGCATTATTTATGTAAGCCTATTGCGTTATTTATGTAAGCCTATTGCGTTATGCTGAGGATTTGCAGATTAATAATCTGACGAAGGCTACTTTGGCAACCTTGGGCGAAGTCATTTTCTGACATTATAAACCACACCATCCTTTTTCACATAGGTCAACCTCTTAATTATGGCTAGTGTACAAAATAAACATATTATGTATGGTATCAAATTAAAGCTTATGGAAAATGGAATGTATACATTTAAAGGTCAGAAAAAAAATGAAGTACAAAGGTGACCTTTATGTCATTTACACGTACGAAAAGTTGATGATTGCGCGAGTTAAACAGGACTTTAAACAAAACGTTTACTATATAATTATGTATCAAATCATTTCATATGATTCCAAATAATCTACACCTGCAATTTAACATTTTACACCATGTCTGGTTATATTCCTCTTACAACTACATTCTGTACCATACTTCTTCAACCAGATGCTCATAGGATTCCCCTTCACCAACAATCTCAACTAGATGCCTCTGCTCTGCCAGAGCTGTGTTACTTAGATTCACACTTGCAGTATGAACTATGAAATATATGATTCGACGGCCGACCAACAACAACTTGAAAGCTATAGAACAGGGTGACGCTGACTTTTATGGTGGCCCTGAAGGGACATCGCAAATAGACCAAATCGCGAATATTCACGACGAAATTGGCGACGAAATTCACGACGTCGCCAATTTCGTCGTGAATTTCGTCGTCAATTTGAATATTTACGACGAAATTGGCGACGAAATTCACGACATCGTGAATTTCGTCGCAAATTTCGTCGCGAATTATTCACGACGAAATTCACGACGTCGTGAATTTCGTCGCCAATTTCGTCGTGAATTTGTTCTGCTTGCCTGGGCGGTATGTATGGTGGCCCTGAAGGGACATCGCAAATAGACCAAATCGCGAATATTCACGACGAAATTGGCGACGAAATTCACGACGGAATTGGCGACGTCGTGAATTTCGTCGCCAATTTCGTCGTGAATATTCGCGATTTGGTCTATTTGCGATGTCCCTTCAGGGCCACCATACTCACCTCTCAAAAACTTAAATTGGAAGGCTAATTCGTGCCCATAGCAGCCTAATTTTATACCCTTCATTTAAAGGACAAGTCCACCCAAACAAAAAGTTGATTCGAATAAAAAGAGAAAAGTCCAACAAGCATAACAATAAAAATTTCATCGAAATCGGATGTAAAATAAGAAAGTTACGACATTTTAAAGTTTCGCTTAATTTCACAAAACAGTTATATGCAAATGAGACTATGACGTCATCCACTCACTATTTCTTTTGTATTTTATCATATGAAATATTCTAATTTTCTTCTCATTGTCAAGTGATACGATTAATTCCTCCCTGAACATGTGGAATTACCATTGTTTAATACTATATGGTTCAGTCAAGTTGGTCCTTATTGTCAAATCTATACAAAATGAAATATTGTATAATTCAAACAATAAAAAACAAAAGAAATAGTGAGTGATGGACATCATCGACTGACTCACCTAGTTGTGCATATCACTGTTTTGTGAAAAATAAGCGAAACTTTAAAATGTCATAACTTTCTTATTTTACATCCGATTTTGATGAAATTTTCAGCACTATGCTAGTTTGATTTTTCTCAATTTATTCAAGTCAGCATTTTCCTGGGTTGGACTTGACCTTGACCTGAAGTGGGCAGTGCTCATTCAAGCATGAATAGTTTCCCAACTTTTTGTGTCATTTGAACGTTGACATTATTGACTTTCCAGATATGTAAGTCTCTTCCCAATTGGATTTATTTTTTTATTTGGCAGCCATTTTAAAAGTGTATAGTTTTTTTAGACGCATCTAATGTTATTTAGATGCCTTGTTCACCGGCAAAGGTGCCGCGGCTGGGATCGCTCCGCGGACTTCCATGTGTCTCGTCAGGCGCCGCAGACCTCCCGTCCACGGCACCTCGAAACACATACACACCCGCACCACAATCATCCAACACACGCACCTCGCAATCATATAATACTCACATACATTGAAATAATATCTATCACAAATACTTATTATAATGTCAAGAACCCACAATATAAACATGTTACTGTGAAACGTCATTTTGATATACTTTCATGATATTATCATGAACGTTTTCATACCCTGCAACCAATATTTTCACGGTATTCTTTATTTATTGTGCTAGTGGGATTCTTCTAAACGGAGATGGGGGTAAAACAGTGTGTTAAAGGGCTTGTTCAACCTGACAATTTGATGGTTTTAATAAAAGCAAAACAAATAGGAAAAATAATATTAGTGAAGGTTTGATGAAAATCCGTCAGAGCAGAACTGATTTACGAAAATATTCAAAATGTTCATTTTGTGACAAAAAGGTAGCTTCTCAAAATGCCGTGAGATATAAATTCCTAAAAGTGTACTAAGAAAAAGAAAATGATTATTATATTTCGATGATAGATATACTCCATCACTTTTCACCCCTTTAATATTAATCATTCATTGTGTTTCATTTTAAAAAGGGAATCCATGAAATTTATGCCCCATGACACATCGGGGAAACTGCTCACATATAAAGTCACAAATAACACACACATAACTATCTTATACTGTAATAAATTTTCATCAAATCGTCACCAATATTTTCTCTTTTCTATTCTGCTTTTATTAAAACCAACTAACCATTAGGGTGAACTTCCCCTTCAACATTAATTAGAGCCGGGTTATTTGGACCCAAGCACCTCACAGCCGGGGGGGGTGGGGTGGATTCCACTCCCCCCGAGATCTCGGCCGCCGATCACGCGAGCGCCGCGAAAATTTGCAGAGCGGTAGTGTGTGATGGAATCTACAAGGATGCACGGTTAATATTTCATAAAAAGGGATTTTGTCTATAAACTAATTATGCTAATTTATGCGTAAAATAGAGAATTTTCTTTAATTAACTAAATACAACCCAAACAGCTAATTTTCTATTCGCATACTCTCTGTAGGATTCAGATCAAACGTATCTAAAAAAAATAAATCAGTATCGCAATTTTTTATTATTTATTTCATCGTTTTCTTAATTTCTTGTGTATTCTACTGTTTTTCAATTGTTTTTTTTTTTTTATGGAAATGTTTGCCGAATTAACTTAACCGATAAGAAACAAGGCAAATTCAATTGATTTTAATCAGTAAAACTAGAAGTAATGATACATCCATGAATTAAGGCTAAAAACACAATTTTCAATGGAACTGTAAATAAATTTACGTTTTTGAGCAATTTTTGGTCTGAATTATGCACTTACATATAGTTGCGTAATTTCGTAACTGCGTACTCAGGCGTCGCGAAATTTGTCTTAAAAGTTGTGCGAGACTAGAAAGCAAAAAGTCAGCGAGCGGTGCGGTCGAAAAATTCGCACGGCAGATTTATCGTGAAAAATTTCGAGGAGGGGGGGGGGAATTCCGCCCCCAGGCCTTTTAGGGTGAAGTGTCTTTGCAGGTAAACGTTTAAGCATACGACATGTAAAGAATGACGGAACCTCGGGGGGGGGGGGGGTTACACACGTATAACATGGCAGAGGTAAAAATGGCAAATGCAAAAATGGCAGAGGTAAAAATGGCAGAGGTAAACATGGTAGAGATAAAAATGGCAGAGGTAAAAACGACAGAGGTAAAAATAGCAGAGGTAAAAATGGCAGAGGTAAAAATCCCGAAGGTGAAAATGGCAGAGGTGAAAATGGCAGAGGTATAAATGGAAGATGTAATAATGGCAGAGGCAAATATGGCAGAGGTACACTATTAGAAAAAAACCAGAAGATTTTACAAAAGAAAAATGAAAAAAAAAAAATTTTACAGAAAAAAATAACCAAATCATTCTTTAAATTAAGATTTTCTACAATTTTACTGACCAGTTCTGTTATTAAAATAGGGAAAACAGTTTTATTACAATAAATTTGTTAGGTTACGCACACCAAAAACCATTTTTTTCTGTAATTTTATTTTACACAAATGCATGTAAGATTTCATAATACTATCGAGACTCTGCTGCAGGATTTTTTTTTAAGTAGAAATGTTTTAACAGTGTAAAAATGACGTAGTTAAAAATGGCAAACTAAGGTAAAGATGACAGAGGCAAAAATGAAAGAGATATGGGGTGGTGGTTTGTTAAAAAACCAAGAAAAAAGTTTTCACTCCAAAATGAAAGGGGATTTCGTTCAGAAGAGGGAAAATGACCAAAAAAAGGATTTATTCCAACTAAATGTAATTCATTTAGGTCAGAAAAATACAACAAAAATAATAATTAAATAAAAAAACTTTTTCTTCTGTCCAAAAATAACATACAATTGTGTAAAATCTCTACATTTTAGCATACCAAACAGATTTCCTGGGGTGCTGCTTATGGTGTACAAAATACCCAAGAGCACTCCCGCCTCCAAGGGTTATAGTCCAGGATAGAAGGGGTCGAACCTTGTTTTTTTATATATACAATGTTTTTTTATGGTTTCTTGTCAATTCGAGGGTGCTGATTCCGAATCTGAATGATGCCACTCGTGTAACCTTGAGCATTTTCTGCAAATTGGCAAAATCCAATATGGCCGCCAAATTACCCATGAAAATCATAAAATTGTCCACACATTGGCTTTAAAGTACATGCAATTGTGCTGCCAGAGTGAAATGATATCTGAAAAATGATTTTTGTCAAAATATTTATTTTCTTGATATCAAAATGGCCGCCATCATAGACCCCTGTACAATATGAATGGGGAAAATTAATTTTTACAAAATTGAGCACTGAAATGCAAGTAATCATGATCTATGAGTGAAGCAATGTCTGTAAACATGATTGCTAACGATATATATCATTTGTTATGTCAGTTATGTGATAAATCCTGTATTTTGATATTCAAAATGGCCTTCAAAAGCCCTAACACTATTATGTACAATGTGAATGGTGACACAAAAAAATCACAAGAGTGAGCACTAAAATGCATTTTGTTGAGATAAACGAGTGGAATACTGACTAAAAACATTTTTGTTAACGAAATTTATTATTTAACATGCCATGTATGTGATAAACCCTGTATTTTGATATTTAATATGACCGCCAAAGGCCCTAAAATTATGATCTACGATGTGAGAGAGGACAAAAACAATCACAAGGTGAGCACTAAAACGTATTTTTTGTGGTAAATTAGTGGAATACTGTCTTCAAATATAATTTGCAACGAAATATATTATTCGGGTTTCATATTTGTGTTAAATATTGTATTTTGACTTTCAAAATGGCCGCCAAAAGACATTGACTGTATTATGTACAATCGATCTGGGAAACCAATTTTCACATGAGTCAGCACCATAACATGCATATAATTGTGATTTAAGAGTAAAATATTGTCTGAAAACATAATTCCTAACAAGATATATCATTCATTCTGCCAGGTAGGTGATAAATAATGTATTTTGAAAGTCAAAATGACCGCTACAGGCCATAACAGTAGGCCTATTATGTACTTTGTGAATGGGAACATATAATTTTAACAGAATTTGGCTTTGCTTGACTAAATGGTGTTGCATGTATGAGTGAAATATCGTCTGACAATATGATTTTGTAACCAAATAGATAATTTCTTATGTTATTTAGGTGATAAATGCTATATTTAAATTTCAAAATGGCTGCAATATGTTTCTTTGTGGAAATTATCTTTCCCCATTCAAATTTTACATATTAAGATAAGGGACTATGGCGGCCATTTTTCATTTTTAAAAGGCTGCATTCATCACCTTTATGACACAAGCTATGATATATTTCGTTAGAAATCATTGGGTTTAGACAATACTTAACACTTACATCAAAATTAAGCCATTTTCATAGTAAAAAATTTGTCAAAATTATCTGTCCCCAGTTACAATGTACATACTACTTTGGGCTATGGCAGCAATTTTGAATTTCAAAGTAAGGCCTTTATTACCTTCTCAACCATTATGTGATGTATTTAGTCAGAAATCATGTTCAAGACCAAATTTTACCTATACATCACATAGTTACGTGCGTTTTTGGATCTCATTCTGGTGATGATTAGTTTCCCTATACGCATGTTACAGAATTTGTAGGGGCTTGTGCGGGCGTTTTGAAAGTCAAAATACAGTATTTATCACCTATGGGAGAGGAAATGTTATATTTCATTAAAACAAGTGGAATGCCTCTGGCCGTCTCACCTGCATCACGCGATTCAATATAGCAGCAGTGCTGATTTTGAAAACTACTATAACTCGCACAAGATGTTCAGTGATACTTGGTTACTCTTATTTCCACGTTTTATGAACTAGACCAATACACTTATAGAGATATGATGGCAATTCAACAAATACCCCCAACGTGGCCAAAGTTCTTTGACCTTACATGACCTTTGACCTTGATCATGTGACCTGAAACTCGCACAGGATGTTCAGTGATACTTGATTACTATTATGTCCAAGTTTTATGAACTAGACCAACACACTTTCAAATTTATGGCTGTAATTCAACAAATACCCCAATTTGGCCAAAGTTCATTGACCCTAAATGACCTTTGACCTTGATCATGTGACCTGAAACTTGCACAGGATGTTCAGTAATACTTGATTACTATTATGTCCAAGTTTCATGAATCAGATCCATAAATTTTCAAAGTTATGATGGTAATTCAACAGATACCCCCAATTCGGCCAAAGTTCATTGACCCTAAATGACCTTTGACCTTGGTCATGTGATGTGAAACTCATGCAGGATGTTCAGTGATACTTGATTAACCTTATGTATAAGTTTCATGAACTAGGTCCATATATTTTCTAAGTTATGATGACATTTCAAAAACTTAACCTTAGGTTAAGATTTTGATGTTGATTCCCCCAACATGGTCTAAGTTCATTGACCCTAAATGACCTTTGACCTTGGTCATGTGACATGAAACTCAGGCAGGATGTTCAGTAATACTTGATTAACCTTATGGCCAAGTTTCATGAACTAGGTCCATATACTTTCTAAGTTATGCTGTCATTTCAAAAACTTAACCTCAGGTTAAGATTTGGTGTTGACGCCGCCGTCGCCGCCGCCGCCGCCGCCGCCGCCGCCGCCGCCGCCGCCGCCGTCGCCGTCGGAAAAGCGGCGCCTATAGTCTCACTCTGCTATGCAGGTGAGACAAAAATCACGTTTTCAAACAATATTTTCCTTATACAACAGAATCCCAGGATCAAAATCCAGTTGAAACCAATTAGAGCAAAACCAATTGAAACCAGTTGGCCAACTGGTTTCAATAGGGAAATTTGAACAACTGCAGCCAATTGAAACCAGTTGCCAACTGGTTCCAGTTAAAACCAATTGGGCAACTGGAACCAGTTGGCAATTGGTTTCAATTGGTTCCAGTTGAATCCAATTAAGCAACCAGTTGGCAACTGGTTTCAATTGGTTCCAGTTGTTCCAATTTCCCTATTAAAACCAGTTGAATCCAATTGGAGGCAACTGGTTTCAATTGGTTCCAGTTGAAACCAATTGGAAGCAACTGGTTTCAACTGGAACCAGTTGAAACTAATTGGTTTTCAACTGGATCCAATTGGAAATTCCAGTTGGAATGACTTAATTAGTTACAAATTAATTAGAATTTGCACAAACTCTATTGCTCATGCCAACAAAGAAGCAGTGCTATGTGTTTATTAATACCAATGTAAAGGGCATTAATAAAATAGACTTTCTTCATGTATATATATTTGTATGAGAGATCTTCAAATATATATATTTGTATTTGATGTAATTTGGTAACAGTTAGTGGTGTACTAATTATCTTATAATCTGTTTTAATTATAATCTATAACATTTATGAACATGGTTTTCACTGCTAAGCATTCTAAACACTTATCTGAAACAAGTATGGTACTTGAATTAGAAAAGAATTAAATAGATACATTTTAAATGATGATGAATCACATAAAACATTAATCTGTGCACACTATAGATAATATGCAAATTAACTGGTTTCAATTGGAACCAGTTGGGTAACTGGAAAATTTCCAATTGGAAACCAATTGGAAGTCATTTCCAGTTACCCAACTGGATCCAGTTAGAAATAATTTCCAGTTAATCACCTTTCCAGATAGAAGTCATCTACAGTTACCCAATTGGTTCCAGTTAGGATTTCCAGTTACCCAACTGGTTCCAGTTATAAATCATTTCCAGTTGGAAGTCATTTCCAGTTACCCAACTGGTTCCAGTTAGGATTTCCAGTTACCCAACTGGTTCCAGTTAGAAATCATTTCCAGTTAGAAGTCATTTCCAGTTACCCAACTGGTTCCAGTTAGGATTTCCAATTACCCAACTGGTTCCAGTTAGGATTTCCAGTTACCCAACAGGTTCCAATTAGAATTAATTTCCAGTTAATCACCTTTCCAGTTAGAAGTCATCTCCAGTTACCCAATTGGTTCCAGTTAGGATTTCCAGTTACCCAACTGGTTCCAGTTAGAAATCATTTCCAGTTGGAAGTCATTTCCAGTTACCCAACTGGTTCCAGTTAGGATTTCCAGTTACCCAACTGGTTCCAGTTTAGAAATCATTTCCAGTTAGAAGTCATTTCCAGTTACCCAACTGGTTCCAGTTAGGATTTCCAGTTACCCAACTGGTTCCAGTTAGAAATCATTTCCAGTTAGAAGTCATTTCCAGATACCCAACTGGTTCCAGTTAGGATTTCCAGTTGCCCAACTGGTTCCAGTTAGGATTTCCAGTTGCCCAACTGGTTTCAATTGGTTTCAACTGGAAATTGTTTTATTCCAGTTAAAACCAATTGAAACCAGTTGAAACCAATTGAAACCAATTGAAACCAGTTGGAAATCCAACTGGTTTCAATTGGATTTTGGTCCTGGGATTATATGGATTTCATAGTCAGGCAAATCCTAATTCTTTCAAAAGTATTTGTCCCCATTTACATTGTAGATAATACTGTAAGGGCCCATAGGGGCCATTTTGAATTTTACAATACAGCATTTATCTCATGCATGAAAAATTAAATGATATGTTTCGCCAGAAATCATGTGTTTAGACAATATTTCACTCGTATAGATTACAATTACATTCATTTTATTGTTTTTACTCTTGTGAAAATTAGTTTCTTCATTCGCTTTGTTCATAATACAGATAGGGCCTATGGCAGCCATTTTGAATGTCAACATGCAGCATAATTACCGAAATTGCAAGGGAAATGATATGTTTCGTTAGAAATCCTTGTTGTCAGACAGTGTTACACCAATATTTCGCAGTTATTGGCATTTTAAAGTCAAACAAATTCAAAGGTTGTGAAAATTATTTGTCCCCTTTTATATATTGTACACAGTATAAGGGGTCTATAATGACAGCCATTTTGAATATCATAATACAGCATTTATCACATTAGATAGTATACAAATGACATAGTTTTGTTAATAGTCATGTTTTCAGACAGTAGTCCACTCGCAGGTCACAATCACATGCAATAATAGTGTTCTTGTTTGAAAAAATATTTTCCCCATTCATATTCTACATAATAAAGTATACAGGGGTTATGGCGGCCATTTTGAATATCAATAAAATAAATATTTTGTCAAATATCGCTTTTCCAATTGGTATTTCACTTCTGCACAACAACTACATGCATTTTATAGCTAATGTGTTAGCAATTTTATGATTTTCATGGGTAATTTGCATATTTTGGCGGCCACATTGGATTTTGCCAATTTGCGGAAAATGCTCAAGGTTACAAGAGTGGCATCATTCAGATTCGGAATCAGCACCCTCGAATTGACAAGAAACCATCAAAAAACATTGTATATCTAAAAAAACAAGGTTCGACCCCTTGTCTATGGGGCCTATCCTGGACTATTATGATCATCAAGGCCTTTATATTCAATATCATATTCGATGCAGTAAAGGTCCAGGGTCTTCTTTTATTTAAACTATCTGAACCAGACTCATAATCGATCCCAAATTGGCTTACCGGGCAAAACAAGATTATTGTTGATTTTCATAAGTTACAAATGCAGTGACGAACCTGGGAATGCATGCTTATTGTCATTCAAATATTTAAAAAGAATAGTACAGATGACATACAAATAAGGACAAAATATTCAACCACAGTCGTTCATGACAATTTCAACGGATAAGCTTTCCACCTCTATACTCTCAATGTTTTTCCCTGCCCCAAACTCTCTCTTTCTCTCCACCTCTCTCATGTCTCTTTCTCCTTTGTTATCGGTAAACCTGGCAAAGCTTTAGATCAAAATAACCAATGAGACAAAAAGGAATGTTAGAAAAAGACGACTGAGAACAGTGCAGTTTCATTTTGCTTCTGATAAATTGAATGAAAAAATATCTGGCCTTTGATTTCTTTTTCAGAAGCCCTCACGGTACACCTCCAGCGAATTCATTAATAACATTGTTAGACCGATGAAGACATAATAATATGATGAAATGCATAACCGTGACATGCACTTCTTAGTAAATCTATGTACATGCGGGGGCTTTTTGACAATTTATTGCATGGAGGTTTAAGACTGGGCATGGCCATATGTGCCTCTGTCATTTTTTATTAATCTGTCATTTTTACATCTGGCATTAACACCTCTGCCATTTTTACCTATGCCAATATTACCCGTGCCATTTTTACCTCTGCCATTATTACCTCTGCAATTTTTACCTCTGCCATTATTACCCTTGCCATTTTTACCTCTGCCATTATTACCTCTGCCATGTTTACCTCTTCTATTTTTACCTCTGCCATTATTATCTCTTGCCATTTTTACCTCTGCTATTATCTATTACCCCTGCTAATTTTATCTCTGCCATTACTACCCCTGCTATTTGTACCTCTGCCATTATTACCTCTGCCACGTCTGCCATGTTTATCTCTGCCATGTTTACCTCTGCCATTAATACCTCTGCCATTTTTACACCGAACCCAATTAATCGCCACAGTTTTTATGGGTAGGATTTTATTCTTTCAAAATTTAGGGCCGCACACCCCTACCCTTTCCAAATCGGAGAGCCCCCCCCCCCCGGCGAGTAGTAGAGATAACTAACCTATTAGCCGAGTCCCCCCCCCCCGATCGCGAGTAGTAGAGATAACTAACCTAGTAGCTGGGTCCCCCCCCCCCGATGGCGAGTATTAGAGATAACTAATCTATTAGCCGAGTCTCCCACCCCCTCCCTCCCAGATGGCGAGTAGTAGGAATAACTAAGCTATTAGCCGATAATTAAATATCAGCAATTTGTGGTTTTCCCTACATGTTTTTTTAAGAAATGATATAAACCTAACATGGGTAGCATATTGTTTTATAATTCGAAGTTAAGCGATTTGTTATCTAATTCTACCTAGACCCACTCTATACAATAACTATAATCATCATTTTAAAAATTACTTGTACCTTAAGTTTGCTTTTACATATCATTGAAAGATCGGCAAGTTCCCAAATATATATTTTTTCGAATGATATATTCACCGTGCGTGCATTGTTTTGAGAAAAAAGTTTGTCAAACTGTCTACAAAATTACAATATTATCATAGTGCACGTCTTATCTATCTTTTAAGTATTTTCAATCAAACATGATTTGATTTCTTCCATCAAACACACTAAACTTGCATTATATTGAATTTGTGCACACTTTGCAACGTCAACAATTTTCCTGATAGAATATAAAAATAATTGGCGACAAAAAATCATAGCTCCTTAAAATACATCTCATTTGCATTCAAAACGTACCTTGATAATCATGTTTTTTCTTTTTTCTTTTTTGTTACCTTTACATGTTTCTTATGCCTATTATTGTCATTGTTATAACTTGTTATATTTCTTCTATGCCCCCAGGAGGGGCCGTCAAAGAAATAAAATCATTTTTATTGTCATTAATAGGACCACCCATCACTGAACACCATGTTTTTGAAAATATTGTCCAAAAATGCACTTAGTTTACTTTTATGCTCAGCACAGTAGACGCACTGAAGAATGGAAAATGTCTAATAATCTGTTTTCGTATTTATCTAAATCTGTTTCAAACACCTTGGGTAATTTCAAATTGAACGTATAAAAAGTGGAAATCTGACAACTCTATTCCTGAAGATATAATATATATTATTCATAAAGCGGAGTAGTGCTTTAAAGGTTGAAGACGGAGAATGGGGGGGGGGGGCTATTGTAACAGTTTCAAAAACTGCTGTGCCCCTAAATTAACGGATGTTTGTAATGCATCCCTCTTTATCCATAAAGCCCCTCCTATGGCAGTGATGAGAAAAGATCCCCCAACGTATTTCAGAAACCCACTCAATGAAGGAAGATGCTTCTTTACCAAAGGTTCCTCAAATGGACGAGCCGGCATGTCCTGAAAACAGATAAGATATCAAAAACAATAATAACACAACGATGATGGTATACTTGTACTTCCTCCACCACAACATTGACTGTAACACAAATTTAATGTAAAATATGAAAAGTACTGCGGTCACAAAAAAGCAATTCTTTAAACTGGAACTACGGATTATCATCCGTGGCGGCACCAGGATTTTCAATCTAGGTGGCAAATGGGGGGGGGCATCGGAACATGAGGGGGGGGCAAAGGCGGACACGAATTTGTTTGCCTGTTTCACTAAATCTAGCATGGTGCGCGAGCTAAAATTTTAAATATAGATCTATCAACTTAAAAGGGAACTGTTAATGACCGTTTTCAGTTGCTGGTAAAGATACCGCACCAAATACATGCCAGCGCGAAGTGCAAGCTGATTTTTCTTAATATCCTGAAATGATATCTAGAGGTTACAAGTACTTTTTGTACCCACGGAAGTAAACAAACAATCGGTACAAGCGTGTGAGCTGAAGACTTTTAATATTCAGCACTTTTTTTTGTAGAATTATGAACATGCAGGATGCGTATCTTGCTAAAAAAAATAATGAAAACTTATATTGACTTGAACACTGGATTTGTAACTTATCTGTGTTATATTCACAAATAATCGAGTGTATTGGACCCAAACAATTGTATTTTTGACTGAAATTTTCACTAAGCGTCGGGTAATTTGGACCAGACCTTTCCGGAATTTAGGGGGACCTGTTACACCCACAAATGTAATAGCGCTCACAAATTTAACCCAATATGATAGCACATGCCCTGTTATCCTATTGAACACATCATTTGTTTATCTGAATCAAGAGCCACTGCGAAATTTCAAATTTTATATGACCTGATTGGGAGCTAACAGTGACAGGATGACAAAATTTTCAAAATTTGAATCGTGAAAAATGCTTCTCTGGAGCGATTAAAACTTGAGTAAGGTGTTTATGATAACATTGACTCTACATTTATTTTTCAGTTTTCAGAATTTTATCACACTGAATTATACTACTAGAAAATTGTTACTACTAGCCACTACTAACAGCCACTACTACGAGTACTTCTACTACTACTACTACTACTAATACTACTACTACTACTACTACTACTACTACTACTACTACTACTACTACTACTACTACTACTACTACTACTACTACTACTACTACTACTACTAGTACTAATAATGATAATAATAATATTACTGCCATTGGTACATTCTAAATGACAAATTACAAGGGAACCCTTTAAGTATACTTACTCGGATTGTAAATTTTGTATAGAATAACATAGATAATTACAATGGCAGTATTCTTTTTAAACCATACAAAACAACGTTTGGTTAAGATTCCCTTTGTAACTAACTTTCTTTGGTATTTAAGTGATGGAATGAATTTTAGCCTCACCTGAGCCTCTGGTTCCTCCTGCCATATTTCATCCTTATTGATCTTACCCATTGCATACAGTATCTAGTGATAGAGGAGGAGAGAGGGGAGTGGAAGAGAGAGAGAGAGAGTAAAAGATAAATGGATCGAATGTCAGTAAGTCACATTTATCAAAATGACCCCTAGATCGATCAAAGCTGACAGACCTATGGTGAATGGCATACCATTGATCAGTTTGAAGTCAGCTTTGTTGGTGAGACTATGACGCTGAAATTGCCCATTACTTTATAATGGAATACTCCTATTTTCACGATCTTAGCAAAAACAAAATACATAGACTGTGAGAATTCACTGGAACCGTAAGCTTGAAATTGAATGAATCAATGAGTTACAATAACTTCGAAATAAAAGATTGAGGTATAATGAAAATTTATGAAGGACAAATTAATATGTCGCTCGTTTTTATATAAGCTACCTCTCTTGCAGCCCTCTCTCCTGCCTGGACAGCCCCGTCCATGTATCCAGACCACTTAGTAGCTGTCTCGGTGCCAGCAAAGAAAATACGACCAATTGGCTCTCGAATAACTCTGTTGTCAATAAAAAGAAGATAAATATTTCATTTGTTGATTAGTTGTAAAGGAAAATAAAAATTATTTTGAAAAAAACATGTCGCTGTCACACTAACGTAACTGATTCTAAAACGACCAATCGTATGCCATTCAAAAGAATGCACTGACTTTGTTTGGTCTTGCATTTGTTTTATTGGTGTGACATAGACTCAGAGACGGCGCCAAGATATTTCGAAAAAAATGGTGGAAAGTCAACGACGGATGACGTTATTTCACTCTGAACTTAATAACAGGGGTATTGTATCAACCCAAACTCTTTTCTTTAAATGTTCTCTCTATCTTCCTTCTTCCCTTTTCCAATCCCGTTTTTTCTTCAACCTCTTTGTTTTAATACTTGAATATTTTAATACTTGAAAAAAAATATAAGAGACGGTAGCCGTCTCTGGTACTGCTGCCCGTGGAGCTGCCCTGTGATTTCGATACGCCGCCTATTGTGCGGAATATTGTATTTTTAATGCTGCGCTCTCCAAATTATTCATGCGCGTAGGAATAATTCCCTAATAAGAAGTTTCAGCGTCGGATCTACTTGAAATAATGGTTGACATTTAAAAAAAAAGGGAATCCGCTTTGCGGTGACAATCCTTTTCCTGTAAATTTGTTATGTTATCATGATTGGCAGTAAATCATTTTGGCTTAGAATGGCATTCTTAGCACACTTTATCTAGGATTCATGTAAAAAAAGTAATCCCCACATATTGTGTCTTATGTTAGGAAAAATGTAGGGCCTTATTATACGATATGGCATGAATGCAAAAGAAAACAATCAAATCAAGGTAAATCAAAATATTGTACAGCCTCCTGTGAGTGACTGATTGTGAGAAGAAACAAATAGCTTTCTGCTAACAATGACATTAAACTTAATTATTGTCGTTGTGAAACATCAAAGAAATATTTTTACCTGCAGTATTTGGTGATAACTCCAGGTGGTGTGTAGCCGACATAACCCCCTCCTATAAAAGGTTCTTCCATCCAGTTCTTCTCAACATAGTAAACAGGCTACAGCAACAAAAACTTGATGTAAGTGGACATGCAGTAATATAACAATAGTTATAATTTAGATTCGCCATTGATAGATAGGTAAAAAAGTTTCAATCGATTTCAATTAAAAAATGCTCTTTATTGATGATGATAATAATTATAGCATTTTGAGGCGCCGATCATCTAGTTGCCTAATCAATGGAGCACTATATATTTCCCCGGCTTTAGCTCCAGCTGCTAAATGTGCTTGGTGCATTCAAGGAATTAATCCTGCCAGATACCCATTCTCCTCACCTGGGTTGAGTGTAGCACAATGTGGGTAAATTTCTTGCTGAAGGCAAACACGCCATGGTTGGGATTCGAACCCACTAGCCCACGATACCCCCTCTGAAAATATGTTTATAACTGTCGCACATGAACAAACGACTGGAGCTGGAAAATTCATGTTTACAAGTTTATATTGACACAATAAATTACATAGTAAAAAAGACAAAGTAAGTGCATTAAAAAGGCTTTACATTCAAAAGCTAATGCATTTTTTTTATTTATGTATTTATTAAAAGTCAATACATAACATATGATACACAATTACATAAACAAATCTCCGAAGAATAGGAGTAAAACAGATTATATATATATATATATATATATATATACACATATATATACACACACGTAATTGAACTTATTTGAAACAGAAAAAAGCTAATGCAATTTTTGGTGAAAGCCTATTAATCATGTTAATGGTACTTTTGAAAATGGCTGACTTAAAGGAGAGGAGACTGGCACTTTGTGCTAAACTTTAGTGACAAAAAGACTGTAAGGAGGAGGGGGGGGGGTAGGGTTAAATCGTCCATTCTCTTTCATATTCTACACTCATCTATTGTTGGGTGTGTCATCCAAAAAAGGCAATGGACCGTTTTTAAATCTTGTTGTTCTTGTTTGACATTGTTGATAGTTGTTTTAACAGCAAGAGATAATAGGTGTTTCTATGTTTTCCCCCTAGTTAATCATGTTTTACACAGAGAATGATTTGAAAGTGATTTTGCAAAACTTTTTTTTTACAAAGCGCCTATCTTCTCTCCTCAAGTGTTGGTAAATTACAAACCTGACATGCATTTGTGTATGTGATGTTATAATGTTCTAAGGTAATTTTACATACTCTCCGTTGTATTCTTTCAATAATATTATTATGTTTGATGTAAGATTGCTATTGAACATTGGGGCATAATATTGCAAAAATTGGTCGTATATAACCCATATATATTGTCACTAAATCCTTAAATGGTAAAATGAACTTTTTCAGTTTCCTTGATATATACAATTTTCTAATGCATCACGTGATAGTAGGGCGATGTTTTGTTCATCGACCACACAAGAAAATTCATAGTGTTTGCAAGAGTTTCATTTTCAAATGTCATTTGAATTATTATCGACCACTTTACTTTGTTCTGTTGGAAATGAAATAAAATAAATAAAATTCAATTGAATAGGGTTAGCTCAATGGGCGATTCCATACGTGTCGTACGGGAAATTTCGACAACAAAAATCTATTCATTCGAGAACAATTGCTTGGAGTCGTTTAACATTCTCTCCTAATTTATCTGATTCAGATATAAAGAATCAAGCGTTATGGAATAACTCATTGATCAAAATAGATAAGAAAGTTATATAAACAACTTTGGCTTAAAAATGGGATCACCAATATTAAATATTTTATGGATGAAAATAATTTTATAATTTTACAATTTTCTCTCACATACAACTTTAAAAAAAATACAAAATCAATTGTAATTCTCTTGAATGTAATTCATTGATTTCTGCAATACTAAATAAATGGAAACATATTCGTCAACATCTTATTGAGAGTAGACAGCTCAAGAAGATTTGTTGTATAATTTAAATAATGTTTTCAAGGTATGCAAGTTTATCCATAGAATTTCTGTTGAAAAAATCTTAAAGTCCCCGACTTCGCAAATAAAATGGCATCCATTTTAAATGAACCTGTTAATAATTGGAATTGACAGTACATGATTCCCTTTAAATGCCGTCTTTCAACAAAACACCGCTACTTTCAATATAAACTTTTCAATCGGATAATTGGGGTGAACAAACATCTTTACGATATTGGCGTGTCTGAATCTAATTTATGTACATTCTGTCTCTGTTGAAAGTATTTCGCATCTGTTTTCTTAGCTACAGATCTGAGATGTAAGGGGGCATGAGTATGAACGAGCAAAGCAAGTGAGCAACATAAATCCCTTTTTATGAAGAGTGTGTTTTTCATAAATGTAGGGAGCATTTCATTAGACTTGTATGCTTTATCTGACAAAGTCTGTTTTATCCGACAGTCACCATTTATTTATTTATTTATTTATTTTTATTTATTTATTTTCCACTCGTGGGCTGGATGACCCTCTTCAGCCACAGGCTGTTCTTCTGAGGGGTCCAGTACACACGTTTAAAAATACAAACATACAATATACAAATAAATACATAATTATATAAAGAAAACATAAATCAATGCTATACAAAACAACTTACGACTACAAAACACAACTTATAATAAAATAAAAAATAAAAAAAAAAAAGCATGGGGGATGGTGGGGGGGGGGTAGCATGCAGTAAGGGGGAAATTATAATAAGTGTTGAGCTAATGTGGTCCGAAGTTTCATCTTGAATGTAGTGAGAGAAGTTTCAGGAGGGATGTACGATACTAATTTGTTCCATAGCTTTCCGCCTTGAAATAAGAAACGTCTTATGCCATATTCAGTTTTGGGGCAGTTCAAGGCCAGTTGGTCATTTCCAGACCGTGTTTTGTATACAGATTTACGGGAAATAAATTTATCGCTAAGGTATGGTGGGCCAAGACAATGTACGGATTTAAACATGACAACGGCCAAGTGTTTGGCCCAACGAATTTTTAGATTATCCATATTAAGCGAAGAATAAAGGAGTTTCGATGGATATAGATGGTCAACCTGTAATACAGTTTTCAATGCTCTATTTTGTATTGTTTGCAATTTCTTATAATTGGTTTGAGAAGTTTTTCCCCATACAGTGGAACAGTAATCAAATTGTGACTGTATAACAGACCATGGAAACAGCCGGGCACTTGTGCCTCTCAATCAAAGGTAAAACCGAGGAAAATGTCCGGCCTGACATCTTGTTAGATGACAAATGTTGATGAAACGCTCCCCAGGATAAAGGGTTTTTTCTTTAAAAAAGTTGATTTTGGTACAAAATGTTTCATAACCAAAAAATAAGGAAAAGGAAAACGGAATCCCCTCTGCAACCAAACGATTTTTTTTTCGTATAACAAGTCAATAAAACAAATCATAGAATGTTAATAGATATCACCAAATGTCAATTATCTGTAGGAATATCTCTCACACTGTATTAGTACAAACTTTTTAAGTTTTAAAAACAATATAAAAACACAATGTGATTTCTCACCTTTAGAGCTTCATCGGTTTTGAAAAATACTGCATACCTCTGAGCTATGAGATCTCTCCTAAATTATGAAATTGAAAATAATAATAATGAAAACAATAAGCTATATTCATGTCTATTTTCTGGCACCTACACCAGCAGTGACTACATTGAGTATCCCTGTATCAATGGAGAAACGTGTAAATTAGGTTTAATTCTTTTATATGTTCTTTTCCTTCTCTAGTTTTCCTCTAAAACTATTTTTTCTTTTTTGATCGCGTAACAATAATGATAAATTATATTGGTGTTGAGAATGATAAACGATAATGATAGCAGGGGTGATGGACAGAACTTAAGATAACAAAATAAGTAAACGCTTCGAGAAAAAAAAAGATGAAAGACAACAATATTTTAAAGTGAAGGGACCAACTTTGTTTATTTCGTTTTATATATTTATGAACAAGAGTAAATATATTATCAGTATTTTTTATATTCATTTTTGATAAATGGTTTACCTCTGTTCTTTCGTAAGATGACAGTGGTCCTTCGCGCCATCGCCGGACATGAATCTGGAATTTAAATACAAGTTAATCATCTTCAAAAATTGTATAATTTATTCAATTTCAAATCATTTATCAACTTTGACAGTATAATGACGGATGCAACAACATCAATGCGGTAATTGGTGAGAGTGGCAACAATAATAATGACTGTTTGTTTTTGTATATCACCTTGAAAATAGGAAGCTTCATCAAGAAAATTAACTTATTCCGGGCAGACGTTTGTTAATTTCGTCTCTGGTAAATATGTTTTTAATTGATTTCTGTATTTCATCGCCATTTGAAATCAAGATTGAAATTAAAATGGAGTCCAATAAGAGATAAAGAAGAACGTGGTGGAGAAATATAATAAATATTTTTTTTAATACCAACCCAACTAGAGCATGCCAATTTTCAATTGTTGCCTTGCCATCGTATCGTATTTCTGATATTATGCCATCGGCCAAAACTGAGCCGGAGAAACCTGAAATGAAAAAATGTCGATGGAACCATGGTAATAAAACGTATATGAATTCATCAAAATAAAAAATGAGAGTGATAATTATGAGAATTAATAATAAGAACAAAAATAATTACATTGATGATGATAATAATAATGATATTAATAATAATAATGATAATAATCCAAATAATATATAAGATTAAAAGAAGAACGTTTCATTTACCAAGTGTAGCGACTTTAGTTTGGAAGCGGCTCGTACTGTAAGATGTAATGCCCTACACATAAATGATGTAACATTTATACCATACATGGAAACGAATTGTCCACACAATCAAATGTCATTAAAATTATATTTACCGGAGTCTTTCCAAAATGGGCGTTCATAATATATGGTAGTCTTGATCACAGCCCCCATTGGGTAGCGTTGGTCAAGCTGAAATGAGAATAACAAAATAATATTCATACATTTAGGCAATTGTTTGTCAAATTGTCAGTATTTCTTTGCGCAGCTAACAATACAGTACCTTATAGGCGTAGAAGGTACTCACTGTTTGCAGTCGTGCAGGGGTGCTGTTTGTGGTATTCTCCACAGGCAGCACCCCTGGAAATCTAGTAGGTATGCTAAATATCAAACATGTAACCCACATGACCTACAATTTGCAATGATAACCTTTTTTTATTTTTATTTTTTTGCTTTGTCAAGTTTTTTATTTTTCAAAGCTCACCATCATTTGGTAGCAAAGAGCCCCCCCCTTTTTTTTTTCAAATTTCACCCAGCACCCCTGTTTATAAATAGTTCCGAGGGCCCTGCTTTTATTGGCTCCTTAATCTTTTTTTCTCTATCTAATATTTTTTCATTGTGCCCTAAGCACTCCGCAGAGTGGATGCGGCTCATTATAAAATCTATCTATTATTAATCAACATGTTGTATAACATTTGTTTATTCATTTGAACAAAACGTTTTAGTTTCAAATAAAAATTATGTTTGTTAGTTGTTGTTGTTTTTTTTTTTTTTTTTTTTTTGGGGGGGGGAGGGTTATACTTTTGATCATACTAACTATCAAATAATCTCACCTGATTTCTCAGAGCTGGTAGTTTAGGTGTGAAGTTGATCTTAGTTAGCATGGCAGGAGGAAGAGCTGCTATTATATATTTTGCCTGAAGTGAATAAAAATGAAACCACTTATATACATATATATTACGACTCAAATGCATTAAGTACTACACACCTAAATAATCAAACTTGAAAAAAAATCAATGCTGATATAATAATGGTGTCTTATCAATTACACAACTGAAAGGTGAAAATACATTCTCGAGTGTAGTTCCTATTTACATTATATTATTGTGATATGAATAAGGTTTGAGTCTCACGTTTCAAGTCGGGTACCAATCATCATGATATTGTCACATATGCAAAGAAACATTTCATTGAATTAATCATTGAAAGGTCACATTGCCTTTTTATACAACCATCTTTATTGGACAGGTCTATCGTATCTCAACTATGCCATTTAAATGCAGTGCCAAAACATGGCGTGTGGGGCAACATTTTCTAAAAAGTATCGAGCATTTGAAAATTTTGGCATTACAATATTGATGTCTAAGTTTTTGATAGCTTTTGACATATGAAAAGGAAACCCCAATATACTTAACCCTTTTCATTTATTTTTTTCTCATTCGAATTATGCCCGTGGTCGTAGGAATTTGTGGGAGCCAATGCCCCCGCCCCGTCTTACGCTAGTAATTGAACATTTCAAGAATTGTTTTGAAAATATTAATATCTGGACAGAATTGAGGAATCGTATTTTCCTGATAAATAAAAGATACATATTCGATGATTTTTGGCTAATCACCTTATATGACTTTCCATCTAACGTGGTAACTGTCACACCTTCCTCATCCTGTAACACACTGCTTACTGGACTGTTCGTTAAAACTCGATCTGAAAAAAAAACACAATCGATTGGAAAGAAATACTTCATATTTCAAGAAAAAAATGATGTTAGGGCTAACTTGCTGTGTACTCAAACTGAATTGGACTTTCGAGTTCTAAAATATCAATTCCGTTTTGTTTATCCATACCACTATCACCATAACCACCACTTCCCCCAGCACATAAACACCACTTCAACCACTACCACAACCTCCGTTGCCACTAATCTTTTTATCTAATACAACACCAACATCACCAGCCACTATTTATACTATTACCACCACCACCACCACCACCACCCTCACCACCACCATTACTACTACTACTACTACTACAACTACTACTACTACTACTACTACTACTACTACTACTACTACTACTACTACTACTGCTGCTGCTGCTGCTGCTGCTACTACTACTGCTGCTACTACTACTACTACTACTACTACTACTACTACTACTACTACTACTACTACTACTACTAGTACTACTACTACTAGTACTACTACTACTACTACTACTACTACTACTACTACTAGTAGTAGTAGGTCCATACTACTACTACTACTACTACTACTACTACTACTACTACTACTACTACTGCTGCAGCTGCTGCTACCCCTACTATAGTTTTTACGAGTATAAGTGAATGACAACTTTGCAAGGCTAAAATAATTGTTGTCATTTTGCAAAAGGCCAGTCTCTCCCAAAGTTTTCATCAGAGTGTTATCCAAACTCTCTATCGTGTCTTAATTTGTGATAACAAAGCCAAGGAAGAGCCCCATTGACTTAATGACTTTTCTTGACTATGCCTTCATCTTACATCTCATATTTATGATGCAATATCTTGCCATTCTGTGTCGAATAACACACATTATATTGAATTAATTTTGTATTTACTCACACTACAAACTGCACTTAAAGGTCATCAATCATAGATTATTATAGACACAACACATGAGATAATTCTCAGTCGAATTATAATCAAATTTGTTGATTTTTTCCCCGCATATGCCTTAATGATGTCTTTGTAATGTTGTTTCAAATAGAAACATTGTATTATGACCTGGTTCCGGATGATCGAGTTTTGACATAGGGAGCGGTGTGTCGGATTGCATTGGACCTCATCAGTAATAAATAAAAAAATTCCCTGAAACTTGGCGATGAGGACTTGGTGCTCGCGCCCCCGCTCTCAGAGAAGGTCCATGCTCGATTCTCCGGAATCGGGTCAAGAACACTCTTTTGAAATACATACCTGCATGCTCATGTTTTTATGCTCAAGACTTGATCTTTTGTTTGTTATATTATTGATTTTGTAACTGTTGTTTATACTGTGATTGATTTTTTTCAGTAATTTACCAGTATTGCCCTGCATGTAATTTATTAGTTCATGACCTGGGCTTATATCATGTTTGTTATGTATACACCTATGTTCCTTTGTTTGATTTTGAGTATTGAATAAAATGATGATAATGAACTGCTGCTTTTACTATAGTCATATATATACTTTTGCCCGGTTAATCCTGATAGAATACATTCCAAACACTACATGTATATGGGACCTTCAAGAAGTGATTTGTCTCAAATTATAATAGTCTGATACAGTGGTTTAATGTGCGCAATTTTAGGGGGCTTAACATGGCGCAGGGACAAAAGATTGTGACCTTTTTAAAATGAAAATGTGACAGATTTCAAGATGATAATTAGGAAATATTTCATTTATTTTCTTCATTCTGTGCCCTTATTTTTTATTTTTGGCCGTGAAACTTTAGCGGATCAAATGCCCCCCCCCTGCCCCCTACCATTTATACGCCAGTGCATTAAGCAGCTCATGAAGGGAAGAACAGATACAATCGTAATCAGACGTACAAACTGATCAATTACTTCATGAAATTGTCCTACATCTTCTTATCCTTGATGCCCTAATAATACTCTGACCGAATAATACTACCCCTAATCTTAGTATGTACGATAGCAGCTGCATCCTTCTTATCCTTTTTATTTTCTTCTTTTCTTTTTAAAGTCATCTTCATCCTCTTTTTTTACCCTCATTTTATCCTATATTTACATGCACATATGTATATTACATTTTTAACCAGTGATCAATCCAACCATCTATCAATGAAGAACCATGTATGAAGGATGAATATAGATTAGCTTCTTATATTCCTTCTTCTAACCTATTTTCACGTTTATTTTCTGGTTTCAACACGTGTAGTTATAATCCCTGTATTAATGGAGAGATGTGTCAAGGGCGGATATAGGTCCACTTCTTTTATTTATTCTTCTTCTTCTCTATTTTATTTCTTCTTCTTCTTCTTCTTATTTCTTCTTCTACTCTATTTTCTGGTTTCAACCCATGACGAACCAAGAAAGATGATCAAGTGATAAACCCTGCATCAATGGAGAGATGTGTATGGAAGATGAGTATGCGTTCACTTGTTTTCCTCTCGTCTTTCTCTCCTCTTCTTTTCCTCCTCCTTCTCAAATTACTTTTTGTTATGTAATACTGCTACCATTAACAGCAATAATGATAATAAAAATGATAATGATAATAATAATAATAATAACAATAATAACAATAATAATAATACAATAATAAATCCGATTTCAAATAGCACTTAAACATCTTAACGATGTCTCTAAACGCTTTATAGATACATAATGTAAAAATTCCAGCGAAAAGCCTTTGAGCTGAATTTGAAATGAATACTGTTTCTAACCTTGTCCAAGTCGCTCTGCTATGGCTAGGGAGATACTTTGACTGCCTCCGTGGAATTTTCTCTCCTGAAATTAAAAAAAAAAGACTCAAACTGAAACTTTTTATCGGCCTCATTTCTGCCATTTGTCTCCAAACCAACTAGTGTCGCAAACTGCCACACTAATTGAAATCATTTTCTCTAATATTATCCCACATTCTGATTTATTCATGATTCTGTCGAATATAACTGGTCATTATCCAATTATGAAATCCTACAAAATATCACTATTGTCTTTTCATTAAGGTACCTGTTCCACAAGACGTAATGTTAATACAAATAATTAAATCCGTTTAAGTGCTAGTCTTGAAAACATGGAAAGTTCATGTGTTTATGATATGGTATATTTTATCTGCCATTTTTATTACGTCGTATATCTCTTTAATGAATTATCAGATTTCTTCAAACGTTTATTTCAAAGTCATTTAATATGCTATGCGAACCGTGTTTCTCAGCGGATTTTCACACTATTTTGAACGAGCTTTTGTTATTAGTATATCTGCAATTGATTTGTATTTATATTTGATTTGTATTCGTATTTGATGTACATTTATGATGGAAATTAAATTAATTTCTTGAATATTGGTGAAGAGACAATACAGTTGAAATATAACGAATGCTGGATTAAGCAAACAATGATGATGACGATGATAATGATAATCATAATTAGTTTTACTACTACTACTACTTCTACTACTACTACTACTACTACTACTACTACTACTAATAATAATAATAATAATAAAGGTAATAGTAATAGTAATAATGGTATCAATTACAATCAGACGATATTCGTGCAATGACTCGAATTTAAATCAACCAAGTTGTCGGATTACATATTTCAGTATAATATATGGTGAAAGAAATGAATGAAGAGAACACTTGTGAAGTTGTCAATACAAGAGTTGCCAAAGCTGTTGTACAGATGTTTGTGTGTGTGTATGTTTTATTTGAGCCCTTGATAGGGCACCTAAATTAATTTAATGTAATCAAGAAAAAATATATTTTGTTTCAGTTTCAAACATACCTGGGCACCATTGACTGTGGATGAATACCTTAGATATCCTGTACAACAAGAATTTTTGGAAAAGATAATACAAAAACAAGTTGAAATATAAAATTCCATGATGAAAATGAGATATTTTCCCTTTTCCACTCCTTTAAAAAATTAATTCGAATATGAGTGCATTTTAATTTTGACTGCGATATTTTCCCCTTTGAAATACATTCACATGTGGACGGTAAATATTTGGTAACTTCCCATTTCATAATATCCCCATATGATTTTTCAAGAAGTGAGGGAACAAGGGAAAAGAGGAAGAAAACGGACAAACGGATGAGAGAAGAAAGAATTTAACAAAAAGACAGGTAGAGGTTAGTCTGCAGGCACATACCTTGATTGAAACTTTGAACAAGTGAGTCTTCACACTAAGACTAAACGCATGCTAGCTGTTTCAATTCTGCCAGTGGGCTTCAGCACACAAGTTATAGTAGGCTTTGTCTTCAGACCACTTAACTCGAGTGAAGGATTTGCAAAGCAGACTAAGTCTAGGTCGTATAAAACTAACTACTACCAGTATTATTCAATTGGTAAAAATACTAAGTTATCTCCAGGTCCTTGTGTAGTCTTGTCTTATATCAAAATACTCTGGCGCCGCTTCCGACAATGACCATTTTTTATTTTAAAAAATCAAACTGATAGATGAGTCTTCTTGCCCCCTCCTCCAAACCTGATGCAACCCTTGGTCATGCATGGTGAATTATGAGTAAAGATAATAGCAGAATTAATACGTGATTGTTACAATTATGAACTTATCATTACGTAATTCAGTGGGCTGGCGTAAAAATAATAATAATAGCTGGATTTATATAGCACTTTTACCCGAGGATACGAAGCGCTTGCTATTATTACCCCACCTTTAGCTCAGTGCATTCAAGGAATTAATCTTGCCAGGTACCCGTTCACATCACCTGGGACGAGTGCAGCACAGTGTGGGTAAATTTCTTGCTGAAGGAGACCCACAACCCTCTGTTTGAAAGGCGAGAATCAGAATCACTATAATGAACCCCCCCCCTAAAAAAATGATAATAATTATAATTAAAAATGAGGGGCCTAACATAGCGTATGGGGCATAAATAACTATTGTAAAATGCTGCGAGAAAAGCAAAACTTTAGACCTTCTTAATACCAAAATTTGATTTTGTGAAAGATCATTAGTCACAAAATACTCAGAAATAATTATTTCGCATTTTCCCTTTCCACACCACCTCATTTTTTGGGGGGCCGTGAAACTTTTAGGGGGTCTAGCTATGGCCCCTAGTTAAGCCACCCCCCCCCTCATGTGTAACCTACTAACGTTATTGGGATCGGTGATTAAACCCGGTCCCAGAGGCCGATGGGCAAAAAATATTGTTCGCATAAGGGACGGACGGACGGACGAGCAAACTCTCGGGGGTGACTCCAGAATCACAGTGAACAGATGCTCGATGGATAGAGCATATGAAACACGTATGCAATGAGTACTCAACCAATGCATAGCGTTTCCAACGGATGGCAAGATGTTTTTTTTTTTTTTCGTTGTACATCCTCTTTGCATCCGTAGGTGGGACCAAGCCTTTATAGGTAAAGATTCTCAATGAATTATATTATGCACGGTGAAATGTAGGTAAATCATCTTACCACAGCATCCTTTGATATACCATAGAAAGTAAAGCAGTGATAGATCACTAGCTTCGCAGCATAACCCAGTACAGCAATGGACAGCGACCGTGTCTCTGGTGAGTTGGAACCAGAAGGTCTTATCGCACCATTCTTTCACTGTCATGTTGTCCCATTCTTCGGCTTCAGGGAAGTCCCAGGGACGATCCATTGGAATCTAAAACATTTACACATATAAAATATGTATAGTAAATATAATAAATCAAAATGTATTTTGATTCACTATTATAATGATTTCTCTCGTCCGGGACAATAGCAACTGTCAACTAATAACACTAACAAGGACCGTGTAAAGTAATCACAGGGATTGGTCGCCAGGCTAAATATTATCATTGGTCATACGTAAATTACAAGGTAATTAATGATATAAATTATCACCATGATCAATTGCTAAACTTCATGCTACGAGGCTCCAGAAAATGTATGCTTAAGAGAGAAGGTGCTCTCATATGATATGCCAATAAGGAAAGTGCCCGGGGGGGGGAGGGGGGTGCATTTCCATTGACGAGTGGATAGCATGCGTTACCATGGGGTTTCGAAAAGCACCCTAAACAAGTATTTTCCATGTTTTTAAATGCACCAAGCCTACCCTTAACAAGTATTGGAAACAAAACGATACCCTTGACAAGTATTCCCTGAATAGACCCCCAAAACTAGTCGACGATATATCTTAATTGTTTACGTTGCACAGACGTCGGCTTTTACACTTCGCTCAAATCGGACCCTGAACACGTAGTGTTGGGGCAAAAAGTACATCGAATTTTTGTATTTTCCTTTTATACCCTCGCAAATTGGACCGGAAACACGTAGTCAGTTTCCTAGCGAAATATATACCTATTCTTCATTATTTTAGTTTTCTTGACACCCTTATTACGTTAAAAAGGAAATCCTTTTTACGTGTTTTGGCCGGGGGTCACGCATGTTGTCCACTCGTCAATGGAAGTGCCCCCCCCCCCCCGGAGGGAGGGGGTGCCAGGACATGTCAGTGGAGAGTTTACGAGTTACAACGGAGGCATGCATAAGCCGAGAACAAAGAAATCTCAGTTGAGGAGAAAAGCCCAATTAAAACATCATTCATAATGTAGGTCATTATTCACGTATACCGGTTGCACCAACGAGATACATACTAGGTCAGTACCTCCACACTGTGGCAGAGTCTTGAGAACCAGTCTGTATAATGAAAATAACGAGAACGGAATGCAGCACGCACATGACCTGTGTTATACTCTGACCCTTCAACTCCTAGCTTGAACGCAAAGTGACCACTGAGCATTTATCGATAAAACATATAACTTTGGAATCTAACGGCAATTTTTAAGTTATAAAGTTATTAAAACGTGTTTATAGATGAGCATTGCATTATTCAAGTTCATAGATTGAATCTTACCTTTTTGCCCATCTCATCAATAAGATGATAGAAATGATTTAGGTCTATGAAGAGTAGAGGGTTCCAAGTTGCAGGGCATTGTCCAGATAAATATCGCCATATACCCTGTATGAAATAATGCAGATATACCAGTAAGATATTTCTCGGGTGCACAAACAATCTGACTTAAGGATGTATATTATACATGTACATCTAAACCAAAACGAATGAACTAGTAGTTTTTACATTCACTTGGTCTACTAGCAGAAGTTTGATTATCAGAACGTCTGAATGCATCTTACTTGATCGATTATTAATTTGGTCCAACCGTCATTTGGTGTATACACTTTGTGGGCCATCTGTGCGTCTATATCAACATCGTCTAATTTCTACTTCGTCTACCTTACCTACTTTCTTGCATTTGTTTAAAAAAGTTTATATAAAAATGTTTATAAAGAGTTCATCTAAATATAGATGCTAAATTTAAGAAAGGTAGATATTAGATAAGAAATGAGTAGGGCCTAAAAACTAGGTGGAAATTAAAAAAAAATATATGCAGCAGTTTAACCAAACGGTGAGTAGACTGTTATCATTCATTTCATGGTTTATCTATTTTAAGTAATACAAATATACGCATGCTGCAGCTAAAAAGTTGAAATGTATGTATTTACAAAAGTATAACAATTGCACATGTAGCATAAAACAATAACGTAATAATGATATTAAAAAAATAATGATAAATTAAGAAAAATATAGTATACAAAATGAAATTATAATGAAAATATGCACTTCACGAGTTATTAAGGAGATTGATGGGTATTGCACTGTGTTTGAAACGGGAGGTCCTGCATTTGTATATTGAATATACTTTTGTTTCTTGCGTAAAGTCATGCCAACAACGTTCCTTTCCGGTAACCGGTTTTTACAATGTGGATTTTTGCTCACAGATACTGCAAAATTAGAGCATGATTGTTCACGTCTCTCTTTTAGTGTATCCAGTTTGCATCGTTTTAAAGCATCTTCATATTTTGAATAACGTTTGTCTAAGATAATTTTACAAACCCTTTTCTGGATTCTTTCTAGTTTCTGTACACAAGGTCTCAAGTTAAACTTCCGTCAAACACAGGCACACAGTATTCTAAAACAGGGCGGATGTATCCGATATTATCTTTGAACTTAGTCAGAAATTAGTAATTTATATTTGTTCACTAATCTAAACACATAGAGCCTTTTATTGCACTTTTTGGATATAAACTCCTCAAATCTTTAAAGGATAAACGTAAGGTTGTTCTAAATCGCCAATATATTCGATTTTATATTCTCCGAACCTAGAAATGTTCTTTCCGATGAAGTTTTTTTCTTGATTCGTGTTCCTATGGGGTCCTAGAACAAATTCAGCTTGGTTGCCCAAAGTTGCCGTTTGGGCAATTTTGCTAATTTGCATAAATCCAAAATGGCCGCCAGTTGCCATGTTAAAAACCTAACTTTTGAACCCCTTTCCACAAAATGATGAGTAATGACTCGTTTTAGGGGTTTAGAGATGTGTAGAACCAATTTCTGGAATCATTTTTGCAATATAAGGTCATCTTCAGGTCAAATCCCAGATGGCCGCCAGATGCCATCTTGAAAAATTAAAGTTGAACCCCTTGCCCCAGAATGATGAGAAATACCTTTGTCTAGGGGTTTTGGGGTGTGTAGAATCCATTTATGCTGTCTATTTTGCTATATAATGTCATCTTCAGGTCAAATCCAAGATGGCCGCCATATGACGCCATCTTGAAAAATCAATTTTTTAACCCTTTGCCCCAGAATCCCGAATAATAACTCTATTCATGACTCATTTGGTACGTTGATTAAATTTATGCTGTAATGTTGCCTAAAAGGATAATCTTCAGATCAAATCCAAGATGGCCGCCAACCGCGATCTTGAAAAAATTACTTTCCGAGGCTTATGCGTGTAAGAGCTAATGTAAAGGGATTTCAGTAAGAATACCCATTTCTTGTATTAATTCTCAATTTTTAGTATTAGGGGAAGTCACATCTGAGATGTCAGTTTTCGACATTAACTGCTCACCTTAGAATGAATCCTCTTTAGGTATGGGCTATGATCCATTTCGCATGCATTTTAATTGTTTTAATGTCCATCCATACTTTTGTACTGAAGAGACTTTAGAGTCTTATTTAAATTTGAAAGTGTTTTCTCAATATTTTTTCTAAATCAATGTGTCCAATGATTGATAGGCATCAGTTCCCCTTAAAACACGATGGTGTAGCGCTAGGTCTTACAATTTCGAGAGTGACTGTAGAGCTCCACTCTAGAGTGGCAGTATCTATAGCAAATTTGTACAGATGAAGGAGGATGGCGCTGAGACAGGTTTAGATAGAGATGCTGCCCTAGCCTTCCTCCTAGGTCTTTGGTCTGCCAATTTAGCATTCCGATTATTTTCTGATGTCTTGACCCCTGTACTTAGTAGCTCTCCATAGAATGGCGACTATCATCTACATCTTCACAAGTGTTCTTGTCTATGCCGGCAAGTTTTATGTCACATTTGCAGGTGTCTCTATAATGGAGGTTTAATATACCGATGGGGGTGAGACCAGTCACACAGCTCACCTTACCTTGGCGAATCCAAGAAGGGATTCGCCAAGGTTTCATGCGGCGAACATGCCCCAACCATTTGAGGTACCTTTGACTAAGGAGCGAGAATAAGCTGGGGACGCCAGTACTTACGCTGAAGGGCGTCTGTATTTTTCACTTTGTCCTGCCATTTAATGTGCATGATACGTCCGAGGCAGCTGACATGGAAGGTGTGTAGCCGCTCTTGGTCGGCGTACGTTTTCAAGGACTTACTTCCGTACAGGAGCTTGGCCATGACTGACATATTTTACTATCCCGGTGCTTGTATACTTGTCCAGTGAAAGGGAGCTACATGTATGTAGTCGATCCAAGGTAGGTGAGGAGTCCACCACAAACAGACGAGTGCGTGCTGTTGATATAGATATCTGGAGGATAGTCAGTGTCTTGAGTCGATCAGGATTTCTGTCTCACAGGCGGATGGGTGATCCAAACTCCTTACATGCACAGGACAGGCAGCTGTTATGTATGACTATGTCTTGTTCCGTCACCTCTTGAGAGGCAGGGGCGACATCGTTTCCGTACAACATTTTACGAATGAGATCCATCCTGACCATGGAACAGTCTTGGGGGAGCCTATCATCTGCAGGAGGCTAAATAGTGCACTCCTGCTGACAGTTAATGGCTCTTGTCAGGAGGAAAAGTCCAATTATAATTATAAAGAAAGTTAATAAGTTAATTAATTTTTAGAAAAAAATACGGAGAAATCAATTTTTAATTCAAATAATACTTTAAAGTCCTTTCACTGGAAACGTATGGTTGGACAGAAAAAAAAAGGATTAGAACTCTCGAAATCATAGCAGAAACCTTGAATGGTTTCATTCTAAAGTAAGCGGTTAATGACGAAATCTATCAACCATCTGACCATCTTAGACGTGACTTGACCTCGAACTAAAAATGGAGTGATTAAAAGAAATGAATCATTCTCACTGAAATCCCCTTACATGAGCTCCCATACATAATAGTAACCTTATTAGGGAGAGTACTTCTTCAAGGTTCGATAGTCTCGGGAAATATATATTTTTTTCTTAATATGGCGTTTAGCGGCCATGTTCGATTATTTTGACCTGGAGATGATCATATATTGTAAAATTATTTACAGAAATGGAATCGACATACCAAATAACTCGTGAAAAGAGGGATTATTCATTATTATGGGACAAAAACGTGAGAATTAATAAAAGAAATGAGTACTCTTATACTGAAATCCCTTTACATTAGCTCTTACACGTATAAGCCACGGAAAGTAATTTTTCAAGATGGCGGTTGGCGGCCATATTGGATTTGATCTGAAGATTATCCTTTATGCAAAATTACAGCATAAATTGAATCAACATACCAAATGACTCACGAATAGAGTTATTATTCATGATTCTGGGGCAAGGGGATCAAAAGTCAATTTTTCACGATGGCATCTGGCGCCATCTTGGATTTGACCTGAAGATGACCTTATATTGCAAAAATGATTCCAGAAATCGGTTCTTCACACATCTAAACCCCTAAAACGAGTCATTACTCATCATTTTGTGGAAAGGGGTTCAAAAGTTAGGTTTTCAAGATGGCATCTGGCGGCCATTTTGGATTTATGCAAATTAGCAAAATTGCCCAAACAGCAACTATAGGCAACCAAGCTGAATTTGTTCTAGGACTCCATAGGAACACGAATCAAGATAAAAACTTCATCGGAAAGAACATTTCTAGGTTGGTGTATTGAGCCTATGGGACTGTCAAATCGACTAATATGCAACGACTCACAAAAGGGTGCATTTTTCAGAAATATTATGTTCAAAGCCATGCACTGTATGTCCTTTCTTATAAATCATCTAATACATTTTGTAATGTTGATATATATATATTTTTTTTGTAAGTTATAGGGTCATTCTCAAAAAAATGTTACAATTCACAAAAAACGTGTCTCGACTATCTTATGGCCACTAGCTTCACAACCCTGAACATTTTCTACAAAAATATTATCAAGAAAATGACAATAATAGACTAGCTCCACAAAGCATATGCGACCAGTGACTAGTAAAGCTCTAATTTTATTACAAAAGCCTTTTATTTTTGCTTTTTGTTAGAATCGACGCTGTCTCGGGTCAGTTTTAGATTTTACTATCATTCTCTTTCCTAAGTAGTCTGTATTTCTTACCTACATTAATGTCTGGTGAGGGCAGCTTGGTGTAAACGTCCGACATACTGCGCTTATCCTAGTATTTGATGATCCCTTTGTGATTAATTTCACTTTTAACTTTGTCCCAAATTCATTTTAACCTCCGTAACGAATACTGCCACAAGTTTTTTCTCCCATTCATACTGAATGATATTATGTGATAATGTGTCTACAATTAGAGTGATATTCATTAATAAATAATTGATAGGGAATTATCCTATGTGTTTCCTGTATTACACGGAAATAAAGGACTATTCTTAAAAAATAAAAAGTATGACTAAACAGCTTTAACATCCGTAACGCACCATAAGAAAATATGCACTTTGGCAGTTCTGTTAAGGATTCAGTATTATATAGAATAAGAGACACATTTCATAATAAATACAATTTTCAAAGGTATGGCTACTAAATAAGGACCACGTTGGACCATCAAGCATAAAGACATTAACTTCCGTAACGCATTAACTTCCGTAACATTTTTTCTTGAATATGCTACAAATTTGTGCTTTACTGAATCACTCTGGATCATACAGATATAAATCATATAAGGTACCGTCCACCTATTTACCCATAAAAATGATAGCTATTCATCCTTGTCAAATTATTATTACACACCTTATTTTCAACATCACTTTGAAAAGAGGGAAAATTGCCAGCAAAAAACAATTTCCCGAGAATTATATATGATATTTAATGCTTTTAGAATTTTAAATAATTCATACTACAAATTTTGAATATTGGCATCTTCTTTAGAACTTAAGATTTCTAATTTCCTTTGCTATATAAAGTGCATTAACCTCCGTAACAATTACTGTTACGGAAGTTAAAACACTTCTTTGCTGTACTTTGCTAAGATTGATAGCACGATTCTAGTTCCAGAACAGGTGGCATGGCTTTGTCTAATGCTGTAGTCGGCAGAAATGGTGTAGAGAAAGGGAAAAATGAGAAACAAATAAGCTTTCATGGACAAGGAAAGAGACGGAAAAACTGTTTGCAATGACTCATGAGGAGGGTTAATGTATCACCGATCAAAAATGTGAGCGCAAAGCGCGAGCTAAAACTTGTGTAGTCTAACCTGAAAACTTGAAATTCTAGCATTTTTTTGTAAAAATGATCAGGATGTTATCTGAATAAACTATTAATGCGAGTACAAAGTGTTAGCTGATTTTCTTTTCGTATTCTGACTGAAAGCTTGACATTCTAAACACTCTTTGTACCAATCACAAGGATGGGTATCTTAATTGATGCGACTGTAAATTTTTCATATTTTGATATGAAAACAATCATTTTTGGACGTTGTAATTTGAGAACAAGATATATATCCAATAAACAATTATTGCAAAGGTAAAACGCGCGCTTTTTGAGGTTTAGTCCCCAAAATGGGACATTCTACTAATTACTTTTTGTAATCATAAAAAGGATGGGTGTCTTGCTAAGGAAATGATGCGCAGTGAGTGCGAAGCGCGAGCTGAAAATATGTGTCATTCCAATATGAAAACCAGACATCTTAAGCACGCTTTCAAATAAAGAGGATATAAATTGAATAAAAAATAATTTCATGCAATACAATACAAAAAAAACAAGTGGGGATTACATGTATGTACACCATCAATCAACTCTTTTAATATTCATGAAGATATGCATAGACTATATTGTTTCACTAAAATAATGCAAATCTTTAAAATGGCATAACTTCGTTATTTCTTGTTCAATTTTGATCATATTTGCAGTATTTTGTTTATCTGCTTATTATCTGTTCGAGATCATATTTTTCAGCCTGGATGACCCCTTTAATGTGCATGAAAAGCGCTTGAATAATCGATATAGGCCTACTGACATGAAAACATGGAAAGGGGTATTTCAAACACTCACGCTTTGTTGGAATTTATAAATGAAATACGTATTTCGATAATCAAACATTTTAGCTATTCATCATTTTTTTTTAAATCACAAATAGGATGCGTAATTGCGTATCTCGATAAAACAAACTAATGAAAAAAAATCGCGATTAGATCATATAGATTCCATTAATAATTTATGTATTTGTGAATTTTTAGCCTCTTGTTTCATTCACCTTACTTTTTTATTATTCATTTCCCCATGTCCTTTTTAAAAAAAAATTTCCCCTATTTTTCTATCTTTTTTTACTATTGGCAAGCGGCGGGAGTCCTCGTAACCAAGAGAACTCGTCCTGGTTACGGGACTGCGATTGTTACATTTTGTTTATTGCCAGAAACTTTAAAGATGAACTGTAATTCTGTGGCCCGGTTATTCGGTTTTCTCATTCCAACTTTGAACAAGAACGACAATAAAATTACAGTTTCCGTTTCCTGTTTATGTTTTTCACATTTTTTTTTGGGGGGGGGGGTGGCAAATTAAACTATGCGTTCCACATTTATCTTTATTTATTAAAAAAAGGTTATACGAATACCTAAATATGGAATTTCCTAAGCTAACAAATAAATACTGCAATTTGTAACTTAATTTAACTTCCGTAACGAAGATTGACAAGGGTAAATGCCACTCGAGGATTTGATGGTAAAGTATCTTGGGATTCCCAGAATTGGTCATGCATTGCTTAGGATCTTGCTTAGGATTACTTAGGACCAGAAACTTGTAAGATGAACTACAATTCTGTGGCCCGGTTATTCGGTTTTCTCATTCCAACTGTGAACAAGAACGACAACAAAAATGACAGTTGTCCGTTTCCTGTTGTGTTTTTATTTTTTATTTTTTATTTTTTTTAGGGGGGGAGGGAAATTAAGCAATGCGTTCCACATTCATCTTCAATAAACTAAAAGAAAAATGTTATACCAATA
This sequence comes from Lytechinus pictus, assembly GCF_037042905.1. Classification (NCBI taxonomy): domain Eukaryota; kingdom Metazoa; phylum Echinodermata; class Echinoidea; order Temnopleuroida; family Toxopneustidae; genus Lytechinus; species Lytechinus pictus. Next base: position 70,058,512 of record NC_087246.1, read on the forward strand.
CCTTAATATGGATTTTCCTAAGCTAACAGAATAAGTAGTGCAATTTGTAACTTGATTTTAACTTCCGTAACGAAGGTTGACAAGGTTAAATGCCATCGAGAGGATTTAATGGTAAACTATATTTTGATTCCCAGCATTGGTCATGCGTTGCTTAGGATCTCAGGTTATGGATGAAAGTTATTTTAAGGTTGCCTCATTCAAATTATGAACATTAAACTAAACGAAAGATGAGCAATGATTTTTATGGTACTTTTTGTTAAATGTTATTTGGTAAAATCCTGCTTCTGAAAAAGAATATTGAATATTTTTGCTATCTTGCAAACATTTTTGCTTCAGTAAATAAAACTGTTGATACCACACTGAAACTAAATGGTGTGCATTTCTATTTCAATCATTTCAAAAGTGATTTAATTGAGTAACATAAGTGAACAATGCTAACGATTTAACCTCCGTAACGTTGACATACAGTGCTTGAGTTAATCCGGTCAGTACTTCAAATTGACGCAACAGCGACATGCCCCTTTTCTGTTGCCACTTTCTCATACATGGTACTTTCACAATATGTATTTTTCAACCCATTTTCTAGACTTCATTTTTACGATTTTTCCTCCCATCAATTGTAGCATTTTTCTGAGAATGACCCTATAGACAAATTAGGCTTTGATCATGTGATTGAGATGAGACCAAGGAAAGAGGACAAAGAGAGTGGACATCAAGTGGCAACAGATGAATCCAGGGCCGTTATTAGGTGGATGTGGTCATTTTTTTTAGGGGAACATTCTTAGATTAATATGATGATACATAAATGAATAAACCGATCGATCAGTGAAAATGTGATCAAACTTGAATTTAATATACTTTGAAAAATTAAACAATTTTGACAATTTAATGTTAAGTACTCTACACGGTACATCATGATCACCATGCTTGCCAAAGATTTATACCTGCTGATTTTTCTTTTCCAACATGTCCTATGAGGACAGTTAACTGTAATATCGATGCGCAGAATTAACCCATTCAAGATCTTGATTAAGACGAAAACATTAATGGTTTTGAATGCGCTTAAGTCAAGAATCAATTAAGCGTAATATCTGATATATTTCTCGCATTTATAGTAACTATTAATTACCCTGTTGTAAGCTATGACGTCACCGTCGTCTTCGACGTGAAAATTGTCGATACCCAGTTCCTTTGAGAGTCGGTAGATGCGATCCTGGGTGGGTCCCATGTATGCCCCGCCCAATTCGGCATATTTTATAGACTCGTCCTGTAAGATTTTGAAGGTGACATTATAAAGTGAAAAGGAACAAAAAGGGGGGGGGGGGAATATGATCATCTAAAGAAAGTTCAATATGCAAGGGTGTTTACAACGAAAATCTAATTTGAACAGGCAGATAACCAAATAAACCAGAGAAATGACGAGAGTGATTTGTGGAGACAGAAAAATGCAACTTTAATTTCACCATCACTGGACCAAAGTATACACAAAATATTTTTGTTTCTTCCTTATGTATCCAAACACCATGAATAGTTTACATTAGCTTTATGGAGATTTATTTTTTGCATTCTAATACTAAACATACTGTTGGGGTCTGATCAAATGAGTGATATTTAATGTCAGGGGCAATATTCCTAACAATTTGATATGAGGTGATGGAAAAAATAATAAAATATGAGTCTATATTAGTCTTGTATTTGTCTATCTTCGTTTCTTTGAACAAATGGTAAATTTATTGGTCTATTAATTTATCAATAATTTGAATTGAAACATTTCAAAGTGCTATGAAAAAAAACATATATATTTTTTTTAATTTAACATTTCAAATTCAGAAGTCAGAACACTCACATAGAAATTGAGAGTCCGTCCTCCTACTCGATCATTTGCTTCTAGTACCAGTACATCTTGGCCAGATTCATGTAAGAGCTTGGCGGCTGATAAACCTTTAAAAAAAGGATAAAATTTTGACATCGCTATTGTTATACCTCCTCTTAAAGAAAATTTAGAGAATTCTTACCTCGAGATATGAATTCTGGTTTAAGCTTACACTGTAGTTCGGTTTACTTATTTTATTTATGTTTATGTATTAAGATATCTTTATACAGGATAAACATGTTCAGATAATACACTTTTTTAACATGGCCCTGTTGATACAAAAAATATCCAACAACATACAGGAAAAAACATAAAACAATATAAATATAGTCATAGAAGATAAGCAAAAAGACTGAATGACATAGGTATTAACAAACATTGATATATGTTTTGGTTTTAACAGGGTGGTGAAGGTTTAATTTGTTTAAAAAACTCAAATCTCTACCTCCTTTGTATACCTTTATTTCTTCCCGGACCCTGGGAACGATTTTTTGTTACATGGGTTGACAGCAAGAAAGATGGTTTCACTACAAATTGAAAGTCATTATGGTTATAGTTCTCCATTTTGCCACACATACCAGAAATCCAAGGGTGCTGCCTATAGGAGAATAACACCCCAGTACCCCCGCTTCAGAAGACCATGATTCAATCTACACTTTCTCCTCTACAGGGGGGGGGGGCTTATGGGCCATGGAACCAACAAATTATACGACAAAAAGGAGAAAATCAAAGAAACTAAAAGGAAACGAGAAAGATAAATTGTTATTTTACTGAACTACTTCATATTATGTCAAAATCAATCACCAAATTATATTTTTACATCTAAAAGGTAAAAATCACTTTGTTCAATCGCAGTTTTTTAAAGAAATTTTGCCCCATTCGGCAATGTCTGCCCCCTTAAGTTTTTTTGTGTTCTCTGCCACTGTTTAAAAAGAGGAGTAAAATAAGATTTTTTGCTTTCATCTCTAGGCTTTCAACACGAAACTCATCAAAAGGGCTGTCATGACCCGGTGAACACACACAAAAGAGAAAACTGTGAATTGATCACAGACCAGACAGGCTTTCTGCCAGTTTTCTTTTATGTGCATGAATGGACTGAGGGGTTCCGAATAAGAACGGGTGAACCTTTCTAGTATATAGTCAATTCCAATAATACCGGGGCAGTTCCAGCTTTCCCGAATAGGGGGGGGGGGGCTCGATTCATCCACATTTTCCCCGATCAGCCGCTTAATTGAATGAGAGGGAATTGCAAACTCAAACTTTTGGATAGTGTATGTCAGGGCCCTGGGACCTTTTAAAAAAAATTACAGGGGATGCTGATGTAAATCTGACAAGCAAAAAATGGGTTTCATTTACAAAATGAAGGTCATTTTGATCCAGAGAAATTTCACTAGCAAAAAAAAGGGGGTTTCAGTAATCAGTATTCATGTAGGTCATTTTGCTTATATTTCTATATTTTGTCACACCTACCAGAATTCCAGGGAGAAGCTGCCTATGGAGAATAACACATGCAGCACCACCAGGAAAATATGTGGGTGCTTCAGCAACCCCGCTTCTTGGGGCCATGGTGTTTGTATTCAGACCTGAAAAGTGAACGCTCAGAGCGATTTTTAGATGTGTTTCTATGTCGTAAGTAAACAAGCAGGGGCAGCGGAAACGGGGGGGGGGGTGGGCTGATTGTACTTTTTGGCACGGTCAGTTCTCCCCCTACTTTTGGCTCACCCACCCACCCCCACTTTCAAAACTATTCTGCGGCCACTGACAATTAATAATGCGAGCGTGAAGCGCGAGCTGAAGTTCGTGATACACTGACCTTAAGACAAGAAAAGGGACCTGTTTAAGATTATTTACATTGACTCACGAGAGACGTACATAATTTTGATAATATTTTGATATAAAACTTGACATTCTAAGCACTTTTCTGTACCAATAATCAGGATTTTGGATAAATAATTGATGCGAGCGCGAAGCGCGATCTAAATTATTTTTATATTCTCACCTGAAGACGTGATATGCAATATGCATGACATAGATCGTGCAATGTTTTGTTCCCAATGCCTCCCTTTCTCTCCGGGGGTAATCTCCCCCTCTCTGTCCTCTCCCTGCTCTTCTTGCCTTCCTTTCTCTCTTTTTTTCTCCCTTCCTCTCTTTCTCTCTCTTCACACTGACAGGTTTTTTTTTTACCTTCTTGTTTGGTTGGGTAATTGCAGGGAGGAGATGGTGCTTTGTAGGAGTTTTCTTTGTTGATATATACATTTTTGTAATGGTGCACTATTTCTTTATAATTGCCGTTTATGCTTTTGCATTTCTTTCACTCATGCATTTCAAGAGTTTGTCATAAAATGTATGTATATCCCGAATAAAAATCTTTATGGACTTGAATAGATTGAATTGAATATTCTCAGCACTTGTTGTAGGCCTACCAATTTTCGGGATGTTATCTGAATAAACAATTGTTGCGAGCGTAAAGCGCGATCTGAAATGACATTAGGTTTATCATGGACCTATAAGAAATGGACGATTAACGCGATCATTCTTTTGATGCGATCATAGTCGCCGTCTCCTGATTATGTGCATATTAATGATAACATACAGGTGCTTTGACAATAGCGACTACCAAGGCGAATCCGATCTTCACAAAGGAATGTTTTGCTCTTTTTGCCGTTTGTTGGCTGATGTCTTGTAGCAGATTATACCTTTCAATTAAGATGTTTCAGATTTGGAACAGCAAATTGAGAAGCAGACGATTTTTGTGATATCAAATTTATTATTATCGATTTGCACGCTTCTGCACACTCATAATGACTTTTCTAACAACAAGAGGGGGACGACCCCTACAAGAAACCCACCATGTTTCTCTGGAATATTATGAGGAAATCTTTAAAATTTGATTATAAATTACAATCAATCCATTTCATTTTAGCCTCTATCTTGAAATATTCATACATTTTTCCAAATAAAAACCATGGAACTAAGATAACCATTTGTAAACCAGAACTGCACATTAATTTCCGAGAATTCATTTTCCCAATGAAAACTCGACAGCAAAGAAGAAGAGGGTCCTCACTTTGTCTTGTGTATGAAAGAGATATTCCCTTTAAAATATTGACTATGTCTCTCAAGGGGGGCAAGGTGCCAGATGTGCCACCCCCCCTCCCCCGATCGATCCGCCACTGATTTTTACATATTGACTTAAAAACGGGCTATTTTAATCCCCTTGTTTCATTCACATTTCTCCTTTTTACTACCGATAGTACTTATATCCTCTCCTTCTCATTTGTCCCTTTTCTCACCTTATCTTTACATGCTTTTGGATTCCACGGAACCGAGGGACCCTGACCCCCCCCCCCCCCCGGTTACGGGCCTGCATGTGGGAAGAACGAGTGAGACGCGAGAGAGAAGTAGCACGCAAACTTTAATTGACAAACCCCTTTCTTATATTCCTTGGAAGCCTTCTGTACTACAGTATATTGGATTTTTATGCTCACAAATACAGTTTCTCCTTGAAAAAAACATTCCAGCCACATTCCAACGGTATAATGTCTGATATATTGCATTTATTTCAGTTTGGTTATTCTTGCAGTGAAACGAATTATAATGTAATAACCCGGGGGGGGGGGGCACTTCCATTCACGAGTGAATACCATGCGCGACCATGGGGTCTCGAAAAGCACCCTAAACACGCAATTTCCATATTCTGAAAATGCGCCCCTTAACAAGTATTGGCGTGTGAAACCATACCCTTGACAAGTATTGGTAACAAAACGTTACTTTTGGCAAATGTTCCCTGAAATGAACCCCTAAACAAGTACAGGAATGTTTTATTGTTACGGGTCCTTCGGTCGTCGGCTTTTCCTTATTTGGTTTAGAACGACCCCACCTTCTACACCTCGCGCAAATCGGACTCTAAACACGAAGTGTTGGGGCAAAAAGGACATCCTTTATAAAACATTTTAATTTTGTTTTATCATCCCCGTGAATTCGACCCCAAACACGTAATTTTACTAGCGAAATAGATACCTTTTTTTCATTATTTTTGTGTTTTTGACACCATTATCACGTTACGTACGTAACGTGCCCTATCGTGAAAAAGACATCCTTTTTACGTGTTTTTTTGGTCGCGCATGGTATCCAATCGTCAATGTAAGTGCCCCCCCCCCCCGGGTGTAATAAGAACAAACCCAGGTGTTGCTAGAGATGCCGCATCGGGGCCGCACTGCCATGCGATATGCAGCCTACGTACGGTTGGGTCTCTTATGCTGTAAAACCAAGAGGAACTTTGAAATTTCAAATTACTTCACCATTTGACACCTCCCCACTGGGCATTTTACCCGATATTACCCGGGTTGTAACAGGTAATAACGTAGTTATTACCACGGTAACACCAGTGGGTAGTAACGGGGAAATAGTAGACCAATCTTTCCCCGTTATTACCCGGACCCGATATTACTCCATTTACCCAATATTACCCAATTAATGTCGGCTCATTAAAAAAACAATTAGTGTCATTAGGGTCATTGAAGCACATTTTTACAACTCCATACTCTAAGCCATATCATCTTATCCTATCCTAAAATCCTACATCCTAATCCTAATCCTATCCTACACCTATCCACCAAACCCTGTCATTTACTTCTATATATTGTGCGAGTTTACAACACTTGACAAATTATGGTTAACAATTATTCAACCCTAAAACATTTTTCTAAAATTAATGTCATGATTATGACTAATATGATATATAAACTACACATTTTTCTGAAAATTTTCTGGGTGGAATAATTGCATAAACATAAACACATTAATTATTACAGCTATATTAGCTAAAATTTTGGCCATTTATTGTAGTAATGAATATTCATGAGTAACTAATATTCCCAGCATTTTCCTGATATTACCATCTGATATTACTCCATTTACCCAATATTAATGGGTTCCGCATGGGTTGGAGGTCTCGTTTCCATCTGAGTCCTATCTGGGCACCATGTGGGTTCAAGTATATGTTTTCATCTGGGTTCCATGTGGGCCCATATGGGACCCAGATATCCCAGATAAGAACCGTATGTGATCCAGATACTTTGCTGTCTGGGAATGGAAGCGTTTCAACATTACCCATTACCCCTTATCAACCTGTTTGTAACTGGGTAAAATGTTGGTTTCATCAGGGTGATAACAGTAATTTTTTGGACTTTGAAAATTTTGCTGGGATTGCTGTAAGATTGCTCTTATTACTAAAGTTTGCAATGTTATAACCAATCAAAGTCATTCAACATTACCCTTATTACCCCTCATCACCCTGTTGTAACTAGGTAAATGTAGGTTTCATCAGGGTGATAACAGTAACAGGTATCAACAGGAATTATAATTTCGGTAATAACATGGTAATAACGGTAATATTTGGTGTTACTCAAATTTCCGGGTGATATTACCGGTAATAACCGGTAAAATTGGTAATCGGTAACAAATTGCCCAGTGGGTCGCAGTGTTTCATTCGGGATAGCGTGGAAGCTGCTGAAAGGGATCTCTCTTCAAGGTTCAAAGGTTCAAGGGAAAAATGAAATAGTACTGAAGTCATGAAGTGTAAGAGACAGAAGTAGGCCTAGGGATCAGTAAAAAGTAGCGGAATTGCTCATTCATAATTTAATGTGTAATTAACGATAATCTATGCATATTTTCCCCTCGAAAATTGGATAACCAGGATAACCAGTTTCCATAAATTGAACTAATCAATATCTTACCACTTATACCTGCTCCAACAACAACAGCATCCCAGGTTGTTTCGCCAGCCATCATTCTTTGGGTCCTGTAGCTTACAAGATCTGTCCTTCACGACTAAATACGAATCCTGAAAAATGTGAATGGTTTCACACATCAAACAACAGCAACAATGAGAAGTTGAAATGCGCACATTGCTGTTCTAAAAATAATGCTACAATATCATCGCGTTGTCACGATGCCACTGCTGAACACGGTGAATACATCGCAATTCCAAAGGCGTGTTACGTGCCAATGGGCACACATCCAGGGGGTACCATATGAAAGGGTCTTTCGTAGAACTGTTCTACGTAAGAACGTGATTTCGCTCAACTGTATAGGTCCATGGTTTCACGAAGCTAATGGGAAGATTGGTACTTGCATGGTCCATGGTCCTTGGAAAGACACCTCCAGGCATGTCCGACGTAGGCATGATCTTCTTTGCACACCCGCCACCGTCGGGACTGAGAGAAAGTGCGTTCATGCTGAGGTCATACGGCCATGTTACGGACGATACGGATTAGTTATGGATGTTACGTATGAATTACGAATGTTACGGGTAAAACCAGCGGATTCGCTGCTTTCCCGCTGACACATGTAACGGACCACTTACGGATGACTTGCGGATGTAACGCATGACTTACGGATTTTACAGATGACTTAGGGTCGATATGGATAAGTTACGCTCGTGTCAGTGCGCATGTCAGCGTCCTCTGGCGTCCGCACCACCCGCATATTAAAAAAAAAACCAAGTAGATCGGAACTTACTTCAGTCGCATTTTATAAAGTCTGAGAGCTAGAATACTTTATTTTTGTGAATTTTTACCATTATATACAGACTGCTTGGAGATATCGAGAGTGTTTTCAGATATACAAACTGTGTTGTTGTTTTTTCAAAGAAAGTATTTATATTCAACATTTCTCCACAAATCATATAATCAAAATATATTAGAAGCAGTGGCGTAAAACTACGGGGCACGTGCCCCCCCCAAAAAAAAAAAAGGGGGAGGAGAAAAAGAGGGAGAAAGAAAGAGAAACGTAGTGGTGGGAGAAGAAATTAATGTTATATACAATTACATAAGATTTTTTTTTTCATAACTTTATGAAAAATAATTTGCTTATAGGGCCTATGTGTTCATCATTCCTGGTGCTCGCATTGTCTGTTTAATTAGATACATAATCTTGCTGCAATAAACATTTCGTTTTCAAGTCATTATACACGAAGTACATTTCCTCGCACTTCCAGTTATCATTGTTTTATGTAGTGACATTTGCTTCTTTTTCATGACTACTAAAAGATGAATAGATGAATTTGAATAGATTAACAGATGAATCATATATGAATTTTTGACCTGAAATTAATGTTACACTGTGCGTTTCTAAGAGTATTGGCATAATTTTCAAGTTAAAACTTCTTCTTCCCCATTAAATATTATTCTTATTGAACAATTATTTAGTCTTCCCTTATACAGTGCGTATCAAAAAAAAAAGTTTACACTTTGAAAAAGCCCTGGGAATTAGAAAATATACAACTTGTGGGTAATTTTTTTTTCACATATATTCTTGGGTTTGGGTCTCATCTATCCAATGAAAGTAACATTTCTGACAGAATGTTACACTTGAATGAGCACTGTCCATTTTTGTAAAGCTCGCAGAAATCTGTTTGCGCAAAAATGCTCGTTTTCACGCTGTGTCAAGGAAAAGGCAAAATCAAACTTACCTTGCGAAACATTTCTCATACACTTGCACTTTTAGTCAATTGAAATAAAACGGATACCATCAAGCATTTTGTAACAATTTTGCCACCCAAATTAAAATGTTAACACTTAGTAAGCACAACTTTTACCTTTTTTGTGCCAGCTGGATCTGACGACATTACTGAATGTAAACAAATGTTTAGATCAGACACCTCCAGCATTTTTTATCATTTAAAGTGGGTTTACATTTCATTTTTTCATTTAATACTTGTTTCTTCACACTTTTCCCAAGCTTATAAATGATTACCAAAATGAAATACAAACCTAAGCCATTTCATGTAAATCACAACTCAGTGTAAAGTCAATATCGTCACGATGGCCTCGGTGTGTGGGGGAGTGGGGTGGGGCGCAATGACACTCTCCGAAGTGTTTTGGGCAAGGCAACAATCTAGAAAAGGTAAAGGATATCTTCAATTAATTTTGTTAGCTAAATTCCATGTGTTCTTCATGATTAAGGTCTACTTTTATTCGCATAACTATTTCAAAGTTCTGCGCAAATCATTTTTTCACTAACTTTTCAAAAGTAAGTGGTGCTCACTCAAGCGAAAATATTTTTCGACAGTTATAACGTCAATTGCTTAAATGGATCTGTACCAATGCTATAAAATGTGGAAAAATCTTCAGGATATTACAGATGTATAATTTTAAAAGATATTTTCTAAGTGTAAACTTTTTTATACGCACTGTATTACTGCAATGTCGTTTGGGCTAACTGTGGTTCTTTTAAATTCAATTCTTCAAACTACAAAAGATAGCCATCCTTATGTTTACAGGGCCATATTACTAAGCTCACACTGACCCCCTTTTTCATAAACTTTAAACAATTTAAACAAAAGTAGCAATCTTTATGTTCAATTATATCAATAATCAACTCCCTCCATCCTTAGATAATATGTATAGGTTGAACAGGTCTGTCCACTCCTGTCCAACTTGCATACATCCATCTCACTAACCCCAAGTTATTGATAACCTATAAATGCATTCGACATTATGGTCCCGATATAACAGTAGTTTGCTTTTAAATGTGCCTAGATTAAATCTTACCATTTTCCATCTTGTATTCAAATACGTTTTCCTGTGCGTACAGCAAATCAATGAACGCCATTAACGCTTTGTATGTACTGATGACGTCATCAGCATGCATCCGTGCAATGGCACTTCGTTCATGTTCAGTGAATGTAATTTGGGCAACTTCGTTTTTCTCATTCAACCTAAAATACAAAATAAAGATCGATGATATTCATGAAAATTGCCATCGGAGGTATCCCAGTTGATGATATTTTCATTCCCACTCCACCCTTTAACAGAAAAACATCCTGTTTTATATAGGTATGAACCAAAAAAAGAAAAAAAAAAGTGTGTTGGTGATTTTTGTTAACCACCCTGGAGGTTTTCGTTCTTGAGGAGGAACAGCTTATCAAAAATGTATTGACAAATCTTATAGGCCGAGCAGTTAGTGACAGATCCTAAAAAGAGTAAATAAGGGGGTGTTAAGATCAATTTGTGAGTAAAATCGCACTTAAGGATGGAATAAAATCATGTAATTTTTACAAAAATGTGAACAAAGTTACTGTGGTGCCTATAATTATTATGCAAAGAAAAAAACTTTGCAAAAATTGTGCAATCAGTAGATCTGAGGCTCCGTTAGACCTCGCAATTGTACCTCATACTTATTCATATTCATAATTATTTGTACGCTCTTGCAGGTTTCAATTCAAATTTGTTGATTTTACACTTGACTCACTTTTTACGAATTAGTGTCTACCTTTTTTGTTTACTTTTTTTTTACATTTTATTTACTTTACTCTTTCTTGTCATATTGATATTTTTATGAGAATTTCACTGCATATTCATAGGAGCCTTCAACCAACAAGCCTTACTTTCTTTTTGGTTCCATATCCACATCTCCCATTTTCTTTCTACGGCATTATTTCAGAACCAATTACAAGAACACTTTCTACTACCCTTTTTTTCTATTGTTATATAATTATGTACACATTTTTTATTTTACAATATTTCTCTATGCCTATTTATGAAAATTTGTATCATATATTATCATTTTTTGTATCAAGTTATTGATGTTTGAAAATGTGAAATTTTGATATGCATGAACCTTAAACCTTGAACAATATTTCAAATAGTGTCTCGGTCAAGCCCAAGCGAATTTCATTTTAAAAAAAATTAAAAAGGGTCAATTTACCTTTAAATGATTTAGTGACATAGGTTATATACGACCAATTTTAGAATATCGTGCTCTAGCTTTTCATAGCAGACGTAAAGCAAAACAAATAATATAATTGAAAAATACAACAAAGAGAACGTAAAATTATCTTAGGACATAATTACATTACATACACAAATGCATGTCAGATATGTAATTTACCAACACTTGAGGAAAGAAGTCTGGCACTGTGTAAAAAAAATGCGAAATAAAAAAAATAAAAATACTTTCGATTCATCCTCTGTGTAAGACATGGCTACCTCGGGAAAAAAATACAACATATCTCTTCGTCGTAAAAACTATGATCAACAATTTTAAACAAAAACAACAAGATTTAAAATATTTCATTGACTTCTTTTTTTTTTTTTTTTTGGGGGGGGGGGTTGACATACTCACTAAAAGATGAGTGTGTCCACTAGGAAAGGCAATAAACAAAGGCCACCCCACCCACCTTATAGTCAATTTTGTCGTTAAAATAAAGTGCCAGTCCCCTCTCCTTCAAGTCTCCTTTCCTTCAATATGGCCATTATCATGTTAAATTCACTCATTGCCTTTTATGCTGTAGCTGGTATTGCATTAGCTGTTTAACCCTATCCAGGCCGCGCGCATCCAGGCCGGGGGGGGGGGGGCTCGGATGGCCCCCTCCCTTTACGATTCGCGCAATATTTTCGCCGCGCGAATTTTTTTGACGGCTCGCTGACATTTTACTTTTAAGTCTTGCGCAACCTTTGAGACCAGTTTTGCGTCACCCGGGTACGCGATTCCGAATTACGCATCATTATGTAAGTGCCTGTCAGAACAAAAAATCCTCAAAAACGTGCTTTCGTGTACAAAGTCAATGCAGATTGTGTTTTCAACCAAAAATCATAAATGTTTGATTATTTTTAGTTTTGCCAGTCTAAATGTATTTTTTATGCTGTTTATAATCTCAGAAGAGTCCCAAACAAATTTCATAGAAAAACAATGAAAAAATTAGTTTAAAAAAAAAACATGGAAATACATAAGGAATTGCAAAATACAAAATAATACATAAGAAATTAATCTGATATGGCAATTTTTTCATGTACACTTGCTAAGAACACCACAAGAGTTTTTATACCAAAAATTACAAACTTTGGAGCTTTATTAGGGAGTTAGAGGGAAAAGAATGATTTTGCATAGTAATTACGCATAGATTAGCATAATCACTTAATAGCAATTTGCATGAAATAAATTATCGTACAATTTTGTAGATTTTGTCCCAGACAACCTGCGTGCCAATTTTCGGCGCGATCGCGCAGCCAACGGCCGAGATCTCAAGGGGGGGGGGGGGGCTGGGAGCCCCCCCCCCCCCCCTCCCCGGCCATATGAACTCCCAAAATACAAAATACCCCAGCCTAGATAGGATTAAATGTACAGCCTTTTTAAATGCATTTTAGTACTTGTTTTACTGTGTAATTTATTGTGCAAACACAAACGTGTAAACATGAATTTTCCCGCTAAGCTCCGGCTTTTTTGTGTGTGTTTCGATTGTTGTGAACATATTTGATAATCTATAAAGATGATAGATACCATTTTTAAATTGATTTTAATTAAGTGTTGAATGTGGCTCTCATGTTTGAAAAACTGATGCAAATCGATTTTAAAATATGTCAAGTTTGCTGCATATTAAAACTTGTTTAGCATAAAAATACAATTAGCGCTTATTCCGCTGGTCGTTTTGAAAAGCGCCCTCATACTTTTCATATTATCATATTGTTTATGATGACAAAAAGTGCTTAAAATTTTCAGGCCGGGAGATCAAAATTTCATCTCGCGCTTGCATTATTTGATTAGCATGATTAGTGAAAAATGTATTCCATTTATGAGTCACTGGAAACAATCATCAACAGGTCCTATTTCAGATCAGCTAATTAAAATTTCAGCTCGCTCTCGCATGAATTGCCTACGGTTATTTACATTTATTATTCATAATCACAAAAGTCTTAATGTTCAATTTTCAGGTAAAAATCATCCCGCGCTTCGCGCTCGCATCAATTGCGTAGAACTATGCCCATCCTCTTCATGGTTACATTGCTTCGAATGTTTTTAGTTCTAAATCTGCAACAATTCAGCTCCCGGTTCGCGCTTATTTACTGTTTTTTTTTCATTAAGCATGTGCTTGAACGGTTCCAGTTTAGAGGTCGAATATCTCAAACATCTCCAGCTTGCGCTTCGCGCTGGCTTTCTTTGATTAGTGAGCAATAAGTTCTATTCATGAGTCCCTGCAAACAGTCATTAACATCTCTTTCAAATAGGTTACTTTAAAAGTCTTAGCTCGCGCTCGCATAGATTGCTACGCATATTATTCATGTTGTTGGGATACTGCACCAAATAACAAAAAATATTGAGTGTTGAATTTGAATTTCCTTTTCTTTTTTTACAGGAAATTGATAATACATTAACAATCATAAATAAAACATAAATAAATATTGATCTTAGGTCTCTTGAGATTGCGATAATAATCCAAAATAAAATCCAGTATTTAATCCAAGTTGGTTGGCGAAGATTCCATAAATGAAAGTTCACAATGATGGCGATGATGAAACTGATGTTGAAGCACGATGAGTAATAAGAGTCACTGTAACAAGTTGAAATGTCTGTGAAGACGATGTTGATGATGATTAACAGTCAATTTCATCAATCCATGGGTTGAAGAGTGTTCATTAAAACCGGTTGATGATCTCGATGAGAACTGAGAATTCCTCTCTCAAAATAACTGCAAACAGTTTATTGATGGCGTGCAAATAATTCCACAGAAGATAAATATTCCAGGTGGAAATAAACTCTGCTCTGACATAAAGTCTGGAGTGAAACTCTTAGCTCTGATCTGATATGATGATCTAATCTGATATATATACAAATTATTCACTATTCTAGAGACTTCTAGTATTCTCTACATTAAGAACATTCTCCTACTTTCTGGAGCATTCTACATTTAGAACACTCTTGAATGACCGCATTGAAATCAACAATGTCAACAAAATAGCTAAGCCTATTGTTCATTTCCACTACCAATACAAGTCTATTATTAAGCAATCTCTATTCAGAAATAACAAAGAGTACTCAAAGATTAGTGTCCAACAAAGCTGTACTGGAACATTCTTGATCATTCTATGCTATAAATGTCCTTAAAGAGGAAATAACTAAATAAATGAATGTAATTGCTTTTACAATTCTTCTTATATATATAAAACACCTCCCCCACCGGGAAAAAGAAAGCTTTACCGTAGTAAAGATTTCTTTAAGATTACATTTTTTCCTTTAACTTTTCTAAGTCAACTTGATAAATAATTTACAATATCGTGTACAAAGGTATATTACTAACACACATGAACATCAAAGACATTTTCTTAAAATGACACACTTGGTCAAAAGCATGAATAATTTCACTTTTTATACTCCTGAAAGAGCATCAGCAATTACATATTCTTTCCTTTTATATGTACAATTTTCGATGGGAATGGTTGGACCATTAGGCTCCATCTGTACAGTCTTTGGTTCTTTGTTTTGAATTTCTCCAAAAACACAAGAGGATTGTGGTCTGTATAGACTGTAATCTCTCCATTGGTTAGATACACCTCAAACTGCTGAAGGGCTAGTAAGAGACTCAGGGCCTCTTTTTCAATAGTTGAGTACTTCTTCTGAAACTGATTGAGTTTCTTAGAGAAGTAGCACGCTGGTTTTTCGATGCCTTCTTCATCTTCTTGGAACAATACTGCTCCTACTCCAACATCACAAGCATCAATAGCTACTTTGAACGGCTTTGTGAAGTTTGGAGCTGCTAAAACAGGCTCATTCACCAAAGTGGCCTTTAATTTCTTAAATGATCTCTGACATTCGTCAAACCAGACATACTTCACTTTTGCCTTCAGTAGGTTTGTCAGAGGGCTAACCACTGTACTGTAATTTGGAACAAATTTCCTGTAGAAGCCGCTCATACCTAAGAATTTAAGCAATTATTTCTTAGTCGTGGGAATTGGTAAGTCTAAGATGGCTTGTATCTTGGCTTCTCTTGGTAGCACTTGCCCTTGACCAACCACATGACCAAGATATGTGACCTTTGCCTTGGCAAATTCACTCTCCATCAGATTCACTACAAGGTTGGCTTTATCCAGCCTGTCAAACAGTGCTCTCAAATGATCCAGAGGATTATTCCAAGTATCAGTGTACACTAGGATGTCGTCTATGTATACGACACAATTGTCAAGTCCAGCAATCACCTTTGGAAGGTTGCTGGTGCATTTTCATTCCAAAAGGCATGACTTTGCATTGAAATAAGCCTTCAGGTGTAACAAAGGCTGATATCTCTTTGGCTCGGTCAGTCAGTGGCACTTGCCAATATCCTTTAAGCAAGTCTATCTTTGTGATATAGGCAGAATTTCCAACTCTATCAATACAATCTTCTAACCTAGGAATTGGATACGAGTCAGTTTTAATTACTGCATTTACCTTTCGGTAATCAATGCAAAATCTCTGAGAGTCGTCTGGCTTTGAAACCATTACGATAGGATAACTCCAACTACTCTGACTCGGTTCGATTATGTCATTATCCAACATAAACTGTATTTCCTTATTTACCATTTCCAACTTGCTTGGATTGAGCCTATAAGGATTCTGGTTGATAGGTCTTACATCACCTACGTCTACATAATGTATAGTTAAAGGTGTACGACCTGCTTTGTCTTTACACACATTTTCATATTCTCTTAACAGGCCAGATATATCGTTTCTCTGATCTTCAGCCAGGTGTTTTAATGCCTCATCCATATTTCCTAACATCTCTGAGTTAGACAAATTTACACCACATGGTTCGTTCTTCGATACATCTGTATAAGACAATTCATTATCTGTCTTTCCATAGCACATCTACATGTTTCTCTTCTTCTTTGACCTGTGTTATACCTATTGGCTGACTAGCCTCTCGCTCAAAGTATTCTTTCAACATGTTTACATGACAAACTCTTTGAGACTTTCTTCGATCAGGGGTACTGATCACATAGTTGACATCAATCAATTTTTTTTTACTATGTAGGGACCACTAAACCTTGCTTTCAAGGGCTCACCTTGCAAAGGCAACAACACTAACACTTTGTCTCCAGGCTTGAAACTTCGCTCTTTTGCATTTTTGTCAGCTTGAGCTTTCATTTTTTCCCTGCGCCATTTCCAAGTGTTCCTTAGCCACATCACAAGCTTTTGAGAGCCTTTCTCTAAACTTTGACACATAGTCTAGAAGGTTTACATCATTATCCTGAACCATAAACCTCTCTTTGATAAGCTTTAGGGGACCCCTAACCTCATGACCATTGACCAATTCAAATGGACTGAAACCTGTGGACTCATTAGGGGAATCCCTAGTTGCAAACAATAGAAATGAGATCCCTTTATCCTAGTTATCGGGGTAGTCTTCACAATAAGCCCTAATCATGGTCTTCAGGGTCTGATGATAGTATTCTAACGCTCCTTGGGACTGTGGGTGATAAGTAGAGGGCTTGATCTGCTTTATTCCCAGCTCCTTGATAACTTGCTGAAATATTCCTGACATGTAATTTGACCTTTGATCAGACTGAATTTCCTTAGGCAGACCATCCCGAGTGAAAAACTGCACTAACGCCTGTACCACTGTCTTTGCAGTGATACTCTCAAAGGTATCGCCTCTGGAAAACGTGTAGACAAGTCCATAATCGTCAGGAGAAATCTGTGACCCGACCTCGTTCTGGGTAAGGGTCCAACACAGTCAACAAGAACCCTAGTAAAAGGTTCATCAAATGCAGGAATGGGTATCAATGGAGCAGGCTTGATAGAAGGCTGTGCCTTGCCAATAATCTGACATGTATGACATGTCTTACAGAAATGCACAACATCTTTGTGCATCTTAGGCTAATAGAAATGCATCATAATTCTATCTTCTGTCTTCCGAATACCAACATGACCTGCCATAGGTAACTCATGAGCCATTTTCAAAATAGCTGTGTGGTAAACAGGGAGGAACTACTACCTGGTGAATTATACACCAATCTTCATCAGCTGGTCTCTGGGGAGGACTCCACTTCCTCATCAAAATGTCATCTTTGACATAAAAGCACTCAGGAACCCTATCAGCCTCAGCCTCAGAACATACTTTCTGTGACAAGCTTTTCAATTATGGGTCTGGCTGTTTTGCCTGTACAAGGGAGGATTTACTAAACAAACTATCATTACGTTTGCTACATCGTGAGACAACTGGTTATTTCTTCTACTCCATCCTTCACCACGATGAACCTCTTCCACATCATCAAACTATCATTGTTAGCAACAGAGACTTCAACACTATCCCCATTCAAATCCTTGAAAAAGGTTTCAGCTAACCAGACATCAGTACTCTTCTCTACATCAGCAGATTCCACATCATCCTTTTCAGCTCTACGAGTCTGAGACCTAGTAACAACACAATCCGGGAAAATCCCTGGAAAATCTTCCTGCAACAATTCAGTTTCAGCTACCTCAACCGGCTTCTCCGAAACCACTGGAGATGCAACAACTTTATCTCCAGCCAAGTTATTTCCTCACAAGAAATCAACACCTTCCATTGGTAATTCTGGAACGACACCAACAGTCACAGGACCACTAACTAGGTCACAACTTAAGTCGACCTTATGCAAAGGACCCGACATGAAATTTGGGCCAATACCTTGAATTAAGACTTAGGCATTCTCTGAACTCTCCGGAGGAAGAGCCAAATCCCCTGGCACCATCAGGGACTGTGCAGCCCCTGTATCCCTAAGGATCACCACTGACCTACCAGCAGCACCAGCCGAACAATTGGATACTTCACCATCATACAAAAAACTTCTAAAGGTTTCATCAACCTACTTGACTTTATCAGCAAATACCAGAGAAACACTCTCAACATCTCGATTGGGCTCTGATGGGACAAACTCCATCGAGGGAACACTTGTTTGCTTGACAAAACCCATGTCTTTCTTAAGTTTGGTTGGCATTCCAACCAATTTCCAACATGATTCTTTCAAATGTCCCGATTTATGACAATGAGTACAAATTTTGGAACTACGACTCTCAAACCTTTGGGTTGATTCTGTGCCCCCACTAGCCTGATTCTTGTTAGCGTCTTTGTCCTTGCTAGCATAATTTCCCTCACCTGGTTTATCGTGGGATTCAAATGACCGTTTACCTTTCTTTTTCCAATAATTATTGAAAGGAGGCCTATCTCCACTAACCTTATGTGTGACCTCAAATTCATCAGCTACTATGGATGCTTTACTGACTTAAGTAACTCTATGGTCATCTAAGTGAGATTTAATGCCAAAAGGAAGACTCTTTTTTAATTCTTCTAGGACAACTTCCCCAAAGTGAACAAAATCTTTGTCAAATTTCAGTGATCTATACCACTTATCGAACGTCATCTCTTGTTCCCTAGCAAATTCAACATACGTCTGGCCTGATTGTCTTTGCATGTTCCTAAATTTATGTCTGTACGCTTCTGGTACCAACTCATATGCATTGAGAATTGTTTCTTTCACTGTAGCATAGTCACATGATTGCATTTCAGAGAGCGAAGAATAGACTTTTGCAGCCTTTCCAACAAAAACACTTTAGAGGAGAAGAGTCCAGTATTCCTCAGGCCAATTCAGTCTCTTGGCCACTTTTTCAAATGACACAAAATATTATCAACTCCCTCTTCATCAAATGTTGGCACAAGGCGAATGTTTTTCGCCATATCAAAGCCTTGGGGAGATTTATCTTTAGCCGAGTTAGTATTAGTATTAGCATGAGCTAACTCCATTTCTTTCAACTTTAAATGTTACTCCAATCTCATTTTCTCAATTTCAATTTTTTTTCTTTCATTTTCATTTCCTCCTTTTCAAGGTTTTCTTTCATTTTCATTTCCATTTCAAATTTTGCGAGTTGAATCTGAGCATCATCTGAAACAACTACAGAAGTTTCAGACTCCTCTGTAAGCTTCATGTGACTAGCTAACAAGTCAATTATCTCTGCCTTCTTTAAACCTGGGGCTAAAGATACACCCAAATGATCACAAACTGTTATCAAATCATCTTTCTTCAGTGACTTCAAATGATCATATGACAATTCTGTCATTGCAAGAAATTCTTCAACATCAAATGTAGCCATGGTGGAATATACAGAAATACAAGCAAGTAATTAACACAGTACAGTATATTCTAGAACTTTCAAAAAATTTCCATCATGTTTTCAATTCAAATAAGTATTTGTTTCAAATTGACTTTCGTCTCAAATTGGCTTTCGTTTCTCGAAAAACTGGTTTTAGTTTCAAATTGACTTTTTGTACAAGTTGGCTTTCATTTCTCGGAAAACTGGTTTTGATTTCAAATTGGCTTTCGTTTCCCGGACAACTCCCCAAGATTATTTGTTAAGATACTGCAAAAAATAACAATAAATATTGAGTGTCGAAATTACTCAATTTTTAGGAGTAATTTTTAATGAACACCTCTCTTGGAAACCACATCTCAATTCAATCTGTACCAAAGTTTCAAGATCTATTGGAGTTATTTCTAAAATTAGACATTTTGTTCCCCATTCAATTTTAATTACTCTTTATAACAGTATCATACTTCCTCACTTAGATTACTGTAACATTGTATGGGGTCATACATTCAAAACACACTTGGATAAATTGACAGTTTTGCAAAAGAAAGCAATAAGACTTATCTCAAATGCTCCTTTTAATAGTCATACAAAGCATTTGCTTTTACAATCAAATTTATTAACTTTAAAAGATCTGATATCATTAGTTTTTATGTACAAGCTTAATGCCAGAATCTTACCACCTCTCTTCAGTGACATTTTTGTTTCAAATTCTCAAATCCATTCTTACAATACTCGTCACAGCAAATGCCTACGCCCTCCACATGTTCGAACATCCATTGCTTTTAATTCATTTAAGACTTACTTCCCCAAACTATGGAATGAAATTCCAAATGATATACAAAATAGTTCTACTTTATCAAGATTTAAATCTTTATGCAGGAAAATGTTATTTTCCGTTTATTGATCGAATGCATGTGATCTCACATCTTACATTAGTGCTTCCCCCCCCCTTTACCTCATTTTTTTTTTTTTTTTTTTTTTTTTTTTGCTGCAGGAGTGTTTCTTTTAATTTCGATCTGGGATTTTTACTCTTTAATTTTGTCATTTTTAATGTATTAATGTATCGTGGTGACCCATTTTATAAGCATCGCTTCTCCGGGGTCTCCGAACCATCTATTTGTTGTTTTTTTTTCTGATACTTTGTTAATACTGTATATTGTACTGTTTTTATCCTTTTGATGGTTGAATAAATAATTGAATTGAATTGAATTTCCTTTTCTTTTATTACAGGAAATTGGTTATACATTAGCAATCATAAATAAAACATAAATAAATATTGATCTTACGTCTCTTGAGATCGCGATAATAATCCAAAGTAAAATTCAGTATTTACTCCAAGTTGGTTGGCGAAGATTCCATAAATGAAAGTTCACAATGATGGCGATGATGAAACTGATGTTGAAGCACGATGAATAACAAGAGTCACTGTAACGAGTTGAAATGTCTGTGAAGACGATGTTGAGGATGATTAACAGTCAATTTCAGCAATCCATGGGTTGAAGAGTGTTCATTAAAGGACAAGTCCATCCCAACAAAAAGTTGATTTGAATAAAAAGAGAAAAATCCAACTAACATAACACTGAAAATTTCATCAAAATCGGGTGTAAAATAAGAAAGTTATGACATTTTAAAGTTTCGCTTAATTTCACAAAACAGTTATATGCACATCCTGGTCAGTATGCAAATGAGAAGACTGATGACGTCATCCACTCACTATTTCTTTTGTATTTTATTATATGAAATATGAAATATTCTAATTTTCTCCTCATTGTCAAGTGAAACAACGATTACTTCCTCCTGAACATGTGGAATTAGGATTGTTTAATACTATTTGGTTCAGTCAAGTTGGTCCTCATTGTCAAATCTGTAAAAAATGAAATATTGTATAATTCAAACAATGAAAAACAAAAGAAATAGTGAGTGAGTGACATCATCGACTCTCTCATTTGCATGTCAATGAGTTGTGCATATCACTGTTTTGTGAAAAAATAAGCGAAACTTTAAAATGCCATAACTTTCTTATTTTACATCCGATTTTGATGAAATTTTCATTGTTCTGCTAGATTGATTTTTCTCTATTTATTCAAATAAACATTTTTCTGGGGTGGACTTGACCTTTAAAACCGGGTGATGATCTCGATGAGAACTGAGATTCCTCTCTCAAAATAACTGCAAACAGTTCATTGATGGCGTGCAAATAATTCCACAGAAGATAAATATTCCAAGTGGAAATAAACTCTGCTCTGACATAAAGTCTGGCGTGAAACTCTTGGCTCTGATCTGATATGATGATCTAATCTGATATATATACAAATTATTCACTATTCTAGAGACTTCTAGTATTCTCTACATTAAAGGTCAGGTCCACCTCAGAAAAATGTTGATTTAAATCAATAGAGAAAAATCAGATGAGCACAATGCCGAAAAATTTCATCAAAATCGGATGCAAAATAAAAAAGTTATGACATTTCAAAGTTTCGCTTATTTTTAACAAAATAGTTATGTGAACGAGCCAGTTACATCCAAATGAGAGAGTCGATGATGTAGGACCTCCTTGCCTGAAGCACAAAATGTTAAAATAATGAAATTCCACGTGTTCAGGGAGGAATAAAACTTCATTTCACATGACAATGACGAGAAAATCAAAATATTTCATATTTCATTTAATAAAATACAACAAGAAATAGTGAGTGAGCGATGTCATCAGTTCCCTCATTTGCATACCGACCGAGATGTGCATATAAATGTTTTGTGAAATGAAGCGAAACTTTAAAATGTCATAACTTTCTTACTTTACATCCGATTTTGATGAAATTTTCAGTGTTATCCTTGTTGAATTTTTCTCTTTTTTTTCAAATCAAATTTTTGTTGGGGTGGACTTGTCCTTTAAGAACATTCTCCTTCTTTCTGGAGCATTCTACATTTCGAACACTCTTGAATGACCTCATTGAAATCAACAATGTCAACAAAATAGCTAAGCCTATTGTTCATTTCCACTACCAATACAAGTCTATTATAAAGCAATCTCTATTCAGAAATAACAAAGAGTACTCAAAGATTAGTGTCCAACAAAGCTGTACTGGAACATTCTTGATCATTCTATGCTATAAATATCCTTAAAGAGGAAATAACTAAATAAATGAATGTAATTGCTTTTACAATTCTTCTTATATATAACAATGTTTACAAGAAGTGCTAAGAATGTCCAGTTTTCTGGTCGGAACTAAACATTTTCAGCTTGCGCTCGTATGGCAAGCCGTTTTAATATTTATTCACATTTTTTTTATATCAATAATTCATTTCTTTCATTTCTTGAATGAATTCTTGATATCAAGAAATCTAATTCTTGGTATTAAAAAATGTGAATAAATTGTAAAGGCTCGCCATACGCTCGCATCAATTTATAGTTTCCTTAATATCATGGACCTAGGTCCATGATATATCCATCCTCTTCGTAGTTACAATCGAGTTTTCAGGTCGATTTATAAATATTTTCAGATCGCGCTTCTCGCTCAAATTTTTGGATTGGCATGATTGATGAGATATTTTTTTTTATTCTTTTCATGGATCGGTCTTCTCATTTGCAGATTCTGGCAAGCCATGGATTCGCAGGCAACTTCGTCGACTATATTATGCCTGCAGCTCTTCAATTTTCGAAGTTGATTTCTTCATCTTTTGATGCAAATCCTGAATTTCTTTTTCCAACTTTTGAATCATTGTCATCTTTGACTGAATGTCATGGTCGATTGATTCGTAGATACGTTAAAATGTCCACAATGGACATTACTTTAACATTATACACATTATTTTGAATATAAATGGGTCTTTTATGACATTAAATGACCTTTAATTGACCCTCACTTGTAGTAAATGCTTTGTGATCCATATATCACTTGACTTTTCATGACCTCAATTTGATACGTCATCATTTGTTTAAAATTGATGAACACAGGCGCGGGCAAAGTCAACGGTACAATGTCAATAAACACTCAACAAAAACCTGCCTAATTATTGGCAATTCGATGTTGAAAAAATATCCCTCATAAGAGATGTCACGGACTCAAAGAATCCATTGTCATACTTTGTCAGGAGCAAAGATTGATGATGTAGTTGAATACTCCTCTTCAGTTCTTCGATCTAATAGTCGATTTGACATTTTCCGAACCTAGAAATGTTTTTTCCGATGAAGTTTTTTTCTTGATTCATGTTCCTATGGGGTCCTAGAACAAATTCAGCTTGGTTGCTCAAAGTTGCCGTTTGGGCAATTTTGCTAATTTGCATAAATCCAAAATGGCCGCCACATGCCGTCTTAAAAACCTAAGTTTTGAACCACTTGCCCCAAAATGACGAAGAATAACTCCTTTTAGGGGTTTAGGGTTGTGTAGAATCCATTTCTGTTATTATCTTTGTAATATAAGGTCATCTTCATGTCCAATCTAAGATGGCCGCCATCAGATGCCATCTTGAAAAAATAAATTTGAATCCTTTGCCCCAGAATCATGAATAATAACTCTGTTCGTGAGTCATTTGGTATGTTGATTCAATTTATGCTGTGATTTTGCATAAAGGAAAATTTTCTGATCAAATCCAAGATGGCCGCCAAACGCCATCTTGAAATAATACATTCCGAGGCTTTTACGTGTAAGAGCTAATGTAAAGGGATATCAGTAAGAATACTCATTTGTTTTGTTAATTCCCAAGTCTTAGGTTAAGGTGGAGTCACATCTGAGATGTCAGATTTCGGCATTAACTGCTCACCTTAGAATGAACCCTCTTTAGGTTTGGGCTATGATCCATTTCGCGTATATTTTTAGTTGTTTAATGTCCATCCATACTTTTGTACTGAAGAGGCTTTTAGAGTCTTATTTGAATTTGAAAGTGTTTTCTCCATATTTTTCCGAAATCAATGTGTCAGATGATTGGTAGGCATCACTTCGTCTTAAAAGACGATGGTGTAGTGCTAGGTCTTTCATTTTCGAGAGTGTCTGTAAATGACAGTCTCTAGAGCAAATTTGTGCAGATGAAGGAGAATGACGCTGAGACAGGTTTAGATGGAGATGCTGTCCTAGCCTTCCTCCTCGGTCTTTGGTCTGCCAATTTAGCATTCCGATTATTTCCTGACGTCTTGACCCCTGTACTTAGTAGCTCTTCATAGAATGGTGACTATCATCTACATCTTTATAAGTGTTAGTGTCTATGCCGGCAAGTTTTATGTCACGTTTTCAGGTGTAGCTGGGATGAGACCAATCACACAGCTCACCTTACCTGGGCGAATCGCTTCTGGGATTCGCCAATGTTTCATGCGGCGAACATGCCCCAACCACTTGAGGCGCCTTTGACTAGAGAGCGAGAATAAACTGAGGATGCCAGCACGTACGCTGAAGGCCTCTGTATTTTTTTACTTTGTCCTGCCATTCAATGTGCATGATACGTCCGAGGCAGCTGACATGAAAGGTGTTTAGCCGCTTTTCTTGGTCGGCGTACGTTTTCCGGGACTTACTTCCGTACAGGAGCTTTGCCATGATTGTGGCGGATTTTCCTATTCTGGTGCTTATCTCATTGTCCAGGGAAAAGAAGCTCGAGACAGATAATCGATCCAAGGTAGGTGAAGAGTCCTCCACAACCAGACGAGTGCATGATGTTGATAGAGATATCTGGAGGACAGTCAGTGTCTTGAGTCGATCAGGATTTCTGTCTCACAGGCTGATGGGTGATCCAAACTCCTTACATGCACAGGACAGGCGGCTGTATGACTATTTCTTGTACTCCCGCTTCTTGAGAGGCAAGGGCGACATCATTTCCGTACAACATCTTACGAATGAGAACCATCCTGACCATTGTTTTGGCACGTAGTCGGTCTCTGGTACGGATATAGAAGCCTTCTGTGCATTCGCCAAATGCATACTGGTGAAGCATTGAGAAGAAGATCCCAAAGAGTGTCGGGGCCAGGCGCAGCCTTGCTTCACGCCACTGCTCACAGGAACTGAGTGAAGTTACCAGATGTTCCAGCGTTGTAGCAAACTGTTGTCATGGAATGATACGACCATGGAACAGTCTTGGGGGAGCCTATCTTCTGCAGGAGGCTTAATAGTGCACTCCTGCTGACCAAGTCAATGGCTCTTATCAGGACGAAAAGCCCGATGATTATAAAGGAAGGTAATAAGTTAACTAATTTTCTGAAAAATTTCTTTTTAATTCAACCAACACTTCGAAGTCCTTTCACTAGAAAAGTATAGTTGGACGTAAAAAAAATGATATGGACTCCCGAAATAGATCATAGCCCGAACCTTGAATTGTTTCAATCTAAAGTGAGCGGTTAATGACGAAATCTATCAACCTTCTGACCATCTTAGACATGACTTAACTTCGAACTAAAGATGGAGTGATTAAAAGAAATGAACCATTTTTACTGAAATCCTCGTAAGTGAGCTCTTACACATATAGCAACCTCTTCAGGAAAGCGTGTACGCTTTTAGGGAGAGTACTTCTTTACGGTTCAATAGTCTCGGGAAGTATTTTTTTTTTAATATTGCGTTTAGCGGCCATCTTGAACATGTTGGATATGATCTGAAGATGATCCAATATTGCAAAATTATTAACAAGAATGGAATCAACATACCAAATAACTCACGGAAAGAGGTATTATTCATGATTCTGGGACAAAGGAATCATAAGTTAATTTTTCAAAATGGCATCATCTGGCGGCCATCTTGGATTTGACCTAAAGATGACATTATATTGCAAAATAGATAGCAGAAAGAGATTCTACACATCCCAAAACCCATAAACAGAGGTATTACTCGTCATTCTGGGGCAAGGGGATCAAAAGTCAATTTTTCAAGATGGCATCTGGCGGCCATGTTGGATTTGACCTGAAGATGGCCTTATATTGTAAAAATGATGATAGAAATCGGTTCTACACACCCCTAAACCCCTAAAAACAGTCATTTATCATAATTTTGGGGCAAGGGGTTCAAAAGTTAGGTTTTCAAGATGGCATCTGGCGGCCATTTTGGATTTATGCAAATTAGCAAAATTGCCCAAACGGCAACTTTGGGCAACCAATCTGAATTTGTTCTAGGACCCCATAGGAACACGAATCAAGAAAAAAACTTCATCGGAAAGAACATTTCTAGGTTGGAGTGTTGAGCCTATGGGACTGTCAAATCGACTATAACATGCCGGATAGCGTGACCATTGATCACCCCTTGGAAATCGGTGCAAACAATGTCCTCTTTGCCGGGCCACATTAGTTGACGAAATCATCAACATACATTGTAGCTTCAATAGTGAAGGGTGTCACGCCAGTGCTATGCGGGATGGGTCTGGGGCGGAGACCTCTTGAAATCAAAGCCATTTAAAACCGTACAGATTGCCGCTATAAAAAGGGCCTCGACAAGAAGTACTACGGAGCCCGCCAGGTGACATGATGGAGAAAAAGTTCTCCGTGGATTATTTCGTTCCTTCGAAATATTATTTCGTTCCTACGAAATATTATTTCGTTCTCACGAATACGACTTATTTCAAGGGAATGAAATAATATTTCGTGGGAACTAAATAATAATTTCGAGGGATTTTTTCCTTCGTGTCCGTCACCTGGCGGGCTCCGAAGTAGACTCCAGCAATAACACAGCATAACGATAACCCACACACTACTCATTCTTAAACATACAAAAAAATACACACATCAATGGCGTGCCGTGGGTGACGGCATGGGGGGCACCAGCAAAAAAATTGAGTCCCTTAGTAGGCGCGCTAAGCGCGCTCAATTGCCTGGTATACTGACCTATTATAGGCATTTTAAGGACTGTGCCATTAAACGGATATATAATTCACTGATCAAATAATGCGAGCGAGATCTTTGATATTCAGACCTAAAAGGGACATTATAAGCAAATTTGTGTAATCATGATACATACCTGTCTCGCGAAACAAATAATAGGAGGGTGAAGCGCGAGCTGAAATTTTTGTTTCTATTGACCCCATGGACATTTTAAGGACTTTTTAAGGAGTCCATTAACCCTAAATGGACTAAATGGAGATGTATTGAAGACTGGGGGGGGGGGGCATGATGCCCCCTTCTGATCTCGGTCGCCATTTGGCAAGCACATTCTTTACCACATAAACTACAAGCAGGTTTTTAAAAAATCTGAAAATAATGATTTTATTTATTATTAAGAAAATATGCAAATTTATTCGTGAAATAAATTATTTGCAAATTTAACACCCAATTTTACTTCCAATTTTCTTCTTTTTTTTCCAGATGTCATCTTTGTAATCTAATTTAAAGGCTTCCACAAAGAAAAATTGCAAGTCAATTTTTTCCTTATGTATTTCTTTGTTTTTAGAATTTCTTATATATTTCTTTGTTATTATCTTTTGTTTTTCTTTTTTTTCAATGGAAATTATCACAGACCCTTTTTATGAATTTCATCTTCCCTTAGACTTTGTACACAAAGTATAAAATATGCCATTTTCGGCATGACATTGTCTCGTAAAAAGTCACGTGATGTTGCGATGCAATACCCGTATGTCGCGAATTTGGTCTCCAAAGTTGCGCGACATTAAAAAAAAGTCATAAGATTTTGCTGCACCACAGTATCTTTTTGTGTTTCGGAAATATCGCGCGAAGCGTCGAGGGGGGCGGGGGATCATGCCCCCCCCCCCAGTCGTTTTAGTCAAATAATGCGAGTGCCGACCGCTTGCTGATTTAGTTAGAATTACATCTAAACACATGAAGCACTTTTTGTATTCATTGTAATCATGATTATCATACGCATCTCACTAATCAGATATTGCGAGCGCGAAGATCGAGCTGAATATTTAGGAAATTCAGACCTGAAGAGGGGCATTCTAAGGCTTGTTTGTAGGAATTCATGAAGAGCAGACATAATCACCAATCCACATATGCGAACCCAAAGGAGACAATCACTTTAATAAGTCCTGAAAAGAAGTATATGTCACTACATAAATCAATAATAACATGAAGTGCGAGGAAATATTTGGTGTATATTTTATTCTTTTTTTTGGGGGGGGGGGGGGCACGTGCCCCTTGCCCCCCGTATTTACGCCACTGACACAAATATATATAAATATATATATATATATTATGTGTGTCTTTTCAATCCTACTGTCTGCATGTACATGTATTTGTGATGAGTTACGGGAGCGTTAAATCAGTTACAATGGCTATTCAGTGGGTTTTTTTCTTGCATTTATATATATAATAATTGATTATTATAGATAGACGCACATGATCGCAGCAGTTTGATAATAATACAAAGGCTTCCACCATTCTCAATTTTTTCTTCTCATCATGTTGTCTACAACTCGTACATCACGTCGAATCCTTGATAAGCATTGTCACTTGAAGTCAATTTCGTACTCGCCACTCCCTACGCTGAGTCCCATTAAATTATCGACTACATGTCCAAGTGGGAAGTCCAGAAGCCTCTCATTTTCTGAGTTGCGAACTGTTTGCAAACCACGATATTTTTCAACATGGGATTGGGCTGTTATGTCGGCACCACGTTGGGCCAACGGCCATCACGGTCATCGTGGTGGCTGTGATCAGTTTTCTTCTTCAAAGAGATTGAATTCTAATGTATATGCTACAGAATCAATAATCTATCCATCAAGCTGGGAAGCTTATTCCGACATCGGAATCGAAGAAATCGAGCTCGCCCCATCAATGGACAGACTGTGTGTGACGTGGAAAAGTACATCGTCATCATCGTCGACATCGTGCCCACTAATATGGCTGAGAGATAACTGTCGATGTCCCCAGTGCTTCGATACTACATCCTTCAATCGCATCATCTCCATTAAGAATATGGACGCCAAGCTCAAATCCGTATCTGGCCGATAAATGCAAGTCTGTAAGTTCAAAAACTCTTTACTGTAATTATTTGAATTTTATTTGTGTTTTTACCCGGGACCTTCTTAGAATGATAATTGCTCGATTTTTTTTAAACTTAACTATAAAAATGATTTTACATGAATTGGATTTCGGTATCCTCCTCCTCCTCTTCCTCCTTCTTCTTCTTCATAAACTTCTTCTTCTCCTTAACCTTCTTCTTCTTCTTCTTTTTCCTTCTTCTTCTTCTTCTTCTTCACCTTCTTTCACTTCAGCTTCATCATATTCTTCTATTCCATTACCATCATTACTACTACCAATCCTGCTACTTATAGATTGGTCTACAAAATAATTCCTTTTTCTCATCCTTTTTTTTTCTTTTTCTCTACCTACCAATATTTGGCAGTCTTTTCAAAAGTGTTTTTACACACGTTATTGCACTTGCTATTGCTGCTATTATCATCATCATCATCATTATTATCATCACCATGATAAAAGTTATCATTATTATTATTTTTACTGTGTGTTATGATGTTGGAGCAGTTTTTGTTGACATTATGTTCAACCTCCTAACATGCCTAACAGATAATGGTTTCCATTACAGGGTTTTGTACGCTCAATTCTCCTGTCATAATTCTTTCCTAACTCCTGTACACAGTAAAAACGCGGTTTCAATTATTTATGCACCGCTCTTTTTTAAATATGAACCTTACAGTAGTTGTTTAAATGGTTCAAACAAGTGTTTAAAATCTTAAACAACAAAGTCTAATTTTTAATATCCAATACTGGAAAAGGGTAAGCATGGATGTCTGAACTGTTAAACAACTACCATGACTACTGAAATGTTCATGGTTACACTTCGTAATTCCGAAACACGTAAATTGACTATTCCTCGATGTTCGTTAATCCCAAAAGAAAAAGGGTTCGTTAATCCGAAAAAAATAGGGTTCGTCATTCCAAAGGTTCGTTAGTCCAAAATGAAATAAGGTTTGTTATTCCGAAGGCTTAATCCGAAAACGAAATAAGGTTCCTTATTCCGAAGGTTCGTTAATCCGAAAATAAAATAAGGTCCGTTATTCCGAAGGTTTGTTAATCCGAAAATTGAAATAATCTGTGGCGAAGCCGGGAATACCGGTAGGGAAAGCTTGGTGGAGGGGGTGGCTAGAAACACTTTCATTTTCAATTGTTATGAGGATGGGAAGGCAGGGGCGCGCCGGCCGAACGTATTTTCCAGGGGGGGGGCAAAGCCAAAAACGAGTATATGTCAAAATGGGCCTATTAGTGATATTTTCACCATAAGATAATCATTTGTGTGATGTAGTTTTGTGCTTTGTAGTAAATAAGTTTAGCAAAGCCTTTTTTGAAGTGTTATTTTAAAAGAGATGTGATTCGACATTGTCATGTGAGAATCAAAATATGTTTACTAACTCATGTAGAATTATGACATCATCCGGGCATCTGGAATCATTCTTTTACCCATTCCTTACTTTGGCGCAAATCAAAATTTACATCGCAGTACAGAATACCTTCTAATTATCCAAGCGTTAACACATTAACATGGCTTCAAATTATTCGGGAGAAGATTTATTCCAGGCCATATGTAATAATTATGTGTCCATGACATATTTTTTCCTTAGATTTTCCTTCAAGTTAGTATCGTTATACTCGCAGTTGGGAAATAGGAGGATTAATTTTGAAAAAGGTCGTTTCTCGGTCCTTATGTATAGCCGACATTTGAAAAAAAATATGAGCGCATGTCAGTCTTAATATTTGAATAATATAGGACGAACAGCTTTCATTTTAGAGCACAGCACTGGGCCTATATAATAAAACACAAATCGGGTGAAGTCTAGTGTGCAAATGCCATGAAGATTGAGGTCAATAAACAAGACTTGTATAGATCTTTATTATTCGCGGCATTCATGCGACACTCCTATTTATGAAAGATAAAAGTGGCTGTTCGATAGAAGGACAAACGAAAGAAATGACCTGCAGCATATATTCCGGCAGCCAAACCCTGATTTGGGGGGGGGGGGGTGGGCAAGGTTGCATTGGAATGTCATTTTTTAACTGATTTTGACTGGTGAGACCTTCTATTTGAAGAATCTATATGCTGGAGCTCTGTCAGCATTGAGCAATTTGAGATATACTCAAAATCCAAAATGGCCGCTGGCAGCCATCTTGGATTTTCAGTTTACTCACTTTAGCATACCTAGAATTTTCAAAACTTGGAATATAAAGGTTTTAGGGGGCGGAAATCAAAAATCAGAAGTTATATTGGGGATATAACCATGCTTCGATGTCGAAATATACAAATAGCGGCCATTTTCCATATAAATGTATATATAAAGTTGATGTCTCTGCGCCTTGTAAGAAGCAAGCCGCAACTGAAGAAGTTCATGTAGTACAGACAAGAGCACAGAAGGCAAGACCTGAACCGAGACCTCAACCACTCAAAAGTGCCTTCTCCTGTCACCGCTGATGATCTGCGGACACAGCAAAAGGCTGACCCCACTCTAAGTCAGTACTACAAACTGGCAGAAGACGGCGATCCTAAACTTGGTAAGAATGGATCAGTTTCTACCTTTGTAGTTTCGAAGGGGATCTTGTATCGACATTATCAGTCGCCCCCAGAAGATGGGAACCATACAACTCAACAAGTAGTTCTTCCCAAGAAACTCAGAATTCAAGTAATGAAAATTGCTCATGAGTCTCTCTTTGGTGGACACCAAGGGATAAAGAAAACTAGTGACCGTGTTCACATGAATTTCTACTGGCCTTGAATACAGCGTGATATAACAAGATTTGTACAATCTTGTGACATATGCCAGCGAACGTTTCCTAAGGGCAGAGTTCAAAAGGTTCCTTTGGGAAACATGCCTATCATTGACACACATTTCAAACGGGTAGCTGTTGATATTGTGGGAATCAGGGTACTAATGGTAAATTCGTTTTTCAGAGCAAAAACGGAAGTCAACCTCATGGTTCGGTCTTTTAAAACACAAAAACGAAATCACAACGAGAAAAACCTGTTGTGATTTCGTTTTTGGAGACCAAAAACAGAAGAATGAAATCAGAAATACTTTTGGGCCCTTTCTGATTTCTCATTCTATACTTGTGTTGGTTATATATCAAAAACAAAATCAGAACACGTTTTCCGCTCCGTGATTCTGTTTGAAAAAACGCAGACAGCGAAAACGAAATCGGAAACTCGCTTTCCACTTCCTGCTCTGTGAAGGTCCGAAAACGCTGGAAAAAGCCATGTTAACGTGAATTTTTGTTACACGTGGTCGTAACATGCATGCACTGTACTGCGTGCACGTGTGTATAACGATCGAAAACGTAGAGGGCGCTCTTTAATATACATGAAAGAAAGGACAACTCGGCTCAGAGACGAGCGGAAACCGTATTTCGATACGGCTGCTGGCTGTGCAAAAAACAAAATCACAGAGCAGGAAGTGGAAAGCGAGTTTCCGATTTCGTTTTCGCTGTCTGCGTTTTTCCAAACAGAATCACGAAGCGGAAAGCGTGTTCTGATTTTGTTTTTGATATATAACAAACACAAGTATAGAATGAGAAATCAGAAAGAGCCCAAAAGTATTTCTGATTTCATTCTTCTGTTTTTGATCT
Source organism: Lytechinus pictus (assembly GCF_037042905.1). Classification (NCBI taxonomy): domain Eukaryota; kingdom Metazoa; phylum Echinodermata; class Echinoidea; order Temnopleuroida; family Toxopneustidae; genus Lytechinus; species Lytechinus pictus. The sequence continues at coordinate 70,091,748 of NC_087246.1, forward strand.
CCAAAAACGAAATCACAACAGGTTTTTCTCGTTGTGATTTCGTTTTTGTGTTTTCAAAGACCGAACCATGAGGTTGATTTCCGTTTTTGCTCTGCGATGATCGGGAATGAAAAACGAATTATCCATTAGTACCCTGATTCTTGATGATGCCATACCTGAACTGACTTGAGCAGCTGAGCTTACTATTGGCTCATTGCTAGTGGACTTATGACTTCGTAAAATGCTCAAATCAGAGTTACGAGAGATGTTTTCAGTGGTCCCGTAAAAGGAGATGAAATAGATGGGCTCTATTCAATGCATTATTCAGTAGTCGAGTAAAAGGAGATCAATGCATGGGCTCTATAGAATTGCCTTTTGCTCTTTGTCATAGCAGATACAAAGTTTTGTAGTCTCTCTGTTTACATGGTCTAAAGCCGGTAAAACAAATTGCATCTAACGTTGAAATATTGAAACGTTATTTTTCTTCTTTTTTTAATTCTCAAATGAAAACAATCAGTTGTTTCAAGTATTTTCTTTCAGCATACAGATCTCACCCTGTTTCAACAACTGTCATTGCAAATATGGCAATGTTGTAGTTTACTTCAGGAGGATTAAAGGATTGTTTTGTCACAGTCAAACCATTACTTTAAGAAGTGGATAAACATCTTACCCCTTCCCGTACACTTTAAGTTACTCTAGGATATCTTAAGGAGTAATTATATTATATTGCATCATCAGATTGAAATATGTAAAAACCATACGAACATAAAAAAAGTCATTCCAGAGATATAAGTTGGAAATTATTCAGATGATTAATATGCCTGATCATATACATCACATACATGTACCGAGAACTCAGATATCCTACTTTTTGCACTTAATCTTGATATTTCAATTACTGGCTCATTCAAACTGAAGTCTCAATATTGTTCATTATCCCAATCCTTTCACCTTGTCCGAATAGAAACAGGAAATACTGATAAATAAGTTATCTGAGTCTATATACTTATAAAGGTACTGTAATGCTTTTTCTATGGTGGCCACCTTCTTCATCTATTTTCATCTATTTGTATATTTCGACATCAAATCATAGTCGTATCCTCAAAATAACCACATATTTGACTCTCTGCCCCCTAAAACCATTATATTCCATGTTTTGAAAATTCTAGGTACATAATTAAACGAAATAGTGCATATTCTAGGGTGGCAATCTTGGAAAATGGACGCTGTTTCTATATTTTGAGAGCAAAACATGATCGAATTCCTTAAATACCCTAAGATTTGAATTTTCCACCCCCGAAACCTTCATAATTATATTCCAAGGTTTGAAAATTTTAGGTATCCTATACAGTAAATAAACAATGTAATGCATGTTCCGAGGCGGCCATCTTGAAAAATGGCCACTATTTGTATATTTCGACATCAAAGCATGGTGATATCCACATATAAACCTCAGATTTGGACTCTTCACCCCCTAAAATCAGTATATTCCATGTTTTGAAAATTCTACGTACCCTATACAGGAAATAAAAAGTATAATGCATGTTGTATGGCGGCCATCTTGGAAAATGGTCTCTACATGTATTTGTATATTTCGACATTGAAGCATGGTGATCTCCCCAAATAAACCTCAGATTTGGACTTTACACCCCCCTAAAACCAGTATATTCCATGTTTTGAAAATTCTAGGTACCCTATACAGGAAAGAAACAATATAATGCATGTTATATGGCGGCCATCTTGGAAAATGGCCGCTATTTGTATATTTCGACATCGAAGCATGGTTATATCCCCAAAATAACTTCAGATTTTGATTCTCCGCCCACTAAAACCTTTATATTCCAAGTTTTTAAACTTCTTGATGTGCTTAAGTGAGAAAACAGAAAATCCAAGATGGCTGCCGGTGGCCATTTTGGATTTTCGTATATATCCCAAATTGCTCAATGCTGACAGTGCTCCAGCATGTATATTCTTCAAATAGAAGGTTTCACCAGTCAAAAATCAGTTTTTTTTAAAACTATGACATTCCAATGCAACCTTACCCCCCCCCCCCCCCCCCCCCCTTGGCTGCCGGACTAATAATATGTTTTATTGCTAATAAGTTTTAGTCTCTAATGAAAGAAACCGAAAAGATAGAAATGGGTCTTTTGTCGTTTATCTCTGGAATGCGCTTTAAGTCCTTTCATTATGTAGGAAAATTTTCTCTTTATACTCTAAGGAAATAGAACACCCCCCCCCCCCCCACGATCATGGCATGCATCTCTCGCGTAGCCGGTATGGTATATATCAAGATCTTTGCCATAGCGATCTCTAATTGGCAAAAATGGGTATCAACGTAAGCTGATTTACACAGTAAACAAATTATAAAAATTAACGCTGTTTACTATATGAACCTTACAGTAATTGTTTAAACAGTTTAAACAAGTGTTTAAATCTTAAGCAACAAAGTTTAATTTTCAATATCTAATCTTCAATAAATTAAACATGCATGTTTAAACGGTTAAACAAATACTGTAAGGTTCATATATAACCGCGTTGTATAAAATCTTAAACAGCGTTTTTACTGCATGTGTAAAAACTAAGATTATAACCGTTAGGCCTATTCAAGTAGATTTGTCATTACCTTCATTGATAGACCTACTTGTTTTTATTTATTTTTTCTTAATTCACTGCTTATCGACTCGACATTCCGAACCCCCTATCCCCCTCCTATTTTTTGACCTAACAGCCATCCCTTAACTCAGTGATACAAATATTTGCAATTAATCGTTACACAGACTATTTAACATAATCTCTGTTGCCTGCGCACTTTCTTTAAAATATTTCCCCAAATCCATTTCTAATCCATACATTTCTAATGACATATAGATTCAGATGCTACACTGTTTACAGCAATCGGATCAGGGTGGTGAAAATATCATCGTAGACGGGTTCAAGGTTGCTAACGACCTTCGGGAGACCTCACCAGACTCGTATGATATTCTTACGAAACAAGTCTTGGAATTCTATGATCGAGGAACGGACTCTCTTGGAGAGTTCTTCAACATCTCCCGTAATCATGTAATCAGGTACGTGCCATAATTGACGTGATCGAATGTTTGGGAGATGTTTCGCGAAAATATAGGAGTGATATAATGTCATGATTTAAACACCAACGCACAGCATTGAGCGAGGTGCCACCTGGAAAAACAAACATTTTTAAATGGTCGTTCTAGAGATCAGGACCCCGTCTTACAAAGAAGTAAGATTGATCAAATCAATCACAACTATGGAAGCCAGCAACGTCAAGATCTAAAATACATGTTTGTTCAAATTATTTTCTAGATATGATGTATATTCACATATTCATATTTTTTTTGAAAATTCAGTGTGCTTCTTTTTGTTTACAAAAGACATTGTGCAAATTTCCTGAAGAAAACCAAATTACCCATCCTTTTTCATGATTAACAAAACATGAATAGAGTGTCCCATGTTTAGATATAACATTTATTTTTTCCGCTCGCGCTCGCATCAATTGTTTAGTTTTATACCTATACCGTTTATTTCAAAAGTGCTCAGAATGTCAATCTTTTAGGTCGGAATGTCAACAGAATTTCAGCTCGCGCTTCGCGTTCGCATTATCTAAAAGTTGAAATATGTATTGTCTTGATGGCTAACTGCAAATCGTCCTTCCCTTTGCGATCAAGCCAAAACCCATATAAAAAAATTCTGCTCGCGCTTCGCGTTCGCAGTAATTCTAGTTACACGCATCTTGTTCAGGTGCACAAACATTGCCCAGAATATTCAATTTTCAGGACAAAATACATGAAATTCCAAAAATTTTCAACTCGCGCTTCGCGCTCGCACTATTCAAATAGGTCTTATGAGATTATTACATTTTTTATGTTGTTTTACAAGAACAAAGCTAATGATTGACTGTTAGGACATCGGAGTTTTGCTTCCCCCCCCCCCCAATTTTTCACGACCTATAGAAAATGGGGAAAGGGATAAGTGTGAAACATAGGCCTATAATTTTTCAAATGTTATGTTAAAATCTATCACAAACTTTGATTTTTGTAATTAAAATGTCAAATTTTTTGCTCGCTCGCTCGCAACTTCTTATTAATTTTACGCGATATGCCGTATCGAGCTCCCTCAAACTTTTGGCTCATTACGCCACTGAGACGTCTTCAAAGAAGCAAACAAAAATCAACTTTGAGCGGCCGATAGGAGGAAATATGGGTGAACAAAAAATTCGCCCCCGCCCCCTATTGGCGGGGGCTGGATCCGCCCCTGATATTTACTTTGTTTGAAAAACCATTTTCTTATCCATGTCATAATCTAGCGTTTCGCATATCTCCAGTCAGCGGCCAGAGTACAGCCCCGCCGCGGGCTCAGGCGGGCATAGCTACAGTGATACAGTGATTTGTATTTCTTATAAGGCCCCTTCAGGGGCATGGAAGATACAATATAGTAACAACAAATATAGATATAGATAAAAAAAAAAGTTAAAAGATAACAAAAGGTTAAAATATCAGACTCTTACAACAAACAGGTAAAAGGCAAGAATCGAAAATAAAATATATGGACTAATAACATCAGTGGCGTAACTACGGGAGGCATGGGGGGCACGTGCCCCCCCCCCCCCCCCCCCATCGGCTGGCCAAAAAAAAAAACACAGGGAAAATGAGAAAGAGAATGAGAAAGGAAGAGAAAAGTAGTGGGGAAAGAAGAAATTATGTTCATTACAAATTGCATATTATAATTATGTTATATTACATGAGAAACATTTTTTCATAACTTTAAAACATTATTTGCTCAGGGTCTATGTCTTCATTGTTCCTGGAACTCGCATAGACTGTTTAAAGAGATATATAATCCTGCTGTACTAAAACCTCCAGTTTTTTAATCAATATACTGTACACCAAATACATTTCCTCGTTATTATTATTATTTCATGTAGTGACATTTGCTTCTTTTTCATTACTACTTAAAGTGATTGCCCTTTTTAATATAAAACATTTCCTATCCGTGCTAACATTCGCGTTAGTTGATTGGTGAGATGTCTGCTCTTCATGAATTCCTAAAATCAGAAATGTAATTTTTTCTGATCTTAATATCAAAAATTTTCAGCTCGCGCTCCGCGCTCGCACCATTTGGTTAGTGAAATACGTACGGTCTTAGTGAAAACAAGCCTTAGAATGCCCCTCTTCAGGATTGAATTTCCTAAATTTTCAGCTCGCACTTCGTGCTCGCAGTATTTCATTAGTGAGATGCGTATAATATATTCCCTGTTTGGGGTCAATATATACCAAAAAAATCAGCTCGCGCTTCGCGCTCGCATTGTTTGTTTAGCGAGGCAGGTACGTATCATGATTACAAAAAAATTGCTTATAATGTCCCCTTTTAGGCCTGAATATCAAAAATTTTCAGCTCGCGCTTCGCGCTCGCATTATTTAATCAGTGAGATACATATCCGTTTAATGGCACTGCATGTCCTTAAAATGTTTCTATTAGGTCAGTATACCTGGCAACTGAGCTCCCTCAAAGTGACTCGAAATTTTTGCTGGTGCCCCCCCCCCATGTACGCCACTGAATAACATGGCATAAAAATAGTCTGAACTACGTACGTGTAAATTAATTTTAAAAAGACCAATTCAACGACTGGAAGTGCATGAAAAAAGGAAAGATAACAAAATTATTTGAACTTCGATATGATGACTTAAAAATATTTTGGATAAATTCTTTAAGTGCTTAATAGATTTAACATTGAATAGCTGATTAAACTTAATGACATTAGGTCTACGGTAATAATAAGGCCTAACATACTTCTTACGCTATGATGACCAGTCGTACGAGATGGTTACTGCGAACGCCTAGCGCGAGCAGAAATTTTATTAACTGTTCTCTGGTTCTAGCATTATCGAAAAGGGGCGAAAAGGGACATATTAAGGACTGCTTACAGTTACCCACGAAGACGGTATATATTTCAATAATGCGAGCGCGAAGCGCGAGCAATTTTTTTTATTTTTTTTTTGGGCATTCCGACCTAAAAAAAAGGGTCATTCTAAGCACTTTTTGGATTGATAAATGGGATAGGTATGTAACTAAACAATTGATGCGAGCGCGAAGCGCGAGAGGAGGAAAATTGAGATTTTAGACCTAAAAGCGGGGCCACTCATATATTTTGTAAATCATAAATAGGATATAGTTAATTGGGTATCATTAATAATGCGATCGTGAAGCGTGAGCAAATATTGATATTCTGATGTGAAACTGGATAATTTAAGTACACTTTAAATAAAGAGCATACAGGCTATCGCGCATGTTTTAGATTTAGACCTAGAATCTGGGCATTCTAAATACATGTGTTCAATGGAACGTTATGGAATACACGTAGACAATAGGAACTTGGCAAATCAAACAATGTGACCACGCAGCGTGAGCTTAAAATGCTGATATGTAGACAATAAACTGAACATTTTACAGAGCACTTACATTTGTAAATGAAAAAAATAATGAAAGCTCGATGTTCGAGCTAAAATATGTTTTGTATATTGACTTTAAAACTTGCTCCATATCAGCCAATTGAGCAAGATATGAATCTCATCGAACAGGCAATTCTGGCGCAAAGCGCCAGCAAAATTTTTATGTAGTAACATGAAATATTTTTTTTTGCAAGTCTTTCCCTCACATTATTTCATTCACTCGTTTTCCTCCTCTTATTTTCCTTTTCTTTTTTTTTCTCCTCTCTTTTTTCTTATTTTCCTTTTTTTCTTTTCTTCTTTCTCCTTTTTTTTGCTCTGCCAATTTTTTTCAGGGGGGGGGGCACACCAAATCTCAGGGGGGGGCACATGCCAACCCCCCCCCCCCGTAGTTACGCCACTGCTTGGCAGAGCAAAAAAAAAAAGAAAGGGACAGAAAGAAAGAAAAAAAAAAGAGAGGAGAAAAAAGAAAAGGAAGAAGATGAATTAATAAAATAAGATGAAGGAAAGACTTGGAAAAAAAAATTCATGTCACTATACAAAATTTTCGCTCGCGCTTCGAGCTCGCATTGCCTGTTGGGTGATTAACATGTATTGTTCAATATGGAGGTTAAATATCAAGTTTGGAAGTCAATATACAAAACATATTTTACCTCGGTAATCGAACTTTCATTGTTTTGTGTGATTTAGAAATTGATTTTTAAAAGGTGCTCTGTAAAAATGTCAGTTTTATGGTCTGAATAATCAAATTTTCTGCTTGCGCTGCGCGCTCACGAATTTTTATTTATCAGGTACCTATATTTTCATGTATTCCATAAAGTTTTCAAAATATCCCTTTGCAGATCTGATTGTCGAAACGTATCAACTAGCGCTGCACGCTTGCATTCGATTAGCGAGTATATGTCTCAATATTGATTATAAAACAAACTACTTAAAATCCCCTTTTCATGAGTTAAGCAAAAATTTCGGCTCGCGATTTAATGGTTATAAATATATTAACTGAATAGTGATACATCCTATTCATAATTACAAAAGTGCTTGGCATGAGGAGTGTTCAGGCCATAATATCATCAAATTCCGCTCCCTCATTATGCATTAATAAATAAGATATCCATTTAATAATTAAATTTTCCCTTCGTTTAATCTCGGGCTTAGCAAGAGGAATAGGAAGATATTCATCATTTTCGTATGATAGCATGTTAGGATGTCCCGGTCCTATGTCAAAACTCAACGTAATGATAATAAAAAATATCATCTCTTTATCAAGTGCGATCCATATCCACCTCACAATTTTCTTACAAAGTGCTTGAAATATAGAGCTGAATTTGACCCTTTTTAAGATCGGAATATCAACTATTTTAAGCTCGTGCTTCGCGCTCGCTTTGATTTTCATGATAAAAGATATATTTAGAATGCCTAGATTCTAGGTCTAAATCTGAAACGCGCGCACGCATGTTTATTCAGCTACGCAACTTGTTCTCTATTTAAACATCCAGTTTCAAATCACAGTATCAAAAATTGTCTGCTCGCGCTTTGCGCTCGCATTATTAATGTAGGAAGATCCCATCTTACTCATCCTTTTCATGATTAAAAAAAACATGAATAGAGTGTCCCGTCTTAGGTCTAAATCTCGAATTATTCCGCTCGCACTTCGCGCTCGCATCAATTGTTTAGTTAAATAGCTATTCTCTCTAAGTTACAAAAATTGACTAAAATTTTCAATTCTTAATGTAGAAATGTCAAAATTTGTTCAGCTCGTGCTTCGCGCTCTCATTATTTGTTGAGAAATTCAACTTCTTCATGGCTAAATGCAAGCAGTCCTTCAGGACTTCAGGTACCCTTTCGATCAGTTCGAAACGTATATAAAAATTTCTGCTCGCGCTTTGCGCTCGCATTATTTGATTGTTGAATTATGTAACGTTTTCATGGCTAACTGCAAGCAGTCTTTAACGGGTAGGTCTAAATTTTCGATCAGTTAAAAACGTGTATCAAAAATTTCCGCTCGCGCTTCGCGTTCGTTATTTAGTTGAATACACATCGTTTTCATGATAGCAACTTTGACCAGAATGTTAAAATTTTAGCAAAAAATAGTACGATATAAACAAAAAATGCTCGTGATTCTCGCTCGCATTACATATATATTATATTTTTATGTTGATTTATAAGAATAAAGATAAGAAGTGACTTTCGGACTACCCCTTCAAAGAAACAAACAAAACTCATCTTTGAGCGGCCGATCGGGGAAAATATGACTGAAAATTCCGCCGCCCCCCCCCCTCCCTATTGGCGAAGGCTGGATCCGCCTCTGGAATGGCATGCATGGTGTCCATGAAAGAATTTTGTACACGAAAAGCAGATATATAGGGCCTGTAACACAAAGCCTAGCAATGATTGTAGAACGGTTTTCTACGTTTGGTTCCATTGACTATAATGTACAATCAATGTTAAAATCGGGTGTATGATTAATACCATGGTCACATTTGCTCTACGGCGGCCGTACGTCGAGTCGAAAACAGCCGTTTCAACATTTTTTATACCAACTACATATAGGTGGTTTGAATTAAAATTAATAAAACGGCTGTTGTCGACTCGCCGTACGGCCGCCGTAGAGCAAATGTGACCAAGGTATAATCGTTAACCATTGTGTTACGGGACCCTAATGTCTGCGTCCTCGAGATTGCGAAAGTTCGCTGTTTGTGTCTGATGGACGGACGACATTTGGATTCCTTAGTCTCGCCTCATCACCTCTTGTTGGCAAGACAATAAAGGGAGGAGTCGGAATTACAATCTCAGCACTTGAGATACATCCGATGGCAATTTTCATGAATATCATCGATCTTTATTTTGTATTTTAGGTTGAATGAGAAAAACGAAGTTGCCCAAATTACATTCACTGAACATGGACGAAGTGCCATTGCACGGATGCATGCTGATGACGTCATCAATACATACAAAGCGTTAATGGCGTTCATTGATCTGCTGTACGCACAGGAAAACGTATTTGAATACAAGATGGAAAACGGTAAGATTTAATCTAGGCACGTTTAAAAGCAAACTACTATTAATACAATAGAGTACAGAAATATGAGTCTTCGATTTTCTTTCTTTCTTTTTGTTTTATTTCAGCGGTTTTTGTATACATAATTCGGTAGAGCATGGCGAAGACACCCAAATTTCAGTTGGAATCGGTCCATGGGGGCCCCAAGGTTTGAACTCAAGAATACATAATGTACTATGAAATAGGCAAATAATGCATTGACTCCAACATGTCGAACGGTTCGTATTCTGAAGTCTATAACCCTGCATTAAAATTATTGGAAGCCAAAAATTGTAAAATATTGTTTACATTGTATGTTTCTTATTTTTACTGTGCTCTTTCCTAATTCGTTTATGGTGAAAGCAACTATTGGTCACTCTCACTATGCCATTTCGCCGGATTTTTTTTGGAGAAATTGAAAATTATACATTTTTGGAAAGGTTATTGTATAAGGAATCAGAATAAAAATGTTTCCATTTGCACCGATACCTATATACCCGCCATTTTGGATTTTTTTTTTACAAAATGGCCACCAAAAGCAGGGTTTTCGACAATATCTCGGTTTCTGAGTAACCTAGAATCATGACGCTGGCACCTAAACCACCTATTATGGGATCAAGGAATCTGTTGGCATCAAAATAATCAACTTTAATAAAAAAAGAAAATCATTAATTGTATGATATTTTTTGTCTTATCCTATGTATTGCAGACTCAAACACACATTAAAGTCTAGATTAAACGGTGTTGCAAATTAAGCAACCTGAACACCCGGCCTGAACATAAAACCTTTCAGTAAGGGAAATGTTATTGACTTAAAATTGCAAAAAATAGCACTATAAATAGATTCTTCATTCTAACTATACAATTATTAACTCTCTTGCGAAATTTGATGACTTTTTCATGTATTTTGAGTGAGAGAGGTATAAACTCATTGTAGTAATCTTGGGCGGTCTAAAAATGCCAAATTCTTTTGAATGCGCAATTCTTAGGAGCATCAATTTGGGTGAACTTTGAAGCTCTATAGCAGGGATTCTCAAATGGTGGCGCGCGCGCCACTTGTGGCGCACCGAGCCTTGCGGAGTGGCGCTTGGAAGCCGGTATAAAAAAAATAAAAATAAAGAAAAATTAGGGAGATATAAATGTATCTACCAGTAACCTGGAAATAAGGATTTGCTGATCATTTTAATACAAAGAGAAAACAAAAACTCTTTACTTGACACTTAATTGATTTCCTCAAATTTTGTTCAATTTATCATTCGATAACATCTATTATAGAGGATCGATGTTGTTCTTTTTATTTATTCTATGCGGTACAAAATTTGAAAACCCCGTTTGTAGGATTTCTATTTCAACGGCGAGAAATGTTGCATTTCCAGAGTATCCTTTTTGTTTAAGAGTTCAACATCAAATAATGTGATATCCATAAAGCATCCTGATCATAAAAAAATATGAATTTGGGGCATAACAAGCAGAAAATTTGTTTACGGAGCCGATTAAAATCCGAAGGTGTAAAGTGAAATACATACATGCTCAGATGTGTTGCCTGCCGTGATTGCCTGCATGCACTCTTGCTTAACACGAACTGAATAAATGATACTGCACGTGAGTTGTAGAGGGGCAGTTTGGGCGCTAGTGCAGTGCAACGCCTAATTTTCAGCCCTTGCAAAATCGGGGAACGTAACTTTAGCCACTGGCGTACAGATGGGGGCGGGGATTGGGGGCCCCCAAGTGTTTCACGGCCAAGAAAACAAAAGGAGAAAAGAGGAGAAAAGGAAAGAAAAGGGAAATATTGTATTATCTTAATATTATGTCAAAATATAGATTTTTGAATTGAAAAGTTCAATATTTTTGCTTCAGCTGCCATATCTAGCCCCTCATTTTTTTTACTCATTACGCCACTTGCTTCAGCCAATAGATCTGGTGCAGAACAGTCTGAACTAGTGGTATCATTGGTATGTTGTGAAAAAGTCACTGGTCATTTTTCTTTTAATATTGTGTAGTTTGTTGGCATTTGTATTTCTTCTTTTGATATTAATTAGAGCCCCTCTGGGCAATTTAAAAAGCCTCATATTCCAAAACTTCTTGGGGCTCTGCCCCCTCGACCCCCACGCCACCAGGGGCCTCTGGGCCCCCCATCCGCTGATACATTGCTGGTTTGCGTAATGGATAGTGGAGCATTACAGATTCTCAACAAGAAATGTGGCGCTTCCAAAAAAGTAATTGAGAATGGCTGCTCTATAGCAAATAATCAAGCATATGGACCTATGTTAATTTTTGCATATTTCGAATATTAAGGTTCTAAAGTATCTATGTGCAAAGTTTGGTGAAAATGACATGGATTTCACTTTAACTGTGGAACGTCCTTAAGCAAAACTTTCTTATTGTACATCCGCTTTTGATGAAATTTTCAGTGTTATATTTGTTGCATCTTTCTCTTTTTCTTCAAATCAACTTTTTTGGGCGATGGACTTGTCCTTTTAATTTTTATGGAGCTAGTTCATGAAACTTGGACATAAGAGTATGATTGTTTGCACACATCTTAGATCACATGATCATGGTCAAAGGTCATTTTGGATCAATGGACATAGTATTTTGTTATCATATGAATGTTTTCTTTTGTGAATAATTATTCAATAAAAAAGCTGTTTTCAAAGTCAGCACCAGGACAAATTTCCAATAATTGAATACCCATTGGGTACCCATTGAAACCAATTGACTATTGGTCCCATTTGGAACCAATTGGTCTCGATTGGTCCCCAATTTTGACACCAATTGACTGCAATTGGTGTCCAAATTGAGGACCAATCGGGGAAGCAATGGGAACTTGTCTAATTGGCACAAGTAAAATAAGTAGAATAATATTACTTCAGTAAGACATGAGGAAATTCCACTAATATCTGCTTGTGCTACTGTAGAAGCATACTGTCTGCATATATATTAATTTAAAGGACAGAGATATTGTGCAAAATTTTATTCCATCTGGTGAAGAGCAGTTGTTTGGTCGCCAAATTGAATTCTAATTGGGCCAGTTGAGACCAACTGACGCTACAATAGGACCTCAATAAAAACTGTGGTGTTAAAACTGACACCAATTGGTGTTAATAGAGGACCACACCCTGAGGTGTTAAAATAACACCCTAGAGATTGAACATAACACCAAAGAGTGTAAATGTAACAACCATAGGTGTTGTAATTACACCTATATGTGTAAAACTAGCACCACCAATTTAACACCGGTGTAAAATAACTGGTGTGGTCCTCTATGTACACCGGTTAACACCACAGTTTTTGCTGTGTGGTATCTAATTTGGATCCATCGGACATATTGGAACCCATCGATATCAACTGAACCCAAATTGAAACCAATTGAAAAGGCAATGGATGTGCAACAATTGGAATTTTGTCCTGCACTGCTGCTACATCACTTGTTAATTTATTTGTCTACTCTCTACATCTTTGTATGTTCTTATATTTTTTAAACGTGTATATTTCAGCCACTGGCTGCCAATGATCAGGTATTACCAATTATCCATTACTATACTATAATAACTCTTCTATGATGTGCTATATACTGATCATGATAAGGAAAAGTGGTATTGACTAGCAATTTAGATTTTTTTAAATATATATTTACAATGCTCGCTCACTTTTATCATTCTTACAAAACACCATTATTGTTATATGAGCATTTTTAAGGGGGTGGGCTCATTATCTCTGAATCACATCATTACTTAGTATGTCTTGCTTGAATTATCATCAATACATTTTCGTGTTTTTTTTTTTCATCCCGAAGGAGATATTCTGATCATGGATAATTACCGAGTTTTACATGGACGGAAAGGTTTTACCAATCGACCAGGATCGATCAGACACCTAGAAGGAGGTTATTTAGATTGGGATACGGTATCCTCAAAAATCAGAATTCTTAAGAAAAAACTCGACGCAATGGAACAGTATAGTTCATTGTCAAATTAGGGTAGGCCATACTCTGATATCGAAGGAGAATTACTTACTTAAGTCCCGTGTACAAGCACAGTGTTTTGAGATACAACACGCATGGATTCCATTGAGATAATAGTTTTGAGAAATTTGTAATATGGAACTAAATATTTTTTTAACGGTCAAGCCCACCCCAGATAAAAAAAATACATTTCATCAATAAAGAAAAGCTAAACAAGCATAGAGCTGAAAATGTCATCAAAATCGGATGTAAAATAGTTTTTTTAAAAAAAGTTGGGACGTTTAAAGATCGATTTTAAAAAAAGTTTAAAAATGTACAACCCAGCGATATGCCAATGAGATATTCGATGACATCAATCACAATTTTTTTATTGTATGAATTATACGATGTTTCAATATTTACAGATTTGAAAATCAGGACCTCTTAATTGAATTACAGAAGGGTAAAACAGTAATTCCACATGGGTGTTTAGGGGCAAATGAACCTTTGTTTCACATGAAAATGAGGAGAAAATAAATATTTACAAAACAAATAGCGGGTGATGTCATCGGCCCCATCTTTTGAATACTTATTACAATATCCTAACTCATCTTATTCTACATCCGAATGAATGAAATGTTCAATGTTATGCTTGTTTGATTTTTTTCTCTCTCTTTATTCAAATCAACTTATTTTGTTGGGGGTAGACATGCGATTGAGTTACCTTTGTTTAGTTTTTAATAATTGATATTAGATCATCCAGTTGTATGTTACCTATTTTTTTATTCGGATATCATGGCCCAGTGATGGTGGATTCAGTACTAAACGATATATTTGTTTTAAAGGGTCAAAGTTTTCACATATTCTCTGTCAGACGAGAAATGAATATTGATCAAATGTCACCATAATTTTCAACTTCCCCGTATTAATTATGTTTAAAAACTAAAGCAAAAAAAAAAAAAAAAAACCGGCCACATTTTTTACACACCTTTGAGCTCTCTTAACAACGCTATTTCCACCAGGCGCAGGCCTGCATGGACCTCCTTTTGTGATACTGTACTTTCTTCTCCCCTCCCCCTTCCTGTCATTCTCCACCATCCACTTGCTTGACCAATCAGATGGTCACTCTCCCTCATCTTGTGCCCATTCCTGTGGCATAGCCCCTGACCTTACACACTCGTTCATCTGAAGGTACAGATCGTGTGACAGGAGTTATTAGTCATCGATTAACTTCCACCTCTTCTGAACAATTACTGCCTCCATTCATCCGATAAAAAAAAACACGTACTGCTTGAAAAAAATTGATACACTGCCTTCGGGTTTAACTGCAAAACTATGGCAATAAATATTAGAGTCATCAAGAAGCTTAAAAATTTTCTCCAAGCACAATGCACGATCCATGTTGTATTGTGCAATAATTTTATCATATCTTTAAAGGGATGGTCCAGGCTGGAGATAAATAAATAATGCAAAATTTACAGACTGAGCAAAATGCTGAAAATTTGATCAAAATCGGATAACAAATAACGAAGTTATTTAATTTTAAAGATTTGCATTATTCCGTTGAAACACTTCTAGGCATGTCTTTATCGAGTATTCATTAAGTGGGCTGATGATTTCATTTCCCCATATTTCAGATTTCATATTTATTGCCGCAACTTATTTCATCATAATGGAGGCACATCATTTACACTACGCAACACTACGCCGCCATTTGTTTTGCATACGCTAGTCTACGCAGGTCTACGCAAGTGGGTACGCGGGAGGAACGCAGAAAATTAAACACGTTTAATTTTTTGGCGTACTGTTGGCGTAGAGCCAGAGAACGCAGGACATACGCAAGCCTACGCAACACTACGCAACTGTACGCCACTCCTACGCAACACGACGCCAAAATGCCCCGGTTTCTCAAAACGCCTTTTTTGGAATGGCGTAGTGTTGCGTAGAGTTGCGTATAGACTGACGTAGACTTTCGTAGACTTGCGTAGACCTGGCGTAGAGTTGCGTATAGTTGCTAATTATTGGCGTACTCATGATGGATCCTACTGTTTCTCATCAGGTTTTTGCTGATTGTGCAGTCAGTCACGATAAAAGCTCTGCAATAACCAAATCAGCACTGCACTTAATTTGAATGCTTGATTGTTCTGTCCATATTGATGCAAGATGCCAAAGAATAAGACCAAGAGGGGCAAGAAATCTCCTGTCCTTTCTGTTTCAAGTGACCAAGGTGGAGATTCACCTGCACCACAATCTGAACATAGTGATGCAGCTAGCGATGAAACTCCAAAACAACAAAAGGAAAAGAGTCAGGCAAAACAATCAAGGTATTTTGTAGATCAAAAACAGAAAATTGAAGTCAGAAATACTCGGTGGGCTTTTTCTGATTTCTCATTCTAAATTTGTATTTTTATATATCAAATACAAAATCAGAACACGGTTTCAGCTCTGTGGTTCTGTTTGCAAAAACGAAAAAAGCAAATCGCAACACTCTTTCCGCTCCTTAATTCTGTTTTCGGACAACCTCACCGCAAACATCAAAATTGACGTCGGTTCTCTGATTTCTGATTTGCTTTTCGTTCATCAATATTAAAGAACACCATCTACGTCAACAAAATGTTTAAAGCGCCAAATTTCATAATTATCTTGATAGAATTCAAAGTAAACCAACGTTCTAGCATATATACTGGCAAGCATATTGATGTCGATCTGTATTCATGGTTGGGGCTGCTTTGTTCTCTTGTGAGGGATCTTTTTTGGGGGATATCTTTTATTTCATTTGTTTTTTTTAGTTTGGGCGGAGGTCAGTGGGGGAAAGACACGATAAAAGGGCAAAATAATTTCAAATTAAGTGAGTGATCGAGGGAAGCGAGCGAGCCAAAAATAGCTTCTTAATACATAAATCAATTTGTTATGACGGATTTCGTCATGATGTTTCAAACATATATCATATCATAATCAGTTACAAAAATTTGGTTTATCTATTTAAAAGGCTATTTTTGGCTCGGTCGCTTCCCTCGCTCACAGCATTTTGAAATCAATTTAGCCCTTTATGTCATGTCTTGTCCCGAAAACTTTAGAATGGACTTAACAGACAACTAATTACATTTTTATCCTACTTTACAGCAGTACAGTGTTCCCGACAGCAGCAAAGATTTTTTTATTTATTTATGTATTTATTAAAAGTCAATGCATAACATATAATACACAACATATAAATAAATCTCTAATGTTTAGAAATAAAACAGATCAAAGAAAATTAAAATGTATACATGTAATTGAAATTATTTGAAAAAGGAAAAAAATGATTATAGCAATAATAAAAAGGCAGAGTAAACGACATAAAATAGACAACAGTATATTTAAATTGAATAAACATATGAACTAAGAACCTCGAGAATGAATTACTTCAAAATCTTAAAAGCTTGTTGGGCTCCTGGGGACAGGAGAAAAAGCAATGAGCAGCAGAGAGTTGCTTGAGAAGTTTATAAAGCAGGGAATGATATAGGCCTACTGTATTTTATTTCCGCAAAGATGCCATACGCAGCCGTACGCAACGCTACGTAGACAAGTTACGCAACTCTACGCGACACTATGCTCCCCTACGCAGGGACTACCCCGATGAGTACGCAGCGAATATTCGCGTACTCCCTACGCAACTCTACGTAACTCTACGCAAACTTCGGTGTGAAAGCCCCTTTATTGGCGAAAGATGGATCCGCCCCCTGCCTGTCGTTGCAGAATCCTCAGTGGAAAATTACTTATTTCGCAGTCTTCCGTCGTCGATCACCAACTTCAGGGAGCGTTTCATGAAAGGACTTGTCGGACGTTTTATCCGACAAGTCCTATTTTATCCGACAGTTACTATAGTAACAGTGCTTCTCAACCAATCAGAATCCAGGAAAGTTGTCAGATCTGACAACTTGTCGGACGGAAATATTGATGAAACGTCCCCCAGGGAATGTCTTTACAAATAACACGTCTCTGTGCATGGGTTAAATGTTGCCCCCCCCCCCTGGCGCTACGGTGAAAGCTAGATCTGTCCCTGCCAGTCGTCACATCGAAGCCTCATGCGGTGGAAAGTTACTTATTATACTCATTCATTCTTCATTGGTCACCAACAATATCTTTACAAATGACACGTCTTTGGTGCGACCATCCTGTCTCATCTCAAAATGATTTTGAAAACATAGTAATGCTCTATTGCCATACCTGAGAAGGTCTGATCAGCCTGGATGATCTCGTATAAGCACCTAGCCGATTATAGACGCCCATTATACAGGGTAATTCACCACTTCAACCCCACCCCATACTCAAATGTACATGTATACTTGATATTCATTGTTATTATTATCATTGTTATTATTATTTTTTTTATATCATGATGATGATGATGAAGATGATTATTATCATTATTATTATTATTACTATCATTATTATTATTATCATTATTAATCATTATTATTATTTTCTGATTTCTGCATGTTTAGTATGGAAGTTAGGAAACATGCTCATTTAAAACTGGTCACTTAGTCCAGTACCCGTTTGGTCCAATGCCCGATCAGTCCAATTTCCACTTGGTCCAATGCCCATTTGGTCTAATGTGTAAAAATACATGCAATATGTAGTAATAACAGGTGTGCACCCCTCGATCCCCCTCCGGCTCCTGCCTCTCATACACCCCCCGGCCTGACCCCCCCCCCCCCCCACACACACCTTCACCCCTTTCGTGACAGATATATCAATGCACAATAATTCTCTCTTCAGATCTCAAAATTGAAAATTTGATTGTTTTCATAAAGTTATTTCTCGCTTGCCATTTGTTTTGAATGCAAAAAAAGAACAAACAAACAAAAAAAGAACAAAAAAAGGTTACGATTCTATGCATTACAAACACATAGATAATAATAATTCCATGTCCAAAATTAACTGACGCCTTCGGCAAGAGAGAGAGAGATAGAGGGCTATAAATAATTTAAAAAAAACACGTTACACTATGACCCTACGTTAAACATCGATTTGACGCGCCCCCTTAGGTTAAGGTCAAATCATAATTCCCATCTTATTTCCCACCTCTCCGTCTTTCTTCCTCTTTTCCTGTCTTCTTAGCGTCCCCTTTACCTAGCCAGGGGACACTTTCCAAAAAGCACCACCTATACGCGAATGATTGGGGGGAGGGGGCCTAGTTTCAGTGATCTTCTATTCCACTGACGTAATTAAAGGAGAATGAAACCCTTGAAACCAGCTGAATCCATATCAAAGAGAAAAATCAAAGAAACATATTGTTGAAAGTTTGAGGAAGATTGAATGAATAATGAGAAAGTTATGAGCATTTGAATGTCGAGATCACTAATGCCATGTAGATCCTCCCATTGGCAATGCGACCAAGATCTGTGATGTCACACACGTACAACTCCCTCATTACTTTAGTACTTATTTAACTTATATTCTCACTTTTAGAGAGTCTATAACAAGGTGAGGTGTTCTCTTTATGAGAGGACAAGTACAGAGGTTTCACAACATTATATCATTGATGAATCGTTTGTCATATGATTAGAATGAGCAAAAAGAGATGTTTTGGGGTATATTTTCAGTGTCCAAAAGGGGAGAGTTGTTCATCTGTGACATCATAGATCTTGGTCGCATTGCCAATGGGAGGATCTCCATAGCATTAGTGATCTCGACATTCAAATGCTCATAACTCTTCTATTGCTAGTCCTATTTTACTCAAACTTTTGTTGATCTCATTCTTTGATTTTTCTGCTTTCACAAAAGCTAACTTGCTCCAAGAGTTTCATTCTCCTTTAAGAAAAAGATGAAGGGGCTGATTTTTTTAATCAATATGGTGCACTTTTTCTGTTACATTGTAAGGCAGCAAATACTATGGAATAACAGTTTTCTCCACACAAACGCACAAAACCAGTGTGTTTATCCTCAGCACCAATATTCAAGTAGAACCCCAACATAACCGTCAAGTTGGGTATGAAAGCAATTTTTTTGCTGGAAGTTGTATAGGGTGTCTACTTCAAGAATCCGACGGGTGCCACCTGGGCACCCTTGGCCATTTTTTTTATTGACGTCATAGGCCACGCCCAACTTTTTCTCATACCTCTTAATGTGAATCGCTACGCATTTAAAACGTGTCCAGGGCCATTAAATGTCATTTTAGGTCATAAAAGGTCAAATTGGGTCACAAATGTACGTAATGCAACAATGTGGAATATAAATCATGTTCGGGAATACAAACAAATTGGGCATTATTTATGTAGGCCTATTGCGTTATGCTGAGGATTTGCAGATTAATAATCTGACGAAGGTTACTTTGGCAACCTTGGGCGAAGTCATTTACTGACATTATAAACCACACCATCCTTTTTCACATAGGTCAACCTCTTAATTATGGCTAGTGTAAAAAATAAACATATCATGTATGGTATCAAATTAAAGCTTATGGAAAATGGAATGTATACATTTAAAGGTTAGAGAAAAAAATGAAGTACAAAGGTGACCTTTAGGTCATTTACACGTACGAAAAGTTGATGATTGCGCGAGTTAAACAGGACTTTAAACAAAACGTTTACTATATAATTATGTATCAAATCATTTCATATGATTCCAAATAATCTACACCCATGGGTGTCGATCAGTATTCTTGGTTGGGGGGGATGATGACACAAAAGTTCTTGTGGATGGGGATCTTTCAACATTACCCCCACTAAAATCACAAGTTAGGACATTTGGGAGTGATTGATATGCATGGTGTTCTTGGAAATTCCTTCATTGTTGTAGTGTACTGTACTTATATAATTTTTTTTTAAATTCAATTTGTGTTACAAGTAAGCCTATTCTAAACTCATACGAAAGAAAAAATGACAAACATTATCTGGAACATGTACATAGTGATCTGTTGATTGAGCATGATGTATACACAGGGGCATCGATCCATTTTTCAGATTGGGGGGGGGCAAAATCATGAATCAACGTTCCAAAGACGCTCGATCATATAAAACGAACAAACTCACCCACACACCCCTACACCCCCACACATAGGCCTATATTTTATATATATATATATATGAATCATGAGAAAGAGACACATATCTCAACCTCACCAACAATGCGAGCGCGAAGCGCGAGCTGAAAATTTTTAGTATGACATGAAAACAGGAAAAATGTACCTGTTTAGGTTTGCTTGTAGTAACTAATGAGGAGCATAGATACATGTATCTCACTAGAGAGCGAGCTAAAATTTCTTTATATTCTGACGTGAAAGCTTGATATTCTAAGCACTTTTGGTACCAATGATTAAGATGGGTATCTAGAAGAACAATAGATGCGAGCGCAAAGCGTCAGCTGAAAATTTTAATATTTCGATCTGGACAAAAAGACAATTTAATGGACGCTTTTAATAAAGAACAAGATATATATCCAACAAAAGATTATTGCAAATCGAAGCGGGAGTTCTTTTGAGGTATAGAACTGAAAACGAGACATTCTATTCACCTATTTAATCATGAAAAGTATGGGGTTTCGGTACAGAAATGATGCGAGCGCGAAGCGCGAGTTGAAAAATTTTATATTCCGATCTGAAAAGCAGACATTTTGAGCACGATTTTAGATCAAAATCGAGTTGGTATCTTAATCTCACTTGCTGGTTTCAGTGTAGCATTACAATCTTATTTCATTTTTAGTTGCACATGCGGAAATAGCGCGTTTTCGCCCAGCGTCGTACGACGCTATCTACGACGTAGAACGATCTCTTGGTTCGTGCGTCCGTCGCGCTCAACTCTCGCTTGTAAGCAGTTTCGCAAATCGCTGAACGCGGCCGGATCGACCGGCTGGCATGGCTGGCATGTAATGTTGACACGCCAACATATGCATTGTATATGTTCCTACTATGTGCACACAACTGGCAGTGCCATGTGTCTTGCAGTCGCGTCGTCGACCGAGCCATGCAACGGCTTTTCAATCATATTTCAATAATCATACTCGTTTAAACTTCTACTGTAACATTTTGAAATTATACTTAGCTTGATTTTAGTATAATTGAAATGGTACTCACCGAAAAACTCGCATTCGAGTCCATGTTTTGAAGCTTTCAGCTATCAGTGTAGTCAGAGTAGAGTACAACATGTGCATGCACGCGATGGGCGAATGTGTTTACATCGGCTCAGCTTGCTCGCTCTACAAGCGATATGATTGGCTGTTGACGGCTGTTGACAAATCCTACGTTCTAATGCGGACGCCCGCTAATTTGCGGAAGAACCGTCCGTGATTTGAGCTCAAGAACGCTCGGGCCTCTGTTTCCATGGAAGTTGGCGATTTTTGCACACGACCCTTACGTTCTACGTCGTACGACGCTGGGCGAAAACGCGCTATTATTGGGAGGGGGGCAAAACGATATGTTCCCCCCAAATATTTTCATTGGTGGGGCTATTACTCTAATAGCTATATGGTCATTCCTTAGACGATTTATCTTGCCACCCTTTTACTCCCGTTTGTTTTTCCACCCTTTTGAATTAATTGATTTATTAAAATCAATTCATTCACCACTGGTGGGATGGAACACCCTATCAACAAAAGTTGTTTTTCGTTGGGGTCCTTTTATGTCATGTGTTAAAAAATATCATATACATAAACATTTCATTCTTTTTCATCTTGAACTTCCACCCATCTGTTTAATAGTCCTGAAAAAGAATGTTTTCATTTAATAACAATATACACAAATTGCGAGGGAAACAAACTGATTGATGGCATACTATAATCATCACTATAATCATCATGATCAAACTTTTCATTTTTTCATCATCATCATTATTATAATTTTTCTACCCTAAATTATTGGGGGGGATGATAATACAGGCCATCCCCCCCACTTGAAATATTGGGGGGGATATATCCCCCCCATCCCCCCCCCCCCCCCGTGATCGACACCCATGACTACACCTGCAATTTAACATTTTACACCATGTCTGGTTATATTCCTCTTACAACTACATTCTGTACCATACCTCTTCGACCAGATGCTCATAGGATTCCCCTTCACCAACAATCTCAACTAGATGCCTCTGCTCTGCCAGAGCTGTGTTACTTAGATTCACACTTGCAGTATGAACTATGAAATATATGATTCGACGGCCGACCAACAACAACTTGAAAGCTATAGAACAGGGTGACGCTGACTTTTATGGTGGCCCTGAAGGGACATCGCAAATAGACCAAATCGCGAATATTCACGACGAAATTGGCGACGAAATTCACGACGTCGCCAATTTCGTCGTGAATTTCGTCGTCAATTTGAATATTCACGACGAAATTGGCGACGAAATTCACGACATCGTGAATTTCGTCGCAAATTTCGTCGCGAATTATTCACGACGAAATTCACGACGTCGTGAATTTCGTCGCCAATTTCGTCATGAATTTGTTTTGCTTGCCTGGGCGGTATGTATGGTGGCCCTGAAGGGACATCGCAAATAGACCAAATCGCGAATATTCACGACGAAATTCACGACGGAATTGGCGACGTCGTGAATTCCGTCGCCAATTTCGTCGTGAATATTCGCGATTTGGTCTATTTGCGATGTCCCTTCAGGGCCACCATACTCACCTCTCAAAAACTTAAATTGGAAGGCTAATTCGTGCCCATAGCAGCCTAATTTTATACCCTTCATTTAAAGGACAAGTCCACCCAAACAAAAAGTTGATTCGAATAAAAAGAGAAAAATCCAACAAGCATAACAATAAAAATTTCATCGAAATCGGATGTAAAATAAGAAAGTTACGACATTTTAAAGTTTCGCTTAATTTCACAAAACAGTTATATGCAAATGAGACTATGACGTCATCCACTCACTATTTCTTTTGTATTTTATCATATGAAATATTCTAATTTTCTTCTCATTGTCAAGTGATACAACGATTAATTCCTCCCTGAACATGTGGAATTAGCATTGTTTAATACTATATGGTTCAGTCAAGTTGGTCCTTATTGTCAAATCTATACAAAATGAAATATTGTATAATTCAAACAATAAAAAACAAAAGAAAAAGTGAGTGATGGACATCATCGACTGACTCACCTAGTTGTGCATATCACTGTTTTGTGAAAAATAAGCGAAACTTTAAAATGTCATAACTTTCTTATTTTACATCCGATTTTGATGAAATTTTCTCAATTTATTCAAGTCAGCATTTTCCTGGGTTGGACTTGACCTCTAAGTGGACAGTGCTCATTCAAGCATGAATAGTTTCCCAACTTTTTGTGTCATTTGAACGTTGACATTATTGACTTTCCAGATATATAAGTCTCTTCCCAATTGGATTTATTTTTTTATTTGGCAGCCATTTTAAAAGTGTATAGTTTTTTTAGACGCATCTAATGTTATTTAGATGCCTTGTTCACCGGCAAAGGTGCCGCGGCTGGGATCGCTCCGCGGACTTCCATGTGTCTCGTCAGGCGCCGCAGACCTCCCGTCCACGGCACCTCGAAACACATACACACCCGCACCACAATCATCCAACACACGCACCTCGCAATCATATAATACTCACATACATTGAAATAATATCTATCACAAATACTTATTATAATATTTCGATGATAGATATACTCCATCACTTTTCACCCCTTTAATATTAATCATTCATTGTGTTTCATTTTAAAAAGGGAATCCATGAAATTTATGCCCCATGACACATCGGGGAAACTGCTCACATATAAAGTCACAAATAACACACACATAACTATCTTATACTGTAATAAATTTTCATCAAATCGTCACCAATATTTTCTATTTTCTATTCCGCTTTTATTAAAACCAACTAACCATTAGGGTGAACTTCCCCTTCAACATTAATTAGAGCCGGGTTATTTGGACCCAAGCACCTCACAGCCGGGGGGGGGGGGTGGGGTGGATTTCACTCCCCCCGAGATCTCGGCCGCCGATCACGCGAGCGCCGCGAAAATTTGCAGAGCGGTAGTGTGTGATGGAATCTACAAGGATGCACGGTTAATATTTCATAAAAAGGGATTTTGTCTATAAACTAATTATGCTAATTTATGCGTAAAATAGAGAATTTTCTTTAATTAACTAAATACAACCCAAACAGCTAATTTTCTATTCGCATACTCTCTGTAGGATTCAGATCAAACGTATCTAAAAAAAATAAATCAGTATCGCAATTTTTTATTATTTATTTCATCGTTTTCTTAATTTCTTGTGTATTCTACTGTTTTTCAATTGTTTTTTTTTTTTATGGAAATGTTTGCCGAATTAACTTAACCGATAAGAAACAAGGCAAATTCAATTGATTTTAATCAGTAAAACTAGAAGTAATGATACATCCATGAATTAAGGCTAAAAACACAATTTTCAATGGAACTGTAAATAAATTTACGTTTTTGAGCAATTTTTGGTCTGAATTATGCACTTACATATAGTTGCGTAATTTCGTAACTGCGTACTCAGGCGTCGCGAAATTTGTCTTAAAAGTTGCGCGAGACTAGAAAGCAAAAAGTCAGCGAGCGGTGCGGTCGAAAAATTCGCACGGCAGATTTATCGTGAAAAATTTCGAGGAGGGGGGGGGGAATTCCGCCCCCAGGCCTTTTAGGGTTAAGTGTCTTTGCAGGTAAACGTTTAAGCATACGACATGTAAAGAATGACGGACCCTCGGGGGGGGGGGGTTACACACGTATAACATGGCAGAGGTAAAAATGGCAAATGCAAAAATGGCAGAGGTAAAAATGGCAGAGGTAAACATGGTAGAGATAAAAATGGCAGAGGTAAAAACGACAGAGGTAAAAATAGCAGAGGTAAAAATGGCAGAGGTAAAAATCCCGAAGGTGAAAATGGCAGAGGTATAAATGGAAGATGTAATAATGGCAGAGGCAAATATGGCAGAGGTACACTATTAGAAAAAAAACCAGAAGATTTTACAAAAGAAAAATGAAAAAAAAAAAATTTACAGAAAAAAATAACCAAATCATTCTTTAAATTAAGATTTTCTACAATTTTACAGACCAGTTCTGTTATTAAAATAGGGAAAACAGTTTTATTACAATAAATTTGTTAGGTTACGCACACCAAAAAAGTAATTTTATTTTACACAAATGCATGTAAGATTTCATAATACTATCGAGACTCTGCTGCAGGATTTTTTTTTAAGTAGAAATGTTGTAACAGTGTAAAAATGACGTAGTTAAAAATGGCAAAGGTAAAGATGACAGAGGCAAAAATGAAAGAGATATGGGGTGGTGGTTTGTTAAAAAACCAAGAAAAAAGTTTTCACTCCAAAATGAAAGGGGATTTCGTTCAGAAGAGGGAAAATGACCAAAAAAGAATTTATTCCAACTAAATGAAATTCATTTAGGTCAGAAAAATACAACAAAAATAATAATTAAATAAAAAAACTTTTTCTTCTGTCCAAAAATAACATACAATTGTGTAAAATCTCTACATTTTAGCATACCAACCAGATTTCCTGGGGTGCTGGCTTATGGTGTACAAAATACCCAAGAGCACTCCCGCCTCCAAGGGTTATGATCATCAAGGCCTTTATATTCAATATCATATTCGATGCAGTAAAGGTCCAGGGTCTTCTTTTATTTAAACTATCTGAACCAGACTCATAATCGATCCCAAATTGGCTTACCGGGCAAAACAAGATTATTGTTGATTTTCATAAGTTACAAATGCAGTGACGAACCTGGGAATGCATGCTTATTGTCATTCAAATATTTAAAAAGAATAGTACAGATGACATACAAATAAGGACAAAATATTCAACCACAGTCGTTCATGACAATTTCAACGGATAAGCTTTCCACCTCTATACACTCAATGTTTTTCCCTGCCCCAAACTCTCTCTTTCTCTCCACCTCTCTCATGTCTCTTTCTCCTTTGTTATCGGTAAAACTGGCAAAGCTTTAGATCAAAATAACCAATGAGACAAAAAGGAATGTTAGAAAAAGACGACTGAGAACAGTGCAGTTTCATTTTGCTTCTGATAAATTGAATGAAAAAATATCTGGCCTTTGATTTCTTTTTCAGAAGCCCTCACGGTACACCTCCAGCGAATTCATTAATAACATTGTTAGACCGATGAAGACATAATAATATGATGAAATGCATAACCGTGACATGCACTTCTTAGTAAATCTATGTACATGCGGGGGCTTTTTGACAATTTATTGCATGGAGGTTTAAGACTGGGCATGGCCATATGTGCCTCTGTCATTTTTAATTAATCTGTCATTTTTACCTCTGGCATTAACACCTCTGCCATTTTTACCTATGCCAATATTACCCGTGCCATTTTGACCTCTGCCATTATTACCTCTGCAATTTTTACCTCTGCCATTATTACCCTTGCCATTTTTACCTCTGCCATTATTACCTCTGCCATGTTTACCTCTTCTATTTTTACCTCTGCCATTATTATCTCTGCCATTTTTACCTCTGCTATTATCTATTACCCCTGCTAATTTTATCTCTGCCATTACTACCCCTGCTATTTGTACCTCTGCCATTATTACCTCTGCCACGTCTGCCATGTTTATCTCTGCCATGTTTACCTCTGCCATTTTTACACCGAACGCAATTAATCGCCACAGTTTTTATGGGTAGGATTTTAGTCTTTCAAAATTTAGGGCCGCACACCCCTACCCTTTCCAAATCGGAGAGCCCCCCCCCCCCCCGGCGAGTAGTAGAGATAACTAACCTATTAGCCGAGTCCCCCCCCCCCCCCGATCGCGAGTAGTAGAGATAACTAACCTAGTAGCCGGGTCCCCCCCCCCGATGGCGAGTATTAGAGATAACTAATCTATTAGCCGAGTCTCCCACCCCCTCCCTCCCAGATGGCGAGTAGTAGAAATAACTAAGCTATTAGCCGATAATTAAATATCAGCAATTTGTGGTTTTCCCTACATGTTTTTTTAAGAAATGATATAAACCTAACATGGGTAGCATATTGTTTTATAATTCGAAGTTAAGCGATTTGTTATCTAATTCTACCTAGACCCACTCTATACAATAACTATAATCATCATTTTAAAAATTACTTGTACCTTAAGTTTGCTTTTACATATCATTGAAAGATCGGCAAGTTCCCAAATATATATTTTTTCGAATGATGTATTCACCGTGCGTGCATTGTTTTGAGAAAAAAGTTTGTCAAACTGTCTACAAAATTACAATATTATCATAGTGCACGTCTTATCTATCTCTTAAGTATTTTCAATCAAACATGATTTGATTTTTTCCATCAAACACACTAAACTTGCATTATATTGAATTTGTGCACACTTTGCAACGTCAACAATTTTCCTGATAGAATATAAAAATAATTGGCGACAAAAAATCATAGCTCCTTAAAATACATCTCATTTGCATTCAAAACGTACCTTGATAATCATGTTTTTTCTTTTTTCTTTTTTGTTACCTTTACATGTTTCTTATGCCTATTATTGTCATTGTTATAACTTGTTATATTTCTTCTATGCCCCCAGGAGGGGCCGTCAAAGAAATAAAATCATTTTTATTGTCATTAATAGGACCACCCATCACTGAACACCATGTTTTTGAAAATATTGTCCAAAAATGCACTTAGTTTACTTTTATGCTCAGCACAGTAGACGCACTGAAAAATGGAAAATGTCTAATAATCTGTTTTCGTATTTATCTAAATCTGTTTCAAACACATTGGGTAATTTCAAATTGAACGTATAAAAAGTGGAAATCTGACAACTCTATTCCTGAAGATATAATACACATTATTCATAAAGCGGAGTAGTGCTTTAAAGGTTGAAGACGGAGAATGGGGGGGGGGGGGGCTATTGTAACAGTTTCAAAAATTGCTGTGCCCCTAAATTAACGGATGTTTGTATAAATGCATCCCTCTTTATCCATAAAGCCCCTCCTATGGCAGTGATGAGAAAAGATCCCCCAACGTATTTCAGAAACCCACTCAATGAAGGAAGATGCTTCTTTACCAAAGGTTCCTCAAATGGACGAGCCGGCATGTCCTGAAAACAGATAAGATATCAAAAACAATAATAACACAACGATGATGGTATACTTGTACTTCCTCCACCACAACATTGACTGTAACACAAATTTAATGTAAAATATGAAAAGTACTGCGGTCACAAAAAAGCAATTCTTTAAACTGGAACTACGGATTATCATCCGTGGCGGCACCAGGATTTTCAATCTAGGTGGCAAATGGAGGGGGGGGGGCATCGGAACATGAGGGGGGGGGGGCAATGGCGGACACGAATTTTTTTGCCTGTTTCACTAAATCTAGCATGGTGCGAGAGCTAAAATTTTAAATATAGATCTATCAACTTAAAAGGGAACTGTTAATGACCGTTTTCAGTTGCTGGTAAAGATACCGCACCAAATACATGCCAGCGCGAAGTGCAAGCTGATTTTTCTTAATATCCTGAAATGATATCTAGAGGTTACAAGTACTTTTTGTACCCACGGAAGTAAACAAACAATCGGTACAAGCGTGTGAGCTGAAGACTTTTAATATTCAGCACTTTTTTTGTAGAATTATGAACATGCAGGATGCGTATCTTGCTTTAAAAAATAATGAAAACTTATATTGACTTGAACACTGGATTTGTAACTTATATTCACAAATAATCGAGTGTATTGGACCCAAACAATTGTATTTTTGACTGAAATTTTCACTAAGCGTCGGGTAATTTGGACCAGACCTTTCCGAATTTAGGGGGACCTGTTACACCCACAAATGTAATAGCGCTCACAAATTTAACCCAATATGATAGCACATGCCCTGTTATCCTATTGAACACATCATTTGTTTATCTGAATCAAGAGCCACTGCGAAATTTTAAAATTTTATATGACCTGATTGGGAGCTAACAGTGACAGGATGACAAAATTTTCAAAATTTGAATCGTGAAAAATGCTTCTCTGGAGCGATTAAAACTTGAGTAAGGTGTTTATGATAACATTGACTCTACATTTATTTTTCAGTTTTCAGAATTTTATCACACTGAATTATACTACTAGAAAATTGTTACTACTAGCCACTACTAACAGCCACTACTACGAGTACTTCTACTACTACTACTACTACTACTACTACTACTACTACTACTACTAATACTACTACTACTACTACTACTATACTACTACTACTACTACTACTAATAATAATAATAATAATATTAATAATAATATTACTGCCATTGGTACATTCTAAATGACAAATTACAAGGGAACCCTTTAAGTATACTTACTCGGATTGTAAATTTTGTATAGAATAACATAGATAATTACAATGGCAGTATTTTTTTTAAACCATACAAAACAACGTTTGGTTAAGATTCCCTTTGTAACTAACTTTCTTTGGTATTTAAGTGATGGAATAAATTTTAGCCTCACCTGAGCCTCTGGTTCCTCCTGCCATATTTCATCCTTATTGATCTTACCCATTGCATACAGTATCTAGTGATAGAGGAGGAGAGAGGGGAGTGGGAGAGAGAGAGAGAGAGAGTGAAAGATAAATGGATCGAATGTCAGTAAGTCACATTTATCAAAATGACCCCTAGATCGATCAAAGCTGACAGACCTACGGTGAATGGCATACCATTGATCAGTTTGAAGTCAGCTTTGTTGGTGAGACTATGACGCTGGAATTGCCCATTACTTTATAATGGAATACTCCTATTTTCACGATCTTAGCAAAAACAAAATACATAGACTGTGAGAATTCACTGGAACCGTAAGCTTGAAATTGAATGAATCAATGAGTTACAATAACTTCGAAATAAAAGATTGAGGTATAATGAAAATTTATGAAGGACAAATTAATATGTCGCTCGTTTTTATATAAGCTACCTCTCTTGCAGCCCTCTCTCCTGCCTGGACAGCCCCGTCCATGTATCCAGACCACTTAGTAGCTGTCTCGGTGCCAGCAAAGAAAATACGACCAATTGGCTCTCGAATAACTCTGTTGTCAATAAAAAGAAGATAAATATTTCATTTGTTGATTAGTTGTAAAGGAAAATAAAAATTATTTTGAAAAAAACATGTCGCTGTCACACTAACGTAACTGATTCTAAAACGACCAATCGTATGCCATTCAAAAGAATGCACTGACTTTGTTTGGTCTTGCATTTGTTTTATTGGTGTGACATAGACTCAGAGACGGCGCCAAGATATTTCGAAAAAAATGGTGGAAAGTCAACGACGGATGACGTTATTTCACTCTGAACTTAATAACAGGGGTATTGTATCAACCCAAACTCTTTTCTTTAAATGTTCTCTCTATCTTCCTTCTTCCCTTTTCCAATCCCGTTTTTTCTTCAACCTCTTTGTTTTAATACTTGAATATTTTAATACTTGAAAAAAAATATAAGAGACGGTAGCCGTCTCTGGTACTGCTGCCCGTGGAGCTGCCCTGTGATTTCGATACGCCGCCTATTGTGCGGAATATTGTATTTTTAATGCTGCGCTCTCCAAATTATTCATGCGCGTAGGAATAATTCCCTAATAAGAAGTTTCAGCGTCGGATCTACTTGAAATAATGGTTGACATTAAAAAAAAAAAGGGAATCCGCTTTGCGGTGACAATCCTTTTCCTGTAATTTTTTTTATGTTATCATGATTGGCAGTAAATCATTTTGGCTTAGAATGGCATTCTTAGCACACTTTATCTAGGATTCATGTAAAAAAAGTAATCCCCACATATTGTGTCTTATGTTAGGAAAAATGTAGGGCCTTATTATACGATATGGCATGAATGCAAAAGAAAACAATCAAATCAAGGTAAATCAAAATATTGTACAGCCTCCTGTGAGTGACTGATTGTGAGAAGAAACAAATAGCTTTCTGCTTACAATGACATTAAACTTAATTCTTGTCGTTGTGAAACATCAAAGAAATGTTTTTACCTGCAGTATTTGGTGATAACTCCAGGTGGTGTGTAGCCGACATAACCCCCTCCTATAAAAGGTTCTTCCATCCAGTTCTTCTCAACATAGTAAACAGGCTACAGCAACAAAAACTTGATGTAAGTGGACATGCAGTAATATAACAATGGTTATAATTTAGATTCGCCATTGATAGATAGGTAAAAAAGTTTCAATCGATTTCAATTAAAAAATGCTCTTTATTGATGATGATAATAATTATAGCATTTTGAGGCGCCGATTATCTAGTTGCCTAATCAATGGAGCACTATATATTTCCCCGGCTTTAGCTCCAGCTGCTAAATGTGCTTGGTGCATTCAAGGAATTAATCCTGCCAGATACCCATTCTCCTCACCTGGGTTGAGTGTAGCACAATGTGGGTAAATTTCTTGCTGAAGGCAAACACGCCATGGTTGGGATTCGAACCCACTAGCCCACGATACCCCCTCTGAAAATATGTTTATAACTGTCGCACATGAACAAACGACTGGAGCTGGAAAATTCATGTTTACAAGTTTATATTGACACAATAAATTACATAGTAAAAAATACAAAGTAAGTGCATTAAAAAGGCTATACATTTAAAAGCTAATGCATTTTTTTTTATTTATGTATCTATTAAAAGTCAATACATAACATATGATACACAATTACATAAACAAATCTCCGAAGAATAGGAGTAAAACAGATTATATATATATATATATATATATACACATATATATACACACACGTAATTTAAATTATTTGAAACAGAAAAAAAGCTAATGCAATTTTTGGTGAAAGCCTATTAATGGTACTTTTGAAAATGGCTGACTTAAAGGAGAGGAGACTGGCACTTTGTGCTAAACTTTAGTGACAAAAAGACTGTAAGGAGGAGGGGGGGGGGTAGGGTTAAATCGTCCATTCTCTTTCATATTCTACACTCATCTTTTGTTGGGTGTGTCATCCAAAAAAGGCAATGGACCGTTTTTAAATCTTGTTGTTCTTGTTTGACATTGTTGATAGTTGTTTTAACAGCAAGAGATAATAGGTGTTTCTATGTTTTCCCCCTTGTTAATCATGTTTCACACAGAGAATGATTTGAAAGTGATTTTGCAAAACTTTTTTTTTTACAAAGCGCCTATCTTCTCTCCTCAAGTGTTGGTAAATTACATACCTGACATGCATTTGTGTATGTGATGTTATAATGTTCTAAGATAATTTTACATACTCTCCGTTGTGTATTCTTTCAATAATATTATTATGTTTGATGTAAGATTACTATTGAACATTGGGGCATAATATTGCAAAAATTGGTCGTATATAACCCATATATATTGTCACTAAATCCTTAAATGGTAAAATGAACTTTTTCAGTTTCCTTGATGTATACAATTTTCTATTGCATCACGTGATAGTAGGGCGATGTTTTGTTCATCGACCACACAAGAAAATTTATAGTGTTTGCAAGAGTTTCATTTTCAAATGTCAATTGAATTATTCTCGACCACTTTACTTTGTTCTGTTGGAAATGAAATAAAATAAATAAAATTTAATTGAAATAGGGTTAGCTCAATGGGCGATTCCATACGTGTCGTACGGGAAATTTCGACAACAAAAAATCTATTCATTCGAGAACAATTGCTTGGAGTCGTTTGACATTCTCTCCTAATTTATCTGATTCAGATATAAAGAATCAAGCGTTATGGAATAACTCATTGATCAAAATAGATAAGAAAGTTATATAAACAACTTTGGCTTAAAAATGGGATCACCAATATTAAATATTTTATGGATGAAAATAATTTTATAATTTTACAATTTTCTCTCACATACAACTTTTAAAAAAATACAAAATCAATTGTAATTCTCTTGAATGTAATTCATTGATTTCTGCAATACTAAATAAATGGAAACATATTCGTCAACATCTTATTGAGAGTAGACAGCTCAAGAAGATTTGTTGTATAATTTAAATAATGTTTTCAAGGTATGCAAGTTTATCCATAGAATTTCTGTTGAAAAAATCTTAAAGTCCCCGACTTCGCAAATAAAATGGCATCCATTTTAAATGAACCGGTTAATAATTGGAATTGACAGTACATGATTCCCTTTAAATGCCGTCTTTCAACAAAACACCGCTACTTTCAATATAAACTTTTCAATCGGATAATTGGGGTGAACAAACATCTTTACGATATTGGCGTGTCTGAATCTAATTTATGTACATTCTGTCTCTGTTGAAAGTATTTCGCATCTGTTTTCTTAGCTACAGATCTGAGATGTAAGGGGGCATGAGTATGAACGAGCAAAGCAAGTGAGCAACATAAATCCCTTTTTATGAAGAGTGTGTTTTTCATAAATGTAGGGAGCATTTCATTAGACTTGTATGCTTTATCTGACAAAGTCTCTTTTATCCGACAGTCACCATGGAAACAGCCGGGCACTTGTGCCTCTCAATCAAAGGTAAAACCGAGGAAAATGTCCGGCCTGACATCTTGTTAGATGACAAATGTTGATGAAACGCTCCCCAGGATAAAGGGTTTTTTCTTTAAAAAAGTTGATTTTGGTACAAAATGTTTCATGTCCAAAAAATAAGGAAAAGTAAAACGGAATCCCCTCTGCAACCAAACGATTTTTTTTTCGTATAACAAGGCAATAAAACAAATCATAGAATGTTAATAGATATCACCAAATGTCAATTATCTGTAGGAATATCTCTCACACTGTATTAGTACAAACTTTTTTAAATTTTAAAAACAATATAAAAACGCAATGTGATTTCTCACCTTTAGAGCTTCATCGGTTTTGAAAATTACTGCATACCTCTGAGCTATGAGATCTCTCCTAAATTATGAAATTGAAAATAATAATAATGAAAATAAGCTATATTCATGTCTATTTTCTGGCACCTACACCAGCAGTGACTACATTGAGTATCCCTGTATCAATGGAGAAACGTGTAAATTAGGTTTAATTCTTTGATATGTTCTTTTCCTTCTCTAGTTTTCCTCTAAAACTATTTTTTCTTTTTTGATCGCGTAATAATAATGATAAATTATATTGGTGTTGAGAATGATAAACGATAATGATAGCAGGGGTGATGGACAGAACTGAAGATAAAAAAATAAGTAAACGCTTCGAGAAAAAAAAAAGGATGAAAGACAACAATATTTTAAAGTGAAGGCACCAACTTTTTTTATTTCGTTTTATATATTTATGAACAAGAGTAAATATATTATCAGTATTTTTTATATTCATTTTTGATAAATGGTTTACCTCTGTTCTTTCGTAAGATGACAGTGGTCCTTCGCGCCATCGCCGGACATGAATCTAGAATTTAAATACAAGTTAATCATCTTCAAAAATTGTATAATTTATTCAATTTCAAATCATTTATCAACTTTGACAGTATAATGACGGATGCAACAACATCAATGCGGTAATTGGTGAGAGTGGCAACAATAATAATGACTGTTTGTTTTTGTATATCACCTTGAAAATAGGAAGCTTCATCAAGAAAATTAACTTATTCCGGGCAGACGTTTGTTAATTTCGTCTCTGGTAAATATGTTTTTAATTGATTTCTGTATTTCATCGCCATTTGAAATCAAGATTGAAATTAAAATGGAGTCCAATAAGAGACTAGATTTTAATTCGTCATGCGGACGAATTAGGTGGTCTGTCCTTATTCTCGCCATCATGATCACTATTACCATGTTCAAGCAGATCAATATGATCTTCATGATGACAACGGAATGTTCATTATGGATGGAATACTTGTGAAAGACGGGAGATGATAAAGCACTGTGAAAAGGGTCTCTTTGATATATGAAAATACATGTGATATGAAAAAAGTAATTATAATCTGTTTAATCTTGCTAAATTTTAACTTTCATACCTTTTACTTATCATAATGGATCATGTACGAGGTGGTAAAAAGAAAGAAAAAATGAAAAAAAAAATTATCTTGTTCACCCCCAGGACTCGAACCTGCGCCCCCGTGAACTCAAGTCAAGTGCGTTATCCATTGAGCCACGATATTCCCCATAGAGATTACACGTTCCCGTAGAGATTACACGTAAGCAACTTTGAGAATTACAAATCCAATTTTGCAAGCGAAAAACGGGCATGATCCTGGCATCCGATCGAAAAGACAGGTTGACACTTTCGAAGGCTTAGAATCTCAGCTACAACATACTAAAAGCTCAGGAAAAACTGACAAGAGGAAATGGAGATATGGCTCACGAAATAGAGGAATGTAGAATCTAGTTTTGAGAAAAAGTCATGTCCCATAGAGATTACACGTAAAATGAGGAAAAATGACATGCCTCTTTTCATCGCAATTTTACACCATGATGCGTTTTTCGAAATGAAAATTCATGCCTATTTACGAGAAAGAGTACATTCTAAACCACAACATATCGAAATTTGGGCAAAAAATGATCAATATTCACGGAGTTATGATCAAATTTGCATAAATTTGATGATGTCATTTTTGAAAAAATGAAATTTTCAGTTTAGGCGCAATTTTGATGACGTCATGATCAAATTGAGGGACATTGGTGACATGAAATCAAATCTACAAGTCATACTCTATCGATATATGAAAAAAAAATTGGGGTCAACGGACTATTTAAAGAGGTAATAGTGAATTTTCAATTGCCCCTTTTTTTGGCCATATATGGCCTGTAGTGAGAGCTCGCGCGCACACGTGCTGCAAAGTTTAACAGGTGATAATTTCGTTATTACTTGTCGTAGAAGGTTGATCAATGTATCAAATTGTTCAAAATTATATTATCGGTGCATTGATATAAAAAAAATTGGCGATTCTATGTTGGAAGATGCAATTACGCGCGAAAACGCGCGCGCATGTGTGCGCGCGCGTTTTTTTGCAAAATGCTTAAAATGGCCTGAAACGTATGGAAAATTAATTTGGAACGAATTTGAGCATTTTAAAATTTTAATGCGCACGTACGTGCGCGTCGAGGTGCGCGCGCGGAATTTGATGAAATTTTTAGTTGACCGTTGACCTGAAGTTGATGTATACCAAATATAGTTGATTTTTGATGACTCGTTATCGAGATATGATAATGACCTGATTTTTACAAAATGGCGCCTTGATGACGTCACGATGACCTAATGACCTTGAAAAAAGGAGGACACACTTCCGAAAGCTTAGAATCTCAGCTACATCATACCAAAAGCTTAGGAATAACTAACAAGAAAAAATGGAGATATAGCTCACGAAATAGAGGAATGTAGAATCTAGTTTTGAGAAAAAGTCATGTCCCATAGAGATTACACGTAAAATGAGGAAAAATGACATGCCTCTTTTCATCGCAATTTTACACCATGATGCGTTTCTCAAAATGAAAATTCATGTTAACTGACGAGAAAGAGTACATTCTAAACTACAACATATCGTAATCTGGGCGAAAAATAATCAATATTCACGGAGTTATGATCAAATTTGCATAAATTTGATGACGTCATTTTTGAAAAAATGAAATTTTCAGTTTAGGCGCAATTTTGATGACGTCATGATCAAATTGAGGGACAATGGTGACATGAAATCAAATCTACAACTCATACTCTATCGATATATGAAAAAAAAATTGGGGTCAATGGACTATTTAAAGAGCTACAGTGAATTTTCAATAGACATGTTTTTGCCCATATATGGCCTGTAGTGAGAGCTCGCGCGCACACGTGCTGCAAAGTTTAACGGGTGATAATTTCGTTATTACTTGTCGCAGAAGGTTGATCAAGGTATCAAATTGTTCAGAATTATATTATCGGTGCATTGATATAAAAAAATTTGGCGATTCTATGTTGGAAGATGCAATTACGCGCGAAAACGCGCGCGCATGTGCGTGCGCGCGTTTTTTTGCAAAACGCTTAAAATGGCCTGAAACGTATGGAAAATTAATTTGGAACGAATTTGAGCATTTTAAAATTTTAATGCGCGCGTACGTGCGCGTCGAGGTGCGCGCGCGAAATTTGATGGAATTTTTAGTTGACCGTTGACCTGAAATTGATGTATACCAAATATAGTTGATTTTTGATCACTCGTTATCGAGATATGATAATGACCTGATTTTTACAAAATGGCGCCTGGATGACGTCACGATGACCTAATGACCTTGAAAAAGTTGATTTTACTAGAAATCATAGGGCTTAAGGACTGACAGAAATTTGAAGGAAATTGATCATGT
The DNA here is from genome assembly GCF_037042905.1 of Lytechinus pictus. Lineage (NCBI taxonomy): Eukaryota > Metazoa > Echinodermata > Echinoidea > Temnopleuroida > Toxopneustidae > Lytechinus > Lytechinus pictus. Next base: position 70,129,312 of record NC_087246.1, read on the forward strand.
CAATTTCGAATGAACGTGTGTACAAAAAAGTGTACGGAAGAAATAAAAATAAACTAGATTTTAATTCGTCATGCGGACGAATTAGGTGGTCTGTCCTTATTCTCGCCATCATGATCACTATTACCATGTTCAAGCAGATCAATATGATCTTCATGATGACAACGGAATGTTCATTATGGATGGAATACTTGTGAAAGACGGGAGATGATAAAGCACTGTGAAAAGGGTCTCTTTGATATATGAAAATACATGTGATATGAAAAAAGTAATTATAATCTGTTTAATCTTGCTAAATTTTAACTTTCATACCTTTAAATTATCATAAAGGATCATGTACGAGGTGGTAAAAAGAAAAAAAAAAGAAAAAAAAATCATCTTGTTCACCCCCAGGACTCGAACCTGCGCCCCCGAGAACTCAAGTCAAGTGTGTTATCCATTGAGCCACGATATTCCCCATAGAGATTAAAAAACGGGCATGATCCTGACATCTGATCGAAAAATAGAGGGCACACTTCCGAAAGCTTAGAATCTCAGCTACATCATACCAAAAGCTCAGGGATAACTAACAAGAAAAAATGGAGATATAGCTCACGAAATAGAGGAATGTAGAATCTAGTTTTGAGAAAAAGTCATGTCCCATAGAGATTACACGTAAAATGAGGAAAAATGACATGCCTCTTTTCATCGCAATTTTACACCATGATGCGTTTTTCAAAATGAAAATTCATGTAAACTGACGAGAAAGAGTACATTCTAAACTACAACATATCGAAATCTGGGCGACAAATGATCAATATTCACGGAGTTATGATCAAATTTGCATAAATTTGATGACGTCATTTTTGAAAAAATGAAATTTTCAGTTTAGGCGCAATTTTGATGACGTCATGATCAAATTGAGGGACAATGGTGACATGAAATCAAATTTACAACTCATACTCTATCGATATATGAAAAAAAATTGGGGGTCAACGGACTATTTAAAGAGCTACAGTGAATTTTTAATAGGCATGTTTTTGCCCGTATATGGCCTATAGTAAGAGCTCGCGCGCACACGTGCTGCAAAGTTTAACGGGTGTTAATTTCGTTATTAATGGTCGTAGAAGGTTGATCAAGGTATCAAATTGCTCAGAATTATATTATCAATGCAACGATATAAAAAAAACGGCGTTTCTGCGTTTCTTTGAAGGCGTTACGCGCGGAAACGCGCGCGCATACCTGTGCGTGCGCAAATTTTTGAAATGCTTAAAATGACCTGAAACGTACTTTACTTTGGTCAAAAAGTGATTTTGAGCATTTTAAAAATTTGACGAGCGCGTACGCGCGCGTCGTGACCTCCAGGTGACCTTTGATGACATGACCTGTTGACCCTTGACCTGAAGTTGATGTGATGTTAATTTGATCGATTTTTGATAATTGATAATGGAGATATGATCGACAATGTGATTTTACAAAATGGCGCCTGGATGACGTCATCATGACCTGATGACCTTGAAAAAGTTGATTTTACTTGAAATCATACGGCTTGATGACTGACAGAAATTTGAAGGAAATTGACCATGTCGATTTCGAGTGAACGTGTGTACAAAAAAGTGTACGGAAGAAATAAAAATAAACTAGATTTTAATTCGTCATGCGGACGAATTAGGTGGTCTGTCCTTATTCTCGCCATCATGATCACTATAACCATGTTCAAGCAGATCAATATGATCTTCATGATGACAACGGAATGTTCATTTTGGATGGGATACTTGTGAAAGACGGGAGATGATAAAGCACTGTGAAAAGGGTCTCTTTGATATATGAAAATACATGTGATATGAAAAAAGTAATTATAATCTGTTTAATGTTGCTAAATTTTAACTTTCATACCTTTTAATTATCATAAAGGATCAGGTACGAGGTGGTAAAAAGAGAAAAAAAATGAAAAAAAAAATCATCTTGTTCACCCCCAGGACTCGAACCTGCGCCCCCGCGAACTCAAGTCAAGTGCGTTATCTATTGAGCCACGATATTCCCCATATAGATTACACGTTCCCATAGAGATTACATGTGAGCAAATTTCAGAATTACAAATCCAATTTTGCAAGCGAAAAACGGGCATGATCCTGGCATCTGATCGAAAAATGGAGGGCACACTTCCGAAAGCTTAGAATCGCAGCTACATCATACCAAAAGCTCAGGGATAACTAACAAGAAAAAATGGAGATATAGCTCACGAAATAGAGGAATGTAGAATCTAGTTTTGAGAAAAAGTCATGTCCCATAGAGATTACACGTAAAATGAGGAAAAATGACATGCCTCTTTTCATCGCAATTTTACACCATGATGCCTTTTTCAAAATGAAAATTCATGTTAACTGTCGAGAAAGAGTACATTCTAAACTACAACATATCGAAATCTGGGCGAAAAATAATCAATATTCACGGAGTTGTGATCAAATTTGCATAAATTTGATGACGTCATTTTTGAAAAAATGAAATTTTCAGTTTAGGCGCAATTTTGATGACGTCATGATCAAATTGAGGGACAATGGTGACATGAAATCAAATCTACAACTCATACTCTATCGATATATGAAAAAAAAATTGGGGTCAACGGACTTTTTAAAGAGCTACAGTGAATTTTCAATAGACATGTTTTTTCCCATATATGGCCTATAGTAAGAGCTCGCGCGCACACGTGCTGCAAACTTTAACGGGTGTTAATTTCGTTATTAATGGTCGTAGAAGGTTGATCAAGGTATCAAATTGCTCAGAATTATATTATCAATGCAATGATATAGAAAAAACGGCGTTTCTGCGTTGCGTTGAAGGCGTTACGCGCGGAAACGCGCGCGCATACCTGTGCGTGCGCAAATTTTTAAAATGCTTAAAATGACCTGAAACGTACTTTACTTTAGTCAAAAAGTGATTTTGAGCATTTTAAATTTTTGACGAGCGCGTACGCGCGCGTCGTGACCTCCAGGTGACCTTTGATGACATGACCTGTTGACCCTTGACCTGAAGTTGATGTGATGTTAATTTGATCGATTTTTGATAATTGATAATGGAGATATGATCGACAATGTGATTTTACAAAATGGCGTCTGGATGACGTCACGATGACGTGATGACCTTGAAAAAGTTGATTTTACTAGAAATCATAGAGCTTGATGACTGACAGAAATTTGAAGGAAATTAACCATGTCGATTTCGAATGAACGCGTGTACAAAAAAGTGTACGGAAGAAATAAAAATAAATAAATAAAGAATAAATAAAGAAAGAAAATTCTGGCGAAATCAATAGGTGATCTGTCGTTGACAGACCACCTAATAAAGAATAATAAATAAAGAAAGAAAATTCTGGCGAAATCAATAGGTGATCTGTCGTTGACAGACCACCTAATAAAGAAGAACGTGGTGGAGAAATATAATAAATATTTTTTTTAATACCAACCCAACTAGAGCATGCCAATTTTCAATTGTTGCCTTGCCATCGTATCGTATTTCTGATATTATGCCATCGGCCAAAACTGAGCCGGAGAAACCTGAAATGAAAAAATGTCGATGGAACCATGGTAATAAAACGTATATGAATTCATCAAAATAAAAAATGAGAGTGATAATTAAGAGAATTAATAATAAGAACAAAAATAATTACATTGATGATGATAATAATAATGATATTAATAATAATAATAATGATAATAATCCAAATAATATATAAGATTAAAAGAAGAACGTTTCATTTACCCAGTGTAGCGACTTTAGTTTGGAAGCGGCTCGTACTGTAAGATGTAATGCCCTACACATAAATGATGTAACATTTATACCATACATGGAAACGAATTGTCCACACAATCAAATGTCATTAAAATTATATTTACCGGAGTCTTTCCAAAATGGGCGTTCATAATATATGGTAGTCTTGATCACAGCCCCCATTGGGTAGCGTTGGTCAAGCTGAAATGAGAATAACAAAATAATATTCATACATTTAGGCAATTGTTTGTCAAATTGTCAGTATTTCTTTGCGCAGCTAACAATACAGTACCTTATAGGCGTAGAAGGTACTCACTGTTTGCAGTCGTGCAGGGGTGCTGTTTGTGGTATTCTCCACAGGCAGCACCCCTGGAAATCTAGTAGGTATGCTAAATATCAAACATGTAACCCACATGACCTACAATTTGCAATGATAACCTATTTTATTTTTATTTTTTTGCTTTGTCAAGTTTTTTATTTTTCAAAGCTCACCATCATTTGGTAGCAAAGAGCCCCCCCCCCTTTTTTTTTTTCAAATTTCACCCAGCACCCCTGTTTATAAATAGTTCCGAGGGCCCTGCTTTTATTGGCTCCTTAATCTTTTTTTCTCTATCTAATATTTTTTCATTGTGCCCTAAGCACTCCGCAGAGTGGATGCGGCTCATTATAAAATCTATCTATTATTAATCAACATGTTGTATAAGATTTGTTTATTCATTTGAACAAAACGTTTTAGTTTCAAATAAAAATTATGTTTGTTAGTTTTTTTTTTTTTTTTTTTTTTTTTTTGGGGGGGGGGGGAGGGTTATACTTTTGATCATACTAACTATCAAATAATCTCACCTGATTTCTCAGAGCTGGTAGTTTAGGTGTGAAGTTGATCTTAGTTAGCATGGCAGGAGGAAGAGCTGCTATTATATATTTTGCCTGAAGTGAATAAAAATGAAACCACTTATATACATATATATTACGACTCAAATGCATTAAGTACTACACACCTAAATAATCAAACTTGAAAAAAAAAATGCTGATATAATAATGGTATCTTATCAATTACACAACTGAAAGGTGAAAATACATTCTCGAGTGTAGTTCCTATTTACATTATATTATTGTGATATGAATAAGGTTGGAGTCTCACGTTTCAAGTCGGGTACCAATCATCATGATATTGTCACATATGCAAAGAAACATTTTGAGAAGAAAACACGTGGACAAATGATATGCCATTGCTCGCCGTTTAATTCCGTACGAGGCATCAAAACACAGAGGCAATATGCCTAAATAACATAAGAGGTGATAAACCTCAAAACAGTCTGAACAATGTCGTAAGACATAACGAAAAACTACATCTGTGGCATCCTATTAATCTTACTGAAAGATATGGTCACGTGATCGCCAGGAAGGGTAGTAACTCCTCCCTGGGAATGTTGATCACGTGACCCACCCGCAGGATAGTAGTTCCCACGGGTGTTTCCCTAAATCTTGGTAAACAACATCTTTGGAGCATATACTTTGATATCAATATTGGTGATCTGTCAGGTTTCAAACAAATTGTTTCTGAACAAAAACCTTCCACCCAATTAATAATTTTTTTTTTTTTTTTTTTTTTTTTTTTTGCCCCGTCATAAGTCGCATGATTCTGGAGCATACATGAACTTGTCATGCTTGCAAATAAAGCTACCTAATATATTGGCATGGAGCTGCATTAAACACTTAACCTCACATGAATGGATGCAAAATGCCTATAAAAGGACGTTCCTTCTAGGGTAAACTAAAGCAACTTCTAGTTGATATAATCATCTCAGGACTAAATGCATATAAGATGGAGGATACTGAGCACAATGGCCTGGATAAGGCATTACACACCATTTACAAACATTATCATGCAGCCCTTACAGCAAAACCTTCCAAAGACCATCAGTATCCTTTCAAAGAGTATAAACAAAACAGTATATTTTGCTCTCCTGTCTTAATTATCGTCCTTTCTTTCCCAGTTCGTTTTCGGTTCTCAAATTTATGCACGTCACCACAGGGACAGCCCCGTCTTGCGATTTCTGATCAACTAAGCAATTCCAAGAGTAAATAATGTATTGTACAACTACAATAAACAGGCTTTACCAAGCTGATTTATTCGAAAGAACTGGTTTGTCATAATTGACCTATACACTCTCCCGTGCAGTCCCTGCTTCTCACCCCTAAAATATGAAGAATAAAAAAATTGTTCGTCTATCTATTCATTCTATTCAGTTGTTCTTTCTTTCTTTTTACTTCCAAGTGTTATTATCCTCAATCCAGACACGTGCATATCATTATTGATAATAGCAAGGTAGTACTGTTGACGGTGCCCTTCACAAAGCCCGTAAAATGAAGTATGTACATAAACGACTAGAAACAATAAACGTAATAACACTAAGATACATTACAAAAGAAAAAAACCTTGCCAGAAGCCTCGAGTTCTCAAAATGTTTCTCAAGCTCGTCTCCTCTCCATATCTAAACAAATCCTGCTTCCCTTGCTGCAGTTCTGAAACTGTCAATGAGAATGTCTGAACCCGAATCAGAGAGGTGCACTCTATCTCTATTGAAGAGGCTGTGGATTGTGGGGTCAAATTCATGTTTGATGATGGTGGTATCCGACATCCTGGCTAGTTTCCTCCTAGCGTATTTGTTAAGAGACTTACGAACTCCATCCAAGGCCTCCTGTGAATTAGAGCCTTGCTTGCGACCATAGTAGAAGAGCCGCGGTAAAATACCAGACCAGGTGATATGGGTGTGCGGCATTCTCGTGCGTAGATCTTGGATGGCTGTGTCAATTGCCATCCTGCACCGGCAGACATCATACTGTCCGATGTCATTTGATCCTAAGTGGACAATAGCTAATGCAGGAGGAGTGCCGCATCTCAGCCGGTTAGAGACCATCCTGGGGAGATCCTGGAGCGTGGTGCCGCCTTGCTAATGCCAGCGGACCACGATACCTCGCTCTCCAAATTGCTGATAGTTGCGTTGTGAAGCTCGTTCTTTTGCTCTTCTGACCAGGCTATCCCCTACAATCCAGATCCAGTTTCCAGTCCCCTCTGCAATAAAAAAATGAGAGTTCCCGGAAGTAACATGTTTACACATGTACACATGCCCAGTGCACTGACATCTTTCTTGTCATATTACATTTATAGCTGATTGGCTATTATCTCTGTTATTGTACTTTGACAACTGATTGTAGTTAAGTTGATAAGTAGGTTAGGATGCATGATGTAAAGAGCTTTGAGAAAGTTTGAAAGGCACTATATGAATATTGAATTATTACTCATTATTGTCATCATGAACTTGGATATCCGTTCACACGCAAAGGGTAATTACAAATATGCACCCTATGCAGTATCCAATTGTCTACATTGTTATTAGCCGGCTAGATATATCTTTATTATTATTGTGTTACTTCTGCTTACATACATGTTTAGACAAATTACAAATGTGCTCCCCATGTAGAAACCCACTACTCGGCTAACTGGATTCTACCTTTATTATTATTGTACAGTTATGAATAAATGTAATAATACGTTGATGAAACTGCGACCAAGTATAGCGAATTATAAGTATGCTTCCTGAGTAGTAACCACAGGAACCATCCATAATTGTTTGCCCATAGCTTACATAACCTTCCCACATAGTTAGCTGTGGTAGTTACAATGTCGCAATAGGTCACCTTATGTAACATAGATAGGCATCACTACGCCATCTACCCATGGTCATAATTTGCTCGGGAGGTATACCCTTTAGGGCTGCCATTGTGGCTGCCCCAATGCGAAAGGAGTGTGTTCCATATTGGTTAGCCCCGACCCCCGACACAAACAGTGCTTTCTTCAATACTGCATTGAACTGATACCTGGAAAGGGGGGAGCCATTCATATAGCAGAAAAGTGGCCCTCTCCCTTTAGGCCGTACCCGTAAGTACGTCTCCATAGCCTTGACAGGGCATGTGCCCTCTGTCTTATTTTCTTTGATTTTAAGCTTGGTACCCCTCCCGTATTGGTCTGTCTTTGAAAATCTAATCTGTACCAACATGAATTGTGAATTTTCTTCCTGACCCCATTGGATATCATCTATAGCCAATATCTTCCTCCCATCATCACTCTGACTCTGAACCGTGAATTCTCCAACCCTCAAGAAGCCAAAGAAAGCCAACAAAAATGCCGCTTGAAACATTATTGACTCATACCTCGAGATTTGCAGCCGGCACGCCTGGGCGTTTGCCCTCTTTGTTTACCCACTGTTGATGAATGGGGGCAGGGCCTAGTCTGCAGGCACAGACCCTGATTGGAACTTTGATCAATAAGTGTGCCTCCACGCAAAGACTAGCACATACAAAACTTGCTGTTCCAATACAGGGTCTGCATAATCTTCCAAAAATCATTTCTCACGCTCCAAATCTGGCCCCACCTCCTTCTTTCAGAGTCACTTTCCATTGGCTAGTAAACATTGTCAATCAGCCTCCCAGGGGAACTGCTACCAGTGGCCAGTGAGAAGATAACTGATAACTCAGATAAGATTTAGCCAGTAGTTAATCCAACATAAACAATGTCCCATGCCCAGAAAACCCTCCAGGGATCTTGTGGTCTACATCCAAATGCAGAAATGAAATGGTCATTACTAGGGCCTATAGGAAATAGTCACATATCCCTGCTAGAACAAATCTTCCAGTCCTAAGCAGGGAAGTACAGGTAAGCTATAGTATAAAAATGTCTATTTCTTGTATTGGCCCATTATAGTTTGTTTTTTTATATCTTTCTGTTGGGTCATTTTTTTACTTTATATAGGTTGGAACTTCCTTCATGTATTTTATTAGCCCTATAATATATTATGAATATATCTAAGGATCAAGGACAAGTTCACCCAACAAAGAAGTTGATTTGAATAAAAAAAGGAAAATCCAACATTTTATAACACTGAAAATGTCCTCAAAATCGAATGTTAAATAAGAAAGTTTAATCACATTTCAAAGTTTCACATACAGTTTTCCACATCCTGGTCCGATTTACAAATGAGGAGACTATCCACTTTTTTGCATTTGATTATGTGAAATATTCTAATTTTCTCCTCATGTCAAATGAAACAACGACCAATTCCTCCCTGAACATGTTGAATCAGCTTGTTTATTACTATGGTTCAGTTAACTTGGTCCTTATTGCACAATTTAAACAATAACAAACAAATGAAATAGTGAGTTAGGGTTATAAACTGTCTCGTTTGCATCCCAGGTGTGCATGTCACATCACTGTTTTGTGAAAAATAAGCGAAACTTTAAAATATCATACATTTCTTATTTTACGTCCGATTTTGATGAAATTTTCAGCCTAGCTAGTTTGATTTTCCTCTATTTATTCAAATAAAAAAATTATAGGGTGGACTTGACCTTTAAGATTTCATATAATTTGCACGAAGTCCATTTCTCTTTGGCTCTCATTTTTCTTCCCTATTCTCCACATTTATTTGATTCTATCTCATTACTCCTTAATCACTTTTCTTTTTTCTAGTTAAATATTATTACATCTTTAATTCCAATCTGTCATTGCAGCCAGGGCTGTTGGCAACAGAAAACTGTGTGCAGGTTATGAATAGTAAAATTAAATTCAAGTACTTAAAAAAAACAGTGAAGACTTTATATTCACAACTTAAAATGGCATGTAAAATGAGAAAGACAATGATGTCCCTCATTTTATACTTTTTCTTTCTTCTTCTTTCATTAAAAAATAGTTTTAACGATATTTCAATGTTTACAGATTTGACATAAAAGACCAACTTGACTGAACATATTAAATGTTAGTACCATGGCAATGCCACATGTTTAGAAGAGAAAATTTTGCTTCACGTGACGATGAGGAGAAATTTGAAACATCAATATTCAATATATTAAAATACCAAAAAAAATAGTGAGTGATGTCGTCAGTCCCCTCATTTGCAGTGGCGTACTGTGGGTCACGGCATTGGGGGGGGGGGGACCAGCAAAAATGCTGAGCCACTTAGTGAGCGCGCTTCGTATGTATCTAACTGATCAAATAATGCGAGCGCGAAGCGCGAGCTGAAAATGTTGGATATTCAGACCTAAAAAGGGACTCAAATTTTTGTAATCATTATACGTACCTGTCTCACTAAACAATGCGAGCGGGAAGCGCGAGCTGAAATTTTTGTATATATTGAACTCAAACAGGGAGATTTTAAGGACTATATTTTAGGAATCCATTAAGAGTATACATATCTTACCATAGTCATCTAATGCGAGTGCCAAGCTCTTGCTGATTTTGTTAGTATTGCATCTAAACGCATTAAGCACTTGTCATGCTTGTAGTAATTGTAATCATCATTATACGCATCTCACTAATCAAATATTGCGAGCGCGAAAGGCGAAATGAAAATTTTGGATATTCAGACCTAAAAATGGACATTATAATCAAATTTGTGTAATCATTATACGAAGAGCGAGCTGAAAATTTTTTATATTCAGATCAGAAAAAGGGACATTTTAAGGACTGATTCTATAGAAACTCATGGAGGGCAGTTATACCTCACCAATCCACTAATTGCGAACGTAAGCACGGACAGGAAATGTTTTATATTAAGACCTTAAAATTGGGCAATCGCTTTAAGTAGTCATGAAAAAGAAGCATACTATTGTGCATAAAACAATATCTCGAAGTGCGAAAAAATATATTTGGTGTATATTGACTTGAAAACGGGAGGTTTCAGTACAACAGGATTAGATATCTTCTTAAACAGACAATGCGAGCACCAGGAACAATGAAGACATAGGCCCTGAGTTAATGTTTCATAAAGTTATGAAAAATATATTTCTTATGTAATATAACATAACATAATTATAATTTAACAAAACATCATAATGAACAATAATTTCTTCTTTCCCAGTACGTTTCTCTTCCTTTCTCCCTCTTTTTCTCCTTTTCCCCGTTTTTTTTTTTTTTTTTTTTTTTTTTTTTTGGGGGGGGGGTCAGCCGATTGGGGGGCACGTGCCCCCCCCCCTCCCGTAGTTACGCCACTGCCGACCAGGATGTTCACATAATTGTTGTGAAATACATCACAACTCCCTGGTGAAATGAAGCAAACATGTAAATTGTTATCACTTTCTTTTTTTCAGCGTTATGCTTGTGGGATTTTTCTCTTTTTACTCAAATCAACTTTGCTTATAATAAAATATTGCACACGCACATCGATTAGGATGAAAATAAGGTACCAGTAATAAAGAAAATAAAAAATAAAGTTATAATGTAGGCAGTGGAAGCATGGGCGGGGCATAAGGATGAGTCTACACTAAATTTCTGGTGGGGACATCCCTCCCAAACAAAAAGGAAACCTAAATGAATAAGAAAAAATGGGGGAAAGTCACGGGTGAAAAAGAAGAGAAAGGAGCCCCTGGTGAAGAAAGGATGTAAAAGACGGTTAACATTATAACTCTACCCGCTTTGCCGGGGGGGGGGCAGTCAAATGTACTACTGTACACATGACCAAATTATTTCCAACCCCCCTATAAACGAGTTTTCTTCTGTGTTGAAAATAACCCGCTAAACAAGTTTTTCGCGGGCTTCATTTTGCACATTTTGGCCCCTAAACGAGTTGTCGCCAGAATATGACACCTAAACAAGTTTTGTCTCAGGCCCAAACACTTTTCAGAAAGGAGGAGGAAAAGCCCCGAGGAAAAAACATACCCTAAACGCGTTTGGCTAGTCTAAAAAAAACTTTGGAAAAAACATACCCTAAATAGACTCTACGTTTGACCCTGCGATTGACCATTGACCAGTCTTTCAAAACCACCCCTTTTTTTGAAAATTTGTATTTTTGATACCCTAAACAAGTGCATGCGCGGTCCGCGTCCAAAACTTTAAAAAATGCACCCCTTTAAACTATTTTCTTTTTTTTGGTTACGCATGTGTACAGCAATATATTTAACTGCACCCCCCCCCCCGCCGCCTTGGCGCTACGCGCTCGCGATGCATGCCCAATTATTCACACAATTATAATGCTTTGTATAAAGAAGACTATAGGCCAAAACTACAATTGCTGTATTTCCCTGTAACGATAATTATGTGGATCCAGAGAGCCGGAGCGGATCCGCACCCCCCCCCCCCCCCCTTCTGCCGAAAATAGGGGAAAAGGGTTAATAAAAAAGGAAGGAACAGACTAAAATACGAAGAAAGAAATAAAGAGAAAAAATGTGAAGATGATATAAGGAGGGGAATAATTGGAAACAGAGAAACTGTCAGGTCATTAAAGGTCAAGTCCACCCCAGAAAAATGTTGATTTGAATAAATAGAGAAAAATCAAACTAGCAAAACGCTGAAAATTTCATCAAAATCGGATGAAAAATAAGAAAGTTATGACACTTTAAAGTTTTGCTTATTTTTCACAAAACAGTGATATGCACAACTCAAATGAGAAAGTTGATGATGTCCCTCACTCACTATTTCTTTTGTTTTTATCGTTTGAATTATACAATATTTCATTTTTTATAGATTTGAAAATGAGGACCAACTTGACTGAATCATATAGTATTAAACAATGCTCATTCCACATGTTCAGGGGAGAATTAATCGTTGTTTCACTTGACAAGGAGAAAAATAGAATATTCCCTATTTCATATAATAAAATACAAAAGAAATAGTGAGTGGATGACGTCATCAGTCTCCTCATTTGCATACCCACCAGGATGTGCATATAACTATTTTTGAAATGTCATAACTTTCTTATTTTACATCCGATTTTGATGAAATTTTCAGTGTTATGTTTGTTTGATTTTTCTCTTTTTATTCAAGTCAACTTTTTGTTGCGGTGGACTTGTCCTTTAAAGGACAAGTCCACCCCAACATAATGTAACTGACTCGTTCATATAACTATTTTGTGGAAAAATCGCGAAACTTTAAAATGTCATAACTTTCTTATTTTACATCCGATTTCGATGAAATTTGCAGTGTTATGTTTGTTTGATTTTTCTCTTTTGATTCAAATCAACAATTTTCTGGGATGGACTTGACCTTTAATGTTTTCATTTTTTTTTCTTTCGATCAATATTTCAATTGATATATAGGTTTTAGTAGTTTTGTATTTTCCAGGGTTTGTTCGGCTTTTTGCTGTCTCATTTTTAGTGTAACTAATTTCTATAAAATGTTATTTCTTTCTTTTACCATTTTAAGTAATTGAGTTGGTGTTTAAGGTAAGAATGTTATGACATTAATTTTTCACAAAACATTGAGTTTAATGTTTATGCATTTGTACATGAAGGCCTACCTCCTGATCATCATGCAAATGAGAGAATCACCCATGTCACACACCATTTTCATTTGCATTATCTTATGATGTAAAATATTTCAATTCCTTCTGTTTGTAATCATATATTATGAAATATTATTAATATGACTGAGCAAATTTATACATGTGGAACCACAAAAGGCATATTGTAGATGAATATGAATTATTCGAGAGTATCTTTGATATCAAATTTAGTGGGTGTTAATTGATAAATGCTTTGCTGTTTTCCAATAATTATAGGGGAAAACAAACCCATATAAGCCTACAATTTTACAAACTAAAACTTGATAATTAAGATAATATCAACAAAATTGATATTGATGTTGCAGATTTGGAGAATATTTCCCGAAACTTTCTTTGCCTTCTAATGCCTACACATGTAGGATAAAATGTTATGCCTGTGCTGTCAAAGATTATTTTTGTTTGATAAAACTTTGCTGTACAGTGTTAATTATAAGCAACGAAAAGGGCTTTGTTTAAAAAAAACACTGTGTGATCCAAAAGAATAAACATACCAACATGCAAAATTAAAAAAACTATCAAGATTCACAAAGAGAGAAAGCAACATTTATTTATCAGGGAGTCAGGGACCATGGCAAGACATTTGTCATATATGTATGCCACTATGCTATTGCATAATGCTAGACTGGAGTTTCAATCAGGAGTATAAGTGCGATGCAGCGTGTAATTAAACAAACACCAGTTGATCTCCTGCCCAGCAGGCAGTCAGTCCGCAAGCCCCTGTGTTAATGAGCAAATGAGCAAGATTTATCCAAGTCCTCTCGTGGCTGAATTCATGTCCCTGCAAAATCTCGTGAATTGTGAGACTTTCTTTCTCAAAGAATTTAACCACTTTCTCCTCGAGTAATATTGATTATTTTTGTATCATGGGCAAGAGTAAATGTTACCCTTTTATATTGGTCATTTCTTTTGAATGAAATATTATGATAAATAAGTGAATTTTTTACCTGAAAAGATGCATCAAACAAAATTTTCTTCCTCTGTTTTCACTTGCAAATTGTGCAACATTTTGTGTTTTAGGCACCAACATTATTTATATCATCAGAAAGCTCAAACTTTATACTTTCTTACAATGTCACTCTTGATATGTGGCATCTTTTAGATGGGTCAGCAGCCAGTTATTTCCATCAAGATGCAAGACGAGATTTCTGAAATTTCTGAGTAACATAAAATCCAGAGTTCTGATTGGCTGAATACTGTTTTCAAAACAAACAGGCGCGGGTAATTTGAAGAGATTACCACATGGTGAGTGTGACCTTGCAGAGGCCCAGTGTGGGGAACATTGGAATTTGCGTGGGTGTGTGGTCTATGACCAATCAGAGCGCAGTATTCTTGTTTTTGAGCTGCAAAATGTACTTGGTCTATGAAAAGCTGGCTGCTGACCCATCTAAAATACATCTTCTTATAAAAATTATATCATATTAAAGCTTAGATCTTCAGCTTTATCATGATTTAAAAATCATTTGTGCCCAAACAGAAATTAAGTGTGAAAACAACAACTTTTGTTGCATGAAAAAAAATATTTTGTTTCATGTTTTAGATCAAAAGTTCTTCCTATATTACAACATTCTTTTAAAAATCCAAACACATGACCTAAAAGAATGATTCTTCTTCTTTACAAAGATACCAAAAACATGAAATTTTGTCAATATTTAGAGCAGCAATGGCCGAATAAAAAGAGGTGTTTTGGTTCGCACCAAGCTCATTAACTATGCAAAAACCCTCTTGTCATGAATATCACTTGGATAAAAGAAGCTACTTTTTCAGGGCTTGCGGACTGACTGCAGGTGACTGGCCCAAATGACCAGCTAGTGGGAGGAGAGTTCAGAGAGGGAATGTCATGGTAACAAACTCACAATGATTGACATAGCAAAATTTGTGCCCAACTTCCAAAGATGAAGCAGACCCTGAGCGAGAGAGCCTTCAGTACACAAGGCATGAGTAGGCTGCACATTCAGACCCTTAACTCGAGTGAAGAGTTTGCCCAGCAGACTAGGCAGGGCCCCTTGCCGAACACCACCCCCTACTACGTGGAGGAGCCACAACTCCCCGTTTATCTCCGCCCAGGAACCCCCTGTGGCATGAAATCGGTGCCGAAATTATATATCGTAGTCCCTCCAACCATATCCGTAGTAGCGTGAAGCAGCAGAACGAATGAGGTGACAGTACTTCAGAATTTCATGAGTGTGTCGTGGATTTGCTGCCAGATAGACGCTCATGTATATTAGGAAGGCATTTGTCCAAATTTCAATGGACATGATTTTGTTTTTGGAGGGGGCATTGTAGGGCTTTAACACCCATTTTCCTTCCTCCTCGGCTATTGCCAGATTAGTTCTCTGTTCTGCTGCTTCGCGCAGTGTGTGGGAGGCTATATCTTGGGCGTTAACTAACAGATTTAGATTCACATACTCCCCCTTCCAAATCTTTTCTTTTATGCTTTGGGGAATAGATACACCCAGTGTGTCACCTACAGGGTTTAACGGGGAATGGTGAGGGTGGTGATAGCCTCTATTCATGTTCTCTGTGTTAGGTCTACGTTCTGTATTGATTATGGTTTGGTTATTTGGCCCTGTGGCCTCATTATCATGGACACAGTGTGAATTTTGAGTTAGGTCGGTTCTTATCTGAACACTAGGAGGTACAATTGCGGGGAAGGATGATGTGAATGGGGTCTCTCGTACCATCCCAGACTGACTTCGTTCTCTAATATTGTGCGATTCGTGACCTGTAATGTTATTATTAGTATGGCCAGGTACGCAGAACGAATCTGTATGATCTTGTATTTGTACTGACATGTATTCAGGTCGAGAAGGCTCACCTGCGGTATTATTACTAGTGCTGGGCCTGGGACAACTCTGAGTCTGACCCTGAGTGGATGGTAATTGCAGCACAGGCCCTTGTGAAGCTACTGGCCTCTTATTAGCTGAACGGCTGGGTGAACGGCCGGATGAACGACCCTGCTCAACGTTAATGGGTTCTGGCGCTGCTCCTACTGCAGTGGCTGCGGGGGCTTGTCCGGGCTCATTCCCCGTCGTACTCGTAGGCCTACCGCTTCCCGGTGGAGCTACCGTCCGAGTTGCGTGTGAGGCAGCTGTCGTTTTTGTCTGGCGGGTGCCTCGACTTCTACCTCGTTTTGCCCGAGAACGCGTCTGAGCCGGTTCAGTGGTGGCCTTTCTCCTCTTCCCCATTGTTTTCCGATTCTGTTCGATTATGGAATGACTAAAATAGAAGACAAATATCGCTATTTCGTCGTTGGGGAAAACAAAAACGTTGCGACCTCCTAATAAATTTGTTGCCTCGAAGGAATTTCAGACTGCAATGGCTTTATTACGCGCACACGTTACTAGTATATTCCACAACGCACATGTTTCCCGCTGTGATTAGATCACATGTTATCCGGTTAGTGATCACATGCACAATCTGTATCGATTTGGACTTTTACACATTATATTCCTCTATGAACCTAACACTTGTTTCTCTCAAAAATTTACTGATCACTGAAAATGATCATTACCTTTCATTGAATTAATCATTGAAAGGTCACATTGCCTTTTTATACAACCATCTTTATTGGACAGGTCTATCGTATCTCAACTATGCCATTTAAATGCAGTGCCAAAACATGGCGTGTGGGGCAACATTTTCTAAAAAGTATCGAGCATTTGAACATTTTGGCATTACAATATTGATGTCTAAGTTTTTGATAGCTTTTGACATATGAAAAGGAAACCCCAATATACTTAACCCTTTTCATTTATTTTTTTCTCATTCGAATTATGCCCGTGGTCGTAGGAATTTGTGGGAGCCAGTGCCCCCGCCCCGTCTTACGCTAGTAATTGAACATTTCAAGAATTGTTTTGAAAATATTAATATCTGGACAGAATTGAGGAATCGTATTTTCCTGATAAATAAAAGATACATATTCGATGATTTTTGGCTAATCACCTTATATGACTTTCCATCTAACGTGGTAACTGTCACACCTTCCTCATCCTGTAACACACTGCTTACTGGACTGTTCGTTAAAACTCGATCTGAAAAAAAACACAATCGATTGGAAAGAAATACTTCATATTTCAAGAAAAAAATGATGTTAGGGCTAACTTGCTGTGTACTCAAACTGAATTGGACTTTCGAGTTCTAAAATATCAATTCCGTTTTGTTTATCCATACCACTATCACCATAACCACCACTTCCCCCAGCACATAAACACCACTTCAACCACTACCACAACCTCCGCTGCCACTAATCTTTTTATCTAATACAACACCAACATCACCAGCCACTATTTATACTATTACCACCACCACCACCACCATTACTACTACTACTACTACTACTACTACTACTACTACTGCTGCTGCTGCTGCTGCTGCTACTACTACTGCTGCTACTACTACTACTACTACTACTACTACTACTACTACTACTAGTACTACTACTACTACTACTACTACTACTAGTACTACTACTACTACTACTACTACTACTACTACTACTACTACTACTGCTGCTGCTGCTACCCCTACTGTAGTTTTTACGAGTATAAGTGAATGACAACTTTGCAAGGCTAAAAGAATTGTTGTCATTTTGCAAAAGGCCAGTCTCTCCCAAAGTTTTCATCAGAGTGTTATCCAAACTCTCTATCGTGTCTTAATTTGTGATAACAAAGCCAAGGAAGAGCCCCATTGACTTAATGACTTTTCTTGACTATGCCTTCATCTTACATCTCATATTTATGATGCAATATCTTGCCATTCTGTGTCGAATAACACACATTATACTGAATTAATTTTGTATTTACTCACACTACAAACTGCAATTAAAGGTCATCAATCATAGATTATTATAGACATAACACATGAGATAATTCTCAGTCGAATTATAATCAAATTTGTTGATTTTTTCCCCGCATATGCCTTAATGATGTCTTTGTAATGTTGTTTCAAATAGAAACATTGTATTATGACCTGGTTCCGGATGATCGAGATTTGACATAGGGAGCGGTGTGTCGGATTGCATTGGACCTCATCAGTAATAAATAAAAAAATTCCCTGAAACTTGGCGATGAGGACTTGGTGCTCGCGCCCCCGCTCTCAGAGAAGGTCCATGCTCGATTCTCCGGAATCGGGTCAAGAACACACTTTTGAAATACATACCTGCATGCTCATGTTTTTATGCTCGAGACTTGATCTTTTGTTTGTTATTATTGATTTTGTAACTGTTGTTTATACTGTGATTGATTTTTTTCAGTAATTTACCAGTATTGCCCTGCATGTAATTTATTAGTTCATGACCTGGGCTTATATCCTGTTTGTTATGTATACACCTATGTTCCTTTGTTTGATTTTGAGTATTGAATAAAATGATGATAATGAACTGCTGCTTTTACTATAGTCATATATATACTTTTGCCCGGTTAATCCTGATAGAATACATTCCAAACACTACATGTATATGGGACCTTCAAGAAGTGATTTGTCTCAAATTATAATAGTCTGATACAGTGGTTTAATGTGCACAATTTTAGGGGGCTTAGCATGGCGCAGGGGCAAAAGATTGTGACCTTTTTAAAATGAAAATGTGACAGATTTCAAGATGATTATTAGGAAATATTTCATTTATTTTCTTCATTCTGTGCCCTTATTTTTTATTTTTGGCCGTGAAACTTTAGCGGATCAAATGCCCCCCCCCCCCCCTGCCCCCTACCATTTATACGCCAGTGCATTAAGCAGCTCATGAAGGGAAGAACAGATACAATCGTAATCAGACGTACAAACTGATCAATTACTTCATGAAATTGTCCTACATCTTCTTATCCTTGATGCCCTAATAATACTCTGACCGAATAATACTACCCCTAATCTTAGTATGTACGATAGCAGCTGCATCCTTCTTATCCTTTTTATTTTCTTCTTTTCTTTTTAAAGTCATCTTCATCCTCTTTTTTACCCTCATTTTATCCTATATTTACATGCACATATGTATATTACATTTTTAACCAGTGATCAATCCAACCATCTATCAATGAAGAACCATGTATGAAGGATGAATATAGATTAGCTTCTTATATTCCTTCTTCTAACCTATTTTCACGTTTATTTTCTGGTTTCAACACGTGCAGTTATAATCCCTGTATTAATGGAGAGATGTGTCAAGGGCGGATATAGGTCCACTTCTTTTATTTATTCTTCTTCTTCTCTATTTTATTTCTTCTTCTTCTTCTTTTTCTTCTTATTTCTTCTTCTACTCTATTTTCTGGTTTCAACCCATGACGAACAAAGAAAGATGATCAAGTGATAAACCCTGCATCAATGGAGAGATGTGTATGGAAGATGAGTATGCGTTCACTTGTTTTCCTCTCGTCTTTCTCTCCTCTTCTTTTCCTCCTCCTTCTCAAATTACTTTTTGTTATGTAATACTGCTACCATTAACAGCAATAATGATAATAAAAATGATAATGATAATAATAATAATAATAACAATAATAATAATACAATAATAAATCCGATTTCAAATTGCACTTAAACATCTTAACGATGTCTCTAAACGCTTTAGAGATACATAATGTAAAAATTCCAGCGAAAAGCCTTTGAGCTGAATTTGAAATGAATACTGTTTCTAACCTTGTCCAAGTCGCTCTGCTATGGCTAGGGAGATACTTTGACTGCCTCCGTGGAATTTTCTCTCCTGAAATTAAAAAAAAAAAACTCAAACTGAAACTTTTTATCGGCCTCATTTCTGCCATTTGTCTCCAAACCAACTAGTGTCGCAAACTGCCACACTAATTGAAATCATTTTCTCTAAAAGTATCCCACATTCTGATTTATTCATGATTCTGTCGAATATAACTGGTCATTATCCAATTATGAAATCCTACAAAATATCACTATTGTCTTTTCATTAAGGTACCTGTTCCACAAGACGTAATGTTAATACAAATAATTAAATCCGTTTAAGTGCTAGTCTTGAAAACATGGAAAGTTCATGTGTTTATGATATGGTATATTTTTATCTGCCATTTTTATTACGTCGTATATCTCTTTAATGAATTATCAGATTTCTTCAAACGTTTATTTCAAAGTCATTTAATATGCTATGCGAACCGTGTTTCTCAGCGGATTTTCACACCATTTTGAACGAGCTTTTGTTATTAGTATATATGCAATTGATTTGTATTTATATTTGATTTGTATTTGTATTTGATGTACATTTATGATGGAAATTAAATTAATTTCTTTAATATTGGTGAAGAGACAATACAGTTGAAATATAACGAATGCTGGATTAAGCAAACAATGATGATGACGATGATAATGATAATCATAATTAGTTTTACTACTACTACTACTTCTACTACTACTACTACTACTACTTCTACTACTACTACTACTACTACTAATAATAATAATAATAATAATAATAATAAAGGTAATAGTAATAGTAATAATGGTATCAATTACAATCAGACGATATTCGTGCAATGACTCGAATTTAAATCAACCAAGTTGTCGGATTACATATTTCAGTATAATATATGGTGAAAGAAATGAATGAAGAGAACAATTGTGAAGTTGTCAATACAAGAGTTGCCAAAGCTGTTGTACAGATGTTTGTGTGTGTGTATGTTTTATTTGAGCCCTTGATAGGGCACCTAAATTAATTTAATGTAATCAAGAAAAAATATATTTTGTTTCAGTTTCAAACATACCTGGGCACCATTGACTGTGGATGAATACCTTAGATATCCTGTACAACAAGAATTTTTGGAAAAGATAATACAAAAACAAGTTGAAATATAAAATTCCATGATGAAGATGAGATATTTTCCCTTTTCCACTCCTTTAAAAAATTAATTCGAATATGAGTGCATTTTAATTTTGACTGCGATATTTTCCCCTTTGAAATACATTCACATGTGGATGGTAAATATTTGGTAACTTCCCATTTCATAATATCCCCATATGATTTTTCAAGAAGTGAGGGAACAAGGGAAAAGAGGAAGAAAACGGACAAACGGATGAGAGAAGAAAGAATTTAACAAAAAGACAGGTAGAGGTTAGTCTGCAGGCACATACCTTGATTGAAACTTTGAACAAGTGAGTCTTCACACTAAGACTAAACGCATGCTAGCTGTTTCAATTCTGCCAGTGGGCTTCAGCACACAAGTTATAGTAGGCTTTGTCTTCAGACCACTTAACTCGAGTGAAGGATTTGCAAAGCAGACTAAGTCTAGGTCGTATAAAACTAACTACTACCAGTATTATTCAATTGGTAAAAATACTAAGTTATCTCCAGGTCCTTGTGTAGTCTTGTCTTATATCAAAATACTCTGGCGCCGCTTCCGACAATGACCATTTTTTATTTTAAAAAATCAAACTGATAGATGAGTCTTCTTGCCCCCTCCTCCAAACCTGATGCAACCCTTGGTCATGCATGGTGAATTATGAGTAAAGATAAAAGCAGAATTAATACGTGATTGTTACAATTATGAACTTATCATTACGTAATTCAGTGGGCTGGCGTAAAAATAATAATAATAGCTGGATTTATATAGCACTTTTACCCGAGGATACGAAGCGCTTGCTATTATTACCCCACCTTTAGCTCAGTGCATTCAAGGAATTAATCTTGCCAGGTACCCGTTCACATCACCTGGGACGAGTGCAGCACAGTGTGGGTAAATTTCTTGCTGAAGGAGACCCACAACCCTCTGTTTGAAAGGCGAGAATCAGAATCACTATAATGAACCCCCCCCCTAAAAAAAATGATAATAATTGTAATTAAAAATGAGGGGCCTAACATAGCGTATGGGGCATAAATAACTATTGTAAAATGCTGCGAGAAAAGCAAAACTTTAGACCTTCTTAATACCAAAATTTGATTTTGTGAAAGATCATTAGTCACAAAATACTCAGAAATAATTATTTCGCATTTTCCCTTTCCACACCACCTCATTTTTTGGGGGGCCGTAAAACTTTTAGGGGGTCTAGCTATGGCCCCTAGTTAAGCCACCCCCCCCCCTCATGTGTAACCTACTAACGTTATTGGGATTGGTGATTAAACCCGGTCCCTGAGGCCGATGGGCAAAAAATATTGTTCGCATAAGGGACGGACGGACGGACGAGCAAACTCTCGGGGGTGACTCCAGAATCACAGTGAACAGATGCTCGATGGATAGAGCATATGAAACACGTATGCAATGAGTACTCAACCAATGCATAGCGTTTCCAACGGATGGCAAGATTTTTTTTTTCTCGTTGTACATCCTCTTTGCATCCGTAGGTGGGACCAAGCCTTTATAGGTAAAGATTCTCAATGAATTATATTATGCACGGTGAAATGTAGGTAAATCATCTTACCACAGCATCCTTTGATATACCATAGAAAGTAAAGCAGTGATAGATCACTAGCTTCGCAGCATAACCCATTACAGCAATCGACAGCGACCGTGTCTCTGGTGAGTTGGAACCAGAAGGTCTTATCGCACCATTCTTTCACTGTCATGTTGTCCCATTCTTCGGCTTCAGGGAAGTCCCAGGGACGATTCATTGGAATCTAAAACATTTACACATATAAAATATGTATAGTAAATATAATAAATCAAAATGTATTTTGATTCACTATTATAATGATTTCTCTCGTCCGGGACAATAGCAACTGTCAACTAATAACACTAACTAGGACCGTGTAAAGTAATCCCAGGGATTGGTCGCCAGGCTAAATATTATCATTGATCATACGAAAATTACAAGGTAATTAATGATATAAATTATCACCATGATCAATTGCTAAACTTCATGCTACGAGGCTCCAGAAAATGTATGCTTAAGAGAGAAGGTGCTCTCATATGATATGCCAATAAGGAAAGTGCCCGGGGGGAGGGGGGTGCATTTCCATTGACGAGTGGATAGCATGCGTTACCATAGGGTTTCGAAAAGCACCCTAAACAAGTATTTTCCATGTTTTTAAATGCACCAAGCCTACCCTTAACAAGTATTGGAAACAAAACGATACCCTTGACAAGTATTCCCTGAATAGACCCCCAAAACTAGTACAACGATATATCTTAATTGTTTACGTTGCACAGACGTCGGCTTTTACACTTCGCTCAAATCGGACCCTGAACACGTAGTGTTGGGGCAAAAAGTACATCGAATTTTAGTATTTTCCTTTTATACCCTCGCAAATTGGACCGGAAACACGTAGTCAGTTTCCTAGCGAAATGTATACCTTTCTTCATTATTTTAGTTTTCTTGACACCCTTATTACGTTAAAAAAGGAAATCCTTTTTACGTGTTTTGGCCGGGGGTCACGCATGTTGTCCACTCGTCAATGGAAGTGCCCCCCCCCCCCCCGGAGGAGGGGGTGCCAGGACATGTCAGTGTAGAGTTTACGAGTTACAACGGAGGCATGCATGAGCCGAGAACAAAGAAATCTCAGTTGAGGAGAAAAGCCCAATTAAAACATCATTCATAATGTAGGTCATTATTCACGTATACCGGTTGCACCAACGAGATACATACTAGGTCAGTACCTCCACACTGGCAGAGTCTTGAGAACCAGTCTGTATAATGAAAATAACGAGAACGGAATGCAGCACGCACATGACATGTGTTTTACTCTGACCCTTCAACTCCTAGCTTGAATGCAAAGTGACCACTGAGCATTTATCGATAAAACATATAACTTTGGAATCTAACGGCAATTTTTAAGTTATAAAGTTATTAAAACGTGTTTATAGATGAGCATTGCATTATTCAAGTTCATAGATTGAATCTTACCTTTTTGCCCATCTCATCAATAAGATAATAGAAATGATTTAGGTCTATGAAGAGTAGAGGGTTCCAAGTTGCAGGGCATTGTCCAGATAAATATCGCCATATACCCTGTATGAAATAGTGCAGATATACCAGTAAGATATTTCTCGGGTGCACAAACAATCTGACTTAAGGATGTATATTATACATGTACATCTAAACCAAAACGAATGAACTAGTAGTTTTTACATTCACTTGGTCTACTAGCAGAAGTTTGATTATCAGAACGTCTGAATGCATCTTACTTGATCGATTATTAATTTGGTCCAACCGTCATTTGGTGTATACACTTTGTGGGCCATCTGTGCGTCTATATCAACATCGTCTAATTTCTACTTCGTCTACCTTACCTACTTTCTTGCATTTGTTTAAAAAAGTTTATATAAAAATGTTTATAAAGAGTTCATCTAAATATAGATGCTAAATGAAAGAAAGGTAGATATTAGATAAGAAATAAGTAGGGCCTAAAAACTCGGTGGAAATAAAAAAAAATAAATATGCAGAAGTTTAACCAAACGGTGAGTAGACTGTTATCATTCATTTCATGGTTTATCTATTTTAAGTAATACAAATATACGCATGCTGCAGCTAAAAAGTTGAAATGTATGTATTTACAAAAGTATAACAATTGCACATGTAGCATAAAACAATAACGTAATAATGATATTAAAAAAAATAATGATAAATTAAGAAAAATCTAGTATACAAAATGAAATTATAATGAAAATATGCACTTCACGAGTTATTAAGGAGATTGATGGGTATTGCACTGTGTTTGAAACGGGAGGTCCTGCATTTGTATATTGAATATACTTTTGTTTATTGCGTAAAGTCATGCCAACAACGTTCCTTTCCGGTAACCAGTTTTTACAATGTGGATTTTTGCTCACAGATACTGCAAAATCAGAGCATGATTGTTCACGTCTCTCTTTTAGTGTATCCAGTTTGCATCGTTTTAAAGCATCTTCATATTTTGAATAACGTTTGTCTAAGATAATTTTACAAACCCTTTTCTGGATTCTTTCTAGTTTCTGTACACAAGGTCTCAAGTTAAACTCCCGTCAAACACAGGCACACAGTATTCTAAAACAGGGCGGATGTATCCGATATTATCTTTGAACTTAGTCAGAAATTAGTAATTTATATTTGTTCACTAATCTAAACACATAGAGCCTTTTATTGCACTTTTTGAACATTTCATTCATATAGAAGTCCTATTTCAAATTACGTTGGATATAAACTCCTCAAATCTTTAAAGGATAAACGTAAGGTTGTTCTAAATCGCCAATATAATATGCAAAGACTCACAAAAGGGTGCATTTTTCAGAAATGTTATGTTCAAAGCCATGCACTGTATGTCCTTTCTTATAAATCATCTAATACATTTTGTAATGTTGATATATATATTTTTTTTGTAAGTTATAGACAAATTAGGCTTTGATCATGTGATTGAGATGAGACCAAGGAAAGAGGACAAAGAGAGTGGACATCAAGTGGCAACAGATGAATCCAGGGCCGTTATTAGGTGGATGTGGTCATTTTTTTAGGGGAACATTCTTAGATTAATATGATGATACATAAATGAATAAACCAATCGATCAGTGAAAATGTGATCAAACTTGAATTTAATATACTTTGAAAATTTAAACAATTTTGACAATTTAATGTTAAGTACTCTACACGGTACATCATGATCACCATACTTGCCAAAGATTTATACCTGCTGATTTTTCTTTTCCAACATGTCCTATGAGGACAGTTAACTGTAATATCGATGTGCAGAATTAACCCATTCAAGATCTTGATTAAGATGAAAACATTAATGGTTTTGAATGCGCTTAAGTCAAGAATCAATTAAGCGTTATATCTGATATATTTCTCGCATTTATAGTAACTATTAATTACCCTGTTGTAAGCTATGACGTCACCGTCGTCTTCGACGTGAAAATTGTCGATACCCAGTTCCTTTGAGAGTCGGTAGATGCGATCCTGGGTGGGTCCCATGTATGCCCCGCCCAATTCGGCATATTTTATAGACTCGTCCTGTAAGATTTTGAAGGTGACATTATAAAGTGAAAAGGAACAAAATGGGGGGGGGAATATGATCATCTAAAGAAAGTTCAATATGCAAGGGTGTTTACAACGAAAATTTAATTTGAACAGGCAGATAACCAAATAAACCAGAGAAATGACGAGAGTGATTTGTGGAGACAGAAAAATGCAACTTTAATTTCACCATCACTTAGTCTGGTAGGGAGATAGGGTTCCCATGCACCCGAATGATATATTTTTTTAACCTACATTTTTGTAATCCGTAAGATGTGTAGTGAATGAATTTTGATGTTCCCAAAACGAAATATTGTCCCATGGGGTTCAAATTCAAGATGGCGTCCAAAATGGCCGCCATATTCATGGGATTTGGTTTTTCGTACATAGATTCTGACACAAACATTCATTTGCCACAAAATTAGTGGCATATGAAAGATAAATAAATTTCCTACAAGTTGATACTATTCATGGGTGATGAAAAGCTAATTCGGCTGAGATTTTGATAAGAAAAGTGCAATTTTGAGAATTTTTTCCAAAAAATTGAAAATTTGTGAAATACATGATTTACCATAAATCTAAAGAAAATAAAGAAATGGCCTCAACAATTTCTAGAAAACTTTCTTAATATACAACTATTAACTGGACGAAATTCCAAATTGATATCATTTTTAGTCACAAACTTATAATGTCTCAAACTTGAAAATTCAATTTTCAGAAA
Source organism: Lytechinus pictus (assembly GCF_037042905.1). Lineage (NCBI taxonomy): Eukaryota > Metazoa > Echinodermata > Echinoidea > Temnopleuroida > Toxopneustidae > Lytechinus > Lytechinus pictus. The sequence continues at coordinate 70,155,976 of NC_087246.1, forward strand.
TTTAGCTTTTTTACTGCATATCGGAGACTTGGATACACTAATGTATTTTGTCACATTTTCAACCCAGAAAATGGAGATAGGCCTTAATAAAATGCGAAATTATCTATTATTTTGTTGGTAGAATTAACTAAAATCCCTTTATTCTACAATATAAAGTCGGTTGATTTAGTTTTTGAAAGAATTAAGACTTTTGGCCAAAATTTGTATGTTTTTGGTAAAAAAAAATGCACATGCACTGTTATTAATCAGATTTTTTATGAATATCAGTAATAAATGCACAACACTAGCGTACCTACGGGGGGGGGGGCAGGGGGGCACTCTGCCCCCCCCCTGACGAGTCAAAACCCATGCAAAAACGTATCTTTGCCCCCCCCTGACGGGCTTGAAAAACCTTTTTTGCCCCCCTGACGAGCTTTAAGACCTTCAATGCCCGCCTGACGAGCTTGAAGAAGACCCTTTTTTTTTTTTTTTTTTTTTTTTTTTTTTTTTTTTTTTTTTTTTTGCTTGTCAATTTTTTTGGCGGACGGTTTTGCCCCCCTGTGGAAAATCCTAGGTACGCCACTGATGCACAATCTCAACATTCGATATGAAAGAGGATGTATCAACAAGAATATTGGCAGGCTTCATGCCACCATGAGTATCTTCATTTGCTTTAGAAAGAAGGAAACTATGCTGAATGTATTAAGCGATTTTGCGCTAAAGTGATGCCAAAAACCAACCTCGGTGTGGCAGTCACACCCATGAAAACTATTGCAAAGTGATGAATGGTATGCCATTCAAATAATACAATAGCTTGGATCAGCCTCTCGCATCGATTGCGTTGGTATGACTAACACACCTTAATGTACAGTATATAATGTGCATCGTAATAGAAATGTATCTGATTCAGAAGGATGTAAAGGCAAAAAAGTGTTTCTGTTACATCATAAAGAATTTATTTAATTGAGTCTTTTGAAAACAGTTATAAGATACACTAGCACTGCAGGTAATAAAGATGAAGTTCTGACACAGCAATACACAACTGAAAGGAACATGTCAAAGCTACTGTATTTTGAATTTATGGCCTGTATTCCAAAATCAGGTTTATTTTCCAACACGTTCTAACTCTTTTCTAAATTTATGAAGAGCCAAAATTCTGTTTATTGTATATCTCTTATGTTTACAACTCTGTTCCGTTTGCTTTCATAATGAAGGAAAAAACATCAATTATCATTCTCAGACAACTATGAACCGTTTGGGGGTCAATATTAATTAAATTGGCTCTCCACGTCAGTAAAATAGTCATTGGGGGTAATTATGTCGCCAGTCAAAAAGTGATCATAATTAAAAAACCATAACTTAGTTCAGATGACCGAAGATCTGACATGATATCTGATGATCATTTACCAAAACAAAAGAAATCACGATCAAAATCAAAATGTCGAAAGAACTAACCAATCAGCGAAATGGACACAGCACACGATACTATCACAGATCATGATCATTATCAGTCTAAAGACAGTCTATCCAACTTTGCATAATTTGACACAATACACACCAATGGGCCACACACAGTTGTAAATTCAGAAGGTACAGTAGCATTTGCTAACATTTACATATGCCCACAGAGTCGGTCAACATAAGCTCTACCTAAGAGTTGACTCACGCGCAGGTACTAAGACTATCATAGTCAGTAGTAGGCCTACGTACGCCAAGGAAATATAAAGTTCAAAGTGGGAATCATTAGTGAAACAAACACCAGTAAAACTTGAAGCTTATGGTGAGATTCCAATTAAATGTAAAGGTACACTTGACATAAAATGTGACAGTCCGAAATGGTCAACACAGACATTCTATGTACCAGATGTCAAGGTTTCAGCTATCCTTGGGTTGTTAGGTTGCACTGACCTTGTAATTATCACAATTCACTCAATGTACAATTATGACACACCTACACCTAACCCTAAACCTAAACAAACACCTATCACGAGTGATAAGGATCTCGAACAAGCATTTCCAGAGCACTTCGATGCTATTGGTAGTTTCAAAGGAAAAACGATGCTTCATGTCAAGGACATCACTAAACCTACCATAGACGCACCACGCAGGTGCAGCACACTAATTGAAGGACAAGATCAAGATCAACGTGGAACACAACAAGAATATGTACTTGTTCATGGAGACGGCAAAGCAAGAAGAAGTGGGAAAAGTCAGCACCACTTCGATAACTTCTCCACAAGGAAGTACCGTTTATCTGGGACGATGATCATGAACATTCCTTGAACAGCCTGAAATGTGCAGTATCATCAGGTGCATGTCTACAGTTCTATGACCCAGAGAGAGAGAGAACTGTCGAGATAGATCAATGAAAGATCTAGGAGCATGCCTGCTTCAGGAAGGTAACCTGTTGCGTTTGCATCCAAAGTCTTTCCACTGCACATTCCAACTACTCAAACATAGAGGGAAATCTTAGTCCTAATGTTTGGTATCAAACGCTGCTATAATATCTGTTCGCGAAAGAATTCACAGTCATAATCAATCACAGACCACTGGAAATTGTATGGAAAAAAAAACTCTTACAAGTGCAACGCCGCATCTACAGCGATCGCTTATAATCAAAGTCCAAGGAAACATGCAGGTGTCAAATCAATTACCGACCTGGAAACGACATGATTCTTTCCGATTCGTTGAGTTGACTTCCTAATCCCAAGGAAGCATGCGATGTACCGTTAGGTGTCAGAGTTAAATCCATCTGCTCTGAGGAAAAAGATTCGCATATGCGATCGACTTATTACTTATTACTGAGTTGGTCTGAAACAATCCAAGAGTTATTGAAATCCCTTAGGCAGTATTGGTCGTATAGAGATAACATCGGACTATCACATGGAGTACTCTTCACGGGAAGTCAAGTCATCGTACCGAAGTCACTGAGGAATGATATCCTTGGACAGCTTCACCTAGGACACATGGGAATCGAAAGTACCAGACGACTTGCTCGTGAGACAGCTAGAGTTCTTGTCAAACATCAACGAGGACATCGACCAGTTGATAAAGCAGAGTGAAACATGCCAGAAACATCAAGCAAGGCAGCAGAAGAAAAGAAGTGGAATATCAAGCACATTACTTCTTCTCCACACTATCCAAGATCAAAAGGATTAGCTCAGAGGATGGTTCTTACAGTCAAGAATCATTTGACAAAATGTTCTCACACTGGCCAAGACAGTCAACTAGCAATGATGAACCTGAGAGCAACACCAGTCGAAAGTAACTTGAGATCACCAGCAGAAATGTTATTTGGTAGACCCATCAGAACCACATTATCAAGTCACTATTTCTCGAGAGATTCTACTACCACTGATTTTCTCTTGAATAGGCAAGACAAGGTGAGAGAAGTGCTTTATCGACATGCAAGTTCTAATCTACCACCTCTGCATGTAGGACAGCCAGTGAGAGTTATACATCCAAGATAACACACTTGGATACCAGCTAAAGCATCCAAAGTCTGTGAGGAACCCAGGTCTTACGAAGTATCAAAGCCGAGCGGAGGAATCTTGAGAAGGAACAGATCACACGTGAGGGAAATTCCATCCACCATCCCCACTCCAAAGCAGGGCTCGAAATTAGCGGTTGCCGGGGTGACGTTGGCAACCAAAACTGCCATCATGGTTGCTCGGATGGCAACCAAGAAAATTCCGTGGTTTTTTTCTCAAAGAGAATAAAAATCTCTTGAATTTTGCAGCAAGTAAAATTGCTTTTCCAGTCCAAAGTTTACAACTTCTGGATCAGGAATATATCTTCCAAGATCACATTGGCACAAAGTTTTAGTTAAAAAAAGATCGCCCAAATCTAGCACATGAGCCTGCCAATGACTTCTAAGATTGACTGCCTGTCTGTCAAAGTCCTCCCTAAGAACCATAAAGCTTACATTTTGACATGATATAAGTTAATTGGCAAGTTGTAAAATGCAATTTACAGGAGGCCTTTTCCGTGGTACTGATTCGTCACCACATTTTCTACTTTGGAAAATATTAAATAGATTAATAACACAACCATACACATCTCAATGTTCCAAAAAGACCTTCCCCTTCTTTACATTGGTCAACAGAGGTTTTTGTCATTTTTGGCACTTTAATGTATCAGAATTGTTTAATTCAAATCGTAAAGAATAAAGATAACCCACTCAATTAATTTCTCATAATCAGAATACCCTCAAAACATTTGTAATTTGTTTTCCTTTGACATCGAATTGAAAAGTTCTGTTAAGGGTTTTTTGTCAGAATCCAAGATGGCCGTCAAGGTGGCGGCCAAGGACAATATTCAAGTTTTCAGAAGATCAAAATAAATTTATTCAGTATACGACTCCAGGATTGAAAAGGTGTAGGTTAGAAAAACTAATCAATATGTTGAAAAGGGTGGTCAAGATAATGACAATATAGTACATTTAAGTCTGTAAAATGCAGTAAAAAAAACAACTCAATTTCTTAATAATTGTATATTATTATATAGGAAAGTTTTTTTTAGAAAGTTTCAAGACAATTCCTTTATTTTCCTTAGATATATGGTAAATCAAGTATTTTGTAAATTTTCATTTTTGGGGGGAACAATTTCAAAATGCACTTTTCTTATTAAGATCTCAGCCGAATTACCTTTTCATCACCTATGAATAATATCAACTTGTAGAAAATTTATTCATCTTTCATATGACACTAATTTTGTGTTCGAAGATAAACCTGATTTAGGAATACAGGCCATAGATTCAAAATACAGATAAAGTGGGGGTATATAGCTTCGACATATTCCTTTGAGTTGTGTATGGATGTGTAAGAACTTCATCTCTATTACCTGCAGTGCAAGTGTATCTTATAACCGTTTCCAAGAGACTTCATTAAATAAATTCATATATAATGTAACAGAAACACCTTTTTTGCCTTTACATCCTTCTGAATCACATTTCTATTACCATTCACATTACATACTGTACATTAAGGTGTGTTAGTCATACCAACACAATCGATGCGAGAGGCTGATCCAAGCTATTGTATTATTTGAATGACATACCATTCATCACTTTGCAATCGTTTTCATGGGTGTGACTGCCACACTGAGGTTGCTTTTTGGCATCACTTTAGCGCAAAATCGCTTAATACATTCAGCATATTTTCCTTTTATCTGAAGCAAATGAAGATACTTATGGTGGCATGAAGCCTGCCAATATTCTCGTTGATACATCCTCTTTCATATCGAATGTTGAGATTGTGAATTTATTACTAACATTCATGATAAATCTGATCAATAACAGTGCATGTGCATTTTTTTACCAAAAACATACAAATTTTGGCCAAAAGTCTTAATTCTTTCAAAAACTATATATCAACCGACTTTAAATCGAAGAATAAAGGGATTGTAGTCAATTCTACCAACAAAATAATATATAATTTCGCATTTTATTAAGGCCTATCTCCATTTTCTGGGTTGAAAATGTGACAAAATACATTAGTGTATCCAAGTCTCCGATATGCAGTAAAAAAGCTAAATTTCTGAAAATTGAATTTTCAAGTTTGAGACATTATAAGTTTGTGACTAAAAATGATATCAATTTGGAATTTCGTCCACTTAATAGTTGTATATTAGGAAAGTTTTCTAGAAATTGTTGAGGCCATTTCTTCATTTTCTTTAGATTTATGGTAAATCATGTATTTCGCAAATTTTCAATTTTTTGGAAAAAATTCTCAAAATTGCTCTTTTCTTATCAAAATCTCAGCTGAATTAGCTTTTCATCACCCATGAATAGTATCAACTTGTAGAAAATTTATTTATCTTTTATATGACACTAATTTTGTGGCAAATAAATGTTTGTGTCGGAATCTATGTACGAAAAACCAAATCCCATGAATATGGCGGCCATTTTGGACGCCATCTTGAATTTGAACCCCATGGGACAATATTTCGTTTTGGGAACATCAAAATTCATTCACTACACATCTTACGGATTACAAAAATGTAGGTTAAAAAAATATATCATTCGGGTGCATGGGAACCCTATCTCTCTCCCCTACTAACTGGACCAAAGTATACACAAAATATTTTTTTTTCTTCCTTATGTATCCAAACACCATGAATAGTTTACATTAGCTTTATGGAGATTTATTTTTTGCATTCTAATACTAAACATACTGTTGGGGTCTGATCAAATGAGTGATATTTAATGTCAGGGGCAATATTCCTAACAATTTGATATGAGGTGATGGAAAAAATAATAAAATATGAGTCTATATTAGTCTTGTATTTGTCTATCTTCGTTTCTTTGAACAAATGGTAAATTTATTGGTCTATTAATTTATCAATAATTTGAATTGAAACATTTCAAAGTGCTATGAAAAAAAGCATATATATTTTTTTTTATTTAACATTTCAAATTCAGAAGTCAGAACACTCACATAGAAATTGAGAGTCCGTCCTCCTACTCGATCATTTGCTTCTAGTACCAGTACATCTTGGCCAGATTCATGTAAGAGCTTGGCGGCTGATAAACCTTTAAAAAAAGGATAAAATTTTGACATCGCTATTGTTATACCTCCTCTTAAAGAAAATTTAGAGAATTATTAGCTCGAGATATGAATTATGGTTTAAGCTTACACTGTAGTTCGGTTTACTTATTTTATTTATGTTTATGTATTAAGATATCTTTATACAGGATAAACATGTTCAGATAATACACTTTTTTTAACATGGCCCTGTTGATACAAAAAATATCCAACAACATACAGGAAAAAACATAAAACAATATAAATCTAGTCATAGAAGATAAGCAAAAAGACTGAATGACATAGGTATTACCAAACATTGATATATGTTTTGGTTTTAACAGGATGGTGAAGGTTTAATTTGTTTAAAAAACTCAAATCTCTACCTCCTTTGTATACCTTTATTTCTTCCCGGACCCTGGGAACGATTTTTTGTTACATGGGTTGACAGCAAGAAAGATGGTTTCACTACAAATTGAAAGTCATTATGGTTATAGTTCTCCATTTTGCCATACATACCAGAAATCCAAGGGTGCTGCCTATAGGAGAATAACACCCCAGTACCCCCGCTTCAGAAGACCATGATTCAATCTACACTTTCTCATCTACAGGGGGGGGGCTTATGGGCCATGGAACCAACAAATTATACGACAAAAAGGAGAAAATCAAAGAAACTAAAAGGAAACGAGAAAGATAAATTGTTATTTTACTGAACTACTTCATATTATGTCAAAATCAATCACCAAATTATATTTTTACATCTAAAAGGTAAAAATCACTTTGTTCAATCGCAGTTTTTTAAAGAAATTTTGCCCCATTCGGCAATGTCTGCCCCCTTAAGTTTTTTTGTGTTCTCTGCCACTGTTTAAAAAGAGGAGTAAAATGCCTTTTAAACAAGAAGCAGAGAAAATAAGATGTTTTGCTTTCATCTCTAGGCTTTGAACACGAAACTCTTCAAAAGGGTTGTCATGACCCGGTGAACACACAAAAAAGAGAAAACTGTGAATTGATCACAGACCAGACAGGCTTTCTGCCAGTTTTCTTTTATGTGCATGAATGGACTGAGGGGTTCCGAATAAGAACGGGTGAACCTTTCTAGTATATAGTCAATTCCAATAATACCGGGGCAGTTCCAGCTTTCCCGAATAGGGGGGGGGGCTCGATTCATCCACATTTTCCCCGATCAGCCGCTTAATTGAATGAGAGGGAATTGCAAACTCAAACTTTTGGATAGTGTATGTCAGGGCCCTGGGACCTTTTAAAAAAAATTACAGGGGATGCTGATGTAAATCTGACAAGCAAAAAATGGGTTTCATTTACAAAATGAAGGTCATTTTGATCCAGAGAAATTTCACTAGCAAAAAAAAGGGGGTTTCAGTAATCAGTATTCATGTAGGTCATTTTGCTTATATTTCTATATTTTGTCACACCTACCAGAATTCCAGGAAGAAGCTGCCTATGGAGAATAACACATGCAGCACCACCAGGAAAATATGTGGGTGCTTCAGCAACCCCGCTTCTTGGGGCCATGGTGTTTGTATTCAGACCTGAAAAGTGAACGCTCAGAGCGATTTTTAGATGCGTTTCTATGTCGTAAGTAAACAAGCAGGGGCAGCGGAAACGGGGGGGGGGTGGGCTGATTGTACTTTTTGGCACGGTCAGTTCTCCCCCTACTTTTGGCTCACCCACCCACCCCCACTTTCAAAACTATTCTGCGGCCACTGACAATTAATAATGCGAGCGTGAAGCGCGAGCTGAAGTTCGTGATACACTGACCTTAAGACAAGAAAAGGGACATGTTTAAGATTATTTACATTGACTCACGAGAGACGTACATAATTTTGATAATATTTTGATATAAAACTTGACATTCTAAGCACTTTTCTGTACCAATAATCAGGATTTTGAATAAATAATTGATGCGAGCGCGAAGCGCGATCTAAATTATTTTTATATTCTCACCTGAAGACGTGATATGCAATATGCATGACATAGATCGTGCAATGTTTTGTTCCCAATGCCTCCCTTTCTCTCCGGGGGTAATCTCCCCCTCTCTGTCCTCTCCCTGCTTTTCTTGCCTTCCTTTCTCTCTTTTTTCTCCCTTCCTCTCTTTCTCTCTCTTCACACTGACAGGTTTTTTTTTTTACCTTCTTGTTTGGTTGGGTAATTGCAGGGAGGAGATGGTGCTTTGTAGGAGTTTTCTTTGTTGATATATACATTTTTGTAATGGTGCACTATTTCTTTATAATTGCCGTTTATGCTTTTGCATTTCTTTCACTCATGTATTTCAAGAGTTTGTCATAAAATGTATGTATATCCCGAATAAAAATCTTTATGGACTTGAATAGATTGAATTGAATATTCTCAGCACTTGTTGTAGGCCTACCAATTTTCGGGATGTTATCTGAATAAACAATTGTTGCGAGCGTAAAGCGCGATCTGAAATGACATTAGGTTTATGGACATTTTGCACAAAGAACAATATAGGCCTATCCAATAAATAATCATTGCAAATGCGAATAAAATAAAATGTAATAAAATGCGAAAGGACAAGTTAAATATGACAAGATCAGTTTGCTCATTGAATTTTCATGAAGATGTGCATGGAACGTTCATCAAAATAATTTAAATCTTTAAAATGGCGTAACTTCGTTATTCTTTGTCCGATTGTGATAATATTTTCAGCGTTTTAATTTGTCTGAATCTGTAAAAAAAATCATATTATTTTAACATGAAGTAACTTCACTGCGAATGCAAAGCGTTAAAATACTTAAATATAAGCCTACTGACTTGAAAATGAGATATTTCAAACACTGTTCGTTTGTTATCTGATCAGGATGCGTAATTAAATTGCGTATCTTGCTTTTAGATCACGTAGATTCTAGACAGGGGCGGATCCAGGATTTTTCCAAGGGGAGGGGGGGGGCTCATTTTCCCAATGAAAACTCGACAGCAAAGAAAAAGAGGGTCCTCACTTTGTCTTGTGTATGAAAGAGATATTCCCTTTAAAATATTGACTATGTCTCTCAAGGGGGTCAAGGTCCCAGATGTGCCACCCCCCCCCCCCCCCCGATCGATCCGCCACTGATTTGTACATATTGACTTAAAAACGGGCTATTTTAATCCCCTTGTTTCATTCACATTTCTCCTTTTTACTACCGATATTACTTATATCCTCTCCTTCTCATTTGTCCCTTTTCTTTACATGCTTTTGGATTCCGCGGAACCGAGGGACCCCGACCCCCCCCCCCCCCCCGGTTACGGGCCTGCATGTGGGAAGAACGAGTGAGACGCGAGAGAGAAGTAGCACGCAAACTTTAATTGACAAACCCCTTTCTTATATTCCTTGGAAGCCTTCTGTACTACAGTATATTGGATTTTTATGCTCACAAATACAGTTTCTCCTTGAAAAAAACATTCCAGCCACATTCCAACGGTATAATGTCTGATATATTGCATTTATTTCAGTTTGGTTATTCATGCAGTGAAACGAATTATAATGTAATAACCCGGGGGGGGGCACTTCCATTCACGAGTGAATATCATGCGCGACCATGGGGTCTCGAAAAGCACCCTAAACACGCAGTTTCCATATTCTGAAAATGCGCCCCTTAACAAGTATTGGCGTGTGAAACCATACCCTTGACAAGTATTGGTAACAAAACGTTACTTTTGGCAAATGTTCCCTGAAATGAACCCCTAAACAAGTACAGGAATGTTTTATTGTTACGGGTCCTTCGGTCGTCGGCTTTTCCTTATTTGGTTTAGAACGACCACACCTTCTACACCTCGCGCAAATCGGACTCTAAACACGAAGTGTTGGGGCAAAAAGGACATCCTTTATAAAACATTTTAATCTTGTTTTATCATCCCCGTGAATTCGACCCTAAACACGTAATTTTACTAGCGAAATAGATACCCTTTTTTCATTATTTTTGTGTTTTTGACACCATTATCACGTTACGTACGTAACGTGCCCTATCGTGAAAAAGACATCATTTTTACGTGTTTTTTGGTCGCGCATGGTATCCACTCGTCAATGTAAGTGCCCCCCCCCCCCCCCGGGTGTAATAAGAACAAACCCAGGTGTTGCTAGAGATGCCGCATCGGGGCCGCACTGCCATGCGATATGCAGCCTACGTACGGTTGGGTCTCTTATGCTGTAAAACCAAGAGGAACTTGCACGGTGCAAATTGAAATTTCAAATTACTTCACCATTTGACACCTCGCAGCGTTTCATCCGGGATAGTGTGGAAGCTGCTGAAAGGGATCTCTCTTCAAGGTTCAAAGGTTCAAGGGAAAAATGAAATAGTACTTAAGTCATGAAGTGTAAGAGACAGAAGTAGGCCTAGGGATCAGTAAAAAGTAGCGGAATTGCTCATTCATAATTTAATGTGTAATTAACGATAATCTATGCATATTTTCCCCTCGAAAATTGGATAACCAGGATAACCAGTTTCCATAAATTGAACTAATCAATATCTTACCACTTATACCTGCTCCAACAACAACAGCATCCCAGGTTGTTTCGCCAGCCATCATTCTTTGGGTCCTGTAGCTTACAAGATCTGTCCTTCACGACTAAATACGAATCCTGAAAAATGTGAAATGTGCACATTGCTGTTCTAAAAATAATGCTACAATATCATCGCGTTGTCACGATGCCACTGCTGAACACGGTGAATACATCGCAATTCCAAAGGCGTGTTACGTGCCAATGGGCACACATCCAGGGGGTACCATATGAAAGGGTCTTTCGTAGAACTGTTCTACGTAAGAACGCGATTTCGCTCAACTGTATAGGTCCATGGTTTTACGAAGCTAATGGGAAGATTGGTACTTGCATGGTCCATGGTCCTTGGAAAGACACCTTCAGGCATGTCCGACGTAGGCATGATCTTCTTTGCACACCCGCCACCGTCGGGACTGAGAGAAAGTGCGTTCATGCTGAGGTCATACGGCCATGTTACGGACCTGCGGATGCCTGCGTGTATTTGGATAATGAAAATGTGTAATTTCACTCCCATTAACGGAAATTTGAGCAAATTAAAGCTACCTATATTATATACGGACGATACGGTTTAGTTATGGATGTTACGTATGAATTACGAATGTTACGGGTAAAACCAGCGGATTCGCTGCTTTCCCGCTGACACATGTAACGGACCACTTACGGATGACTTGCGGATGTAACGCATGACTTACGGATTTTACAGATGACTTAGGGACGATACGGATAAGTTACGCTCGTGTCAGTGCGCATGTCAGCGTCCTCTGGCGTCCGCACCACCCGCATATTAAAAAAAAAACAAGTAGATCGGAACTTACTTCAGTCGCATTTTATAAAGTCTGAGAGCTAGAATACTTTATTTTTGTGAATTTTTACCATTATATACAGACTGCTTGGAGATATCGAGAGTGTTTTCAGATATACAAACTGTGTTGTTGTTTTTTCAAAGAAAGTATTTATATTCAACATTTCTCCACAAATCATATAATCAAATGCAAAGTGCATGTACTATATTAGAAGCAGTGGCGTAAAACTACGGGGCACGTGCCCCCCCCCCTAAAAAAAGGGGGGAGGAGAAAAAGAGGGAGAAAGAAAGAGAAACGTAGTGGTGGGAGAAGAAATTAATGTTATATACAATTACATAAGATTTTTTTTTTCATAACTTTATGAAAAATAATTTGCTTATAGGGCCTATGTGTTCATCATTCCTGGTGCTCGCATTGTCTGTTTAATTAGATACATCATCTTGCTGCAATAAACATTTCGTTTTTAAGTCATTATACACGAAGTACATTTCCTCGCACTTCCAGTTATCATTGTTTTATGTAGTGACTTCTGCTTCTTTTTCATGACTACTAAAAGGTGAATAGATGAATTTGAATAGATTAACAGATGAATCATATATGAATTTTTGACCTGGAATTAATGTTACACTGTTCGTTTCTAAAAGTATTGGCATAATTTTCAAGTTAAAACTTCTTCTTCCCCATTAAATATTATTCTTATTGAACAATTGTTTAGTCTTCCCTTATACAGTGCGTATCAAAAAAAAAGTTTACACTTTGAAAAAGCCCTGGGAATTAGAAAATATACAACTTGTGGGTAATTTTTTTTTCACATTTATTCTTGGGTTTGGGTCTCATCTATCCAATGAAAGTAACATTTCTGACAGAATGTTACACTTGAATGAGCACTGTCCATTTTTGTAAAGCTCGCAGAAATCTGTTTGCGCAAAAATGCTCGTTTTCACGCTGTGTCAAGGAAAAGGCAAAATCAAACTTACCTTGCGAAACATTTCTCATACACTTGCACTTTTAGTCAATTGAAATAAAACGGATACCATCAAGCATTTTGTAACAATTTTGCCACCCAAATTAAAATGTTAACACTTAGTAAGCACAACTTTTACCTTTTTTGAGCCAGCTGGATCTGACGACATTACTGAATGTAAACAAAAGTTTAGATCAGACACCTCCAGCATTTTTTATCATTTAAAGTGGGTTTACATTTCATTTTTTCATTTAATACTTGTTTCTTCACACTTTTCCGAAGCTTATAAATGATTACCAAAATGAAATACAAGCCTAAGCCATTTCATGTAAATCACAACTCAGTGTAAAGCAAATATCGTCACGATGGCCTCGGTGTGTGGGGGAGTGGGGTGGGGCGCAATGACACTCTCCGAAGTGTTTTGGGCAAGGCAACAATCTAGAAAAGGTAAAGGATATCTTCAATTAATTTTGTTAGCTAAATTCCATGTGTTCTTCATGATTAAGGTCTACTTTTATTCGCATAACTATTTCAAAGTTCTGCGCAAATCATTTTTTCACTAACTTTTCAAAAGTAAGTGGTGCTCACTCAAGCGAAAATATTTTTCGACAGTTATAACGTCAATTGCTTAAATGGATCTGTACCAATGCTATAAAATGTGGAAAAATCTTCAGGATATTACAGATGTATAATTTTAAAATATATTTTCTAAGTGTAAACTTTTTTATACGCACTGTATGACTGCAATGTCGTTTGGGCTAACTGTGGTTCTTTTAAATTCAATTCTTCAAACTACAAAAGATAGCCATCCTTATGTTTACAGGGCCATATTACTAAGCTCACACTGACCCCCTTTTTCATAAACTTAAAACAATTTAAAAAAAAGTAGCAATCTTTATGTTCAATTATATCAATAATCAACTCCCTCCATCCTTAGATAATATGTATAGGTTGAACAGGTCTGTCCACTCCTGTCCAACTTGCATACATCCATCTCACTAACCCCAAGTTATTGATAGCCTATAAATGCATTCGACATTATGGTCCCGATATAACAGTAGTTTGCTTTTAAATGTGCCTAGATTAAATCTTACCATTTTCCATCTTGTATTCAAATACGTTTTCCTGTGCGTACAACAAATCAATGAACGCCATTAACGCTTTGTATGTACTGATGACGTCATCAGCATGCATCCGTGCAATGGCACTTCGTTCATGTTCAGTGAATGTAATTTGGGCAACTTCGTTTTTCTCATTCAACCTAAAATACAAAATAAAGATCGATGATATTCATGAAAATTGCCATCGGAGGTATCCCAGTTGCTGATATTTTCATTCCCACTCCACCCTTTAACAGAAAAACATCCTGTTTTATATAGGTATGAACCAAAAAAAGAAAAAAAAAGTGTGTTGGTGATTTTTGTTAACCACCCTGGAGGTTTTCGTTCTTGAGGAGGAACAGCTTATCAAAAATGTATTGACAAATCTTATAGGCCGAGCAGTTAGTGACAGATCCTAAAAAGAGTGAATAAGGGGGTGTTAAGATCAATTTGTGAGTAAAATCGCACTTAAGGATGGAATAAAATCATGTAATTTTTACAAAAATGTGAACAAAGTTACTGTGGTGCCGATAATTATTATGCAAAGAAAAAAACTTTGCAAAAATTGTGCAATCAGTAGATCGGAGGCTCCGTTAGACCTCTCAATTGTACCTCATACTTATTCATATTCATAATTATTTGTACGCTCTTGCAGGTTTCAATTCAAATTTGTTGATTTTACACTTGACTCACTTTTTACGAATTAGTGTCTCCCTTTTTTGTTTACTTTTTTTTTTACATTTTATTTACTTTACTCTTTCTGGTCATATTGATATTTTTATGAGAATTTCACTGCATATTCATAGGAGCCTTCAACCAACAAGCCTTACTTTCTTTTTGGTTCCATATCCACATCTCCCATTTTCTTTCTACGGCATTATTTCAGAACCAATTACAAGAACACTTTCTACTACCACGATTATGAAAGTTCATCTGTGTTGGTAAAAGATAACGATTTTGTTGAACTTTGGTTCACAACACAAAAAACAGAAAATAACGAAGAGTTACCTCGAAATTTTCGGCTGCTAACTGCAACCTTCGTCAGCGATGTGACCCGATTTGACCTTAGTGACGTAATGATCGATGATCGGGTCGTAGACATTCGGAAGCTTGTATCGCCCCCCGTCTCTGTTGAGAGAAGGTCTGAACGCCCGGATGTAGATGGCCTCTTTCACACCTCTCTCGAAGTACTTTCTACTACCCTTTTTTTCTATTGTTATATAATTATGTACACATTTTTTATTTTACAATATTTCTCTATGCCTATTTATGAAAATTTGTATCATATATTATCATTTTTTGTATCAAGTCATTGATGTTTGAAAATGTGAAATTTTGATATGCATGAACCTTAAACCTTGAACAATATTTCAAATAGTGTCTCGGTCAAGCCCAAGCGAATTTCATTTTTAAAAAAATTAAAAAGAGTCAATTTACCTTTAAATGATTTAGTGACATAGGTTATATACGACCAATTTTAGAATATCGTGCTCTAGCTTTTCATAGCAGACGTAAAGCAAAACAAATAATATAATTGAAAAATACAACAAAGAGAACGTAAAATTATCTTAGGACATAATTACATTACATACACAAATGCATGTCAGATATGTAATTTACCAACACTTGAGGAAAGAAGTCTGGCACTGTGTAAAAAAAATGCGAAATAAAAAAAATAAAAATACTTTCGATTCATCCTCTGTGTAAGACATGGCTACCTCGGGAAAAAAATACAACATATCTCTTCGTCGTAAAAACTATTATCAACAATTTTAAACAAAAACAACAAGATTTAAAATATTTAATTGACTTTTTTTTTTTTTTTTTTTTTGGGGGGGGGGGGGGGTTGACATACTCATTAAAAGATGAGTGTGTCCACTAGGAAAGGCAATAAACAAAGGCCACCCCTCCCACCTTATAGTCAATTTTGTCGTTAAAATAAAGTGCCAGTCCTCTCTCCTTCAAGTCTCCTTTCCTTCAATATGGCCATTATCATGTTAAATTCACTCATTGCCTTTTATGCTGTAGCTGATATTGCATTAGCTGTTTAACCCTATCCAGGCCGGGGGGGGGGGCTCGGATGGCCCCCTCCCTTTACGATTCGCGCAATATTTTCGCCGCGCGAATTTTTTGACGGCTCGCTGACTTTTTACTTTTAAGTCTTGCGCAACTTTTGAGACCAGTTTTGCGTCACCTGGGTACGCGATTCCGAATTACGCAACATTATGTAAGTGCCTGTCAGAACAAAAAATCCTCAAAAACGTGCTTTCGTGTACAAAGTCAATGCAGATTGTGTTTTCAACCAAAAATCATAAATGTTTGATTATTTTTAGTTTTGCCAGTCTAAATGTATTTTTTATGCTGTTTATGATCTCAGAAGAGTCCCAAACAAATTTCATAGAAAAACAATGAAAAAATTAATTTAAAAAAAAACCATGGAAATACATAAGGAATTGCAAAATACAAAATATTACATAAGAAATTAATCTGATATGGCAATTTTTTCATGTACACTTGCTAAGAACACCACAAGAGTTTTTATACCAAAAATTACAAACTTTGGAGCTTTATTAGGGAGTTAGAGGGAAAAGAATGATTTTGCACAGTAATTACGCATAGATTAGCATAATCACTTAATAGCAATTTGCATAAACAAAGCTGTACTGGAACATTCTTGATCATTCTATGCTATAAATGTCCTTAAAGAGGAAATAATTAATAAATGAATGTAATTGCTTTTACAATTCTTCTTATATATATAAAACACCTCCCCCACCGGGAAAAAGAAAGCTTTACCGTAGTAAAGATTTCTTTAAGATTACATTTTTTCCTTTAACTTTTCTAAGTCAACTTGATAAATAATTTACAATATCGTGTACAAAGGTATATTACTAACACACATGAACATCAAAGACATTTTCTTAAAATGACACACTTGGTCAAAAGCATGAATAATTTCACTTTTTACACTCCTGAAAGAGCATCAGCAATTACATATTCTTTCCTTTTATATGTACAATTTTCGATGGGAATGGTTGGACCATTAGGCTCCATCTGTACAGTCTTTGGTTCTTTGTTTTGAATTTCTCCAAAAACACAAGAGGATTGTGGTCTGTATAGACTGTAATCTCTCCATTGGTTAGATACACCTCAAACTGCTGAAGGGCTAGTAAGAGACTCAGGGCCTCTTTTTCAATAGTTGAGTACTTCTTCTGAAACTGATTGAGTTTCTTAGAGAAGTAGCACGCTGGTTTTTCGATGCCTTCTTCATCTTCTTGGAACAATACTGCTCCTACTCCAACATCACAAGCATCAATAGCTACTTTGAACGGCTTTGTGAAGTTTGGAGCTGCTAAAACAGGCTCATTCACCAAAGTGGCCTTTAATTTCTTAAATGATCTCTGACATTCGTCAAACCAGACATACTTCACTTTTGCCTTCAGTAGGTTTGTCAGAGGGCTAACCACTGTACTGTAATTTGGAACAAATTTCCTGTAGAAGCCGCTCATACCTAAGAATTTAAGCAATTCTTTCTTAGTCGTGGGAATTGGTAAGTCTAAGATGGCTTGTATCTTGGCTTCTCTTGGTAGCACTTGCCCTTGACCAACCACATGACCAAGATATGTGACCTTTGCCTTGGCAAATTCACTCTCCATCAGATTCACTACAAGGTTGGCTTTATCCAGCCTGTCAAACAGTGCTCTCAAATGATCCAGAGGATTATTCCAAGTATCAGTGTACACTAGGATGTCGTCTATGTATACGACACAATTGTCAAGTCCAGCAATCACATTTGGAAGGTTGCTGGTGCATTTTCATTCCAAAAGGCATGACTTTGCATTGAAATAAGCCTTCAGGTGTAACAAAGGCTGATATCTCTTTGGCTCGGTCAGTCAGTGGCACTTGCCAATATCCTTTAAGCAAGTCTATCTTTGTGATATAGGCAGAATTTCCAACTCTATCAATACAATCTTCTAACCTAGGAATTGGATACGAGTCAGTTTTAATTACTGCATTTACCTTTCGGTAATCAATGCAAAATCTCTGAGAGTCGTCTGGCTTTGAAACCATTACGATAGGATAACTCCAACTACTCTGACTCGGTTCGATTATGTCATTATCCAACATAAACTGTATTTCCTTATTTACCATTTCCAACTTGCTTGGATTGAGCCTATAAGGATTCTGGTTGATAGGTCTTACATCACCTACGTCTACATAATGTATAGTTAAAGGTGTACGACCTGCTTTGTCTTTACACACATTTTCATATTCTCTTAACAGGCCAGATATATCGTTTCTCTGATCTTCAGCCAGGTGTTTTAATGCCTCATCCATATTTCCTAACATCTCTGAGTTAGACAAATTTACACCACATGGTTCGTTCTTCGATACATCTGTATAAGACAATTCATTATCTGTCTTTCCATAGCACATCTACATGTTTCTCTTCTTCTTTGACCTGTGTTATACCTATTGGCTGACTAGCCTCTCGCTCAAAGTATTCTTTCAACATGTTTACATGACAAACTCTTTGAGACTTTCTTCGATCAGGGGTACTGATCACATAGTTGACATCATTCAATTTTTTTTTACTATGTAGGGACCACTAAACCTTGCTTTCAAGGGCTCACCTTGCAAAGGCAACAACACTAACACTTTGTCTCCAGGCTTGAAACTTCGCTCTTTTGCATTTTTGTCAGCTTGAGCTTTCATTTTTCCCTGCGCCATTTTCAAGTGTTCCTTAGCCACATCACAAGCTTCTGAGAGCCTTTCTCTAAACTTTGACACATAGTCTAGAAGGTTTACATCATTATCCTGAACCATAAACCTCTCTTTGATAAGCTTTAGGGGACCCCTAACCTCATGACCATTGACCAATTCAAATGGACTGAAACCTGTGGACTCATTAGGGGAATCCCTAGTTGCAAACAATAGGAATGAGATCCCTTTATCCTAGTTATCGGCGTAGTCTTCACAATAAGCCCTAATCATGGTCTTCAGGGTCTGATGATAGTATTCTAACGCTCCTTGGGACTGTGGGTGATAAGTAGAGGGCTTGATCTGCTTTATTCCCAGCTCCTTCATAACTTGCTGAAATATTCCTGACATATAATTTGACCTTTGATCAGACTGAATTTCCTTAGGCAGACCATCCCGAGTGAAAAACTGCACTAACGCCTGTACCACTGTCTTTGCAGTGATACTCTCAAAGGTATCGCCTCTGGAAAACGTGTAGACAAGTCCATAATCGTCAGGAGAAATCTGTGACCCGACCTCGTTCTGGGTAAGGGTCCAACACAGTCAACAAGAACCCTAGTAAAAGGTTCATCAAATGCAGGAATGGGTATCAATGGAGCAGGCTTGATAGAAGGCTGTGCCTTGCCAATAATCTGACATGTATGACATGTCTTTCAGAAATGCACAACATCTTTGTGCATCTTAGGCTAATAGAAATGCATCATAATTCTATCTTCTGTCTTCCGAATACCAACATGACCTGCCATAGGTAACTCATGAGCCATTTTCAAAATAGCTGTGTGGTAACAGGGAGGAACTACTACCTGGTGAATTATACACCAATCTTCATCAGCTGGTCTCTGGGGAGGACTCCACTTCCTCATCAAAATGTCATCTTTGACATAAAAGCACTCAGGAACCCTATCAGCCTCAGCCTCAGAACATACTTTCTGTGACAAGCTTTTCAATTATGGGTCTGGCTGTTTTGCCTGTACAAGGGAGGATTTACTAAACAAACTATCATTACGTTTGCTACATCGTGAGACAACTGGTTATTTCTTCTACTCCATCCTTCACCACGATGAACCTCTTCCACATCATTAAACTATCATTGTTAGCAACAGAGACTTCAACACTATCCCCATTCAAATCCTTGAAAAAGGTTTCAGCTAACCAGACATCAGTACTCTTCTCTACATCAGCAGATTCCACATCATCCTTTTCAGCTCTACGAGTCTGAGACCTAGTAACAACACAATCCGGGAAAATCCCTGGAAAATCTTCCTGCAACAATTCAGTTTCAGCTACCTCAACCGGCTTCTCCGAAACCACTGGAGATGCAACAACTTTATCTCCAGCCAAGTTATTTCCTCACAAGAAATCAACACCTTCCATTGGTAATTCTGGAACGACACCAACAGTCACAGGACCACTAACTAGGTCACAACTTAAGTCGACCTTATGCAAAGGACCCGACATGAAATTTGGGCCAATACCTTGAATTAAGACTTAGGCATTCTCTGAACTCTCCGGAGGAAGAGCCAAATCCCCTGGCACCATCAGGGACTGTGCAGCCCCTGTATCCCTAAGGATCACCACTGACCTACCAGCAGCACCAGCCGAACAATTGGATACTTCACCATCATACAAAAAACTTCTAAAGGTTTCATCAACCTACTTGACTTTATCAGCAAATACCAGAGAAACACTCTCAACATCTCGATTGGGCTCTGATGGGACAAACTCCATCGAGGGAACACTTGTTTGCTTGACAAAACCCATGTCTTTCTTAAGTTTGGTTGGCATTCCAACCAATTTCCAACATGATTCTTTCAAATGTCCCGATTTATGACAATGAGTACAAATTTTGGAACTACGACTCTCAAACCTTTGGGTTGATTCTGTGCCCCCACTAGCCTGATTCTTGTTAGCGTCTTTGTCCTTGCTAGCATAATTTCCCTCACCTGGTTTATCGTGGGATTCAAATGACCGTTTACCTTTCTTTTTCCAATAATTATTGAAAGGAGGCCTATCTCCACTAACCTTATGTGTGACCTCAAATTCATCAGCTACTATGGATGCTTTACTGACTTAAGTAACTCTATGGTCATCTAAGTGAGATTTAATGCCAAAAGGAAGACTCTTTTTTAATTCTTCTAGGACAACTTCCCCAAAGTGAACAAAATCTTTGTCAAATTTCAGTGATCTATACCACTTATCGAACGTCATCTCTTGTTCCCTAGCAAATTCAACATACGTCTGGCCTGATTGTCTTTGCATGTTCCTAAATTTATGTCTGTACGCTTCTGGTACCAACTCATATGCATTGAGAATTGTTTCTTTCACTGTAGCATAGTCACATGATTGCATTTCAGAGAATTTTGGCACAAGGCGAATGTTTTTCGCCATATCAAAGCCTTGGGGAGATTTATCTTTAGCCGAGTTAGTATTAGTATTAGCATGAGCTAACTCCATTTCTTTCAACTTTAAATGTTACTCCAATCTCATTTTCTCAATTTCAAATTTTTTTCTTTCATTTTCATTTCCTCCTTTTCAAGGTTTTCTTTCATTTTCATTTCCATTTCAAATTTTGCGAGTTGAATCTGAGCATCATCTGAAACAACTACAGAAGTTTCAGACTCCTCTGTAAGCTTCATGTGACTAGCTAACAAGTCAATTATCTCTGCCTTCTTTAAACCTGGGGCTAAAGATACACCCAAATGATCACAAACTGTTATCAAATCATCTTTCTTCAGTGACTTCAAATGATCATATGACAATTCTGTCATTGCAAGAAATTCTTCAACATCAAATGTAGCCATGGTGGAATATACAGAAATACAAGCACACTGTAAAAAAAAATCTTTGAATCAGTAGTTAACACTTAATGTATTTAAGTAGAATTTACAATTTGTAATTATTTTTCGTTGTTTTTAAGTAGTTTCAACTTGTCTTTTAATTTACTTGATTTACTTGATTTATTTGGGTTCAATATACATTTAAGAAAATTCACGTATTGATAGCTTGCTTTGATTGAGTAAATCTAACTCAATTAGGCAAAGATGATTGTTACTTATAAAATCATGTTGAATGTACTTATATTTTTCAATTAACGCCATATTTAAATAATGCATGAATATTCATTAGAGCAAGTAAATGTTTTTTTTTTTTTAAATAACTGTCATATCTATTTGCGTTTGAAATTGTTTTGGATAAGGGTGTGCTAACTATTGTATTCTTTTGTTGAATCAATGAAAAGGCAATATTAAATAGTCATTTAGCAGAAAATTATTCTCACTGTTTTATTTGTAAGAATGAAACGATCGCGTATAAATATAAATGTCAGTACATATACATGTACAGGTAAGTGACAATTCACAAAGTCTAATATTTGGATAAAACATGTCTAAAATGAAAATGATGCCACCAAAAGTGGGACGATGGGGGAGCGGACTTTCGAATCACGAAAGTCCACTCCCCCATTTGATATTTTCAAATATTTTGTTGATTGTTTTACTTAATTGAATTAAGTTATTGTAACTTAATTTTCTTGAGTAAAATGGAAGCAAAGAAAATAAGTAAATTTTACTTAAAACTGCCGAAGTCATAAATACTTGAAAAAATTAAGACAATTTTTTGCCACAATTTTATTAAGTAATTTCTACTAATTTTTTTTTACAGTGCAAGTAATTAACACAGTACAGTATATTCTAGAACTTTCAAAAAATTTCCATCATGTTTTCAATTCAAATAAGTATTTGTTTCAAATTGACTTTCGTCTCAAATTGGCTTTCGTTTCTCGAAAAACTGGTTTTAGTTTCAAATTGGCTTTTTGTACAAATTGGGGTTTTCGTTTCCTGAAAAACTGGTTTTAGTTTCAAATTGGCTTTTTGTACAAGTTGGCTTTCATTTCTCGGAAAACTGGTTTTGATTTCAAATTGGCTTTCGTTTCCCGGACAACTCCCCAAGATTATTTGTTAAGATACTGCAAAAAATAACAATAAATATTGAGTGTCGAAATTACTCAATTTTTAGGAGTAATTTTTAATGAACACCTCTCTTGGAAACCACATCTCAATTCAATCTGTACCAAAGTTTCAAGATCTATTGGAGTTATTTCTAAAATTAGACATTTTGTTCCCCATTCAATTTTAATTACTCTTTATAACAGTATCATACTTCCTCACTTAGATTACTGTAACATTGTATGGGGTCATACATTCAAAACACACTTGGATAAATTGACAGTTTTACAAAAGAAAGCAATAAGACTTATCTCAAATGCTCCTTTTAATAGTCATACAAAGCATTTGCTTTTACAATCAAATGTATTAACTTTAAAAGATCTGATATCATTAGTTTTTATGTACAAGCTTAATGCCAGAATCTTACCACCTCTCTTCAGTGACTTTTTTGTTTCAAATTCTCAAATCCATTCTTACAATACTCGTCACAGCAAATGCCTACGCCCTCCACATGTTCGAACATCCATTGCTTTTAATTCATTTAAGACTTACTTCCCCAAACTATGGAATGAAATTCCAAATGATATACAAAATAGTTCTACTTTATCAAGATTTAAATCTTTATGCAGGAAAATGTTATTTTCCGTTTATTGATCGAATGCATGTGATCTCACATCTTACATTAGTGCTCCCCCCCCCCTTTACCTCATTCTTTTTTTTTTTTTTTTTTTTTTTTTTTTGGCTGCAGGAGTGTTTCTTTTAATTTCGATCTGGGATTTTTACTCTTTAATTTTGTCATTTTTAATGTATTAATGTATCGTGGTGACCCCTTTTATAAGCATCGCTTCTCCGGGGTCTCCGAACCATCTATTTGGTTTTTTTTCTGATACTTTGTTAATACTGTATATTGTACTGTTTTTATCCTTTTGATGGTTGAATAAATAATTGAATTGAATTGAATTGAATTTCCTTTTCTTTTATTACAGGAAATTGGTTATACATTAGCAATCATAAATAAAACATAAATAAATATTGATCTTACGTCTCTTGAGATCGCGATAATAATCCAAAGTAAAATTTAGTATTTACTCCAAGTTGGTTGGCGAAGATTCCATAAATGAAAGTTCACAATGATGGCGATGATGAAACTGATGTTGAAGCACGATGAATAACAAGAGTCACTGTAACGAGTTGAAATGTCTGTGAAGACGATGTTGAGGATGATTAACAGTCAATTTCAGCAATCCATGGGTTGAAGAGTGCTCATTAAAACCGGGTGATGATCTCGATGAGAACTGAGATTCCTCTCTCAAAATAACTGCAAACAGTTCATTGATGGCGTGCAAATAATTCCACAGAAGATAAATATTCCAAGTGGAAATAAACTCTGCTCTGACATATAGTCTGGCGTGAAACTCTTGGCTCTGATCTGATATGATGATCTAATCTGATATATATACAAATTATTCACTATTCTAGAGACTTCTAGTATTCTCTACATTAAAGGTCAGGTCCACCTCAGAAAAATGTTGATTTAAATCAATAGAGAAAAATCAGATGAGCACAATGCCGAAAAATTTCATCAAAATCGGATGCAAAATAAAAAAGTTATGACATTTCAAAGTTTCGCTTATTTTTAACATAATAGTTATGTGAACGAGCCAGTTACATCCAAATGAGAGAGTCGATGATGTAGGACCTCCTTGCCTGAAGCACAAAATGTTAAAATAATGAAATTCCACGTGTTCAGGGAGGAATGAAACTTCATTTCACATGACAATGACGAGAAAATCAAAATATTTCATATTTCATTTAATAAAATACAAAAAGAAATAGTGAGTGAGCGATGTCATCAGTTCCCTCATTTGCATACCGACTGAGATGTGCATATAAATGTTTTGTGAAATGAAGCGAAACTTTAAAATGTCATAACTTTCTTACTTTACATCCGATTTTGATGAAATTTTCAGTGTTATCCTTGTTGAATTTTTCTCTTTTTATTCAAATCAAGTTTTTGTTGGGGTGGACTTGTCCTTTAAGAACATTCTCCTTCTTTCTGGAGCATTCTACATTTATAACACTCTTGAATGACCTCATTGAAATCAACAATGTCAACAAAATAGCTAAGCCTATTGTTCATTTCCACTACCAATACAAGTCTATTATAAAGCAATCTCTATTCAGAAATAACAAAGAGTACTCAAAGATTAGTGTCCAACAAAGCTGTACTGGAACATTCTTGATCATTCTATGCTATAAATATCCTTAAAGAGGAAATAACTAAATAAATGAATGTAATTGCTTTTACAATTCTTCTTATATATAACAATGTTTACAAGAAGTGCTAAGAATGTCCAGTTTTCTGGTCGGAACTAAACATTTTCAGCTTACGCTCGTATGGCAATATTTAATATTTATTCACATTTTTTTTATATCAATAATTCATTTCTTTCATTTCTTGAATGAATTCTTGATATCAAGAAATCTAATTCTTGGTATAAAAAAATGTGAATAAATTTTAAAGGCTCGCCATACGCTCGCATCAATTTATAGTTTCCTTAATATCATGGACCTAGGTCCATGATATATCCATCCTCTTCGTAGTTACAATCGAGTTTTCAGGTCGATTCATAAATATTTTCAGATCGCGCTTCTCGCTCAAATTTTTGGATTGGCATGATTGATGAGATATTTTTGTTTATTCTTTTCATGGATCGGTCTTCTCACTCCCCTGGATCTCTCAATCTCTCCTTAAGTCTATCAACCGTAAAAATAAATTATTTTGCAAATATAAAAAACAACCTAGTAAAGATAAACTTAAAAGGAAATATATTCGATATCGTAATATACTGACAACTTCCCTACGTCTTGCCAAAAAAATGTATTTTTCTGATCAATTTAACAAGTACAAGAGCGATAGTTCGAGTACGTGGAAGGTGATAAACAAGGTTCTACGATCGAACAAAAAGTCCGAACCAACAAAAGAAATCTCACACAACGGGAGAATTATCGAAGATCCTACTGAAATAGCCGAGTTGTTCAACGATTACTTTGTTCAAATTGGTACTAACCTCTCAAGGAATATCCCTGAATCTGATAGAGAATTTACATCGTTTTTAAAGAATCCTAATCCGCAATCTATTTTCCTTACCCCTATAGTCGAATACGAAGTTAAAGATATTGTAAATAATTTAAAATGCAATAAGAGTCCTGGCAGTGATGGAATAACAAATTTTCTTCTAAAAAAGGTAATTAATGAAATACTCTCACCTTTGACATATATTTTTAATCTATCATTAGTAAATGGAGTTGTTCCTTGTAATATGAAAGTAGCAAAGGTTATACCCGTTTTTAAAAAAGATGATAAACGAGAAGTTTGCAACTATCGTCCAATTTCACTACTCACTTCCCTTTCAAAGCTACTAGAAAAGATAATATACTCACGCTTAATCAAATTTTTAACCGACTCTCAAATATTAAGTGACTCTCAGTTTGGTTTCAGGAAAAAACATTCAACTATTCATGCCTTACTTTCTTTTATTGACAAGGTGGCTTGTGCCGTCGATAAGTCATTACATACTGTTGGTATATTCCTGGACCTTTCCAAGGCCTTCGACACGATCAATCATGATATATTGTTATATAAATTATCACATTATGGTATTCGTGGGAAGGCCTTGGATTGGTTCAGGAGCTACCTCAGTTCTCGTAAACAATTTGTTTCTTATACAGGTATAAATTCTAGTTTGAAATCAATATCTTGCGGAGTACCCCAAGGATCACTCCTTGGTCCCTTACTTTTTATTCTTTACATTAATGATTTTAATAATTCTTCCAATATTTTGTCATTTATTTTGTTTGCTGATGATTCTAATCTTTTTCTGTCTCACCGTGACCCACATACGCTACTTAATACTTTGAATACAGAACTTCTATCAGTTCAGTCTTGGATTAGAGCTAACAAGTTGTCACTTAATGTTAAGAAAACTAATTTTATGATTTTCAGTAATTCTCTCAAAAGTTTACCTGGTCAAGTAGTCATGGATAATGTAAATTTATTACAGGTTGAATCCACCAAATTTCTTGGGCTTTATATTGATCAAGATTTGTCTTGGAAGTGTCACATTAATTACTTGAGTAAATTGACTTCTAGAAGTATTGGTATTCTAAGCAAGCTAAAATTATTTTTCCCTGATTATATACTATTGAACTTATATATGACTCTCATTTCATCACGATTAAATTATGGTATATTGGCTTGGGGTAATACAAACAAGACTGTATTAGAAATGTTATTTAAATTACAAAAGCGGGCAATTAGGGTAATTAACCAATCTGACTTTTATGCACACACAAATCCATTATTTAAAAAAAATAAAATCCTGAAAATTCATGATCTTTACGAATTTCATTTGGGTACATTCATGTTTCAACTCTCAAAAGATGATCTACCGGAAATTTTCTCTTCCTTGTTTCAAAGAAACAACCTCATCCATTCTTATCCTACCCGCCAAAGTGACTCATTTCACCTTCCACGTACTCGTACGTTATTTGCTCAAAGAACAATTGTTTTCGAAGGACCAAGGCTTTGGAATAATCTTCCAAACGAAATAACTAGCTGTTTATCCCTAAGTATGTTTAAATGTAAACTGAAATCATTTCTTTTGTCCAGTTATGGACACCGTTAAGACGCACTGGCTGAATATATATAATGTATTTGATTTTTCCCTTTTTAAAGGTATACTGTGGTATAGTTTTTTATTTTTTTAATTTTCATTCTTCGCTCATCCCCCTCCTATATTTCACATTGTCCACTTTTCCTCAAATTCTTTACCCCGTGATTTTGCGCTAATCTTTGGCTTTTCCTTTGTAGTCTGATTTTTCTTTAGTGTCCGATCTCCTTACGAACTTCATAATTACTTTAAGGAACCTGCAGACATTACAAGCTCTGCTTTTTATGCAGGTTCCTTCATATTTCACTTTATTTGCTGCCATTATCTTTGTATTTTCTATGTAATCAAATGTATTTCTTGTATTATGTTATTTTGTTATCTTGTGAAGTATGAGAATAAAATTCAATTCAATTCAATTCAAATTTGCAGATTCTGGCAAGCCATGGATTCGCAGGCAACTTCGTCGACTATATTATGCCTGCAGCTCTTCAATTTTCGAAGTTGATTTCTTCATCTTTTGATGCAAATCCTGAATTTCTTTTTCCAACTTTTGAATCATTGTCATCTTTGACTGAATGTCATGGTCGATTGATTCGTAGATACGTTAAAATGTCCACAATGGACATTATTTTAACATTATACACATTATTTTGAATATAAATGGGTCTTTTATGACATTAAATGACCTTTAATTGACCCTCACTTGTAGTAAATGCTTTGTGATCCATATATCACTTGACTTTTCATGACCTCAATTTGATACGTCATCATTTGTTTAAAATTGATGAACACAGGCAGGGGAAAGTCAACGGTACAATGTCAATAAACACTCAACAAAAACCTGCCTAATTATTGGCAATTCGATGTTGAAAAAATATCCCTCATAAGAGATGTCACGGACTCAAAGAATCCATTGTCATACTTTGTCAGGAGCAAAGATTGATGATGTAGTTGAATTCTCCTCTTCAGTTCTTCGATCTAACATGCCGGATAGCGTGACCATTGATCACCCCTTGGAAATCGGTGCAAACAATGTCCTCATTGCCGGGCCACATTAGTTGACGAAATCATCAACATACATTGTAGCTTCAATAGTGAAGGGTGTCACGCCAGTGCTATGCGGGATGGGTCTGGGGCGGAGACCTCTTGAAATCAAAGCCATTTAAAACCGTACAGATTGCCGCTATAAAAAGGGCCTCGACAAGAAGTACTACGGAGCCCGCCAGGTGACATGATGGAGAAAAAGTTCTCCGTGGATTATTTCGTTCCTTCGAAATATTATTTCGTTCCTACGAAATATTATTTCGTTCTCACGAATACGACTTATTTCAAGGGAATGAAATAATATTTCGTGGGAACTAAATAATCATTTCGAGGGATTTTTTCCTTCGTGTCCGTCACCTGGCGGGCTCCGAAGTAGACTCCAGCAATAACACAGCATAACGATAACCCACACACTACTCATTCTTAAACATACAAACAAATACACACATCAATGGCGTGCCGTGGGTGACGGCATGGGGGGCACCAGCAAAAAAATTGAGTCCCTTAGGGTGCGTTTATCCGCCACTTTTTTACCCTATAATCATGATTCCAATCATGATTCAAATCACGATTCTGCAGAATCACGATTGCGTTTAGTCAAAATTGAATATAATCATGATTAGAATCACAAACATGAACTACGAAAAAAAGGGCGTTTGGAAAGACGTTTCTGCAGAATCACGTACGAAAATGTTCGGATAAACGATATCGTGATTTGAATCATGATTATATGACGTCATTGTGTCGAGCTATTTCCGGTTCTTGCCAAGGCGCGCGCCCCACGTTGTCACATCACATGTACGTCGCCGACCTCCAATTAAGTGTCCAACGTTGACCTATACTTCCTGGGTCAAACTGCGCACTGTGATGCGCACTGGATCGGTCCGAATCCGAGGAGAAACAGCGTTGGAACGAAGGTCGTCTAAACCCTGATTCTGTAGTAATTGTGATTCATGTTTGTGATTTGAATCATGATTCCAATCATGATTCAAATCACGATTCTGGCTTGAGGTCGGATAAACGCAGCCTTAGTAGGCGCGCTAAGCGCGCTCAATTGCCTGGTATACTGACCTATTATAGGCATTTTAAGGACTGTGCCATTAAACGGATATATAATTCACTGATCAAATAATGCGAGCGAGATATTTGATATTCAGACCTAAAAGGGACATTATAAGCAAATTTGTGTAATCATGATACATACCTGTCTCGCGAAACAAATAATAGGAGGGTGAAGCGCGAGCTGAAATTTTTGTTTCTATTGACCCCATGGACATTTTAAGGACTTTTTAAGGAGTCCATTAACCCTAAATGGACTAAATGGAGATGTATTGAAGACTGGGGGGGGGCATGATGCCCCCTTCTGATCTCAGTCGCCATTTGGCAAGCACATTCTTTACCACATAAACTACAAGCAGGTTTTTAAAAAATCTGAAAATAATGATTTTATTTATTATTAAGAAAATATGCAAATTTATTCGTGAAATAAATTATTTGCAAATTTAACACCTAATTTTACTTCCAATTTTCTTCTTTTTTTCCAGATGTCATCTTTGTAATCTAATTTAAAGGCTTCCACAAAGAAAAATTGCAAGTCAATTTTTTCCTTATGTATTTCTTTGTTTTTAGAATTTCTTATATATTTCTTTGTTATTATCTTTTGTTTTTCTTTTTTTTTCAATGGAAATTATCACAGACCCTTTTTATGAATTTCATCTTCCCTTAGACTTTGTACACAAAGTATAAAATATGCCATTTTCGGCATGACATTGTCTCGTAAAAAGTCACGTGATGTTGCGATGCAATACCCGTATGTCGCGAATTTGGTCTCCAAAGTTGCGCGGCATTAAAAAAAAGTCATAAGATTTTGCTGCACCACAGTATCTTTTTGTGTTTCGGAAATATCGCGCGAAGCGCCGAAGGGGGCGGGGGATCATGCCCCCCCCCCCCAGTCGTTTTAGTCAACTAATGCGAGTGCCGACCGCTTGCTGATTTAGTTAGAATTACATCTAAACACATGAAGCACTTTTTGTATTCATTGTAATCATGATTATCATACGCATCTCACTAATCAGATATTGCGAGCGCGAAGATCGAGCTGAATATTTAGGAAATTCAGACCTGAAGAGGGGCATTCTAAGGCTTGTTTGTAGGAATTCATGAAGAGCAGACATAATCACCAATCCACATATGCGAACGCAAAAGGAGACAATCACTTTAATAAGTCCTGAAAAGAAGTATATGTCACTACATAAATCAATAATAACATGAAGTGCGAGGAAATATTTGGTGTATATTTTATTCTTTTTTTTTTTTGGGGGGGGGGGGCAGCCGATTGGGTGGCACGTGCCCCTTGCCCCCCGTATTTACGCCACTGACACAAATATATATATATATTATGTGTGTCTTTTCAACCCTATTGTCTGCATGTACATGTATTTGTGATGAGTTACGGGAGCGTTAAATCAGTTACAATGGCTATTCAGTGGGTTTTTTTCTTGCATTTATACATATAATAATTGATTATTATAGATAGACGCACATGATCGCAGCAGTTTGATAATAATACAAAGGCTTCCACCATCCTCAATTTTTTTCTTCTCATCATGTTGTCTACAACTCGTACATCACGTCGAATCCTTGATAAGCATTGCCACTTGAAGTCAATTTCGTACTCGCCACTCCCTACGCTGAGTCCCATTAAATTATCGACTACATGTCCAAGTGGGAAGTCCAGAAGCCTCTCATTTTCTGAGTTGCGAACTGTTTGCAAACCACGATATTTTTCAACATGGGATTGGGCTGTTATGTCGGCACCACGTTGGGCCAACGGCCATCACGGTCATCGTGGTGGCTGTGATCAGTTTTCTTCTTCAAAGAGATTGAATTCTAATGTATATGCTACAGAATCAATAATCTATCCATCAAGCTGGGAAGCTTATGCCGACATCGGAATCGAAGAAATCGAGCTCGCCCCATCAATGGACAGACTGTGTGTGACGTGGAAAAGTACATCGTCATCATCGTCGACATCGTTCCCACTAATATGGCTGAGAGATAACTGTCGATGTCCCCAGTGCTTCGATACTACATCCTTCAATCGCATCATCTCCATTAAGAATATGGACGCCAAGCTCAAATCCGTATATCTGGCCGATAAATGCAAGTCTGTAAGTTCAAAAACTCTTTACTGTAATTATTTGAATTTTATTTGTGTTTTTACCCGGGACCTTCTTAGAATGATAATTGCTCGATTTTTTTTAAACTTAACTATAAAAATGATTTTACATGAATTGGATTTCGGTATCCTCCTCCTCCTCTTCCTCCTTCTTCTTCTTCATAAACTTCTTCTTCTCCTTAACCTTCTTCTTCTTCTTCTTTTTCCTTCTTCTTCTTCTTCTTCTTCACCTTCTTTCACTTCAGCTTCATCATATTCTTCTATTCCATTACCATCATTACTACTACCAATCCTGCTACTTATAGATTGGTCTACAAAATAATTCCTTTTTCTCATCCTTTTTTTTTTTTTTTCTCTACCTACCAATATTTGGCAGTCTTTTCAAAAGTGTTTTTACACACGTTATTGCACTTGCTATTGCTGCTATTATCATCATCATCATCATTATTATCATCACCATGATAAAAGTTATCATTATTATTATTTTTACTGTGTGTTATGATGTTGGAGCAGTTTTTGTTGACATTATGTTCAACCTCCTAACATGCCTAACAGATAATGGTTTCCATTACAGGGTTTTGTACGCTCAATTCTCCTGTCATAATTCTTTCCCAACTCCTGTACACAGTAAAAACGCGGTTTCAATTATTTATGCACCGCTCTTTTTTAAATATGAACCTTACAGTAGTTGTTTCAATGGTTCAAACAAGTGTTTAAAATCTTAAACAACAAAGTCTAATTTTTAATATCCAATACTGGAAAAGGGTAAGCATGGATGTCTGAACTGTTAAACAACTACCATGACTACTGAAATGTTCATGGTTACACTTCGTAATTCCGAAACACGTAAATTGACTATTCCTCGATGTTCGTTAATCCCAAAAGAAAAAGGGTTCGTTAATCCGAAAAAAATAGGGTTCGTCATTCCAAATGTTCGTTAGTCCAAAATGAAATAAGGTTTGTTATTCCGAAGGCTTAATCCGAAAACGAAATAAGGTTCCTTATTCCGAAGGTTCGTTAATCCGAAAATAAAATAAGGTCCGTTATTCCGAAGGTTTGTTAATCCGAAAATTGAAATAATCTGTGGCGAAGCCGGGAATACCGGTAGGGAAAGCTTGGTGGAGGGGGTGGCTAGAAACACTTTCATTTTCAATTGTTATGAGGATGGGAAGGCAGGGGCGCGCCGGCCGAACGTATTTTCCAGGGGGGGGGGGGGCAAAGCCAAAAACGAGTATATGTCAAAATGGGCCTATTAGTGATATTTTCACCATAAGATAATCATTTGTGTGATGTAGTTTTGTGCTTTGTAGTAAATAAGTTTAGCAAAGTCTGTTTTGAAGTGTTATTTTATTCTCATTATATATTCAGGGTTTTTACGCGGTTTGGAATTTTTTTCAAATCTGAAGTTCTAATTAGGCCATGTTATTAAAATGTGTCATTTTGAAACTTATGAATTTTTACCTTGCCCCCACATTTTAAGGCACTGCACCTCCATTTGAGCCATAAT
Organism: Lytechinus pictus; assembly: GCF_037042905.1. Classification (NCBI taxonomy): domain Eukaryota; kingdom Metazoa; phylum Echinodermata; class Echinoidea; order Temnopleuroida; family Toxopneustidae; genus Lytechinus; species Lytechinus pictus. Next base: position 70,188,966 of record NC_087246.1, read on the forward strand.
CATATCATGTAAAGTGTCATTTTAAAGAAAACCAAATGATCTATTCATTGATATTAATTACCAGTGGCGTAACCCCCCCCCCCCCCCCAATCGGCTGGCAAAAAAAAAAAAAAAAAAAACGGGGAAAAGGAGAAAAAGAGGGAGAAAGGAAAAGAAACGTAGTGGGAAAGAAGAAATTATTGTTCATTATAATTTTATATTATATTATGATTATGTTATGTTCTATTACATAAGAAATATTTATTTCATAACTTTATGAAAAACAGTTTCATCATTTTCTATGTCTTCATTGTTCCTAGTGCTCGCATTGTCTGTTTAACGAGACTTATAATCCTGTTGTACCAAAACCTCCTGTTTCAAGTCAATATACACCAAATATATTTCCACGCACTTCGAGTTATTATTGTTTTATGTGAAATATGCTTCTTTTTCATGACTACTTAAAGTGATTGCCCCATGTTAAGCTCTTCATATAAAAAAATATCCTGTCCGTGCTTACGTTCGCATTAGTGGATTGGTGAGATATGTCTGCTCTTCATGAATTCCTAAAATCAGTCTTTAAATGTCCCTTTTTCTGATCTAAATATTAAAAAAAATTCAGTTCGCGCTTTGCGCTCGCATCATTTGTTTAGTGAAATACGTATGGTCTTTGTGAATTCCTACAAACAAGCCTTAAAATGCCCCTCTTCAGGTCCGAATTTCCTAAATTTTCAGCTCGAGCTACGCGCTAGCAATATATGATTAGTGAGATGCGTGTGATAATCATGAATGCAATGACTACGATTGCTTCATTGTATTTAGGTGTAATTGTAACAAAATCAGCAAGCAGTTGGCATTCGCATTAGATGACTATGGTGAGAAATGGATTCTTAACATATAGTCCTTAAAATGTCCGTTTGGGGTCAATATACAGTATACAAAAATTTCAGCTCGCGCTTCGCGCTCGCATTGTTTGCTTGGCGAGACAGGTATCATGATTACAAAAACTTGCTTATAATGTCCCTTTTTAGGTCTGAATATCAAAAATTTTCAGCTCGCGCTTCGCATTATTTGATCAGTGAGATACTAGTACACAGCTCCTCGTCATAATATTTAAGGTTACCAAAAATTTTCTGTAGAATCTGATTTTCTGTGCTATTTCCCCTATTTTGAGGGTGCTGAACATGAATCTGCTTGTTGCCAAATTTATAAATGCCCTCTTCGACCGTTGCCATGGCAACGGATTAATTTATCAAAAATAGCTTGTATTTCCCTGTAAATGGTAGATAAGCATGATATAAATTAGCCAATAGATTGAATTCAATGTTCCAATTAAATACAAATGAAATTCAAAATATTTAAGATCATCAAAATTGTTCCAATTGGCCCGTTGCCATGGTAACGGCTCATTTTTCCTCCAGAAAAGTAAAAATTTTGATTTAAAGTCTGTTTTTTATTTCATTTTCCCTGCGTTTAGGGTGTTAAACATAGGAGTGGTTTTTGCTAAATGTATAAATACACTCTCATTCCATTGCCATGGCAACCAGATAATACCTAATTTGGTAAAAATAGAAATAACATGGTAAAAAAAGACAATGGCGAAAAATACAATAAAAGCGACCTACATGTACATGTAATCTACATGCATTGGGTTTTTCCCACTCATTTACTAAAAAACTACATAAGTGTTATGCATGAGTTCATTGGAATGATAGGAATTGATGTTGCCTTGACAATGCTTGAATTTAAAGATAAATATCAATATTGCAAATTGGCCGTTGCCATGGTAACAGCTTATTTTTTCTCAGAAAAGTATACATTTGATAAAATATATTGTAGAATCTGAATTTTCTTTCATTTCCTCTAATTATATGATGCTAGATCTATATGTGCTTGTTGCTAAATGTATAAATACAATCTTAGGTCATTGCCATGGCAACCAAATAACATGGGGGAGATAATGGTGGAAAATACCATGAAAATCACAATCTACATGCGTAAGGTTTGAACCATTAAATATTGAACAAAAAATACAGAAAGTAGTCTGCATGAGTTCATTAGAAAGAAAAGAATTGCTGTTGCCTTGGTAACACTTGCATTTAATATAAATATAAATATGAATGTTGCAAACCTCCCATTGCCATGGTAACATCTTATTTTTCTCAGAAAATTACAAAATTGAAAAAAACAAATTTTCCTTTCATTTCCCCTAATTTTAGGTCGCTCAACATACAGTTGAGGCCGAAAGTTTACATACACCCATGGAATTCAGTCAAATTTGTTCGTTTGCCAAACATCCTAAAATTTACTATATCTTCAGAAATTTAAATACTACCATGACGAATTTGGTGTCAAATGAAAGAGCATATTAAGCTTTTTCACATGATAAGGATGCCGATGGGATTAAAGTAGTAATATTTGTATAAAATTTATTCTATTGTTATTGTATTTTCAAACGTCGTTTCATAGAAATATATAAATGTCAAATCTATGATTTATATCACTTTTTCTATCATTATATGTCACCACTGAACAAAAAGTGTGATCTGAAATGTTTGTGTTGACAAGTAACTAGCAAAAATATGAAATGTTTTTGTCAAGTTTTTATTTTCAAATCGTCTAAAATATGAAGATTTTTTTGGAAAAATTACACCTAAATATTTCAGCTCCAGATGACAAAGCAATTTGATGAAGGGGCAAGACATACTCATTTGTTTGATATCAAATTTGTCATGATAGCAAAAAATATTTTATAAGATACAGTAAGTTTAATGATGTTTGGCAATTGTCAACTTTTTAAAAAATTCCTAGGTGTATGTAAACTTCTGTCCTCAACTGTACATATGCTTGTTAATGTAAAAATACTCTCTCGGGCCATTTTCAATTTAGAATTAAATCCAATCCACATAACATGTACTCAAATGAATTATCCAATTACACTCATTTTAATGCTGGACAATTTTTGAAGAAAAATGGTACTTATTCTGCATGAAATCCAGTATTGTAACTCCAAAATGACCGCAGATAGTCATTTTGATTATAGTGATTTTGGGTGATTTGTGCTTAAAAGTGTAAAATATAATACATGTAATAAGGGGGGGGGGGGGCATACATTTGATGAATGACAATTTTAAATCTGTCAGGAGGCGATGTGGTCTTGACCTCCTAATCTGATATTATTGCCATAACCAAATTGGCAGGTGGTGTCCATTTTGAAAAAGTAAACTTAGAAATATTTTCATAATTTTGGAAATATATGGATCTATATTATGATATTTCAACAAAACATTGGGTAATCATTAAATATAATTAATCATATTGCACAAGTTTCATGTCATATGATCAAGGTCATAGGTATTTTACGATCACCAAAATTTGACCATGTTGTTTTATTATCATTGAATCTCATAAAGTTTCTGAAAAAACAAACCTTTGAGAGTGCGTATATAAATCTATTTCAAGAAAATTGGACATAAAGGTATTCAACTATCACATCATTGTGCATGAGTTTCAGGTTAAAGTTATGGTCAATGAACGTTGACTGTACTGTGGTATCAACATCAAAAACTTTACTTAGGTTTATTAATTTTCAAGATAATTAGATATCATGTCACTAGGTGAAGGTCAAGGGTCTTTTGAGGTTAAAAAACCCTTAGGATTCTATTATTAAATGAATAGGCTTTCATGAAAGTCCCACATTGAGTCTACATTAGAAATGGAAGAATTTTACCTTTGTTTCCTCAAAAGGTCAGTTATATCTAATAGGTGGCCATGATTATGTCAATTTGCCAAATAAACTTTGGAGTTAAATTATCTTGAACAGCTTTCTATTAAATAAATACATACATTTTAACATTTATAGCACTTCTTCATGTAAACATGCTCAAAGCACTTTCCAATATAATTGTGGGGGGGGGGGGCGTCGTTGTCTAGTGGTTAAGACTTTTTCAATCTGAGGGATATTGGTTCGATTCCCAGCCAGGGTGTGTTTCCTTCATTAAGAAATTTATCCATATTGTGCTGCACTCAAGCCAGGTGAGATAAATGGGTACCTGCAGGATATAAGTCATTAAAAAGCTGTGAGCACCGGATGCGGTAGTCCAGCTTAGCCAGGGTAATATAGGAGCATTATACAAATCCTGTATTATTTTATTTATTATTATAAAAATGAATAATTCTACTTTTCAAGTGCTTTCAATACATAAAGTGGGTGTTACAAATAAAATTCATAGGTTTGTAAGCTTTAAAAAAACAATTGTACAGAAGGACATGAACGGATTTTGAATATTGGGACCAGTGAAACTTATGCACTGTTGACCTAAGTTGGGGGATAGAAAAGGGTCTGTAAACAAAAACCTAGCATGAAATGTATTGTGGTGTCAGGTTATCAATGGACAAGTAAACAAAGCAATTTTTTCTATAATTCTGTTTTTGACCAGTAGCAAGTGAATCTCTTTGAACAAAGGAAACACATGATCATACTTTCTGGCCGTTGAAATGGTACCGACTGCTCGATTCTGAATGTGCTGTAGTGACTATTATAGGCGGCTGAACACCAGTTCAAAGTGTCCCCAAGTGGTTATAAATACGAAGTAAAAATTAAAGGTCCCAGTACAAAACCCTGAGGAACGCCATATTGCAACCCTTGACCCTTTTTTTCTTAATGGCTACCGACCGCGATTCGTTTTAAAGGCAAGGTCAGTATGTCAAAGGTAGTTCAGATTTTGATTTCTTGACTCTAACACCCCCAAATAAATATTTTGAACAACTCTCTATCAAAATGGAATCACCCCGTAAAGTTGTCATTTTTCAAAATGACAGGCAGCTGTCAGTTTGATTTTTTCATGGCGATAATCTCTGATTAGGCGGTCAAGTTTAGGTCAGTTAACTGTGTGGACTTAAGATTTTAATTTCCTAACCTCAAAAATCTCCATGTTGCTATTTTAAAAACTCATTTATAGCACAAATGAACCCAAATTCCTTTTTTTTCAAACTGGCCACCAGCAGCCACTCTGGATATTTTAATTATATCATAGTCAATCTCTGTTCAGGAGGTCAAGATCACTTCAACTCATCAAATAGACTTAAGATTTTGATTTCCTTTTCCCTATAAAACTCATTCTTTATAATATTTTTATCAGCTTTATAGCAATATCCACCCAAAATTTCTTTTTTAAATGGTTTCCGGCAGCCATTTCAAAGCTTTTATACGAATTTCATGGTCAATTTTTCTTCATACAATTAATTGTCCAGAAACACATTATACATGAATGTGATTGGCAAATTTATTTTATTCCATTAACGTTTAGCTTTAAAATATAGACATTTGTGACCCTTAGATTGGCAGCCACCTTGAAGTTTGAAGTTGGGGTAATTCAATTCAGCAAATAGATGTCACATATCAATCTCTTGAAAACTTTACCCCTAAATCAATATTTCTGTCAGATTACTAGGCCAAATGGCCCAAAATATTCTCAAAATGGTCTCTAGCTGAATTCTCCCTAATTTCACAAACCCTTAGAAATATTGGCATACTGGCTATTTTTTTTTTTAATTTATTAGAGCACAAATGGTCAAAAAAAGATCTTTACACTCCACATTCCTCACTTGAACCTAGGAAGTGATTCGCTAGGTCCATAGGAGAGCTTGTGCGTCACAGACTGTAGATGGTTGGACCATTGGGTGACCCTTTGATTGTGAGCAGAGCCATCAAGGGATTCAGTCAAGTGAAGGAAGCTACATCTTGTTTTGAATCTCTTTTTGGCAGGTTCATAGTTAAAGGGTGGATGAAGAGGGTGATCTTCTTGCTTGTTTTTTCCACCTTTGCTGGCACCTATCTTCTAATGTGTAAATGGGCAATACCACACAGTAGGTAGAGATCATCTGCTCTTGTTTTGTCGCAGCCAGTAATTGCTCTGCAAGCAGCATTCAGGGCTGTATCAATCATTGCAGCATGTGATGACCGAAAACGGATGGGGACTGCATACTCAGCAGTCTAGTAGCATAGAGCAAGAGCTGTCGCACGGATGGTTTTGGCATCTGTTCCCGTTTTATGTTGGCAAGCTCCTTCAGGATGCTGTTCCTTGCTCAAACTTTAGCCTTTGTCTTGGAAACATTGTCTTTGTAGGTAAGGGAAATGTCTAGGGTGACGTCAAGGTAGATTGGCTTACTGGTGTGTTACAACCATTTTCTATACCATCTGAACCTTAGTTACTGGTCTGCATCTCTGTTTTTTAGGTGACAAGCACTGAGTTGGGTTTTTTCTGGATTTGCCCAGAGATGATTTGCAGCGTAGTAAGGAGTCAGGCCTACCAGAGCATTGCTGAGTGCTTTTTCATCTCTTCAGAGGACTGTTTCTGTGAAGCAATGCAAATGTCATCAGTGTACAGGTAGCTCTCATTATTTGGTGGATTGGTTGGTCATTTATGTAGATGCTAAAGAGTGGGACGATGATTCTTCCTTGTGGGAGACCTTTTGTGTGTCAGCCTTCTGCTACTGAAACCACTGAGATGCACAAAAACTGCTGATTTGAGAGCATGCTCTGAATCATCTGTGTCAGCTTAAGCCTTCCTTTGTCATCTCAAAGACTTTCCTTGTGAGTATTCGATGATTGTGTCATAAGCTGTAATGAGGTCAACAAAGGCTGCTCCAGTTATCAACCCTTTCTCAAAGCCATCTTCAATGTACTGTGCCAGATTCAGCAGTTGACTAGTACAGGACTTTCCTGGCCTAAATCCTGCCTGTTCTGGAATGAGGAGCTCATTCACCAAGGGAGCAATGTGGTTGAGTAGGAGCCTTTCAAAGATCTTGTATGTGTGACAAAGCAGAGATATGGGCCGGTAGCTCTTTGCATTGGCTGGTTTTCTGCCTGGCTTGAGTAAGGCAACTACCCTTGATTTCCTCAATAAGTTTGGCATTGTGCTTTCACTCAGACAGTAGTTTAGCGTGTCAAGCAGCCGTTGGAGTGCAACAGGTCCAAGATGTTTCATCTGCTCACAGATCGAGGACATCATCCAATCCAGCTGCCTTGCTGATCTTCATTGCTTTGATAGCATTGCACAAGTCGTTCATGCTGAAAGGTCTTGTGAACTCAGATGACTCTTGGCAGGCTGTCCGCACACTTTTAGGTTGGATCTTTGCGGGTAATTATGAGGGTTACCTTGGCTGTTCACTAGAAGCTGGTTGGCCACTTGGGACCTAGATTGGGACTTTGTAGAGTCTTTCCCAAGGATCCGAATCTGCATGGTGTTTCTGCCGGCCCTGAGTATAGCTTGTACGGCATTCTTGTGGAATATTCTTCCTTGATGATTTCTTCAGCAGCTCAAAAAATATGTCGTAATGAGTAGGGAGTGCAGGGAGGTTCTGAAGATATGTATCCAGATCTATGCCAAACTGCTCAGTTTACTTTCTTCAGGTTGAAAGTCTGCAGAAGGGAACTTTGCGAGGAGTGATGTTTACCACGGCATCAGGCCATTTGCAACATTGATATTTATCATATAAAATTAAATTATTTAACCACTATCAAAGCAGCAGCAACAAGAATATCAAGTTTAGCAACCTACGTGTATACTTTGGCGGAAATGAAAGAAAAATCAGACTCTGCATATTTTTATTAAAACTTTTCTGGTGTAAAATGAGCCGTTACCATGACAACAGGCAATTTGCAACATTGATATTTATTAATAAAATCAAGCATTCCCAAGGGAACATCAATTTTTATCATTCTAATGAATTCATGCAGAATAATTACATAATTTTGGTTTTGTTTTTGGTTTTGGTCATGTAGATTAGTTCGTTTTTACTGTACATCCCACCATTACCTTTTTCAACATGTTATTTTTTACCAAATAAGTTGGTATTTGGTTGCCATGGCAATGGTCTGAGATGGTACTTACATATTTACCAACAAGCATATTTATTTTTAGCAACCTAAACTTAGCGGAAATGAACGAAAAAAATGTGACTCTATATGTTTTTATCAAAATTTGTTCTTTTCTGAGAAAAATAAGATGTTACCATGGCAACGGGCGATTTGCAATATTGATATTTATCTTTAAATTCAAGCATTCTCAAGGCAACATCAATTCCTATCATTCCAATAAACTCATGCATAACACTTATGTAGTTTTTATTCTAAATGAGTGGGAAAAACCCAACGCAAGTAGATTACATGTAGGTCGCTTTTATTGTATTTCTCACCATTGTCTTTTTTTACCATGTTATTTCCTTTTTTTACCAAATTAGGTATTATCTGGTTGCCATGGCAATGGAATGAGAGTGTATTTATACATTAAGCAAAAACCACTCCTATGTTTAACACCCTAAACGCAGGGAAAATGAAACAAAAAACAGATTCTACAACTTTAAATCAATTTTTTTACTTTTCTGGAGGAAAAATGAGCCGTTACCATGACAACGGGCCAATTGGAACCAATTTGATGATCTTAAATATTTTTGAATTTCATTTGTATTTGATTGGAACCCTGAAATCAATCTATTGGCTAATTTATATCATGTTTATCTACCATTTACAGGGGAATACATACAATTTTTGAGAAATTAATCTGTTGCCATGGCAACGGTCGAAGACGGCATTTATAAATTTGGCAACAAGCAGATTCGTATTCAGCACCCTAAAAATAGGGGGATAAGCACAAAAAATCAGATTCTACAGAAAATTTTTGGAATTCTTACTACTTGCCGCCTACTATACATATTCGTTTAATGGCAAGTACTGTCCTTGTTTCTATTAGGTCAGTATGTTTCAATTAGGTCAGTATACCTGGCAACAGCGCGCTTCGCGCGCTCACTAAGTGAATCAAAAATTTTGCTGGTGCCCCCCCCCCCCCAATGCCGTGACCCACGGTACGCCACTGTTAATTACACATTGATATATACTAAAATCGAGGCGGGATTATCAATCAAAGTCAAAAGAAACCGCTGAGAAACTCACTCATCACCACAGAAAACAGAACAGTGACTTTCAATATTGTGTAATTTTGCCGCTTTTGAATTTTGACCTTGCCCCACATTTCAAGGCACTGCACCTCCATGTGAACCATAATCGTATCATGTAGGATATAATTTTTAAGAAAATTAAATGATTTATTCATAGATTTTAATTACACATTGATATGTACTGAAACTGAGGAGGGATTATCGATCAAATTTAGATTTCCAAACCTTTTTTGAGGAGTTTATTTTAAAGTGAGAGCATATTTTAACTGATCCACGCATGTACGCGTACTTTTAAAAAGGCTGTTGTCACTGCATTATTATAACTACCAACAAATAAGGAAAGAAATATGCCTCGACCCAAGAGATCCAAGAGTTGTGGCCATTCAGGTAGGGAAACACCGAAAGAAGATGTCATTTAAACAAGGGTAGAAGTAGAAGAAGTGCAGGAAGAGACAATTGGAACGGAAGAGGAGGTCAATGACGAGCAGAGCCAGGTAAAAGAACAAGACACCAAACTAGACTAGGTCCAAGTGGAGCGCCTCTGGCAGTCTCACCTTCATCAAATACCCCCAATTGGCCAAAGTCCATTGACCCTAAATGACCTTTGACCTTAGTCATGTGACTTGAAACTCAAGCAGGATGTTCAGTATAAATACTTTAATAATTTTATGTTCAAGTTTCGTGAACTAGGTTCATATATTTTCTAAGTTATGATGACATTTCAAAAATTTAACCATAGGTTAAGATTTTGAATGACCTCTGACCTTGGTCTTGTGACCTGAAACGCATGCAGGATGTTCAGTAATGCTTGATTAACCTTATGGTCAAGTTTTATGAACTAAGTCTATATACTTTCTGAGTTGTGATGTCATTTCAAAAACTTATCCTTCGGTTATTAAGAATTGGTGATGACGCCACCGCCGCCGGTATCCATCTCTGAGTGCCAAAAATGTGCATTTCCCGACCCTTGGTCGTATGAAACTCTTAGCCATGGGTGTCGATCACGGGGGGGATGGGGGGGATATATCCCCCCCCCCAATATTTCAAGTGGGGGGGATGGCCTGTATTATCATCCCCCCCCCCCCAATAATTCAGGGTAGAAAAATTGTAATAATGATGATGAAAAAATGAAAAGTTTGATAATGATGATTATAGTATGCCATCAATCAGTTTGTTTCCCTCGCAATATTGTTATTAAATAAAAACATTCTTTTCCAGGGCTTTTAAACAGATGGGTGGAGGTTCAAGATGAAAAAGAATGAAATGTTTATGTACCGGTATATTATATTTTTTAAACACATGACATAAAAGGACCCCGACGAAAAAAAAACTTTTGTTGATTGGGTGTTCCATCCCACCAGTGGTGAATAAATTATTTTTAAGAAATCAATTAATTCAAAAGGGTGGAAAATAAACGGGTGGAAAAGGGTGGCAAGATAAACAGGGAAACCTTCATGGACGTAAATCCTAGAGGGGTAGATCTTGAAAAAGTACAAAAAACTTTTCTCAGATTTACCCCTCCCCACATCCAAGTGCATGATGTTTGTCCCATTTAATCTACAACCCTTTTGAATATTAAACATTTTATCATGTGACCCCATCAGATACCTCTCATGAAAATATTGAGGTTCAGTGAGCTCAATATAATATGATCATATTTTTACAATGCCCATCCAATCGGCTGACAAAAAAAAACGAGGAAAATGAGAAAAAGAGGGAGAGAGGAAGGGAATGTAATGGGAAAGAAGAAATTATTGTTCATGATGATGTTAGATTATACTATAATTCTGTTATATTACATAAGACGCATTTTTCATAACTTTATGAAACATAATTTTATTAGGGCCCATGTCTTCATTGTTCCTGGTGCTCACATTGTCTGTTTAACTTTAACGAGATATATAATCCTGTGGCACTAAAACCTCCTGTTTTCAATATACTTCCTCGCACTTCGAATTATTATTTTATGTGCAATAGTATGCTTCTTTTCATGACTACTCAAAGTGATTGCCACATTTTAAGGTCTTAATATAAAACATTTCTTGTCCGTGCTTATGTTCGCATTAGTGAGATATGTCTGCTCTCCATGAATTCCTAAAATCAGTCCTTAAAATGTCCCTTTTTCTGATCTCAATATCAAAACTTTTCAGATCGCGCTTCGCGCTCGCATCATTTGGTTAATGAAATACGTATGGTCTTAGTGAATTCCTACAAACAAGCTTTAGAATGCCCCTTTTCAGGTCTGAATTTCCTAAATTTTCAGCTCGCGCTTCGCGCTCGCAATATTTGATTATTGAGATGCGTATGTTAATAATCATGATAACAATGACTTCAAGTGCTTCATGTGTAATTCTAACAAAATCAGAAAGCGCTTAGCACTCGCATTAGATGACTGTGGTGAGATATGTAGTGGATTCCTTAAATATAGTCCTTAAAATCTCCCTGTTTGGGGTCAATATATACAAAAAAATTCAGCTAGCGCTTCGCGCTTGCATTGTTTAGCGAGACAGGTAAGTATCATGATTACAAAAAGTTGATTATAATGTCCCTTTTTACGTCCGAATATCAAAAAATTTTAGCTCGCGCTTCGTGCTCGCATTATTTCATCAGTGAGATACATATCTGTTTAATATATGGCACTGTCCTTAAAGTGTGTCTATTAGGTCAGTATACCTGGCAATTGAGCGCGCTTCGCGCGCTCACTAAGTGACTCAATATTTTTGCTGGTGCCCCCCAATGCCATGACCCACGGTACGCCACTGGGCTTACTTGTAACACAAATTGAATTTTGTGATTTAAGTGGGGGTAATATTGAAAGATCCACATCCACAAGAATATTTGTGTCAATCATCCCCCCCAACCAAGAATACCGATCGACACCCATGCTCTTAGCACTCGTAATAAAATCTTGATAACTCGTTCACAGCTCGCTTTAAGTCGTGTAAAAGTCACTGCAACTCATACTAAGCTCGGTCTGACTCGTTTCGCGCTCGGTTCACTCGTACAGCGAGCGTAGTGAACTCGATGTTGAGTCTTTTGTCACTCAAGCAAATTCCAGAAAAAACTGTAAATTTCACGCGAGCTTGTGCGAGTTAAGGCGAGTAAGAGCTCGCGCAGCTCGCGTATGACTCGCCACTCCAACTCGCCTAAGTGGAAACCTTGCTCAAGTGACTGTGTGACTGTAGCAGCTTTAAACATCCTTTTATTTCCTGTGTAGATCAACATCATCTGGGATGATGGTCACGTGAGTAATTATCCAGCAAGGTGGCTACGATGTAACGCATTTGACGATTTGGAACCCGATCCCCTGGTCGACATTCAACCAAATTTATGGGACGCATCGAGATGTCGTGATCGTATGCGACGGTTCAACTTCAACGAACTCCTGTCCGATGACCATACATTGTACAAAATGTTGCTGGATGTGAAGGTGCTTGGCATTGCATTGGTTGAGAATGCACCGCAAAAGTTGGGGCAGGTTAAGAAGCTAGCGCAGAAAGTCGGATTTCTCTTCCCCATCAATTACGGGTAAGATATAAATCTGGGTATTTTGACATGAAAAGTACGGAAGCTTAAAGGTGCCCCCAGAAAACGAAATGAGAAGACGAGGAAAGAAGATCGACAAGACGAAATCCTCGATCTTGTCCAGTCATTTGATCTGTGAGATACATGTGCGTTTAATGGCACAGTCCTTAAAATGTCTCTATAAGATCAGTATACCTGAAAAATGAGCGCGCTTTGCGCACCCACTACTAAGTGACTCAATTTTTTTATGGTGCCCCCCCCCCCCAATTTCGTGACCCACGGTATACGCCACTGTGTGTGGTTGTCTATATATTCTGAGTGAACCTATATTTCAGAATTTTTCAAAATTTTTGCTCACAAATTTTACGTGATACGCCATATCTATCCCCGTCATTTGTTTCAAGCTAGTGCCCTTTTCGGAAGAGAAGGTCACTTTTTCCCCTGTGCCCCCCCCCCCCACTTTCAACTTAGCTCCGCCGCCCCTGGATATAAACTTCAGAAATATAGTTTCATATATGTTTCATGTATGTATGATACAAATATCATATACAATGATTTCTTTCTCCCTCTTTCTCACCTTTCCCCTTTTTTTTGATAAGGTTCACACACAAAAAAGAAAAAGTGTTGGAAATATAAAGACAACTTCAGAAATATAGACAACCAAAAAATTAAACGGAATGACTGAATTATAGTCTATCGCGAATAACCATCTTGTACTCTCGGCACCAACAAGTTGACTTTCAACAACTCGTCATCTTGTCTTCTTGTCCTGACAAAGTCGACTTGACGAGATTGAGGATCTTGTCTTCTTGTCTTCTCGTCCTAAATAAGTCGACTTGACGAATTGAAGATCCTGTCTTCTCGTTATAAATGAATTGACACGACAAGAACGAGGATCTCGTCTTTTTGTCTTCTTTCCTCGTCTTTTTGTCATCTTGACTCTTTGTCTCGTCTTCTGGGGGCACTTTTAAGCTTCCGTAGAAAATGGTCCTGGCCGCGAAATTATTTTCCCCACCGCAGTTCTGAAAGCCAATGTGAATATTCATGACTTGCGTCTTCGGAATAAGAGTACACACGCGCATGGGACTTAAAATAATAAAATAATTGTGGTCGTTCGCATTGCCATGAATGAATCAGCACCTTCAAATTGCCGGTACCCTGGTCTTAGGCTTAGATCTAGATCCAATTTTTAAACACTTATCAAATTGCCATTGATAACAGGAAAAATGATAGGCTAGCGCATTAACTTTATCTCAAATCTGGACCTGTTTACATATGCCTACGGCTGACTTATGCCATGATTAACTTCGAATTGGTTATTCCGAACTTACAGGAAAAATTATTTCGCGTCCGGGCCAGGGTGTGATTTTAATCTACTGGTGAAAAGGGGAGGGAGAAGATTAATGGAATAAAAGAAAGAATGGGTAAGATTGATAAGTCGATATCAAACCCAGAACTAATATGTCCCCTATAGATCGTCCTGCGACCCCCCCCCCCCCCCCACAACAACAACACAAAAAAAACTTATTTCTGGCGCAGTGCCTCTGGCAATGAAAACCATACAGGCCTCCTTTATATGATTATCATATTGCCTGGATAATGCTTAATAATATCCACTTATAAGCATGCCCACTGTGGTTAGCACGCCTCGATGGTTTATCAGTCAAGTCTTTTGACTAATAAATCTTTTGACCCGTAGGGGAAAAAGTTGATTTTAATACTAAACAAATGATCATACTAAATGTAAAATTTGCATATGAAATTTACACAGGAATTTACCAACACACATAAAAGAGGAAACAAGGGCCTGGCAGAGGCACATTAATCTGTCTAAGCAGGTCGTACAATACAGAGAACCATAGATTTCGAGTCATTTTACTGAGCTTGAAATCCAGCCGGCTTTATACTCCGTTTATACAAGTAGCACGTCTAATCTTTGGATGTCGTCCAATGAAACGAATCCACGTGAGCCAATCTTGTTCGATTGTAAAAAAAAAAAATCCACCTCGTATAACGTGTGTGACAAGGAACCAGTAATCAGACACAACAAAAAAGGGGGGTCCCCCCTTAAACAAACATCCATAATTTCCGGACCGATGGGAGTTTTTGGATATATTTTTACATGAGCGTGTAGGTAATATTATAAGCTACCCGCTGAGTAAATGCTATGGAGGTATTTTATGTCACGCTTCAGTGAGCACCGCTAGAAGGCAAAATTGTCACTTTTCAAAAGTCACAAGGCAAGTATCATGACTTTGATTCATCTTAATTGTAACTTTTGAACAGAATAATTTTAGATTGCTTGGGTACAGTGGGGTACAGATGCGGGGGTAAACTCATTTAACATTCTCTTCAGGTACATGAAGTAACCATTATATTTAATCCCGTCCTTGACATGAATTTAAATTACTTCTCTATATAGATTTTTTCCCGCCAATTTTATGATTCATTCCAAAAGGCAATACCCTTTGTTTGGCAACGGCTTAATCTTATTCAAATAGGCAGAGTCCTAACGTAATAATACGATTCATTCCTTAACTTTTCCAAATATTTTAAACAACTTGTCTAGTAAGAAAGCGATTATATAGCTTCTTTTATTCAGTTCATTCGTTTGCCCACATCCACAGGTCTCGCCAAACAGGGCATGGATTTTATGCACCACTGGTCATTTCCCGCCTATAACATTGTTCATGAATTTTATTCAATTGGTCGATGAATAGCATGAGTGAACCAAACGCTACTGCTCTGCACCAATCAGTATTACCACCCCCCTTCTCTCTCTCTCTCTCTCTCTCCACAGCGGCAAGTCATGACGTACAATATATATTTCTTTTTTTTTAAAGCAGCAACAACCTGTATGCAAAATTCTATCTATAGTTTTTGTACATTCACGTGTATAAGAATGCATACTTCAACGTAGATATCCGGCTGTTTTGTTCATAAAATTTACTTATGGACGGTCATTGATCGAAACAACAGCCTTTAAATCGTTTGTAAAAATAAGAATAGGGAAGAGAGAGAGAGAGAGGGGGGGGACACAATGCCTTTAAGTAAATCATTCCTGATTGTGTTGATTATGCTTGGTTATGCTTAATACACAAGAATGTATACAAGTTTTTGGTCTTGTCTTTTCAGCCACATGATGGATCCATTATATTGTGTTGGTCTTGTATTTTGAAATCACTAGTGTTTTTTTTTCCCGCCACTTTTTTAATCAATCACTATGCCGTATACGCCCATTCTTTTGGCCCCAACTGCTTAATCTCTTCGTACAACTTAGAAAAAGCCCTAATTAGTTCCCATCTTATTCTTTGACTACTCAAATATTTTAATCGGTTTGTCAGAAAAGAGATCCATTGCTACATTATTAAACTGTGAATGGTGGGCTTGTAGTGCTTTCTTGAACTCTCTATATACTTCCAAATTAATTCAAAGCTCATTTCCAGTCTCCCTCTTTTATTTATTCCTTATGGCAACAGATTTCTAGGAAAAAAATACTTTGATGAAGACCATTCTCGGTATTTTCCAGACTGAAAAGTGTGTAATGCGGTTTCAATGTATTGATTCAATGTAGATTATGTAAGAATCTTTTTGTTACATGCTTAGAGATCTATAGTATTGACTCAATCTTGTTGATTCATTGTTCTTTTTTGTAAATATTGTCTTCTTCCAATCCCCTCGTAGTAAACTCTAAGTTTTTATTTGCTGAAATTGTTTTATCCATTGTATTTTTAGGGTGGTCGAGCTCTGCTCTGCTGCCCATCATTGACCAAGATGGGTCTTACTTTTTTTGCATTCGTATATTATGTTCTTATTGTTGATACACAAGCACCACTTTCACACATGAATACACCTGTACACACACACTCACGCACATGCACCACTTGCACAATTGCAGTTGACCTCTCCCCAAACCTCCGGTACTTTACATTTTCACGTCCCCCTGTTTGAGTCACATACTTTTACTCCAGATATTTTCATTGAGAACCCGCAAGATAGCAAATATTACACTCCCCAAGAATTCAACAACGAATTTAATTTTACTCCAGATAATCTATCCCTTTTACATGCAAACATAAGAAGTCTAAATAGCAACTTTGAATATTTAGTTAACCTCTTACACTCATTAAATAACTTTCAGTTTTCAGTCATCGGTTTAAGCGAAACATGGCTACATGAAAATTCTCCTGACATGTTTAATATACCTAATTATAAATTAATAAGGGCGGACCGTAAGGGAAGAAGAGGAGGAGGAGTTGCTTTTTACATTTCACAAAATCTCAAATTTAAGATTCGATCTGATGTTAAATTATTGCATGCAGAGTCATTGTTTAAAGAGATTGAAAATTCTAATTCCAAAAATATCATCATAGGATTAATTTATAGACCCCCTGATACAAATATCGATCGTTTTCACGATGAACTAGAATATTTTTTTCATGAAATAGGGAATGAAAACAAACATTTTTTTTTTGCTCGGTGATTTTAATATTAACTTCTCGCCCTCATCTGACATTAATAATTCATCCAATTTCATGAAATTGATATATTCGTTTGGCTTTATTTATATCATTAATAAACCCACAAGGATTAACTTGAATTCATCAACTCAGATTGATAACATATTTTCGAATGTTCATAATAACAAAGCCAAAGGAGGGATTTTATGTTCTGAAGTTTCGGACCACTTGCCTTTTTTCTTAACTTGTGAATGTAAACTTTCTTTCCCCAAATCAAACAAAGAATATACTTATCGTAAAGAATCTAAACAAAATATAGAATTACTGAAGCAAGACCTAGATTTGGAAGAATGGGATGATGTTTATAATGAAGTAAATCCCAATATTGCATACAATAACTTCAATAATACATTCAAACATTATTATGAAAAGAATATCACTATAGGTAAAGTAAAAAACCAACGTAACAAACCCAAAAATCCTTGGATAACGAAAGGTTTACTGAAGTCCATACAGACACGTAATCGCCTATATAAATATCACTTACGCAATCCAACTGATGATTCTTTAAAAGAATATAAAATATATCGTAATAAACTAATAAAATCAATTCGAATATCCCGAAAATTGCACTTTGCTAATAAAATTAACGATGCCAATGGAAATACAAATCCAACTTGGAAAATTATCAAAGAAGTGTTGGGTACAAAACCACACACCCCCACCTAATGATAAAATCACTCTCAATGGATCTGAAATACTTGATCCCACTAATTATGCAAACTCATTTAATTCTTTCTTTACCAATATTGGGCCCGAGCTTGCAAACAAAATCAATAGTCCCAACGCACATTTTACAGATTACCTCTCAGATCCAAATCAAGAATCTCTTTTTTTTAGCCCCAACAAACCCCTCCGAAATAATCACTATTGTTCGTTCCCTTCATAATTCTAGATCTTCTGGTTGCGATGGCATTAACATGTCTCTTCCTAAGCAAATAATTCACCCTCTTGCCAGCCCTTTGACTCACATATTTAATAACTCCCTATCTCAATGTGTTTTTCCAGACTTATTCAAAATAGCAAAAGTAAATCCAATTTTAAAAAAAGACAACCCTCACGAAATAAGTAATTACCGTCCCATTTCCTTACTTCCAACAATATCTAAAATTCTAGAAGAAATAGTTTACACAAGACTTTATAAATTCATAAACAAATATAACATTCTAAATTGTAATCAATATGGTTTTAGAAAAAAATATTCAACAGACTTAGCATTACTTCAAATTTATGACAAAATAACAAATGCCATAGCGAACAAAGAACACGTAATTGGCATTTTTTGCGATCTTAGTAAAGCGTTTGACACCCTCAACCATGAAATTTTACTATCCAAACTCAACCATTATGGAATACGAGGTCAATGTCTCTCATTTTTTAAAGACTACTTAAATAATCGAAGGCAATATGTCAATTTTAACAGTAGCGACTCTGATTCTCTTTTAGTTCGATGTGGTGTCCCTCAAGGTTCCATTTTAGGCCCACTTTTATTTTTACTCTACATTAACGACATTATTACAACCTCCTCTATTTTATCCTTCGTTTTATTTGCCGACGACACCAATATTTTATTCTCATTAAATAATATCGTAAATCGTGAAATTGATAAAGTATCAAACTGGTTCAAAGCCAATAAACTATCCTTTAATACAAAAAAGACACATTTTATGTATTTCAGACACCATTCCCATAACATTAACACACCGATTGACATTAACATTGACGGCACCCCCCTAGAACAGAAAAAACAATCTAAATTTGTAGGTGTAATTATGGACGAATCTTTGACTTGGAATCAACACATTCACCATGTTACGATGTCCGTTTCTAAAAGTATTGGGATAATTTCCAAGTTAAAATTCACTCTTTTTGACAAAACTTTATTCTTGTTATACAATTCATTAGTCCTCCCTTATATAACATATTGTAATATCGTCTGGGCAAATTGTGGTTCTTTCAAACTAAACTCTGTCTTTAAACTACAAAAAAGAGCAATCCGTATGTGCACAGGGTCACATTACTTGGCTCATTCTGACCCATTGTTTCATAAACTTAAAACCTTAAAAATCTTTGATATCAATACGATCCAAGTAGCCATCTTTATGTTCAAATATTTTAATAATCAACTTCCTCCATCCTTTAATGATATGTTTAGGTTTAACAGGTCTGTTCATTCCTACCCAACCCGCACATCAGGAAACCTTCATCTCACCAACCCTAAATTATTAATAACTCATAAATCAATTCGACATTATGGTCCTGATATTTGGAACAATTTTCCAGACAGCGTTAAGTCATGTTCAACAATATACTCACTTAAAGCCACTATTAAAAGAAAAATCATCGAATCATATGCATCCCCCTCTTCAAGTTGATTATTCAACTGCCCTTTACTTCACCCGCACCTGCACCTGCATTGCACCCACTTGATCAATGAAGAAAGACATTTATGTACCATTTTACGAGGCCGCCATCTTTTTCAAGCTTAACCGCTCACGATGGCGGTCTCCTGCATTCGTTTTAACTGTTATTTTCTTTTCATTGAATATTGCTTATTGTTAATATTTATTTCTCATTGCTTTACTATGACTATTGCTTAATTGTTTTGTAAAACTTTATTGTACCACCCAGATGTTATGTTGCATATTTGTAGCCTGAGTGCAGAAATAAAATTCAATCAATCAATCAATCAATCAAAATGTATAGTCCATGGTTTGGTTTTGCACTCTTTCTGGTTAAAGTCTCTTTAGTAAAAATGGGATCTAAGAGTCTATTAATTTTTTCAATATTTTTTTTTTAAAGCGAATCATTTGAGGTTCAGCTGAAAGATGACGCTAGCACTGCAGCCT
Organism: Lytechinus pictus; assembly: GCF_037042905.1. Classification (NCBI taxonomy): domain Eukaryota; kingdom Metazoa; phylum Echinodermata; class Echinoidea; order Temnopleuroida; family Toxopneustidae; genus Lytechinus; species Lytechinus pictus. The sequence goes on from NC_087246.1 coordinate 70,208,797, forward strand.
ATCTGTCTTGTGATCTACCGTTGCATACAGACACTGCCTATAACAGCATAAGACCTGGAGTAAGTCACAACTTTAAAATAAATAATAATTACATACCGTGTGAGTAAAAAAATGACACCTAATAAATACCCGATTAAAGGAAAATGTATGTCATGAACATATGATAATTATAAATATGGCCGGAATGGGTATCTTTTTCCAAATAATTTGATACTATAATTATGTGGTATGTTTTCACGCTTGGATAATCAGTAGGTATATTCTTTGCAGTGATGTGAATTTTGATTTGCGCTAAAATTAATGAATCCAGATGTCAATGATGCCATACAAGGGTTGTATTAAAATCAATTTCCAAAGAATGACGTCAGAATTTTTAATAAACACATTTTAGTATCAATTTTCAAGTTATTTTCATAAAAAGTAGAATTACAAATAATAAAATGACAATAACGATAAGACTTACATCGCGCCAAATCCACTTTGTAGAGTGCTCAAGGCATTTTTTAGAACTTATAAAAGGAATTAAGAAGAATTGGAGAGAAATTTTTTAAGGTATTGTTTGAAAGTTTCAGAGGTCAAGCACTGTTTAATGTTTTCATTAAGAGGCTATTCCATAACTTGGAGGATGAGTGAACAAATGATCTTTCCCCCAGGTTTTGGAAACTTTGGTGGTAACGAGAGAACTGGAAGAGGGGGAACGTAAGGATCTTGAAGGGGTTTAACTTTTGATCAGTGAAATGAGGTACTGGGGAGAAGAGCCATTGGTGACAGAGTGGATTGTTAACAACAAAATCTTAAACATAATACGTTGTTTTACAGGGAGCCAATGTAAGGATCTTAAAATAGGAGTAATGTGAGTGCGCCTGGTGGATAGAGAAACGATGCGAGCGGCAGCATTTTGAAGTTTCTGAACTTTGACTTACTGATTCTGGTGTAGATTGAACAAAAGGGAGTTACCAAAATCGAGACGGGACGAAATTAAAGCGTGAACTTATTTATCTGTGGCCGGTCGAGACAAGTATTTCCTAATACAACCGATATTTCGCAATTGGTAGCGAACTGATCTGGCAATAAAAGAGATGTGATTCGACATTGTCATGTGAGAATCAAAATATGTTTACTAACTCATGTAGAATTATGACATCATCCGGGCATCTGGAATCATTCTTTTACCCATTCCTTACTTTGGCGCAAATCAAAATTTACATCGCAGTACAGAATACCTTCTAATTATCCAAGCGTTAACACATTAACATGGCTTCAAATTATTCGGGAGAAGATTTATTCCAGGCCATATGTAATAATTATGTGTCCATGACATATTTTTTCCTTAGATTTTCCTTCAAGTTAGTATCGTTATACTCGCAGTTGGGAAATAGGAGGATTAATTTTGAAAAAAGGTCGTTTCTCGGTCCTTATGTATAGCCGACATTTGAAAAAAAATATGAGCGCATGTCAGTCTTAATATTTGAATAATATAGGACGAACAGCTTTCATTTTAGAGCACAGCACTGGGCCTATATAATAAAACACAAATCGGGTGAAGTCTAGTGTGCAAATGCCATGAAGATTGAGGTCAATAAACAAGACTTGTATAGATCTTTATTATTCGCGGCATTCATGCGACACTCCTATTTATGAAAGATAAAAGTGGCTGTTCGGTAGAAGGACAAACGAAAGAAATGACCTGCAGCATATATTCCGGCAGCCAAACCCTGATTTGGGGGGGGGGGGTGGGCAAGGTTGCATTGGAATGTCATTTTTTAACTGATTTTGACTGGTGAGACCTTCTATTTGAAGAATCTATATGCTGGAGCTCTGTCAGCATTGAGCAATTTGAGATATACTCAAAATCCAAAATGACCGCTGGCAGCCATCTTGGATTTTCAGTTTACTCACTTTAGCATACCTAGAATTTTCAAAACTTGGAATATAAAGGTTTTAGGGGGCGGAAATCAAAAATCAGAAGTTATATTGGGGATATAACCATGCTTCGATGTCGAAATATACAAATAAATAGCGGCCATTTTCCATATAAATGTATATATAAAGTTGATGTCTCTGCGCCTTGTAAGAAGCAAGCCGCAACTGAAGAAGTTCATGTAGTACAGACAAGAGCACAGAAGGCAAGACCTGAACCGAGACCTCAACCACTCAAAAGTGCCTTCTCCTGTCACCGCTGATGATCTGCGGACACAGCAAAAGGCTGACCCCACTCTAAGTCAGTACTACAAACTGGCAGAAGACGGCGATCCTAAACTTGGTAAGAATGTATCAGTTTCTACCTTTGTAGTTTCGAAGGGGATCTTGTATCGACATTATCAGTCGCCCCCAGAAGATGGGAACCATACAACTCAACAAGTAGTTCTTCCCAAGAAACTCAGAATTCAAGTAATGAAAATTGCTCATGAGTCTCTCTTTGGTGGACACCAAGGGATAAAGAAAACTAGTGACCGTGTTCACATGAATTTCTACTGGCCTTGAATACAGCGTGATATAACAAGATTTGTACAATCTTGTGACATATGCCAGCGAACGTTTCCTAAGGGCAAAGTTCAAAAGGTTCCTTTGGGAAACATGCCTATCATTGACACACCTTTCAAACGGGTAGCTGTTGATATTGTGGGAATCAGGGTACTAATGGTAAATTCGTTTTTCAGAGCAAAAACGGAAGTCAACCTCATGGTTCGGTCTTTTAAAACACAAAAACGAAATCACAACGAGAAAAACCTGTTGTGATTTCGTTTTTGGAGACCAAAAACAGAAGAATGAAATCAGAAATACTTTTGGGCCCTTTCTGATTTCTCATTCTATACTTGTGTTGGTTATATATCAAAAACAAAATCAGAACACGTTTTCCGCTCCGTGATTCTGTTTGAAAAAACGCAGACACCGAAAACGAAATCGGAAACTCGCTTTCCACTTCCTGCTCTGTGAAGGTCCGAAAACGCTGGAAAAAGCCATGTTAACGTGAATTTTTGTTGCACGTGGTCGTAACATGCATGCACTGTACTGCGTGCACGTGTGTATAACGATCGAAAACGTAGAGGGCGTTCTTTAATATACATGAAAGAAAGGACAACTCGGCTCAGAGACGAGCGGAAACCGTATTTCGATACGGCTGCTGGCTGTGCAAAAAACAAAATCACAGAGCAGGAAGTGGAAAGCGAGTTTCCGATTTCGTTTTCGCTGTCTGCGTTTTTCCAAACAGAATCACGAAGCGGAAAGCGTGTTCTGATTTTGTTTTTGATATATAACAAACACAAGTATAGAATGAGAAATCAGAAAGAGCCCAAAAGTATTTCTGATTTCATTCTTCTGTTTTTGATCTCCCAAAACGAAATCACAACAGGTTTTTCTCGTTGTGATTTCGTTTTTGTGTTTTCAAAGACCGAACCATGAGGTTGATTTCCGTTTTTGCTCTGCGATGATCGGGAATGAAAAACGAATTATCCATTAGTACCCTGATTCTTGATGATGCCATACCTGAACTGACTTGAGCAGCTGAGCTTACTATTGGGTCATTGCTAGTGGACTTATGACTTCGTAAAATGCTCAAATCAGAGTTACGAGAGATGTTTTCAGTGGTCCCGTAAAAGGAGATGAAATAGATGGGCTCTATTCAATGCATTATTCAGTAGTCGAGTAAAAGGAGATCAATGCATGGGCTCTATAGAATTGCCTTTTGCTCTTTGTCATAGCAGATACAAAGTTTTGTAGTCTCTCTGTTTACATGGTCTAAAGCCGGTAAAACAAATTGCATCTAACGTTGAAATATTGAAACGTGATTTTTCTTCTTTTTTTAATTCTCAAATGAAAACAATCAGTTGTTTCAAGTATTTTCTTTCAGCATACAGATCTCACCCTGTTTCAACAACTGTCATTGCAAATATGGCAATGTTGTAGTTTACTTCAGGAGGATTAAAGGATTGTTTTGTCACAGTCAAACCATTACTTTAAGAAGTGGATAAACATCTTACCCCTTCCCGTACACTTTAAGTTACTCTAGGATATCTTAAGGAGTAATTATATTATATTGCATCATCAGATTGAAATACATGTATGTAACAAGTGGAATGCCTCTGGCCGTCTCACCTGCATCACGCGATTCAATATAGCAGCAGTGCTGATTTTGAAAACTACTATAACTCGCACAAGATGTTCAGTGATACTTGGTTACTCTTATTTCCACGTTTTATGAACTAGACCAATACACTTATAGAGATATGATGGCAATTCAACAAATACCCCCAACGTGGCCAAAGTTCTTTGACCTTACATGACCTTTGACCTTGATCATGTGACCTGAAACTCGCACAGGATGTTCAGTGATACTTGATTACTATTATGTCCAAGTTTCATGAATCAGATCCATAAACTTTCAAAGTTATGATGGTAATTCAACAGATACCCCCAATTCGGCCAAAGTTCATTGACCCTAAATGACCTTTGACCTTGGTCATGTGACGTGAAACTCATGCAGGATGTTCAGTAATACTTGATTAACCTTATGGCCAAGTTTCATGAACTAGGTCCATATACTTTCTAAGTTATGCTGTCATTTCAAAAACTTAACCTCAGGTTAAGATTTGGTGTTGACGCCGCCGTCGCCGCCGCCGTCGCCGTCGGAAAAGCGGCGCCTATAGTCTCACTCTGCTATGCAGGTGAGACAAAAACCATACGAACATCAAAAAAGTCATTCCAGAGATATAAGTTGGAAATTATTCAGATGATTAATATGCCTGATCATATACATCACATACATGTAGCGAGAACTCAGATATCCTACTTTTTGCACTTAATCTTGATATTTCAATTACTGGCTCATTCAAACTGAAGTCTCAATATTGTTCATTATCCCAATCCTTCCACCTTGTCCGAATAGAAACAGGAAATACTGATAAATAAGTTATCTGAGTCTATATACTTATAAAGGTACTGTAATGATTTTTCTATGGTGGCCACCTTCTTCATCTATTTTCATCTATTTGTATATTTCGACATCAAATCATAGTCGTATCCTCAAAATAACCACAGATTTGACTCTCTGCCCCCTAAAACCATTATATTCCATGTTTTGAAAATTCTAGGTACATAATTAAACGAAATAGTGCATATTCTAGGGTGGCAATCTTGGAAAATGGCCGCTGTTTCTATATTTTGAGAGCAAAACATGATCGAATTCCTTAAATACCCTCAGATTTGAATTTTCCACCCCCGAAACCTTCATAATTATATTCCAAGGTTTGAAAATTTTAGGTATCCTATACAGTAAATAAACAATGTAATGCATGTTCCGAGGCGGCCATCTTGAAAAATGTCCACTATTTGTATATTTCGACATCAAAGCATGGTGATATCCACAAATAAACCTCAGATTTGGACTCTTCACCCCCTAAAATCAGGATATTCCATGTTTTGAAAATTCTACGTACCCTATACAGGAAATAAAAAGTATAATGCATGTTGTATGGCGGCCATCTTGGAAAATGGTCTCTACATGTATTTGTATATTTCGACATTGAAGCATGGTGATCTCCCCAAATAAACCTCAGATCTGGACTTTACACCCCCCTAAAACCAGTATATTCCATATTTTGAAAATTCTAGGTACCCTATACAGGAAAGAAACAATATAATGCATGTTATATGGCGGCCATCTTGGAAAATGGCCGCTATTTGTATATTTCGACATCGAAGCATGGTTATATCCCCAAAATAACTTCAGATTTTGATTCTCCGCCCACTAAAACCTTTATATTCCAAGTTTTTAAACTTCTTGATGTGCTTAAGTGAGAAAACAGAAAATCCAAGATGGCTGCCGGTGGCCATTTTGGATTTTCGTATATATCCCAAATTGCTCAATGCTGACAGTGCTCCAGCATGTATATTCTTCAAATAGAAGGTTTCACCAGTCAAAAATCAGTTTTTTTTTTAACTATGACATTCCAATGCAACCTTACCCCCCCCCCCCCCCTTGGCTGCCGGACTAATAATAGGTTTTATTGCTAATAAGTTTTAGTCTCTAATGAAAGAAACCGAAAAGATAGAAATGGGTCTTTTGTCGTTTATCTCTGGAATGCGCTTTAAGTCCTTTTATTATGTAGGAAAATTTTCTCTTTATACTCTAAGGAAATAGAACACCCCCCCCCCCCCCCACGATCATGGCATGCATCTCTCGCGTAGTCGGTATGGTATATATCAAGATCTTTGCCATAGCGATCTCTAATTGGCAAAAATGCGTATCAACGTAAGCTGATTTACACAGTAAACAAATTATAAAAATTAACGCTGTTTACTATATGAACCTTACAGTAATTGTTTAAACAGTTTAAACAAATGTTTAAATCTTAAGCAACAAAGTTTAATTTTCAATATCTAATCTTCAATAAATTAAACATGCATGTTTAAACGGTTAAACAAATACTGTAAGGTTCATATATAACCGCGTTGTATAAAATCTTAAACAGCGTTTTTACTGCATGTGTAAAAACTAAGATTATAACCGTTAGGCCTATTCAAGTAGATTTGTCATTACCTTCATTGATAGACCTACTTGTTTTTATTTATTTTTTCTTAATTCACTGCTTATCGACTCGACATTCCGAACCCCCTATCCCCCTCCTATTTTTTTGACCTAACAGCCATCCCTTAACTCAGTGATACAAATATTTGAAATTAATCGTTACACAGACTATTTAACATAATCTCTGTTGCCTGCGCACTTTCTTTAAAATATTTCCCCAAATCCATTTCTAATCCATACATTTCTAATGACATATAGATTCAGATGCTACACTGTTTACAGCAATCGGATCAGGGTGGTGAAAATATCATCGTAGACGGGTTCAAGGTTGCTAACGACCTTCGGGAGACCTCACCAGACTCGTATGATATTCTTACGAAACAAGTCTTGGAATTCTATGATCGAGGAACGGACTCTCTTGGAGAGTTCTTCAACATCTCCCGTAATCATGTAATCAGGTACGTGCCATAATTGACGTGATCGAATGTTTGGGAGATGTTTCGCGAAAATATAGGAGTGATATAATGTCATGATTTAAACACCAACGCACAGCATTGAGCGAGGTGCCACCTGGAAAAACAAACATTTTTAAATGGTCGTTCTAGAGATCAGGACCCCGTCTTACAAAGAAGTAAGATTGATCAAATCAATCACAACTATGGAAGCCAGCAACGTCAAGATCTAAAATACATGTTTGTTCAAATTATTTTCTAGATATGATGTATATTCACATATTCATATTTTTCTTGAAAATTCAGTGTGCTTCTTTTTGTTTACAAAAGACATTGTGCAAATTTCCTGAAGAAAACCAAATTACCCATCCTTTTTCATGATTAACAAAACATGAATAGAGTGTCCCATGTTTAGATATAACATTTATTTTTTTCCGCTCGCGCTCGCATCAATTGTTTAGTTTTATACCTATACCGTTTATTTCAAAAGTGCTTAGAATGTCAATCTTTTAGGTCGGAATGTCAACAAAATTTCAGCTCGCGCTTCGCGTTCGCATTATCTAAAAGTTGAAATATGTATTGTCTTGATGGCTAACTGCAAATCGTCCTTCCCTTTGCGATCAAGCCAATACCCATATAAAAAAATTCTGCTCGCGCTTCGCGTTCGCAGTAATTCTAGTTACACGCATCTTGTTCAGGTGCACAAACATTGCCCAGAATATTCAATTTTCAGGACAAAATACATGAAATTCCAAAAATTTTCAACTCGCGCTTCGCGCTCGCACTATTCAAATAGGTCTTATGAGATTATTACATTTTTTATGTTGTTTTACAAGAACAAAGCTAATGATTGACTGTTAGGACATCGGAGTTTTGCTTCCCCCCCCCCCCCCCAATTTTTCACGACCTATAGAAAATGGGGAAAGGGATAAGTGTGAAACATAGGCCTATAATTTTTCAAATGTTATGTTAAAATCTATCACAAACTTTGATTTTTGTAATTAAAATGTCAAATTTTTTGCTCGCTCGCTCGCAACTTCTTATTAATTTTACGCGATATGCCGTATCGAGGCCCCTAAATTTTGGCTCATTACGCCACTGAGACGTCTTCAAAGAAGCAAACAAAAATCAACTTTGAGCGGCCGATAGGAGGAAATATGGGTGAACAAAAAATTCGCCCCCGCCCCCTATTGGCGGGGGCTGGATCCGCCCCTGATATTTACTTTGTTTGAAAAACCATTTTCTTATCCATGTCATAATCTAGCGTTTCGCATATCTCCAGCCAGCGGCCAGAGTACAGCCCCGCCGCGGGCTCAGGCGGGCATAGCTACAGTGATACAGTAATTTGTATTTCTTATAAGGCCCCTTCAGGGGCATGGAAGATACAATATAGTAACAACAAATATAGATATAGATAAAAAAAAAGTTAAAAGATAACAAAAGGTTAAAATATCAGACTCTTACAACAAACAGGTAAAAGGCAAGAATCGAAAATAAATATATGGACTAATAACATCAGTGGCGTAACTACGGGAGGCATGGGGGGCACGTGCCCCCCTCCCCCCCCCCCCCCCCATCGGCTGGCCAAAAAAAAAAACACAGGGAAAATGAGAAAGAGAATGAGAAAGGAAGAGAAAAGTAGTGGGGAAAGAAGAAATTATGTTCATTATAAATTGCATATTATAATTATGTTATATTACATGAGAAACATTTTTTCATAACTTTAAAACATTATTTGCTCAGGGTCTATGTCTTCATTGTTCCTGGAACTCGCATAGACTGTTTAAAGAGATATATAATCCTGCTGTACTAAAACCTCCAGTTTTTAAATCAATATACTGTACACCAAATATATTTCCTCGCAATTCGAGTTATTATTATTTCATGTAGTGACATTTGCTTCTTTTTCATGACTACTTAAAGTGATTGCCCTTTTTAATATAAAACATTTCCTATCCGTGCTAACGTTCGCGTTAGTTGATTGGTGAGATGTCTGCTCTTCATGAATTCCTAAAATCAGAAATGTAATTTTTTCTGATCTTAATATCAAAAAATTTCAGCTCGCTCTCCGCGCTCGCACCATTTGGTTAGTGAAAAACGTACGGTCTTAGTGAATTCCTGCAAACAAGCCTTAGAATGCCCCTCTTCAGGATTGAATTTCCTAAATTTTCAGCTCGCACTTCGTGCTAGCAGTATTTCATTAGTGAGATGCGTATGATAATATATTCCCTGTTTGGGGTCAATATATACCAAAAAAATCAGCTCGCGCTTCGCGCTCGCATTGTTTGTTTAGCGAGGCAGGTACGTATCATGATTACAAAAAAATTGCTTATAATGTCCCCTTTTAGGCCTGAATATCAAAAATTTTCAGCTCGCGCTTCGCGCTCGCATTATTTAATCAGTGAGATACATATCCGTTTAATGGCACTGCATGTCCTTAAAATGTTTCTATTAGGTCAGTATACCTGGCAACTGAGGTCCCTCAAAGTGACTCGAAATTTTTGCTGGTGCCCCCCCCCCCCCCCCCCATGTACGCCACTGAATAACATGGCATAAAAATAGTCTGAACTACGTACGTGTAAATTAATTTTAAAAAGACCAATTCAACGACTGGAAGTGCATGAAAAAAGGAAAGATAACAAAATTATTTGAACTTCGATATGATGACTTTAAAATATTTTGGATAGATTCTTTAAGTGCTTAATAGATTTAACATTGAATAGCTGATTAAACTTAATGACATTAGGTCTACGGTAATAATAAGGCCTAACATACTTCTTACGCTATGATGACCAGTCGTACGAGATGGTTACTGCGAACGCCTAGCGCGAGCAGAAATTTTATTAACTGTTCTCTGGTTCTAGCATTATCGAAAAGGGGCGAAAAGGGACATATTAAGGACTGCTTACAGTTACCCACGAAGACGGTATATATTTCAATAATGCGAGCGCGAAGCGCGAGCAATTTTTTTTTTTTTTTTGGGGGGGGCATTCCGACCTAAAAAAAAAGGGTCATTCTAAGCACTTTTTGGATTGATAAATGGGATAGGTATGTAACTAAACAATTGATGCGAGCGCGAAGCGCGAGAGGAGGAAAATTGATATTTTAGACCTAAAAGCGGGGCCACTCATATATTTTGTAAATCATAAATAGGATATAGTTAATTGGGTATCATTAATAATGCGATCGTGAAGCGTGAACAAATATTGATATTCTGATGTGAAACTGGATAATTTAAGTACACTTTAAATAAAGAGCATACAGGCTATCGCGCATGTTTTAGATTTAGACCTAGAATCTGGGCATTCTAAATACATGTGTTCAATGGAACGTTATGGAATACACGTAGACAATAGGAACTTGGCAAATCAAACAATGTGACCACGCAGCGTGAGCTTTAAATGCTGATATGTAGACAATAAACCGAACATTTTACAGAGCACTTACATTTGTAAATGAAAAAAATAATGAAAGCTCGATGTTCGAGCTAAAATAAGTTTTGTATATTGACTTTAAAACTTGCTCCATATCAGCCAATTGAGCAAGATATGAATCTCATCGAACAGGCAATTCTGGCGCAAAGCGACAGCAAAAATTTTATATAGTAACATGAAATATTTTTTTTTGCAAGTCTTTCCCTCACATTATTTCATTCACTCGTTTTCCTCCTCTTATTTTCCTTTTCTTTTTTTTTCTCCTCTCTTTCTTCTTATTTTCCTTTTTTTCTTTTCTTCTTTCTCCTTTTTTTTGCTCTGCCAATTTTTTTCAGGGGGGGGGGGGCACATGCCCCCCCCCCGTAGCTACGCCACTGCTTGGCAGAGCAAAAAAAAAAGAAAGGGACAGAAAGAAAGAAAAAAAAAGAGAGGAGAAAAAGAAAAGGAAGAAGATGAATTAATAAAATAAGATGAAGGAAAGACTTGGAAAAAAAAATTCATGTCACTATACAAAATTTTCGCTCGCGCTTCGAGCTCGCATTGCCTGTTGGGTGATTAACATGTATTGTTCAATATGGAGGTTAAATATCAAGTTTGGAAGTCTATATACAAAACATATTTTACCTCGGTAATCGAACTTTCATTGTTTTGTGTGATTTAGAAATTGATTTTTAAAAGGTGCTCTGTAAAAATGTCAGTTTTATGGTCTGAATAATCAAATTTTCTGCTTGAATAATCAAATTTTCTGCTTGCGCTGCGCGCTCACGAATTTTGATTTATCAGGTACCTATATTTTCATGTATTCCATAAAGTTTTCAAAATATCCCTTTGCAGATCTGATTGTCGAAACGTATCAACTAGCGCTGCACGCTTGCATTCGATTAGCGAGTATATGTCTCAATATTGATTATAAAACAAACTACTTAAAATCCCCTTTTCATGAGTTAAGCAAAAATTTCGGCTCGCGATTTAATGGTTATAAATATATTAACTGAATAGTGATACATCCTATTCATAATTACAAAAGTGCTTGGCATGAGGAGTGTTCAGGCCATAATATCATCAGATTCCGCTCCCTCATTATGCATTAATAAATAAGATATCCATTTAATAATTAAATTTTCCCTTCGTTTAATCTCGGGCTTAGCAAGAGGAATAGGAAGATATTCATCATTTTCGTATGATAGCATGTTAGGATGTCCCGGTCCTATGTCAAAACTCAACGTAATGATAATAAAAAATATCATCTCTTTATCAAGTGCGATCCATATCCACCTCACAATTTTCTTACAAAGTGCTTGAAATATAGAGCTGAATTTAACCCTTTTTAAGATCGGAATATCAAATATTTTAAGCTCGTGCTTCGCGCTCGCTTTGATTTTCATGATAAAAGATATATTTAGAATGCCTAGATTCTAGGTCTAAATCTGAAACGCGCGCACGCATGTTTATTCAGCTACGCAACTTGTTCTCTATTTAAACATCCAGTTTCAAATCACAGTATCAAAAATTGTCTGCTCGCGCTTTGCGCTCGCATTATTAATGTAGGAAGATCCCATCTTACTCATCCTTTTCATGATTAAAAAAAACATGAATAGAGTGTCCCGTCTTAGGTCTAAATCTCGAATTATTCCGCTCGCACTTCGCGCTCGCATCAATTGTTTAGTTAAATAGCTATTCTCTCTAAGTTACAAAAATTGACTAAAATTTTCAATTCTTAATGTAGAAATGTCAAATTTTTTTCAGCTCGTGCTTCGCGCTCTCATTATTTGTTGAGAAATTCAACTTCTTCATGGCTAAATGCAAGCAGTCCTTCAGGACTTCAGGTACCCTTTCGATCAGTTCGAAACGTATCTAAAAATTTCTGCTCGCGCTTTGCGCTCGCATTATTTGATTGTTGAAATATGTAACGTTTTCATGGCTAACTGCAAGCAGTCTTTAACGGGTAGGTCTAAATCTATATCTAAAAACGTGTATCAAAAATTTCTGCTCCTGCTTCGCGTTCGTTATTTAGTTGAATACACATCGTTTTCATGATAGCAACTTTGACCAGAATGTTTAAATTTTAGCAAAAAATAGTACGATATAAAAAAAAAATGCTCGTGATTCTCGCTCGCATTATGTAAATAAGGGTTATATTTTTATGTTGATTTATAAGAATAAAGGTAAGAAGTGACTTTCGGACTACCCCTTCAAAGAAACAAACAAAACTCATCTTTTAGCGGCCGATCGGGGAAAATATGACTGAAAATTCCGCCGCCCCCCCCCCCCCTCCCTATTGGCGAAGGCTGGATCCGCCCCTGGAATGGCATGCATGGTGTCCATGAAAGAATTTTGTACACGAAAAGCAGATCTATAGGGCCTGTAACACAAAGCCTAGCAATGATTGTAGAACGGTTTTCTACGTTTGGTTCCATTGACTATAATGTACAATCAATGTTAAAATCGGGTGTATGATTAATACCATGGTCACATTTGCTCTACGGCGGCCGTACGTCGAGTCGAAAACAGCCGTTTCAACATTTTTTATACCAACTACATATAGGTGGTTTGAATTAAAATTAATAAAACGGCTGTTGTCGACTCGCCGTACGGCCGCCGTAGAGCAAATGTGACCAAGGTATAATCGTTAACCATTGTGTTACGGGACCCTAATGTCTGCGTCCTCGAGATTGCGAAAGTTCGCTGTTTGTGTCTGATGGACGGACGACATTTGGATTCCTTAGTCTCGCCTCATCACCTCTTGTTGGCAAGACAATAAAGGGAGGAGTCGGAATTACAATCTCAGCATTTGAGATACATCCGATGGCAATTTTCATGAATATCATCGATCTTTATTTTGTATTTTAGGTTGAATGAGAAAAACGAAGTTGCCCAAATTACATTCACTGAACATGGACGAAGTGCCATTGCACGGATGCATGCTGATGACGTCATCAATACATACAAAGCGTTAATGGCGTTCATTGATCTGCTGTACGCACAGGAAAACGTATTTGAATACAAGATGGAAAACGGTAAGATTTAATCTAGGCACGTTTTAAAGCAAACTACTATTGATACAATAGAGTACAGAAATATGAGTCTTCGATTTTCTTTCTTTCTTTTTGTTTTATTTCAGCGGTTTTTGTATACATAATTCGGTAGAGCATGGCGAAGACACCCAAATTTCAGTTGGAATCGGTCCATGGGGGCCCCAAGGTTTGAACTCAAGAATACATAATGTACTATGAAATAGGCAAATAATGCATTGACTCCAACATGTCGAACGGTTCGTATTCTGAAGTCTATAACCCTGCATTAAAATTATTGGAAGCCAAAAATTGCAAAATATTGTTTACATTGTATGTTTCTTATTTTTACTGTGCTCTTTCCTAATTCGTTTATGGTGAAAGCAACTATTGGTCACTCTCACTATGCTATTTCGCCGGATTTTTTTGGAGAAATTGAAAATTATACATTTTTGGAAAGGTTATTGTATAAGGAATCAGAATAAAAATGTTTCCATTTGCACCGATACCTATATACCCGCCATTTTGGATTTTTTTTTTACAAAATGGCCACCAAAAGCAGGGTTTTCGACAATATCTCGGTTTCTGAGTAACCTAGAATCATGACGCTGGCACCTAAACCACCTATTATGGGATCAAGGAATCTGTTGGCATCAAAATAATCAACTTTAATAAAAAAAGAAAATCATTAATTGTATGATATTTTTTGTCTTATCCTATGTATTGCAGACTCAAACACACATTAAAGTCTAGATTAAACGGTGTTGCAAATTAAGCAACCTGAACACCCGGCCTGAACATAAAACCTTTCAGTAAGGGAAATGTTATTGACTTAAAATTGCAAAAAATAGCACTATAAATAGATTCTTCATTCTAACTATACAATTATTAACTCTCTTGCGAAATTTGATGACTTTTTCATGTATTTTGAGTGAGAGAGGTATAAACTCATTGTAGTAATCTTGGGCGGTCTAAAAATGCCAAATTATTTTGAATGCGCAATTCTTAAGAGCATCAATTTGGGTGAACTTTGAAGCTCTATAGCAAATAATCAAGCATATGGACCTATGTTAATTTTTGCATATTTCGAATATTAAGGTTCTAAAGTATCTATGTGCAAAGTTTGGTGAAAATGACATGGATTTCACTTTAACTGTGGAACGTCCTTAAGTGAAACTTTCTTATTGTACATCCGCTTTTGATGAAATTTTCAGTGTTATATTTGTTGCATCTTTCTCTTTTTCTTCAAATCAACTTTTTTGGGCGATGGACTTGTCCTTTTAATTTTTATGGAGCTAGTTCATGAAACTTGGACATATGAGTATGATTGTTTGCACACATCTTAGATCACATGATCATGGTCAAAGGTCATTTTGGATCAATGGACATAGTATTTTGTTATCATATGAATGTTTTCTTTTGTGAATAATTATTCAATAGCTGTTTTCAAAGTCAGCACCAGGACAAATTTCCAATAATTGAATACCCATTGGGTACCCATTGAAACCAATTGACTATTGGTCCCATTTGGAACCAATTGGTCTCGATTGGTCCCCAATTTTGACACCAATTTACTGCAATTGGTGTCCAAATTGAGGACCAATCGGGGAAGCAATGGGAACTTGTCTAATTGGCACAAGTAAAATAAGTAGAATAATATTACTTCAGTAAGACATGAGGAAATTCCACTAATATCTGCTTGTGCTACTGTAGAAGCATACTGTCTGTATATATATTAATTTAAAGGACAGAGATATTGTGCAAAATTTTATTCCATCTGGTGAAGAGCAGTTGTTTGGTCCCCAAATTGAATTCTAATTGGGCCAGTTGAGACCAACTGACGCTACAATAGGACCTCAATAAAAACTGTGGTGTTAAAACTGACACCAATTGGTGTTAATAGAGGACCACACCCTGAGGTGTTAAAATAACACCCTAGAGATTGAACATAACACCAAAGAGTGTAAATGTAACAACCATAGGTGTTGTAATAACACCTATAGGTGTAAAACTAACACCACCAATTTAACACCGGTGTAAAATAACTGGTGTGGTCCTCTATGTACACCGGTTAACACCACAGTTTTTGCTGTGTGGTATCTAATTTGGATCCATCGGACCTATTGGAACCCATCGATATCAACTGAACCCAAATTGAAACCAATTGAAAAGGCAATGGATGTGCAACAATTGGAATTTTGTCCTGCACTGCTGCTACATCACTTGTTAATTTATTTGTCTACTCTCTACATCTTTGTATGTTTTTATATTTTTTAAACGTGTATATTTCAGCCACTGGCTGCCAATGATCAGGTATTACCAATTATCCATTACTATACTATAATAACTCTTCTATGATGTGCTATATACTGATCATGATAAGGAAAAGTGGTATTGACTAGCAATTTAGATTTTTTTTTAAATATATATTTACAATGCTCGCTCACTTTTATCATTCTTACAAAACACCATTATTGTTATATGAGCATTTTTAAGGGGGTGGGCTCATTATCTCTGAATCACATCATTACTTAGTATGTCTTGCTTGAATTATCATCAATAAATTTTCGTGTTTTTTTTTTCATCCCGAAGGAGATATTCTGATCATGGATAATTACCGAGTTTTACATGGACGGAAAGGTTTTACCAATCGACCAGGATCGATCAGACACCTAGAAGGAGGTTATTTAGATTGGGATACGGTATCCTCAAAAATCAGAATTCTTAAGAAAAAACTCGACGCAATGGAACAGTATAGTTCATTGTCAAATTAGGGTAGGCCATACTCTGATATCGAAGGAGAATTACTTACTCAAGTCCCGTGTACAAGCACAGTGTTTTGAGATACAACACGCATGGATTCCATTGAGAAAATAGTTTTGAGAAATGTGTAATATGGAACTAAATATTTTTTTAACGGTCAAGCCCACCCCAGATAAAAAAAATACATTTCATCAATAAAGAAAAGCTAAACAAGCATAGAGCTGAAAATGTCATCAAAATCGGATGTAAAATAGTTTTAAAAAAAAAAGTTGGGACGTTTAAAGATCGATTTTAAAAAAAGTTATATGTACAACCCAGCGATATGCCAATGAGATATTCGATGACATCAATCACAATTTTTTTATTGTATGAATTATACGATGTTTCAATATTTACAGATTTGAAAATCAGGACCTCTTAATTGAATTACAAAAGGGTAAAACAGTAATTCCACATGGGTGTTTAGGGGCAAATGAACCTTTGTTTCACATGAAAATGAGGAGAAAATAAATATTTACAAAAGAAATAGCGGGTGATGTCATCGGCCCCATCTTTTGAATACTTATTACAATATCCTAACTCATCTCATTCTACATCCGAATGAATGAAATGTTCAATGTTATGCTTGTTTGATTTTTTTCTCTCTCTTTATTCAAATCAACTTATTTTGTTGGGGGTAGACATGCGATTGAGTTACCTTTGTTTAGTTTTTAATAATTGATATTAGATCATCCAGTTGTATGTTACCTATTTTTTTATTCGGATATCATGGCCCAGTGATGGTGGATTCAGTACTAAACGATATATTTGTTTTAAAGGGTCAAAGTTTTCACATATTCTCTGTCAGACGAGAAATGAATGTTGATCAAATGTCACCATAATTTTCAACTTCCCCGTATTAATTATGTTTAAAAACTAAAGCAAAAAAAAAAAAAAAAAACCGGCCACATTTTTTACACACCTTTGAGCTCTCTTAACAACGCTATTTCCACCAGGCGCAGGCCTGCATGGACCTCCTTTTGTGATACTGTATGTACTTTCTTCTCCCCTCCCATAGCCCCTGACCTTACACACTCGTTCATCTGAAGGTACAGATCGTGTGACAGGAGTTATTAGTCATCGATTAACTTCCACCTCTTCTGAACAATTACTGCCTCCATTCATCCGGAAAAAAAAAACACGTACTGCTTGAAAAAAATTGATACACTGCCTTCGGGTTTAACAGCAAAACTATGGCAATAAATATTAGAGTCATCAAGAAGCTTAAAAATTTTCTCCAAGCACAATGCACGATCCATGTTGTATTGTGCAATAATTTTATCATATCTTTAAAGGGATGGTCCAGGCTGGAGATAAATAAATAATGCAAAATTTACAGACTGAGCAAAATGCTGAAAATTTGATCAAAATCGGATAACAAATAACGAAGTTATTTAATTTTAAAGATTTGCATTATTCCGTTGAAACACTTCTAGGCATGTCTTTATCGAGTATTCATTAAGTGGGCTGATGATTTCATATCCCCATATTTCAGATTTCATATTTATTGCCGCAACTTATTTCATCATAATGGAGGCACATCATTTACACATGTATACGGAAAAATGAAAATGTGTGACATAAGAAAAGGGAAAGTGGGGTGTGGCATTATCAGTACACCTAATGAATATTCATGACGGTGTGGATGTAACTGTTTTCACAAAGTATCGATAAACGAATATTTTTTAGAGTGGATGGGATTCTGGCATGTGGAAATGCCTCTCAAACGAGACTAGACAGATTCTTACTATTTCAACGAAGGATTATTGTCTTCAGCAGAAACTTCACACCAGAGAGCACTTGTGTCTTTCGTAAGAAGGACACATAGACTCTCTTATTTTTAAGTTCTCTCTGCATAACATATTATAAGATATAGCGCCTGTAAATAAATGTATATAATGTTTATATATGTATATGATATGTTTTATTTTGTTTTGTTATTTTTTTCCTCTCTCTAAAATTACTTGTATTTTGGCTACTGCATTTTGAAGTTCCCCTTGAGTCTATGTACACAGGTGTCACCCATCTATGAATCGATAGAATATTCCAGATAACCATTTAAAAAATATAACATTTAATAATAACACATGAGATTAATTGCACCGAGCACAAGCCCAGAATGTCTGCATTAATTAATTGTTTCCTTATAGTTGGTTATGATATATCATACAGTAACATGTATTTTATATTACACACTTTTTATTTTCTCTTTTCAAACTTCGGAAGGAGAGGTCTGTTTGACAGGCATCACACTGTCTTGGTTGGGTATTGGGGGGCCTAGGCAGTGCTTGCTTTTATTAGCAACCACGCGCATGCTGAGAAGCCCGTTCAAATTACTGAACCAGGTTGGCCAGAAAATACTATTCAAACAATCAAGGATTTGTGATGAGCCGCCTTTCACGATCTCATTCAAATTTGCTGAAAGCAGCGCTAATCCATTATGCGTCAAATTTTATAACCACAAAACGACAAATTTATCATAGGCGTAAATATTCATATCTGAATGACACGCGCCTCCAAACCCAAGATAACAACAACAGCAACAACATTTCAACAAAAAGTACTGAGAATAATATTCAATATGCCCTTTAGAGTTCATACGGATGAACTGTTTCGTCAGAATTATCAAGCCAGTATGGTAATCTGTACTGCTTACAACTATTCCAATTCATTTATCAGTTAGATAGAAATAATATACCTAATGTCTTACAAAATAATTTTATGAGAATTACTTTGCATCCATATAATACTATACTCAAATGACTATCGCTTACCTAAAACATGTAAATGCAGAACAGTATTTTCTAGCAAAAGTTTATTTTCAACAGGACCCTAAGTCTGTAATTCTCTGGACAGAGTAATAAAAGAGACAGCTAATCTCAACCGATTTGAATTACTCATCTAAATATTTCTTCTGAATTCTTACCGATTTAATCAAATATCTTATGAACTTTATCCACGGTAGGGTTGATTATTAAAAAAAATATATCTACATAATTTTGTCTTCAGTGTGTATACATTCGTGTTTCAGTGTTTATATTTTAGTAAATTTATAAAGTTTTGCTGATTAGTTTGCTAAATTTATATCATATTACCCTTGTATACAATTTCGATAGGGGGTCTACATATAATAATCTTAATCGTTTGTGAGTGCCGGGGCAAGCTTCTAGAAACCTTTGATATTTTCTTTCCAATTTTTTCCTTTTCTATTTTCATTTTCTCATTTTTCATTAAAGTTTATCTGGTATTATGTTCAAGTAGTCATTTTTTTTCTATACAATCTCCAAGAATTATTGTACATAGAAATTTGCTATTATGTTTTCCTGCTTTAAATTACATATCAAAATGTGCGAAACAAATTGTTAATGTTTGAATTGAAATAAACGAAATGAAATGAAAATAAGCTTTGCTTTTCAGTAAGGCTTTGTTTTCATTTTATTGGTACGATTACTGCATATGCATTTAATGTATTTTTTCAATGGAAATAATTTATTATGGAATGTGCTTTGAGGATTTGTGGAATATGAATATATGGATAAATCAATGAATAGATACATAAAAAGTGTAAAAGCTTGTGACAAGATAAAGATTAATTAGCGCCCGCTTTGTCGGGCCTGTGCATTCAATCTTTTTGGACGAATCGCAGGTTTCACGTGCTTAGAACATTTCCCATATATTAGACTCATTAAACTGCCATTGTTAAAAATTCAATAAAAAATAAGGCTGAAATTAAAGGGTCGAATGTTTTACTATCCTTGGATAGGATATACATTTGGCATTTTATATCTGACCAGAAAAGGGTACTTCGAACGACTCATTTATATCGGCATTCATTAAGACATCTCACGACGGGATCATATTTACCACCTGAAACAGTAAACAGCCCTAATCATCCCGCCATAATGCAGTGAAAATAGTTCAAGAGTTATATATTTCTTCCCATTTTGTGCAAAGGAAGTTCAGCAGTTGCCCATCCTAGAATCAGGGTAAGCCTGTAGCCCATATTCATACATTTTTGTCAATTATCTATATTACCTTTTTAAAAATATGGAATGGGTTGTGTCGAATAAATATATTTTGCCTTACTCACTGTAATTAGGCCCGTGACACCCACGGCCCTCATCTCGCCCTAAAATGGTAATTTCGTGGCATTTCTTGTACTGCTTGTGTTGGGCTAAGTAGAATTCTCAGCATCGAAATTGAAATTTTCAATTTTCTTGTCCTGTTTTTTTTTCCTCCTTTTTATTCATCATCATAATCATCAAGATCATCGTCATCATCATCATTATCATCGTGTCCATTTTTCCTTCTTCTTCTTCTTTACATTTAAAGAACGAAAAAGCTGTTTGGAGCACTTTGCAGCTTTAGCAGGATGCTTATGACTTATGACAACATTTACTGTGCATTATTTTAATTTCTCAAAACTTCGGAGAGGGGGGGGGAGCAAGTGGGGAGGGGCGCAACTCACTGGGGGCAAATGCGCCCCCCCCCCCCCTTTGGTGCCGTCACCGGGCTAGGGCGGAGCCCCCGGATCGAACCTCGTGATACATTTTTAAATATTGCAGATGGCGACTCTCTTTTATCAAATCGCGGGTACATAATAATATACAACATACTTTAACGCAAACGCAATTTATGTTCTTTCTTTCGGTCTCTTTCTTTTCCCTTTTCCGTGTTTCCCTTTCCTCTCTTTCTTTCTTTCTTTCTTTCTTTCTTTCTTTCTTTCTTTCTTTCTTTCTTTCTTTCTTTCTTTCTTTCTTTCTTTCTTTCTTTCTTTCTTTCTTTCTTTCTTTCTTTCTTTCTTTCTTTCTTTCTTTCTTTCTTTCTTTCTTTCTTTCTTTCTTTCTTTCTTTCTTTCTTTCTTTCTTTCTCTCTCTTTTCTCATTTTCCGGGTTATTTCTATTTTCCCGGTGAAGTCCGACAGGGGGTAGCTTGCCCCCCAAAAAAAAAGCCGGGGAAAAGGAGAAAAGAAGAGAAACGTAGTGGGCGAAGAAGAAATCATGTTCATTATAAATATTATATTATATTATAATCATGTTATATTACATGAGAAGCATTTTTCATAACTTTATCATGTTTATGAAACATTATTTGCTCAGAGATATATAATCCTGTTGTACTAAAACCTCCCGTTTTTTTTCAAATCAATATACTGTACACCAAATATATGTCCTTGCAATTTGAGTTATTATTATTTCATGTAGTGACATTTGCTTCTTTTTCATGACTACTAAAAGTGATTGCCATATTGAAGGTCTTTAATATAAAACATTTCCTGTCCGTGCTAATGTTCGCATTTGGTGAGATGTCTGCTCTTCATGAATTCCTAAAATCCGTCCTTAAAATGTCAATTTTTCTGATCTCAATATCAAAATTTTCAGCTCGCGCTTCGCGCTCGCATCATTTGGTTAGTGAAATACGTAAGGTCTTAGTGAATTCCTGCAAACAAGCCTTAGAATGCCCCTCTTCGGATCTGAATATCCTAAATTTTCAGCTCGCGCTTCGCCCTCGCAGTATTTGCCGTTTAATGGCACTGCATGTCCTTAAAATGTCTCTATTAGGTCAGTATACCTGGCAACTGAGCGCGCTCCCTAAGTAACTCGAAATTTTTGCTGGTGCCCCCCCCCCCCCATGCCGTGACCCACGGTACGCCACTGACAACATAGCAAATGAATATGAAGTAAAATTTGTAAAGTCGCCAGCGAGTGAAGCGATCCAGAATCCCCCCCCCCCCCCCTCTAGAATGATTTTGAAATCAAATTCTAATTGTGTGATAGTAGTTTTGGAAATTTAGCCAAAGTAAACATTAGCGCGTTTTCGCCCAGCGTCGTACGACGCTATCTACGACGTAGAACGATCTCTTGGTTCGTGCGTCCGTCGCGCTCAACTCTCGCTTTTAAGCAGTTTCGCAAATCGCTGAACGCGGCCGGATCGACCGGAAGTACGTAGACTGCATGACGTCACCACTACTAGGGAAAATCCCGCGCCCGCGCTCTATGAACTGGCTGTCGGCGCGCGCTTGCTCGCTCTACAAGCGATCTGATTGGCTGTTGACAAATCCTACGTTCTAATGCGGACGCCCGCTAATTTGCGGAAGAACCGTCCGTGATTTGAGCTCAAGAACGCTCGGGCCTCTGTTTCCATGGAAGTTGGCGATTTTTGCACACGACCCTTACGTTCTACGTCGTACGACGCTGGGCGAAAACGCGCTAATAAGAGGCTTTGTACGGTAAATCTAGCCAGCGTAAAGCTTTACTTAGGTTAGGACATAATATAGGGGGATAAGTAGCCCTTGGATAAGGATTTTTTTGTCCTGATTGCGACTTTTATTGCATAAAATTTGGCAAGCTTATAATAGACGCCATCCACCTAGTTTCTTTCCGTTCTTTATATTTTTCATTCCTCGGCAGCCCGGTCGTGTTATTAAGTTTGTTTTTTTTTCGTTTTTTCTTGTCCCCTTTCTTCATATTCTGATTTTTCAATTTAGCTATTGGCTCTACCTTCATTTCCGTTTCTTTGGTCTCTTTCTCCCATTTTCCCGCCATAATTGTCCGTGCCATTCAGTCATATCTTTTGATTTTATATCCCCCTCTTGCTAATCATGCTAATGTGTTAGTATTTCAGGATATTTTGTTCTTCCTCGCATGTTCTTCTTTCCTTCCTTCCTGTTTTTCTTCCATTTTTCCTTTTCTTTCTTAGTTTCCCTTTCTTTTCACGTTTTCCCCTTCCCTTCTTTCTATTTCCTCTTTTTCTTACTTTCTTTCCCTTTCCCTTCTCTATTCCTCCCTTTTCTTTTTTTTACCCCCCGTTTTATTTTTATTTTCCCGGTGAAATCCGCCAGGAGGTAGCTCCCCTGCCTGTTACGCCACTGTTGATTGGCTGTTGATCATCGTTACTATGGTTGTTACCATTGGACGGCAAAGATATAATAATAGTAACTTTTATGCAATGGGACCCTGACGAATGATTGGGAATGAGTAATGGATGTCATAAAATAAATTTGCTACCAGATCAATATAATCCTAAAAGTACTGGGCTATTTGAGATGTATTGAGGACTGGGGGGCATCATGCCCCCCCCCCCCCCCCCAAGTTCTGATCTCGACAGTCGTTCGCGCGATCATAAGGATAAGTATATAACTAAACATTTATCATTGATGCGAGCGCAAAGCGCGAGCAGAAAATTCGAGATTTAGTACACCCAAAAATGGGACACTCTATTTATGTTTTGTAAATCATGAAAGTGATGAGTAATTGGAAATCTATCTACATTATTAATGCGAGCGCAAATCGCGAGCAGAAAATGTTTCATTTATTGGATAATGATTTGAACAGAGAACAAGCTGCGTATCTGAATAAACATACGCGATTTAGAATCTAGGCATTCTAAATACCTTTTTTTTATCATGAAAATCAAAAAAGCGAAGCGCGACATTAAAATATTTTTTTTGTTCCAATCTGAAAAAGTGTCAATTCAAACTCTGTATTTCAAGCACTTTGTAGGAAAATTGTGAGGTGGATATGGATCACAGTTAAAAAATGAGCTGCAGATCTACAGATTCGATATGGGCCTCCTTTTCTTTGAACTTTGAACTTTTTGAAAGAACGCCTTTTGGCCCCGTGGGGGAATTGGGGGCAAATAAAGGCTTAAACATATTACATGTACATTTATAAAGGTTTAACAATAACATATTAACAATAACATATTAACAATAACATATTTACAATTATTGATGGATGGATGGATGGATTGATTGATTGATTGATTGATTGATTGATTGATTGATTGATTGATTGATTGATTGATTGATTGATTGATTGATTGATTGATTGATTGATTGATTGATTGATTGATTGATTGATTGATTGATTGATTGATTGAATTTATTCTTCGTCATTTCATAAACAAAGTAAGTAGGAACAAATCAAAATATGAATAACAGAAATGAAAAAAGGGAACTCACTGGTAAGCATCGCTTGTTTATGTGAGTCCCCTGAAGTAATAACTGATTATAATATGAATAGAAATTAACAATGTTCATGAATAATTGAAGAATATTAATGGGGTCAAGCTTCGTAAGTTTATGCACTATATAAAAATTAATACAGTCATATGACAATATATTCATACCCGGTATACAAGAAATATATACAAGACATCAATTCAGATATTGTACATAAGACAAATTAGACAAGACAAGACGGAATGATTAACAACAGAGGAAAAATAGGAGGACAATAAGACAGGACAAAACAGGACAGAGAAACAAAAAAAGCACACCAAAAAAAAAACACTACAGAAAACAATCCAAAAGACCAGAACAGACAAAACAAACAACAAAACTGCTCATTAAGAATTAAAAGAGAAGATAAAAATGTGAGGGGAGGGGAAGAGAGAATAAGAGAAAAAAAGATGAAGCTGCTTTACACAGTCATTTCGGAACTTGAACTTTGCGCCTTTGAAGTTTCTACAGTCAGGTGACAAAGCTTACGTAGCTAATCACGTGACACTATTTGGATATGGTTTTTGTTTACATACAGCACGACCGACCTCGACCGCGCCCACCCGTCGTTTAAATTTCATCTTCTTTTTGTTTGCCGACATTCATTTACATGATTTAACAATACTTCGTGAGTCGTGAAGATGTTAATGTTTAGAAAAATGTCACCTTTTCCAGTTATTGGGGTGCTTCTTGCCGTTGGCGTTGTGAAGTCTGCAGAGGGTAAGAAGAGATTTTTGTTGATCAGCTCTGTCTCTGAGTTGTTCCCGATCTGAAACAACTTCAATAAAACTATTAAAAGTCATTCCACGCACGTTGCGCTACTCTCTTTTTACACTAAGTTAGCGTGGATGTACGTGTCTTCCAACGACATTTTTCTGACCTAACTATTCACATTCTATTATTCATATTTTCATCCTTTCTATAATTTTTTTTCTAGTTACTACACTCTTGACTCGGTCCCATGTGCGATTTTTTGTGTGATGTTTCTGACTCTGACTGAGAAACATCAGAAACTGGTACTGTACTGGTATATTTAACTTTACCATTGTTTATTACTGATTGATAATATGTAATCTGAGAGATTGAAGAAGTTTTATTTGGCTTAACAGTACTTTTTATCTAAACGTTTTTTATTAGCTAAAAAAATCAAAGATCCCCGCCAGGATTTAAAAAAAAATTGTATTGCAAACCCCCTATGGCGGCTGCACCTTCGCTAATCCAGGGAGACATGGGACTGGGGTAGATTGGGTCTCAATAGTAATCTTAATAAAACTTGGAAACAGAAATTATGCACTTACCACGATTACATGGATAAAGGTCTATCGTGACACACAAATCCTGACATCGAGGCACAGACTGAACCTCAAAAAACAAAATATAGCCTTGGTCTCGATCGCCCATTTCGTTTTGAATTTTGAAAGAAGGAGAGGTATCGCAAACAGAACTTTTCGGTTTTTTGAGGTTCCAGTCTGTGCCTCGATGTCAGGATTTGTGTGTCACGATAGACCTTCATCCATATAATCGTGGTAAGTGCATAATTTCTGTTTCCACATTTTATTAAGATTACTATTGAGACCCCAATCTGCCCCAGTGTCTCCTTTGTTTTGCACGGTCAACTCCTGGGCTCCCTGGGTTACACCTTCGCAAGCCATCTGTGTACAAGGAGTTCAATGAAAAAATAAGATAATGTTTAAAAACTCCTCGAAAAAGACGGCTGCCAGCTGTCTACATGCGCACAAGCTTTTCAAGATTAGAGCTTATAAGGATACACGTAAGAACTTTTTCCATTGAGAATCTGCAACTTATGGAATAGGTCTAGTATTCCTGAGCTGTTGTAGTCTAAGGATGTATTACCAGGCCCAGCAGACGGGTGCAATTAACTCGGCCAAAACGCTCGATTTGATTTGAATTTTTAATGGACGTCCATGCAAATGGAGACAGTCCATTTTTTCATGAAAAATTCACTTGCTTATATTTTCACTGCTCCTCAAATGACTGAAGTCATTCTTCCACTCTGTACAGAGTACCTATACCCCAAAATTAATCATTGATTTTTACAATTAAATACAACTGTAACATTTCTCATGAAAATATATATATGTATGAATGATTGAAGTTAAGAAAATAATCAGAATCTAGTATTCAACACCAACCCGGTGTAATTTTTCTCTAAAAAAACCCCCAAAAACAACAAATCATGAAAAATTTTCCTGAGCCTTTGGGGCATAAATCCCTCACAGTGTGTTAGATGGCTAGTCGTCTGTGTAGGAGGAGAAACCAAAAAGTTCAACAAATGCAAGATGGTTAACTGATGTTGTCAAATCCTTCAAGTAACAGCAACAGTTGAAATGGAATGAATATTTTCCTATATGTAGGCCTACCAGAAAACATTGCTAAGTTCAAACTATTGAAAGATTACATAATGAATTTAGCCTACATGTCTTGTCGAACATGATGATTTTATTAACATGTCATTTTTTCCTTCACTTTTTGCTTTCAGCTACATCTGAAAAGACAGCCATCATTGCACTGAGTATTTTTATTGTCATTCCTGCCCTTTTTCTCCTGACCTGCTGCACAGCTCTGATTTTTGTCTGTCACTACCGTCACAAGATCCCAATCTTCAAATCCTTTTGGAGCAATGCCAAGAAAGGTGCCGGTACCACAGGAAAGACCCCAACGTCCTCAGCTCCACCGCCCCCCTATGCCCCAAGCAACCCCATGCCACCTCCAGCTGGAAACCCTAGTGCTCCTCCTGGACAGAACTCTCCAGGGTCGCATGAGAATCCTATTGAAGTGGATGAAGTGGTGATACCGATCAAGAAAGAATAAATGATAAAAATTTGCCGAACATATTCAACGCAATATAGTTCCTCTTATGATGGCTCACAAATGACTTTGAGCTGGAAATCACTTTTAGAGCATTTCAAATGGAGGCGCAATAGCTCAGTCAGTAGAGCGGAGGTTTTGGATACTGGTGACCAGGGTTTGTATCCCACTTGCTGCACTAGTGCCCTTTGTTAAGGCATTTACCCTTGTTACCAGACCCCTCAGAGAGGACCTTAGGCTGTTGGTCCACTGGTTGCTTGCTTAATGCTTACAAGCATTCATATTTTATTAGCGATCAGGTAAAAAAAAAAATCACCACTAATTTATAGTTTGCTACTTTTCTGAAAACATCCTTGTTGTGTGCAAACCTTTTCACCCGGTGAAATTATTATGCAGTTGAAATAATGAAAAAAATCTATGGGCATTAAACATAGAAATCATCAATGTAGGGAAAGTCTTTCTTCACTGTATCACATCAGCTATATGGGTGATGAAGATTGTTTTCAATAGTGGATTTTTTTTCCTTTATATTTCATATCTAATGACAATCAAAGCTCATGACTAGTATTAGGAAGAAAAACCACCAAAGTTTCACAAAACTCTGGTCGCATGAACTTCATATAATTGGGAAAGTTTTATGTAAAGTACATCATGCTTCTTAGTTATCTAATCTTCAATTTCGGATGGGGGGGAACAAACTTTTCCCTAAAAGGGTGACAAGTTATTAGGCTTTTCATTAAGTTTCCTTTTAGCACTTTTCTACCAATACAGACAGTATAAACTGCATATTTATAAAATTCCTTTCATGGACAATAAAGACTGAACAGTTTTAAAATTTAGATAAGTTACTTGAGTCCTTGAAGTTATATAAGATTAGGTGTTTTTTTTTAACTTTAGAATTGATTTATTAAAAAAAAAGCCACCAAGTTTTAGCATGCATTTGTACTATCCATGTAGAATAGACTTATAAAAGTTATGCACTCAGTGTCATGTTTTAATACAAATTCAACATCATTTCTTTACATTTAACATGTAATTGATTGTGATGTAGTGGAAGTCTGTAAAATCAGTTTTGATCGAACAACACATATTGATAATAATAATAATAATAATAATACATGAGATTAGTATAGCGCACTTTCCCTCTTGATTGAATGCTCAAGGCGCTTCAGAGCAGAACAACAAAAACTATTAACAAATAATTCATGCCTGAACAATAAGTCAATGTATATCATCTAACTAACTTCACTTCTTGTGGAAAATTCATTTACTGATATATATGTGCACTCATGACTGCTTACCTCTGGAACTAATTCTGACCTCCAATTTAAGATAAGTTATGAAAACTGCATCTTAAGTTTTACTAATAATTTGGTTATTTAATATTGTTTCAAATTCAGTGTTTGTGTGAAGAAGGAGGTTCAATTTATGACCAGCCACCCCAACCAACAATTAGTTATCCAGGAATGTTATAGCCTCATAAATTAACCTTCTACATCAACTCTTAAAATTGTAAGAAAATTTTTTTATTTGATCTCATATAATTTATGAAAAATCATCATTCCGTGATGAAATGTTCAGGGCACATTTTAAAGGCTAGATACATGTACTATCTCTATCACAAAATGTTGTGGATATGAGTGAAAAAAATGCCCTCATGAAATGGAAAGTGTTAATTTGTCACCGGGCCATCTTTGTATCTAGGAAGAATGGTCAAGAATCTTGTCATGAAACAGATCCCAGAGATTGTTTGACACTACATGTACCTAATATTCCAGACCACTTGACAGTTTCACCAAGATTTCATTGTTCACACCTCATACTTGAGTGAACTCCAAACTTCCACCTTGTTTTCTCGTTATTCTTTAAATTTCTCACTGAATTCCTTCTATTTAACAAGCACTTATATGTGTTACTGTTGATCACGTTTGACTGGTTTGTTACATCATTGTAAAACTTAGGATGTGCTTTTTACAAGTTTTATGGAAATCCCATAATTCATTTTCTGCAACTTATTGTTGGTTTTGGTTTAAACAATACTGATGCCAGCATTGAGCCAGGAATACATGTATATTAGAGTGAAGATACTTTAGGCTGAAGAAAGCTGAATATTTAAGTGTCATATGTATTCTTACTTGCCTATTTTAGTCTTTCATTGCTTTTATGAACTGTTTGTTAAAAAAAAAAAAATCAGAGAAACTTTTACATAAAGGTTAAAGTTTGAAAAAATGAGAGGAGAGGTATCAATTTATTTGCAATTGATGGCAAGTTACAACGGTTTCAACTTTCATTACCAAATTTTAGAAAGAACAATTGTAGCCATCGAAAATAAAATTTTTATACCTTTGGTTGCAACAGACATATTGGTCGCAAATTATGCAAATGATTGTAAGACCTAATTGATTTTGAAGCCAATGTTTTGACTTGCAATGAATTGTCAGTTTCCTGCTACACCATAATATGCAACCTTTTCAGAGAAAATGAAAAACCACATTTTTTTGTTGATGTTTTTTTTCATAAAATGTATTTCAAAACTACATGTAAGCACCAGGGACACCATCACTTTTCACTCAATACACATAATTTCTATTTTAAACCCAGACATACTGAAACTTTTCATTATGCATTGATCGGAGTAAAATCGCTTGAACAGAATGCCAAAACAAAACAATAACCGAAAAATGACAATGGACCATATTCTGTGCCGCCCTACCCTTGTGTCATGTAAGTTGGTAATGCTTAAATTAACAGCTGTTTAAAGCCTAATTTCATTATCTTGGCAGCTGATCACAGCTCCACGTTTAGTGTCCTTTGTCTTTTTTGGTTCTATTTTGTATTTCATTTTGTTCTAACATTCTGTTCATTCATGCAATTGACCCTGATAAGTGCATGTTGAAAAGGTTGGTATGTCCATTTATAATGCTATTTTCTGATTTAATTAATTTCTACTTTTCAACACAGTTCTGGCCATAATTTTTGTGTACCAAAGTGCCTTTCTAGATTAGAAAATCATACTTTCTGATACATTTCAAAGACCCTGACCCAAAAGTAAATTGAAAACTTATGAGCTTCACAAAATAGCAAAGCAAGGTTTATTAATTTTCATTGCTTGCCAGCTGAGTAGTTTGCTTGAGGATAATTATAAGGCTTTGAAAGTAGGCTCTGTTGTGCTTTTCACTTGTATCACCTCTGACATTCTGTGTCAGAAGCAATGTAAATCCAAAGTTTTGTATGAAGAAAAACTGTGTTTTTGTGCTTTCCAGATATCTATTATTTTTACTCTACTACTATTTGAGAACAGCATAGGAAATACATGACAGTAATGGGTCATTTCTCCCTGATGACAATAGCCCTTAAAATTTGTAAAATGGAATGCTTTAGGGCAACCATCTTTTTTAAAGTTGCCCCAAGATCTCCCACAAATATTCAACCTTCAGAAAATCAGTATTCTACTGTTTCTACATACAATAGAATAATGAGATAAATGCTTTTACAGCATAATTGCTTGAGAAAAAAAAAAGCTAGCCCTTGAAATGAATTCAGCAATCTCCCCAATGTGGCAATTCAAGATAACCCCTAAAATATTTGTTTACCTACCTCATATCATAGATGGCTTTTCCTGCATGCTCAAATTTAAAAACCTGCAACTCTGGACTAGATATTGTCAGGTTTTATTTCCTGCTTATTTGGTGTAGCTTGTATTCAGATAGTATATAACAGTTTTTCGTGATAATCTGGGCCGGATAGAGCCAAACAACGTAATCACCAAATTATGAACATAAACTGCAAGTCTTTGTTATCCATCTAAGCAAAGACATTGTTAGTGCCATATTCCTGTGAACTGTAAAAAAAAAAAAAAAAAAAAAAAAATGATGTTCATAACTATGTAATCACAACCCACCTGACTAACTACATGTATGCGATCAAATAAAGCCTTTTATAATAAACTAATATGAGTTTATATAAGCAAAATATTCAGTAGGCAAGCTGTTTATTGTGCTTATATAGTTTGTTTCACTTTTAGATTGGTTTTGGCGCTTTAAATAAAGTGAAGTCCCTGGTGCATGTACAGTATACCCTTACTTGGTATGTCCATGTGTATTGTCATAATTACACATTATGTAAAGACAGGAGATTTATTGACTTTGTGGTTAGTAATTTGAGAAAGTAGGCACTATCCATCTCCACAAAGCTACAGAATAAAATGCTGTAACAACAAAGAAAGTTTATTTACCATAAAACAACTATTCATGTAAATTGGGCAATATATAAGGCAAGTGAGGGATATGCAGATTTGGTAGCTGTGTCTATAAAAGTTTAAAATCATGAATCCAAAGTACTACAGAATTCCTAACCACAAGCTCAAAGTATTCATGTATTCTGGGGCAAACAAAATCACCTCATTTGGGATTTTCTGCTTTGATTTTTTTTAATTATAGGCAAATTGGTTACGATCTAATCCTTCCATATCTGATATCAGATTTGGCAAGATTAGGAATCAAATGCCACTATTGCAAATGTTGAATAATTTTTGAGAAGGGGAATTAATTTTAAAGCCTGAAAATATGAATTTAATAGTGACAGGGTTACATGTGGTGTAGGGATTCAGTTGGGACTATTCATGTTTACATTATGTGAAATGTTTTTTTAATAATTATCTGTACATATATTCTGAATTTAATAAATGTATTTAAAGTTATAACCAGACTTATAATTCTTTGTTTTCACAAATGCCTAGACTGAGTGGGTTTAGAACAAGTATAATGAGATGAAATTGATAAAGCATAACTGGAAATTAGACCCAAAGGACTCATTACAATTTTTTTAATTCACCCTTATGATATTCCCAAAAAAAATTATCAATACATAAGTATGATTGTTCAGAATTCCAAGAGCTTTTGCAGGGATTTCTCCAAGATTAAAGTATATTCAGAGTGATAATAAGTAAATTAGGAGAGCTTGTGATTTGTTAGCAAGGAGGAGTATCCTTTGCTATTGGAATGTAGGAGTAATTAATGCAGGCTAGTCTGCAAGCACAAACTCAATTTTAACAAATAATACCATGTATAGAGTGGCCGAGACTAAACCTCAAATCATAGTCCAGGATAGGCCCCATAAGAGAATTGACCAAACCTTGTTTTTTATATATACAATATTTTTTGATGGTTTCTTGTCAATTCGAGGGTGCTGATTACGAATCTGGATGATGCCACTCATGTAACCTTGAGCATTTTCCGCAAATTGGCAAAATCCAATATGGCCGCCAAAATATGCAAATTACCCATGAAAATCATAAAATTGTCCTCACATCAGCTATGAAATGCATGAAATTGTGTGGCAGGAGTGAAATACTCTCTGAAAAAATAATTTTTGACAAAATATTTATTTTCCTGATATTGAAAATGGCCGCCATAGGCCATTGTATACTCTATTATGTACAATATAAATGGGTAAAACTAATTTTCACAAAAAATGAGCACTAAACTGCAAAAATTAGCGATGTATGAACAAAGTAATATATGCAAATCGTCATTACTAACGAGATATATCATTTATTATGTCATATATGGGAACATTGCTGTATTTTGATGTCTAAAATAGCCACCACTAGCCCAAAGAGTATAATGTACAATGGCAATGGCCGGGGCCAAAAAAATGACAAAAGTGAGCACTAAAATGCATGTTATTAAAGGAGAATGAAACTCTTGGAGCAAGTTAGCTTTTGTGAAAGCAGAAAAATCAAAGAATAAGATCAACAAAAGTTTGAGTAAAATAGGACTAGCAATAGAAGAGTTATGAGCATTTGAATGTCGAGATCACTAATGCTATGGAGATCCTCCCGGCGGCAATGCGACCAAGATCTATGATGTCACAGATGAACAACTCTCCCCTTTTGGACACTGAAAAATATACCCCAAAACATCTCTTTTTGCTCATTCTAATCATATGACAAACGATTCATCAATGATATAATGTTGTGAAACCTCTGTACTTGTCCTCTCATAAAGAGAACACCTCACCTTGTGAAATACTCTATAAAAGTGAGAATATAAGTGAAATAACTACTAAAGTAATGAGGGAGTTGTACGTCTGTGACATCACAGATCTTGGTCGCATTGCCAATGGGAGGATCTACATGGCATTAGTGATCTCAATATTCAAATGCTCATAACTTTCTTATTATTCATTCAATCTTCCTCAAACTTTCAACAATATGTTTCTTTGATTTTTCTCTTTGATATGGATTCAGCTGGTTTCAAGGGTTTCATTCTCCTTTAAGATAAACGAGTGGAATACTGACTAAAAACATAATTGTTAATATGCCATTTATGTGATAAATGCTGTATTTTGAAATTCAAAACGGCCGCCATAGGCCCTATATTTATCATGTACAATGCGAATGGAGAAACTAATTTTCACATGAGTAAGAAACATAAAATTCATGTAATTGTGATCTACAAGTAAAATATTGTCTGACAACATGTTTTATAGCAAGACATCATTTCTTTTGTCATGCATGACATAAATGCTGTATTATGAAATTCAAAATTGCCCCTATAGGCCCTAACAGTATTATCTACAATGTGAATGGGGACATATAATGTTGTAATAATTTGGATTTGCTTGACTATGACATCCATATAATCCTGTTGGGTATGAGTAAAATGTTATTTGAAAACATATTTTTTTATAAATTATAGCATTTCTTCTGCCATAAAGGTGATAAATACTGTATTTGGACATTCAAATTAACCTCTAGAAGCCCTAACTAAATTATGTAACATGCGAATAGGGAAACTAATTTTCACAAGAGTGAGAATCATAAAATGTATATAACTGTGATGTACGAGTAAAAATATTGTCTTAAACATGATTTCTAACTAATTACATCATATATTGGTCGTGGAGGTAATAAATGCTGTACTTTGAAATCCAAAATGGCTGCCATAGGTCCTAAAAGTATTGTGTACATTGTAACATGTGACGTATAATTTTGACAGAATTTGGCTTTGCTTGACTCTAAATATTGCATATAATTGTGAATTGTGATGTAAGGGTGAATTATTGTCTAAAACCATGGTTTCTAACGAGATATATCATAATGTTGTGTACTTAAGGTGATAAACGATGCATTTTTAAATTGAAAATGGCCACCATAGGCCCTTATCGTATAATATACAATTTGAGTGGAGACAAATAATGTTCACAAAAAGGGCATATGGCAGCCATTTTGAATGTTGAAATACAGTATTTTTCACCTAAATTACAGAAGATATGATATTTTTTGTTATAAATCATGTTTTCAGACAATATTTCACTCATACATCACCATTTGGCCAAGCAAAGCCAAATTTTGTTGAAATGATTTGTTCCCACTCACATTGTGCATAATAACGAAAGGGCCTGTAGCGGCCATTTTGACTTTAAAATAACAGTATTTATCACCTAACTGGCAGAATAAATGATATATCTTAATATAAATTATGCTTTCAGACAATATTTTACTCATAGATCACTATTACGTGCATTTATGGTGCTCACTCCTGTGAATATTGGTTTCCCACTTTGCATTGTACATAATACAGTTAATGTCTATGGCGAAAGTCAAAATACAGTATTTAACACAAACTTGAAACCTGAATGATATATTTCGTTAGAAAATACGTTTTTAGACGGTATCCCATTAATTTATCACATGTATATGCATTTGAGTGCTCACTCTTGTGATTTCTTTGCTCCTCTTTCTCATTGTGCATAATATAATACTTTTAGGGTCTTTGACAGCCATTTTGAATATCAAAATACAACATTCATCACATACATGGCATATTAATAATATATTTCGTTAACGATTATGTTTTTAGTCAGTATTCCACTTGTTTAATCTTAATAATATGCATTTTAGTGATCACTCTTGTGAATTTTTTGGCCCCCATGGCCATTGTACTCAATATTGTTTGGGCCAGTGGCAGCTATTCTGGATATCAAAATACAGCAGTGTTCCCATATATGACATAATAAATGATATATCTTGTTAGTAATGATGATTTGCATATATTACTTTGTTCATCGATCGCGAATTTTTGCAGTTTAGTGCTCATTTTTGTGAAAATTAGTTTTCCCTATTCATATTGTACATAATATAGAGTATACAATGGCCTATGGCGGCCATTTTCAATATCAGGAAAATAAATATTTTGTCAAAAATTATTTTTTCAGAGAGTATTTCACTCCTGCCACACAATTTCATGCATTTCATAGCTGATGTGAGGACAATTTTATGATTTTCATGGGTAATTTGCATATTTTGGCGGCCATATTGGATTTTGCCAATTTGCGGAAAATGCTCAAGGTTACACGAGTGGCATCATTCAGATTCGTAATCAGCACCCTCGAATTGACAAGAAACCATTAAAAAATATCATACATGTGTGTAAAATAAGAAGCCACAGGGTCATTCTCAGAAAAATGCTACAATTGATGGGAGGAAAAATCGTAAAAATGAAGTCTAGAAAATGGGTTGAAAAATACATATTGTGAAAGTACCATGTATGAGAAAGTGGCAACAGAAAAGGGGCATGTCGCTGTTGCGTCAATTTGAAGTACTGACCGGATTAACTCAAGCACTGTATGTCAACGTTACGGAGGTTAAATCGTTAGCATTGTTCACTTATGTTACTCAATTAAATCACTTTTGAAATGATTGAAATAGAAATGCACACCATTTAGTTTCAGTGTGGTATCAACAGTTTTATTTACTGAAGCAAAAATGTTTGCAAGATAGCAAAAATATTCAATATTCTTTTTCAGAAGCAGGATTTTACCAAATAACATTTAACAAAAAGTACCATAAAAATCATTGCTCATCTTTCGTTTAGTTTAATGTTCATAATTTGAATGAGGCAACCTTAAAATAACTTTCATCCATAACCTGAGATCCTAAGCAACGCATGACCAATGCTGGGAATCAAAATATAGTTTACCATTAAATCCTCTCGATGGCATTTAACCTTGTCAACCTTCGTTACGGAAGTTAAAATCAAGTTACAAATTGCACTACTTATTCTGTTAGCTTAGGAAAATCCATATTAAGGTATTGGTATAACATTTTTCTTTTAGTTTATTGAAGATGAATGTGGAACGCATTGCTTAATTTCCCTCCCCCCCAAAAAAAAAAATAAATAAAAAATAAAAACACAACAGGAAACGGACAACTGTCATTTTTGTTGTCGTTCTTGTTCACAGTTGGAATGAGAAAACCGAATAACCGGGCCACAGAATTGTAGTTCATCTTACAAGTTTCTGGTCCTAAGTAATCCTAAGCAAGATCCTAAGCAATGCATGACCAATTCTGGGAATCCCAAGATACTTTACCATCAAATCCTCGAGTGGCATTTACCCTTGTCAATCTTCGTTACGGAAGTTAAATTAAGTTACAAATTGCAGTATTTATTTGTTAGCTTAGGAAATTCCATATTTAGGTATTCGTATAACCTTTTTTTAATAAATAAAGATAAATGTGGAACGCATAGTTTAATTTGCCACCCCCCCAAAAAAAAATGTGAAAAACATAAACAGGAAACGGAAACTGTAATTTTATTGTCGTTCTTGTTCAAAGTTGGAATGAGAAAACCGAATAACCGGGCCACAGAATTACAGTTCATCTTTAAAGTTTCTGGCAATAAACAAAATGTAACAATCGCAGTCCCGTAACCAGGACGAGTTAGTTCTCTTGGTTACGAGGACTCCCGCCGCTTGCCAATAGTAAAAAAAGATAGAAAAATAGGGGAAAATTTTTTTTAAAAAGGACATGGGGAAATGAATAATAAAAAAGTAAGGTGAATGAAACAAGAGGCTAAAAATTCACAAATACATAAATTATTAATGGAATCTATATGATCTAATCGCGATTTTTTTTCATTAGTTTGTTTTATCGAGATACGCAATTACGCATCCTATTTGTGATTTTAAAAAAAATGATGAATAGCTAAAATGTTTGATTATCGAAATACGTATTTCATTTATAAATTCCAACAAAGCGTGAGTGTTTGAAATACCCCTTTCCATGTTTTCATGTCAGTAGGCCTATATCGATTATTCAAGCGCTTTTCATGCACATTAAAGGGGTCATCCAGGCTGAAAAATATGATCTCGAACAGATAATAAGCAGATAAACAAAATACTGCAAATATGATCAAAATTGAACAAGAAATAACGAAATTATGCCATTTTAAAGATTTGCATTATTTTAGTGAAACAATATAGTCTATGCATATCTTCATGAATATTAAAAGAGTTGATTGATGGTGTACATACATGTAATCCCCACTTGTTTTTTTTTGTATTGTATTGCATGAAATTATTTTTTATTCAATTTATATCCTCTTTATTTGAAAGCGTGCTTAAGATGTCTGGTTTTCATATTGGAATGACACATATTTTCAGCTCGCGCTTCGCACTCACTGCGCATCATTTCCTTAGCAAGACACCCATCCTTTTTATGATTACAAAAAGTAATTAGTAGAATGTCCCATTTTGGGGACTAAACCTCAAAAAGCGCGCGTTTTACCTTTGCAATAATTGTTTATTGGATATATATCTTGTTCTCAAATTACAACGTCCAAAAATGATTGTTTTCATATCAAAATATGAAAAATTTACAGTCGCATCAATTAAGATACCCATCCTTGTGATTGGTACAAAGAGTGTTTAGAATGTCAAGCTTTCAGTCAGAATACGAAAAAAAAATCAGCTAACACTTTGTACTCGCATTAATAGTTTATTCAGATAACATCCTGATCATTTTTACAAAAAAATGCTAGAATTTCAAGTTTTCAGGTTAGACTACACAAGTTTTAGCTCGCGCTTTGCGCTCACATTTTTGATCGGTGATACATTAACCCTCCTCATGAGTCATTGCAAACAGTTTTTCTGTCTCTTTCCTTGTCCATGAAAGCTTATTTGTTTCTCATTTTTCCCTTTCTCTACACCATTTCTGCCGACTACAGCATTAGACAAAGCCATGCCACCTGTTCTGGAACTAGAATCGTGCTATCAATCTTAGCAAAGTACAGCAAAGAAGTGTTTTAACTTCCGTAACAGTAATTGTTACGGAGGTTAATGCACTTTATATAGCAAAGGAAATTAGAAATCTTAAGTTCTAAAGAAGATGCCAATATTCAAAATTTGTAGTATGAATTATTTAAAATTCTAAAAGCATTAAATATCATATATAATTCTCGGGAAATTGTTTTTTGCTGGCAATTTTCCCTCTTTTCAAAGTGATGTTGAAAATAAGGTGTGTAATAATAATTTGACAAGGATGAATAGCTATCATTTTTATGGGTAAATAGGTGGACGGTACCTTATATGATTTATATCTGTATGATCCAGAGTGATTCAGTAAAGCACAAATTTGTAGCATATTCAAGAAAAAATGTTACGGAAGTTAATGCGTTACGGAAGTTAATGTCTTTATGCTTGATGGTCCAACGTGGTCCTTATTTAGTAGCCATACCTTTGAAAATTGTATTTATTATGAAATGTGTCTCTTATTCTATATAATACTGAATCCTTAACAGAACTGCCAAAGTGCATATTTTCTTATGGTGCGTTACGGATGTTAAAGCTGTTTAGTCATACTTTTTATTTTTTAAGAATAGTCCTTTATTTCCGTGTAATACAGGAAACACATAGGATAATTCCCTATCAATTATTTATTAATGAATATCACTCTACTTGTAGACACATTATCACATAATATCATTCAGTATGAATGGGAGAAAAAACTTGTGGCAGTATTCGTTACGGAGGTTAAAATGAATTTGGGACAAAGTTAAAAGTGAAATTAATCACAAAGGGATAATCAAATACTAGGATAAGCGCAGTATGTCGGACGTTTACACCAAGCTGCCCTCACCAGACATTAATGTAGGTAAGAAATACAGACTACTTAGGAAAGAGAATGATAGTAAAATCTAAAACTGACCCGAGACAGCGTCGATTCTAACAAAAAGCAAAAATAAAAGGCTTTTGTAATAAAATTAGAGCTTTACTAGTCACTGGTCGCATATGCTTTGTGGAGCTAGTCTATTATTGTCATTTTCTTGATAATATTTTTGTAGAAAATGTTCAGGGTTGTGAAGCTAGTGGCCATAAGATAGTCGAGACACGTTTTTTGTGAATTGTAACATTTTTTTGAGAATGACCCCACAGTATATGAGTGAATCTACATGTAGTCTCATTACTTCAGACTCTGCATTATGCACTATGCCAATACTAAATGTCTGTGCCTGCAGACTAGCTCATAACTTTATCATGCGAGTGTGAATGCTAAAAATAATTGGGCATTTTTAGCCTATTTGATCTACACTAATTGTGATCAGACTGGTATGATACCTCCTAATATGACCAAACCTTTTAAGTGGATTGTGAGAATCTCGACTACTTAGCAGGCTTCAAATAGAAAAAATGTAATAAAACTACAAGCAGAAAGCAATGAGTAGAGTTTCTATTACAATATGAGTTTTCTTTATTACAAATTTTCATTAGATACTTATATATGCACAGAGTTATAGCAGCAGAAATTTACATGATTTATCATATAATATAAACAGCATAAAGTTTGTTATCTTTACATTCAAAGCCCTAACTCCTGAATACAGGCAATAATCAAGTTGATAGGAATTCATCATCATTAGAAAGTGATCTAAAATGATATATCAATAAAAGGATATGGGCTCAGGGAAATGATTCCATTTAGTAAGCCTGAGCCTCCCATTTACCCCCCTCCCCTCTCTTATTATTATTTCTCCACTTTCATTCTCAATCTTTACCACATGGCTCTTTACGCTCATCTTTGGCCTTTCCTATGTAGTCTGATTTGTTTTGTAAGTGTGCAATCTCCTTGATTGCTGATTTCATAATTATTTTCAAGGAACCTGCAGACATTACAACCTCTGCTTTTTATGCAGGTTCCTTTGTATTCCATCGTCTGTATTATTTATTTAATGAAATGTTTTTCTTGTATTGTGTTATATTTTGTTATACAAGGTGTTTCTAGAAAAAGGTAAGTGAAGTTCAAAGGTCAGCTATATCAAGAACATATGATTTATTCTTGTTCTTTCTATTCTACAGAACTGACTATCATCAACTTTAATTTGACACCTTGATTGGGTCACAATTGTCACAGGTCACAAAGTTATGGTCCTTCGAAGGCGAAGGGTACAGAACCTACTTTTTCCAAGTTTTGGGTTTTAATGAACATTGCACCCCATGCACAAAACCAACTTCGTTGTAAGGTTTTGTTTTCATCAGAGTTTTTACCTTCAAATTTCAGTGAAATGCTATCCCTTCTGTTAACTTTTTGTGAGTGACTGGCATTTACTGCTAAGCTTCTATATCTGTTAAATACATCAGTCATCCCTATACCTTTTGCACTAACACCTTCAGCATTCTAGTACCTCCACTATGGACGCTGCATTTCTTGCATTGCTCTTGTATCCCAATGCGGGCTTGTGACGAACATCTATCTCATGCCAAACATTTGCCTGTAAATCACGAAGGAGGTGCTCAACAAAAATTGCAGCCACGTACCAGTTATAAAACATTCACTTGCAAAAATATTAGCAGAAGGGATAACATTTCACTGGAATTTCCAGGGAAAAACTATGATGAAACCAAAACCTTACAACAAAGTGTGTTTCCTGCATGTACATTAAAAACCTAAACTTGGAAAAATTAGGTTTTATACCCTTCGCCTTCAAAGGACCATAACTCTGTGACCCGTGACGCAAGCAAGAAGTCAAATTAAAGATGAGATACTCAGTTATGTAGAACAAAAGTCACACGAATAAATAATATATTCCTGATCTAGCTGACCTATGAACTTCAGTTATCTTTTTTTTAGAAACAGCCTGTATATTTTGTAAAGTATGAAGATAAATTCAATTCAATATTAATAATAATTCATTATAATAACATTGGGTACATTATGTCACATACAAGTAACACTCCCGACTCCTAGAGAGCATATCATGAAACAAATAGTGATTTTCTGACAACAATTATATGCTACTGAAATCCTTGTGTCTGTTTGGCTCGGGACAACAAAATTCACTACATATTTCATGAAACCCTCCCCTGGTGCTCCACAATTATGAAAAAAAAATCTGAACATCCTGGCAGACAACCCTCATGGGTTCGTGATGATAGCAGAGTTGATAAAGTGGCAGTTTTGTAATCCTGGTTCAAAACACAGTCCACTAGTGCAGTGGCGGATACAGGATTTGGAAATGGAGCGGGCGCAAGGAGAACATTTGAAAAGAAAGAGGGCACAAAGGACAGTATTTCTAGATTTAGCTATACTCCCATTTTCAATGGGTGATTCTCAAATTATAGAGGGGATGTGCACCCTTCATACCCCTACCTGGATCCGCCAATATACTAGTGCCTTTTAATAAGATAGGTATCCTCATTACCAGCTCCATCACAGAGAACCCATTGGTCCTCTGATTGCTCATTAAAAAGCATTCATTTCTACTTTACTAGTGGTCAAGTGAAATAATGACCACACCACATGGGTCATAATGAAATTTTTAAAGATGATAGAGAATGAAATAATATACACGGTTGCAGCAAGCAGGGGGGGGGGGGCTTACTTTTACTTCCAGGACTTACTTTTCATTTTTCAGATCTCTTCTGATCAATTGGGGGCAAGGTAATATTTCCCTGCCAGAAAATAAGATTTTCCCTCGAACTGTACACATGCATACCACACTAACAAGCAACTTATTTTGCCAAGACTTGCATACATTCTTTTTTGCACAAATCCCCATAACAAACAATAAATTAATCATCAACTATGATAGCGTGTCACATATTTTTCATGGGGGAGGGGGGGGGTATGTGTGTTTAAATTGCAAGATACATTATGTACTTACACATATATGGACTTCAAATGAACCTTAACAAAGTTGGATACAAAAATATATATTATACAACTACCAAAAATATTTTGTCATCTGATCGGTCCAAATCGGATCAAATGATACTCAGAGCATTGCACTATGGCATCCAAAATGCAATATCCTGCACTCTGACATCATACCAAATGCTCTATCCTCCACTCTGACGTCAGAGTGCAGGATAGATCAAATATAGCATTCGGGGCAACTCAGTAACATGGGTGAAGAGCGGGGTTGTATAAAACAAACAATGCAAGTATTCTTGTGCATAGAGGACATAAATAATGAACTCTGTGCTCGACTCGCCAAATGGATAAACGCACTCGGTCCTGCGGATCTCGGTGCAGTATATCCATTGGCTCTTCTCGCACATCGTTCATTATTTGGCCCTGCATGCACACGCTTACATGCATTATTCATATACTATTATTTATCACCAAACAACAACAAAAAATTCCAATGATTTACAATTTCATCTAGGAAACATGGATCCATTCCAAAATGCATACTTTTTATCAAAAAGCTGCACAAGGAATTATCCCACCAAATATAGTATTCTTTAATATTACATATACAGATAAATCGTATACAAAGATATTGCAACTTGTTCTTATAGTAAAACATTAATAATGTAGTTCTGATATCGTAATTTGGGTTAGCCTACAGACCTCATAGAGATAAGAAGTGTTAATACCTGTAGGTCTTTGATCAAAAGAGGGTTTTGTGAGTAAAATGATTTACTTTCGTAATTTAAAATAATTCTACACATTTTCTTCTCTATGGTCAAAGTGAATTTACATGTATGTTTAGGGGACAGTGTTTTGTCATAGGAAAAAAGCATCTTAATAAAATCTTAAATAATATGAAATGGTTTTTTAGCAGTTAAACACAATGAAATTTCTAAAACACAAGTTTAATATATGAAACTAAAGCTTTTTAAGCCAAATGAAATGAACTCCTTTTTGCTGACTGAGTACAACAAAAGAGAAGCATGGTCTCAAACGTTACATAAAGTCATGGCATCTACAATGAAATTACAACAAATTATAGCTGACTGAATGCCCATCAGGCCTTTACATACAGCTTGTAGATTTCAATAGCAAATGAACATAACGTCATAAAAACAATTGAAGATTTGTGGTCCTTTCTACAGCTAACTTCAAGAAACTAACTTGGTTTCAAAGCATTTCATAATTTTAATTATATTAATGGAAAATTTAGCAAATCCAGTGGATTAAAGCTTAAGAAATGTTCTAATAGAGCAATTATTACTGGAGCAAATGAAATCAAGAAAAATTATTTGAAAACTAGGACAGTAAGAAAAAGGAACATAATGGGCAATGGCTACTCAAAAAAAGTATTGGCAAGGTAAAATATGTAACTTTAAGTATTGTAATAGCTTAAAAGAGTGAAACAACATGCCCAGTCTATACATGTTCATGGAGTATATAAAGCAAATCATCAAAGGATATACCATTAAAGACAGAGAAATATGGGTCCTGTTTCATTAAGACTTGTTACAATAACAAATGGACAATTTATGTAACAAGTTTACTATCAGCCAATCAAATTGAACAATTTCAGTAGCTTTAAACTGTTCTGGCAAAGATTTTAATAATACATTGTAACAAGTTTTATGAAATTGGCCAATGGAAGGAATACTACAGATTGGACAAAATATAAGAAAATAAATTATTTCTGAAATAGAGTTGGTATTCTCTACTTCTTGATCATAAATACTTCAAAGATTCACAGAAATTCCTAAAAGGTATCGTCAAAACAGTGTTCCCACAGCTCAAAAGGCAAATCAGAGGCATTTCCTAGATTCTTCAAGTTTGCATTTCAACAAAAATGGACAGTACATGTAATACAGCAATCCTGAAATTAACAGTTAGGCTTAGAGACCTAAAACATCATGGAAATTAAGACCTCTCTTGTGCATACAATTTCTAACGTGGGCACAAAATCACTAATGCGAACATGAGCAGGGAATTTTGAGCTACCTAACGAGGCAAATAATTCTGAATATTCAAACTATTATCATTTCTTTTAATTCAATAAATTTGTTATTTCAATTTTTGTATTTCCCTGAATTTTCCTGGAAATTTTTTATTTCCTGAAAATTTCCCGAAGATACAGATTTCCCAAGAATCAAGGAAATTCCTGCCAACATCGAAACACTGTCGCCACATGCTGAAAATCTTAAATCATGATCATGGTTATCGTTTTCTCAGCGCTACACAAGGAGGCATAATACCTGAATTGGTATGAGTTGATATGAAGTGGTGGAATCATAATTCCACAACTTGGCTTTTAAAACCCAATCAATGCACTAGTGCCATTTGGTTAGGTATTTTTCACAAAAAAGTATGAATGATTCAAGTCAATTTTTACTATGGAAACCAGAGACCATTTTGTGCTCTTGTGATAAGATATCTGTAGACCTATGCAGGAATAATCACTTTAACCGATCAGCAAGCTTTTTTTGTTCCAACGGGAATCCAAAATGATTGGTGTGGTCTGCTAGTCTGCTTTTTTAAACAAGAAGTTCACTGATAATAGCTGTAGTTAAAAGGACTTGGATATTATTACCCCAGCTTTGGCTTGGTAAGCGTAATTATTTAAAACGGACATGCATTGCAAGGAAGTAATTTCTGGCAGGTACCAATTAACCTCACCTGGTTTGAGTGCAGCACAATGTAAATCAATGTACTATGTACATCTCAAATTGACAATGTGGTATTAAAACAATTGTGGCAAATGGAAGAGAAAACTTCTTTTAATTAATCACTGTTATACTTTATGTCATATGTACCCAATACCGGTATATATTCTAATTCAGCCTTTTGGCTGTGAGTTGAATTATCAAAAAACCATTCAAGTCAATTAAAGATTATCTCTTAGATACTCTAAAAAGAGATGATAATATGACAAATAATGACCCTTATCATGCGATCTAATGGCAAAC
The DNA here is from genome assembly GCF_037042905.1 of Lytechinus pictus. NCBI lineage: Eukaryota > Metazoa > Echinodermata > Echinoidea > Temnopleuroida > Toxopneustidae > Lytechinus > Lytechinus pictus. The sequence continues at coordinate 70,253,787 of NC_087246.1, forward strand.
TCCCATCTGTCCCAGTTTCCAAAGTCACAAAGCGGCTGTTTCTCCAAGACTAAGCAATGAATAATAGAAGCTAGCAGCAATGATATGGTGACGTTACACATAGGTAAATTCAAGCAAAAAGAAATTGATATGCAATATTGTTTCCATAATCCCACTTAATTGATTGAAATATAATATCACATGAAACGTTTTAGGAAATTAAGTTCTTTAACTGGCCAACAATCGGTCTTTGAGAGTAAATTTCTCAAAAATTGTGTATTTCCTTATAACATGAGCCCTCGGGCCTGCAGGAAGTTGCACTGCAACTAAGCTATAGCATCAGCCAGGCACTACTGGACCAACCAGTTTGACTTGGGCCTAGTTACAACCCAGAGAATTCTTTGAAAAACAGAGTGCTATTTGGTGAATTATCCATCTTAATTGCACGTAAAAATGCACTTGGGGTTTCAGCTTGAGGTGAATTATTCATATCACCACACCATTGCAAACTTGCGAACATGGAACTCACAGAATGCATGCACCATTAACCCTATTTTAACTGGGCTATTTCAGACCAGGATATACTTGGGGGGGGCGTCATTTTGACCCCCCCCCCCTCAGATCTCGCCCAATGATTGCGTGATTGCCGCAAAAATTTGCATACACGTAGAGTTGGAAGTAAATTACAAGATTGTATAGTAAAATTTTCAAACAAGTAGAATGCCTCTTGCAGTCTTGCCTGCATTTCGATATAGCAGCTTTGCTGACTTTGAAAACAGCTAATGAATAATTATTCACAAAAGAAATGTCCATTGACCCAAAATGACCATTGATCTTGATCATGTGATCTATGACGTGTGCAAAATAATCATTCTTACTTGATTACCCTTATGTCTGTTTCATGAACTAGCTCCATAACCTTTCGAAGTTATGATGCCAATTCAACAAATACCCCCAACACGGCCAAAGTTCATTGACCTCACATGACCTTTGATCTTGGTCTTGTGACCTAAAACTCAGGCAGGATATTTAGTAAGACTTGATTACCCTCATGCCCAAGTTTCATGAACTAGGTCCAATGTACTTTTATAATGACATTTCAAAAACTTAACCTTGGTTAAGATTTCAATGTTGACGATGCCGCTGCCGTCGCCATCAGAAAAGCGGCGCCTATAGTCCCGCTCTGCTATGCAGGTAAGACAAAAATTAATTGTTTATATTTTTTATTAATTTATTATGCAAATAAGCATATGAAATTTAGGGCTTTGCTAATCTCATGATTAATCCATAATCCCAAGTGCTAATAGGAATAGAATTTTGAGAGTGAGAAAACTTTGGCTAATGTAGATCAGCTTATCGTTCTGTGGTACAAATGATCATGTGACAGATGACCATGTGATGCAGGTGATCATGTGATACATATGATCATGTGATACATATGATCATGTGACACAGATGATCATGTGATACAGATGACCATGTAAAAGTTGAAGCTGTTGCAGTAGATCATAATTTCTCCCAACATCTCTGACCCACAAATTCACCTTTGTCATGAATCCTCTGTCTCTAAGGATGCTGCTGCATTGTTGTTTGGGTTGCTGGAAGAGCCCGGTTCCACGCCTATCGTGGAGTCGTCATTGCATAGGCGTTGCACTATGGTAGTACGACACAGCGGGCACTGTTCTAGCTGTATTGCACAGGATGGGCAGAAGCCACTATTGAACAAGAAAAATACATCAATGTTTTTGAAGTAGATTCTTGATGTGGCTTTACTAAAGGAAAAAAAAACTCTATTGCCAAGGCAACTGTATCACAAACTATCCCTTTACCTTTACAACTGCATTGCTATGCAAATCGTGCCTTTCAACAGCTTTAAAATTATATGTAAAAGTGTATATTACCTAAAGGTTAAAGTGTTGATGTATAATAATAATAATAATTCAAAATAATATAAATGATGCAGATGATGATGATGATGATGATGTTAATGTTGAGGAAGATGGTGATGATGATAGTAATAAACTGAAATACTAATTTGAGCATGAGAAATCCAAGTATAGAAATTAAAAAGAGCTAAATTTGAGTAGTTGAAGCAAGCAACAATTTCACCACGAAGTGTTTAAAACAAAGGATTATGTCCAAATGAAGTTTTGATTTCTAACCACCTTTGTGAATCAAGGTGTCAGATATTTGAACAGTCCATACAGATTCCATCAAGGAAGTTAAACTTTGATTTAGACATAAATGGTAGAAACTGATTTCTTACCCGTGTCCACATGGTTTGAATGTTACAGTTGCCTCTTTGTCAAAGCACAAGCTGCACGCAGAATCACTGATACTCATTTGGTGAATTAACTCCATCTTTTTATGCCTAAATCAAAGACCAAATTTATTTATTGTTCACCAATTAAAACATCTTTATACAGGATATCACATTCAGACACTGTACACTGTTTTTCAGCATGGTTCTGTTCAGATCCAGATTAATATAATAAGCAACATTTTGGGAATTCAATTGATGAAGCTATTCCCATGGCCCCATCTTGACCAAAGCAAAAAGTGAAATAATAAAGATAGTAATAGGTATTTATATAGCACCATCTATAGGCAAATCATATATCAATCAAAGGCTGATAAGCCACTAACAATAGCAATGCCAGGTTCCACTTGCACCACTTACCAGCTGAGTATTTTGCTCATAGGACCATGCAAATGAACCAAACAATGATGCATCAGCATGCACAAGTATTTGTCAAGACTATTCATGGATCATACGATAAGATTTGCAAAATGAAGAGATCAAAAACTTGTGCCCTACAACCATGACATAATTAATTTCCCTCCTGTTTTGATAAAAATTTAAAAAAATGCTCATGAAGCGATATGAAATTTTCAAGTATTGAAAACTTGAAAATTCAATTTTTATGGGTTCAATTTGGGTTCTGTCCTTACCATTTTTTCATGAAAATTCAATTTTTATGAAAAAATGGTAAGGACAGAACCCAAATTGTACATGATTTAAAAAAATTCAGAATTAATGATAAAACTTGTGAAAATGAGGTGTTACCTTGGAAGTATCTGTTTTTCTTCAGGAGTGAGCTTGGCATACTCATTGAATGTTTTAAATGGACCAGCTGGAGGGTACTTGAAGGGGGTCATCCCAAAGTTGAACTCACATTGTTGGAAGGACATGAAACTAGCGGCAGCAAAAAACCCTGTCCTGAAATAATATAGAAAAATATCATGAAACTTAAAGTAATATGAAATATCTATATTCTGTATTGTTTTGATAACAATCATTTATGTAATGATATTACTTGTTATTACATATACCAAGTGTTTTTCTGTGGCAATCATTTTACATATTCATGATATCAATTGATTTCCAGTTATGTATTTTATTTGTAACAGTTTTCACAGAGTATAAGGAAGAAACAGAATTAAAGAAACCACTCCCGTAAAAACATGTCTACAGAGTTTTGATTGATTGGCTGCAGCTACATGTATGTGCGTGCAATACATAAAGCACGCCTGCCTAGTAACAAATAACATCACAATTACTTAATAGCCAGGATTACTTCATCAAGTTTATGATTTACCTAATACCAGAAGTAGGGACAAGCAAACAGGCACAACTGTTCCAAATAATAGCCCTAATTCCACATTATACAGCTGTACAGTGCGATCCCAAAAAAAACTATACACTTTTGAAATGGCTGCCAAATGAAAAATATAGCACTTTGGGGAAAAACACTTACATGTATGGAAGTCAATTAAGTCAACTCTCAAATGACACCAAAAGTTAGAAAACTATTCATGCTTGAGCGAGCACTGCCCACTGAAACAAAGGGTATGAAAATTAGGGTGGGCTGGAATTAGCCTTCCAATTTATGCCAGTTTTTTAGAGGCAAATCCTTTGCAACTTGCAAAGTTAAGGGCGTTGTGATAAATTAATGATCAACCGTGACCAGTTTTGGTTGCTTAAGCAAATTTCATAAATTATTAAATTGAACTAAGCTTGTAACCGATTTTGCAATCGGCAACCGATTCCATTCGATTTCACCACAATCGGCGATCACTTGCCGATCTTCGATCATACCCCTTGAAGGAAAAAATCGAAAATAAAAAATCGGCGTAGATCTAGTAACAGTGCGTGATCGTTCAAAACATATTTCAAGATTGTTTTTGAGGTGCTAGCTATTTAGAGGTCGCATTATTCAGGGAGAAAGACGCGGTATTATCTATTCCGATCATTTTTAAGAGGTTATATCTTCTCTTCCAACTCATGTTGATACTGATAGCGGATGCCGCCGTGAATTTTTGAAAGGTCGTATTACTGACGGAGATCACTGCGCTACTCTCTCACATCGTTTATGATGATATACATCTTTTCAACCTCGTGGTGATAGCGGACCCCGCCGTGAACTTTTAAAGGTCGTATTATCGACGGACATCTCTGCGCTACTCTCTTACATCGTTTATGATGATAGATATCATCATATCTTCTCTTCAACCTCATGGTGATAGCGGACCCCGCCATGAACTTTGAAAGATCGTACTATTGACGGAGCTCATTGCGTTACTCTTTTACATCGTTTATGATGATATACATTTTATTTTAATGATGATAGACATCTTTCGTGGTGATAGCGAACCCCGCCGTGAACTTTTAAAGATCGTGCTACTGACGGAGCTCATTGCATTACTCTCTTACATCGTTTATGATGATATAAATCTTCTCTTCAACCTCGTTGTGATAGCGGATGCCGCCATGAACTTTTAAAGATCGTGCTACAAATGGAGCTCATTGCATTTCTCTCTTACATCGTTCATGATGATATACATTTTATTTTCAACCTCGTGGTGATAGCGGATCCCGCCATGAACTTTTAAAGATCGTGCTCCTGACGGAGCTCATTGCGTTACTCCCTTACATCGTTTATGATGATATACATTTTATTTTCAACCTCGTGGTGATAGCGGACCCCGCCGTGATCTTTTAAAGATCGTGCTACTGACAGAGCTCATTGCGTTACTCTCTTACATCGTTTATGATTATTACACCTTCTCAACCTCAATTTATTTGTCTTTGCAACTTCGTCGGGAGATGCTTCTTTTATATTTCTTCTTAGATATCAAAAGTTCAGTTCTCAAGATAGTAATAAATTGACTTGAAAACGCTAGCTACCCAAAACATTTCAAATCATTGTGCGTGCTTGCGTCTTGTACTACATTTTAATTGCACTTGCGACTTTAAGATGATGCGTCGTACGAGATCAAGAGATCATTCCAATAATCGTAAATCGCTAGCACCTAAAAATAGTTATAAAAGATGTCCCGCCGATCGTTCATTAACCTGCGAGTGAACTATGAGAACTAATTTCATTTTATTTTCCTTTGCGTCTTTCGTTTATCTTTCTAATAAAAATCACTCGGTTTATTCTAAAGCAATAGCACCTCAAAACCCCTTTAAAACATGTTCCAAACGATCGCGCATGTTGGCGACTTCCATTCCAATGCATTCGTCTTTGTGACTTTGTCAGGAAGATGCGCGCGACCGCGAACAAAATTTTGATGTATTCCTTTGTTTTTAAACATCGCCGATTCGATTTTCGATTCGATTTCGATTTTAGAAGCTTAAGTGCCGATCCGATTTTCGATCTGATTTTTTATCCGATTTACAACATTAAATTGAACTTTAATGCATGAGTGAACACAAATTACACTTTTTGGGCAGCATTTTAACTTGATCATTTGGATCTCTTTTGGGGCAGCATTTCAACTTAATCATGTGGATCACAGCAATGTGTTCATGGGTGAGATAGAACTTAAGTGGGAGAAGTAGGTTGAAGGAATAAGGGTCAACAAAACATTCAGCTCCCGCCCCCTTCCTCTTTACTGCCCTCCCCTCCTGTTGAGAGATTGATGGCTATTGTCATGTACGCGTGAAGTCCAGAGCAGAATGTTGATTTAATGATAAATTCTGAATTGGAGCATCAACTTTTTCCTATCAATCATTTAATCAAAAATTTATCAGTAAACCAACTCATTCAATGTGTGATGTGATCAATCAAACATTCAGGGTTTTTTTTCAATAAATTATTTCATTAATCATCATAATCAGTAAATTTCTTGGTAATCATTCAATGAAAAAAACTCAGCCACTGGTCACTTGGCATTTAAGCTTTGAATAGGCTACAATCCAGGAAGTGAGACAGAGAGAGAGGGGGACTGGGAAATGGAGGTGGACGGTACATATGACTTTAAATTTGTAAAAGGACAAAAAGAAGAAGAATGCCCTTTTAACCAAGTCTTAGCATATCTCGCCCTTTAGCTTGTAACAGGTACCATCACATTACTCTGACTCTCACGAACACACTTTTGAGGTCAACAAGATGAAAATGCTACACTAAAATTACAATTCCTGTTCACTCATGCATTAAATTTTAATTTAGTAACTCATAAAATTTGCCTAAGAAACCAAAGTTATCTCATTCATTAATTTAGCTTAACACCCTTATCTTTGCAAGTTCCAAAGGACTAACCACAAAAAAAAAACTGTAAGGCTAATTCCTGCCCAGCCTAGTCGAGCTTAGTCTCTCAGGAGAGAAGTGGAGGGGGGTAGAGATGGAGGGAGGGGTTGCTAAGTGTTCTGTTGACCTTTATCCCATCAACGTACTTCACCTACCTTAGTCATATTATCCCTCATCTGACTCTCATGAACACATTGCTGAGATCCACATGATAAAGTCAAAATGCTGCACTAAAAATTGCAATTCATGATCACTCATGCATTAAATTTCAATTTGATAACGCATGTAATTTTCACAAACAACAAACTGATCACAACTGATCATTAATTCACCAAATAACCCTCAACTTTGCAAGTACCAAATAAAAAGCCTGAAAGAAATTGGGAGGCTAATTCCAGCCCACCCTAATTTTCATACCCTTTGTTTCAGTGGGCAGTGCTCGCTCAAGCATAAATAGTTTTCCAAGTTTTTGGTGTCATTTGAAAGTTGACTTTATTGGCTTTCCATATATATAAGTCTCTTCCCCCAAAGTGATATATTTTTTATTTGGCAGCAATTTCAAAAGTGTATAGTTTTTTTTGGGACGCACTGTATAAGTAACAATATTGACTGGCTCCTCTATACGGGAACATCAAAATTGCACTCAAAATAACCATATTTTTTCCCTCATCTAAAGACTCGAGCTAATATAATTCTTTTGCGGGAATATATTTGATGCTCCCCTCAAGGTCAGTCAGTATTATATAATTATAGAAGTGGAACACCTCTAACAGTCTCACTTGCATTATTTGATTCAATATAGCAGCAGTTCTGACTCTGGAACAACCTTTAAGCAAAATTCTTAAAAAAACAAAAAAAACATTGATTTTATCATGAAATACTATGTTCCTTGACCTCAAATGACATTCAACCTTCACAGAGTGACCTTAAATTTCATTCATCTAATAGACAATACCCGATACTAAGTAAGTTTAATGCAATAGGGACGTATAATATACTTTTCAATATTATATAATCAATCAATACTTGTGATAACTGCGAGATGTTTGATAACTGGTAATTGATATAACTATCTAGTTAGCAATAATGTGTGAAGGAGAGGAAGGACAGGGGGATTAGGCCAAGAATATTTCAAGAATGGAGTGACAATGAGCTGCATTATAATTCATGCAAAGTACAAAAGAATACACAGGTGCACTGCAGCTTTTATTGGCAACCTATGATGCCGCCAGTTTCATGGGAAAACTGAAAGTGATTTGTGTTGAAAAAAGATAATTGGGAATATTTCCCAGTTTATTTGATTTTTAAAAAAAATCATTGATGTTATACACATGGCAATAAATACATTGTGTCCTGAAATTGGCCGAAATTTTGTATAGCAGTTTCAAAATTTGAAGAAAAAAAACTGGAATTTGACAATTTTAAAATGAATATTTTACAAATTTCAACAAACTTCAAAAAAAAAAAAAGTGTTCTGGAATGTATTTTTGGAATAATCATTTTAAAAAAACTAACCATATAGCCTTGTAGATTACATCACACCCTACCATTATGCCAATTTTTTATCACTCATCTCAGCAGCTGAAATCTCAAGGGGGGGGGTAAGGATTGATTCATTTCCTTCGCCCCAGCCAGAGAACAGGCCCCCCCCCAAAAAAAAAAAGGGGGGGAATGTGTTGACTGGTACTCCATTTCTTGAACTTGATTAGACCAAGTGGCTATTCACGGTTTGAACATACTTACTGAGCTGATTTGAAGACTTCACATTCAGGAGGAAGGATGTTGCCGTTGAGTGAAAAAGACATGTACTTCTTATCAAGGTCTAATAGAAAACCTACAACATCACCTAAAGATATACAAAAGAAATACTTTCAAGTTATAAAAAGATCTTAGCTTCAGACAACAATTCTAAATCACTTGGTCAACTAAACTGCATTATAGTCAACAAATAATGCACATTAATAATGAGTGTGTTGTGCAGATTAATTTGCAATATACAACAAGTAGGAGCCCAGTGTTTTTCCTATAATAATATGAATACCCACATCACAAATTTAGAAATGTGCATCATCCATTTTAATTTACAATAAATAATAACACACAATTTACTTCATGTTGCAAACAGAGAATGGTTTTACCACAAATACAAAACACAATTGTTTTTTATTACACCTAATTTTGAGAAAATAACACATTTTTGATAATCTATGGAAATGGAAAAATTGATTCACTTTGAGTCTACCACATGTTTTTTTTTATAATGAAATGTAAATAATCTGTTTTTTTCATTATCAACTAAGGATGCACCTTGGGTATAACCATAGTCATCATAAACAAGTGAAGTGCCTCTGGCAGTCTTGCATGCATTATACATTTCAATATGGCAGCAAAGCTGACTTAAAAAACTGCAATGGAAGGTGAATAATGTTTCCAAAAAAACTTGTTTCCTGGTTTTCATTCTCCATTAACTGTCACCATATCATCACAGATCTAGAAACCACAACCTTTGGTTCGACTGGCAGTCACTTTACCGACTGAGAAAACTGTGCTCTCTTGGATAGTCAGTTTATTGGATTTTACATGAACACATTTTAAAATCATTTCCACATTTGGCATTTATCTTTAATACAAACCTGATTTCCAAGGTGGATGTCTATGCGTTCTGCTCTTAGCATTATACCAATAGAGCTGCCTGCATCCATCGTAAGAGAAAGAGAACTCATCATCACCTATACCAAATCCTTCCTGTTCACAAAAAAATATATATATATGTAAGACTTGATAACCAATTATGCAAGTTAAATGGACTAAGGACTTCTACTTTGCATCAAAACCATCTTAAAAAGTATACTTCTTATCCTTGGTCAAGTTTTGATGTCGATGCCACAACATGGTCAAAGTTCATTGACCCTAAATGACATTTGACTTTGTTCCAGTGACCTGAAACTCATGCGAGATGATACACTAAACTGCAACCCTTTTTTACTCTTGGTCAATGAAAGTTTGAGCAAATTTCAATTGAAAATCATTTATTATTTAAAGGTTTAGATATATAAGTCTAATATGATGCAATTTGATGATAAATGATTATAAATATGAATAAATATAGTGAATTGTGTATTTCATGCTTCCCTCAGATCAGGTATGAATTACTCTTAAATAGCTCATTTGTAGTGTAAAAGCATTAAATTAAGAAGTAATACTACAATGGCAAGGGATACATTTTTTTGGTGAAATTTGAATCCTCTTCACACATCATTTAATCTCACACTCTTTAGGGCCCAGTAACATAATGCTTAAAGATTGATTGTTGAGATGATTTCAACAATTGATCATATACAATACCGAAATCAAAGTAATTAAATGCAGAAATCAGTCAAATGATCAATCACTAAGCTTTATGTTACAGAGCTGACTCAGCCCAGAGTACTTACGTGATTGAGAAATTTACTGTTTTTTGTTGCCCAGCCTATCTGCATGACACCATTGGTGATGACTCTAACCTCATAATACCAGACACCTTCATCAACACAAAATGTACAACGGACACTCTCAAATGATAAAACATCGCTCCTTGCCTTGAGAGAAAAAGGAAAATATTGAAGACATATATTAACTTTGTGAGCATATAATTAAAAAATCTAATTCAGGATGAGAAATGTATGTGGATGGCTACCTATAAACTATTGAAAGAACCCTGAAACCAACATGAAGTTAGTATGAAATACTTTAACCCTACTATTCCCAGGGGGGGCAAATATGGCCCCCCCCCCCCCTGTCGTATTTTTGTCTGTACTATGAAGTACTATGAAGTACAGACAACAATTTGACAGGGGTTCCTAATGCATTGATATTTCGAGACACAATTTCATTACCTTTTTCTCTGATCCTTCCCGCACATTTTGATACAAAATTTACGGCGATAGGACCTAACGTGCAGGTGTCAGATTATGTTTACCGAACGTGTGTCACTGAAATTTTGCTATTTCTCTATTTGACTGTGTATAATGCTAAGGACAAAATCTGGAGCTTTTCAAATTTATGTAAATACTTTTCTAGTATTTCATTGTTTCAAATAGTGTAAGTAATTGGTTTATTTCCAATTCGTCTAATGCCAATTCGTCCAATTGCCAACTCGTCTACTATCATTTGGTCTACCATCAGTTTGTCCACTCACCACATGGTCTACTTTCATTTAGTCTAATACCATTCCATCTAATAACCAGTTGGTCCAATAACCATTTAGTCCATATACCATTTGGTCTAATTGGACGAAGTGTTAAATTGTGCAAAATGAATGAAAATATTAGACCAACTGGTTATGAGAAGAAATGGTCATAAACAAAATGGTGAATAGTCGAAGTGATGATGGACCAAATGGTTGTTAGACGAAATGTTGATGCACGGAATGGCATTAGACTAAATGAAAGTATACCATGTGGTGAGTGGACGAGTTGGCAGTAGACGAATTGGCAATTTACCATTCTACCAAATAATTACCACACACACACACCCCTCACACACCCACACCCATGCATGTGAAAACGCTTGACGAAAAACAAAGAAATACATAAGAAAATTGAGAAACAATATTAAAATACATAAGAAATAATTACAACCTATCTCTTTCTTTCAAGAATTAATGAGGGAGTTATGAAATACTTTTGTACCAAAAATTGCTATTTCAGAGGATTTATTTAGTGAGAAATACGAAAATCTATGATTTCTTGCATAAATTAGCATAAATCAATTGATTAAAAAAGAATAAAGACTTTCATAAATTTACATCTTTGTAGATTGGTACATAATTCTTGACCCTTGTGCACAATTATTTTGAGGCGATCGGGCGACCCATGGCCAAGATCTCAGGGGGGCGCCTATAATGGCCCCTCCTCTGTAAGCTTTGAAATACCCTGGGAGTATTAGGGTTAAATATGTATAATCTGTTCCTGAGATAAATTTCAAACAGACAATATTAGTGATGGTGAGAGATGGAAAGAAATGAATGTGAAGACACATGGCCTATCCCTGACTACTCTATGACCTACTACACAACGCAGTGGATGGTTTCTTAGTGCATCAGTGCCATATGCAAATAGTTTACATTTTTTAATATTGTTTGTTTTTATTACTGCCTTCAAATTAATACATGTACAATACATATCTATAAAAAAATACATCCACATTTTGCTTAGAAATTTCCAAACAAGTATTTTATAACTTTAACTCTTATATTTGTACTAAAATTATTATTATTATTTTCATTCTAACCCAAAAGTTAGTATTTGCCATTTATTGAAAATATTTGAAATCCAGTTTAGAAATTGGAGACAATACTAAAGAATCTGTAGTGTACAAATTATCAGAACCTACATATTTAAGGGGGCACTTCAAGAAAAACAGTTTAGTTCAATGGATGCAATCAAGCATTGGTGCAGACTTGGCAAAGCCAGTGCATCCATAATGTATAAAACTGAAAATGCAGGAAAGGAATTAAGGCAGTACCATCCAACATTGTACACAAACTAATGAACTATACTGTCTGGCTAATATTAACTTGAATTTTATTCTGAAAAAATTCTTAAAGATCTTCCATCCTAGTTGCATTATTCCCAATAAATTTGAAATGTATTTCTGATTAAAGTTAATAAGCAGTACTCATCTGCTCATGCTAAGATAACTTATGCCCAACTATTATTCCCTTTGAGACGCTGGTAGATCATTTAATTCATGGAAATAAGCTTTGCTCTACGTCATTGATTGTGCATGCACATTGTGTACCTTTTTTATTAGATTATAAAATGGAAGAAAAATATAATTAATAGCAGGATTTATACTTCAATATCAACATACCAGAAGCTTTCCTTACACAAATAATATTTATAAAGTATGACTGTAGAACATTATTTTTAATTTTTCAATAACAATTTGCATCAAGTTGTGTATCAATTTGCATCAAATTGTGTATCTGAGTGTAATTTGTGAGTTATTTTTTAGATGTGTTTCAATCAGGAATACTTGCATCTGGGACCGATCTTTAATGTCACAATTCGAAAGACATTACTAGGGCTCAAAGCTTAAACTTATGCATCAATTTGTAACTTTCCCCATGTAGCTTTGATTAAAGGCACATACCACAATGCCCAGTTTAGAAAATAATTAAGGGGGGGAAGAAATCTCATAGATCTTACCTCAAGGCCATTAGGAGATATTTTCAAGTACTCGCTGACATCATTGTCATTCAGCATTGCATTGAGTCCCTCAAGATTGATTATTTCATAGGTCAGTGATCTTCCTGGTACAAAGACTATTTCAAAGGGAAGAAAAGGATCAAATGAGAAGTATTTAACTCAGTCACAATAATGACAAGAAATGTAAAACTGCAGAACTTTTTCGTACATTTCTTTACGCCAATGTTAACTATGTCCTACTGGTAAAAGTACAGACATGCCAACTTTCTTCAACCCCCAAAAAGTATTCTTAAACAGAAATAAGTAGAACACTTCTGGCAGTCTCGCCTGCATTACCCAATTAAATGTAGCATTAGTGCTGACTTTAAAAACAACTAAGATAAATAATTTTTCATAAAGGGAGGAAAAAACAATTGATTGAAAATAAAACTTTGTTGCACTCAAGTGCCCTTTGGCCTTGATTGAGAAACTTTTTTTTATTACATATTTTTTGTACTATCATAGTATCAACTTCATTTAATTTGATAAAGTAATTTAAAAATAATTAACAAAACATATATCTATATATTCTCATCCAAGTTTAATTGATTTGAAATGACAGTTGACCATGACCCATTAACCTGAAATTATACTAATCTAAATTCTAATACCTCCTAATCATTATCTCAAAGTTTAACATCTTGAAAATAAAAAATCTCAAATTTTGGTTAGGTTTTTTTAACTTAACATCAATTTGATCCCCAAATGACCATTAACTTTCACTTAATGACTTTAACTTTCATTTTATCTCGAAATGTGCACAAAACTTTAAAGAAAATACTTCATAAACAATGAGGCACAAGCTTGTCACTTAACAGATTTATCATACCATATGTTGAGAGGGTCCAAAAACAAATACCCCCCCCCCATCCTGAAAGGACATATAGGATTAAGAACCAAAAGTTTACTCACAGACATTATCAAGGCACCATCTTGCACAGAATCCAACTTGTCTGTGGTCTAGATCTGAACTCTCAGCCCACTGAACAAGGGGTACAAGCTTCTCAGCAATTCCAGCCTTCTTGATGGTAAGCTTATTTTCACCTGAAAAACAAATCATTTAACCACTTGGAGTGTTACATCATTATTAAAATCTGACTTTCTTTTGCAAAATGCTGGACCTAATTTGTTTTTAGGAACAGGGAGCACAAATTTGCTGATGATAGCGGCGGTCATTGCTTACCAACATCGTCTTTTATTCCTTTTATCTTTTTCTGATAAGAGAAACATTCCACTGAACATTGCGAGAAAGCATACATAGAACACTAGGGAAATGCTGTATATTTTTCACATGCCTTTTTTGAAATAGCAGAGGAGTTCGCATATTGATATCAAGGATTTTTCTCAAGATTACAATCACCATACAATACGAAGATGACTGTCAAACAGAAAAATTAAATTTTAAATATTAAAGGAGGAATTACTTACTTGTTTGTGAAAACTTCTCTAGGGCAATTAGGGCATATAATGTTATTTGTGGATGTACATTGCCAACCTGCACAGGTAAAATATTAGAAAAAGAAAAACATGAAATATGATAGATATTACACATTTCAAATTTTCTTCTTTTTTTTTTTTTGGGGGGGGGGGAGGGGCTGGGGGCAGGTCTTTCTGAATAGTCATCTGTGTGCAGGGATGTAGAATGTAAGATACCAATGATCACAAAGATGTTCTATCAAAGCCCTGAAACACAAAGGTTAGCGATTAATTGTACACTTGATTTTCATCATTGATTGTACATTGTAGTCAATGCAATCAATCGTAGAAAACTTATGTACGATCACTACTAAGCTTTATGTTACTGGCCCCTAGTTAGCGCACATCAAAGTGCTTACAGATCATTGCTTAAATTAATAGATGTCACTAGTCATAATACCAGAAGAGGGTCACTCATCATTAGAAGGAAAATAGTTCATTATAAAAATTTTCCTTTTTTCATTTTAGAAAATCATGTTTTGAGCACAACCATCATGTTGTTATTGGCTCTTAAAAATTGTACAAGATAAAACAAAATTATACTATTTGGCAGTTCTGACATACTTTTCCCCATGATGTTTTCTTAACCATAGACTATTGTTAAACCACATACATGTACTATCCTTATCCCCATACTATAATTTTCTGCCTAATGCCTGCTAAGGAAACATATACTGTTCTCACACAAAATTCAGTATTCCTGGACTAGTGGTAGCCATTCATGAGAGTAACCACAATAAAAACAGATGGGGATAGCCTACTATGCAAAAACATTAAGAGAACAGTGGACAAAGCTTCATCTCGGACTATGGGTGGGGTTAACTTGCCTTCTAGCCCCCATCTATAGTAGTACAGGGTTAAGGATAATTTGGGTAGTGAGAAATGGGTATTAGCTACTTACCAGTAAATTAAGCAAGTACTCAATGATTTCTGGCACAAGAAGGGACACACTATTTGGACCAGCTAGTTTCTCAGCAATGCAGCCCAGGACGGCTGCTATGTTCCGATGTCGCTGAGGTTTTAACTTTGCCTCCTCTGCTAGATGGGCGGATATTCCAAGGGCTCTGTATAATCTCTTAACTGTTTCCTATCAGAAAAAGGAATAAATATGATTTAATGTCAGAACACGGGATATTGAAGCAGATTCAAGGCACGTGGGCTCCGTTTTTATTGATTTCTTTCATAGATTTGAATTGATTCAGATCTGATATATTCACCTTAGTATTATATTTAAAAGAGATGAAGAAATACTAAAACTTTTGACTTGAACTGACATATACCACACTTTGGACCCTAATATACACATATGTGAATATTGGGGCTTCTAGAAAAGATCCTCCCATTATGAAGTCTCTCATCTGGGTATGATAGGTTCTACTCACCATGGTTGGAAGAGGGCATTCATCTATAAGAAGGGTGATTACAGCAGGTCCAAGGGGGTCATCCATGGGGATCACTCTAATCATTGCTTGGACAACTTTCGACCATCCACTTTCTAAAATATAGAGGAAAAAGGGGGAAATCTCCAATAATAAAAATTCAATTTGGGTATAGCATTATTTTTTGGTAAATCTTCCTATTGAGTTTCTGCCTAGACAGTCAGTGGAAGATCTGAAGTGTAGTCAACCCAGTCAATGGCATAAACATATTAAGAATTTATGAAAGTTAGGTAAAAAGTGTGTACCAATTCCCTGTGCTGAGACTAACCTTTTAGAAACTGCAATATCTATCAACACCCACTTTGCAGAAATGTTCTCACTTGCCTTCATTGGAATTGATATCATTGCCTGCATACATACTTCCAAACCACCTCCAATTGTTAATCATGGTCAGGTACTTAATGCATTGCAGAAACTCAAAATCCAGACACCCAATGACCTTCCTTTGCAGTTGATTTAAGAATTCAACATAGAGCTGGCTGAACCTTTAACTCATATCTTCAATAGTTGCATTCAAGATGGCATTTTCCCAGACAGTTGTAAAATAACTGCAATTACTCCAATTCCCAAGGAAAAGTCAAGCACTTTTGATCAACTGAGACCCATATCTCTCACACGTACATTTTCAAGAGTATTTGAGTCATTTCTTGCTAGGTGGATACAAGTTGGGTGGATACAAGTTGGGTAGATAGTTGATGATATTGCAGAACGTATTGATATCAAACAGTTTGGTAATGTTAAAGGATCGTCTACTATACATTACCTGGTTAACCTGTTTGTCAGAGTGCCCCTGAAATATCTTTACTAATTTTTCCTCTACCCTGAATTCTCATGATCCATTTGAAAGGAGCTGCACTTGATCTTTGTTATGCAAATCAACTCCACCGCTAAGCATGCTAAGTACTCTAGGTTGACTGCACAACAGGGTAGGAATTAATTTTTTTTTTTTAGGGGCTACTTTTTTTTACATTGGGGCTACCACTGAATATCTTAGGGCTATTTTCTAATTCATGGGGCTACTTTTTTTTTATCGCATATCAGCAAATACCTTTTGACATTCCGAGACTCACTGTGACGCCTAAAAGCTCAGAACATTTTAACTGTAATTACTGCATGTATACATGTAAGTTTGCATTTTGGTTGAGGATTTGTTCAAATAGACTCAAAGATCACATATATGATATTAAAGAAAGGTGTTCACCATATGGGCATTTTCACGGTAACTGACATTACATGGCACAATGTTTTCACACCTTTTATTGTGTGTATCTCTAAAACAACAAATGATAGGAGTTTGCTTTTGATAGAGTTAATAAAGTGAACCTTGCTATATACTCTGATACTAAGTTTTCCTACGTAACCACATTTTTTTACACATCAGCAAGCAAAAATGTGTCGGTAACTGACATTACGCATAAGGACATGCAATTTCAGGGTGTTCATTAAAATTGAAATATCTCATGTCCCTCAGTAGATAGAGTAATAATTTGAATATGTTAATATACCTCCGTTACTAGGTTAAGATGTGTCAAAATATTAAACAATACGTATTTGTCTTTTGGGGGCTATGATAATTTTTCCGCAACCATGCTGGTAACTGACATTACGGTAACTGACATTACACTTAATTTGCCATAGAGATAACACATGGAAGTCAAATGTGTGGAATCATTGCATTGTATCTTCTGTGCAGGGCTTCACATGAAAGTGAGCTTGATGTGGAACTATACCCGAGTTTCTAGGAACATTTCAATGAAAAAACTTTTTCTTTCTCTTAATTCCTTTCTTTGATTTGAACATTTTTATCATTACTTGTCGGTAACTGACAATACACATTAACATTTACCAGTGCTATATGATTTTCAAAGGCATAATTTTCTTGGTACTTATATGTAAGGCTTTTTAAAATCATAAAAGTTTCATAATACTTCACATTTTTAATTATCAAAAGATAAGAAATGTATGTTTTACTTACTCGGGGGGGGGGGGTGGGGTCATACCAGCTACATGTTTTCCTATAGTAATTTAATATTGCATTGACTGTACACATGGATTTTTCTGACTATACACCCATAATATATTCATCAGTTTTATATTGACTTTTTAAACCTTTTCCTTCTCCAACCTCCCCCTCCCCTCAAAAAAGGCAAAAATTAATAAGGGTCTCCTCCCCTAGGCTACACGTACCCCTCCCCCAATCTCATGCAGCCATGTAGTTTTATTGATTTCTATTCTGGTCAGTGCAAGCAATGCTTGTTCATATCTGTCGGATTTCAATTCTCTTCATCATTTGTTTAATCATTTTCTTTGCTAATTTCTTTTTTAAGCTGTCAACAAAAAATAAACTCCAGCTTCTAAACTGAAACTGAACTATTTGTAAATTAGAAAAAAAAACACAGTTTTAGTAGATGCATGCAACATTGATCAGAACTGTCAAATTACACTTTTCCTCTAAACTTGTAAACCAAAAACAAAATTGTATCACACATCCACACTACTAACAGGTATAAAAACCAGGAATTTTCTTTTAGCGAGGCAATGCTCAAAAGAATCCTAGAAACTAAAAAGGGACCCTGGTAATCCCCTTCATCACAATGTTAAGCTTAAAAAATGTTGCAGATTTAGGCAATAGGTTGGGAAAAGTACCCCCTACCCCCCCCCCCAAAAAAAAAACAAAAACAATTTCATAGTAATTTTTTTGCACGATGGGAATGCAACTTCCTTCATAATTTCATGTAGTATTCCTTGTGAACTATACACGTACCTTTTAAAAGTCAATAGCAAGCTCCTTCTGGTGTGACTTTTAAAGTGAAAGACTTATATTTCTTCACCATAAAATTGACCACATATTTGCATTTCAATATTTGTAACCAACGTTTTATCATGGTAACTGACATTGCATTTTCCACTTGGTAACTGACATTACATATATTTAATGGTACCCTATGGCTTCATTGTTAATTGGTAATCTTTAATTTTGGTGTAGAAGGGAGGGGTGTTACCTAGAGAGGAAATCTACCAAGTTTCATATAATATATCCTCTTTTCCAGGAAATGAGAAAAAAAAGTTCATGTTTTCGGTAACTGACATTACATACCATATCACATACTTCATCAATGTTTTTTTATCAAATGAATGAATTACTGGAGTTTCTTTCTATGGGATTTTAAAAAGTGTTATAATAGCAACTAAGCTAAATCACAGGCGAAAACATCATGATCAAACCTGTTCTTTAAAAATCTGTCAAAACAAAATATGTATCAATATCCTATTTTCAACACTTAATTTGTATCCATACTTTGGCAGCCATTTTGAAATAAAAAATGGCTGCCAGAGTCGGAAAAAAAATTTGTCTCAGAAACTTCAGGTCTTGTTTCATTAAAAAACATAAAGCATTTGACATGAATATCAACTTGATTTTTTTGCCTCTGTGTCCATCTGTGGTGAAAATGCCCATATATGAATGTCCAGGCTTGTTTATTCTTAAGTTTTGTCTCAACTTTGAATAGTGATATCAGCCCAGAGTGATATAGTGATGAGCAGTTGAATGAGTGGCTATTGAGTAATACATATCCAGCTGAGCAGAACAATGATGCTGTTAAGGCACACCCAATCAAGCTGCAGTGCTGCACCAAATTCATAATTCCATGATGATTTCCATCAATGGTTAACCATTGGCAGCATTGATGGAATTATGAATTGGTTGGAGCAATGCAGCTACAGGCCTTACAATAAACAGTGATCCCACCAGAGTCGCCTTCAGCTTCACACACTTCAGATTCGAGCCAATCAAGGCCCCAAGACTTTATTGTCGATTGTCTCTGTACAGTCTGTTTCTTTTTCTGTTTCTTTTTTGGCTTATCCTTCTCAACAGTATCTCGATTTGGAGAGGCTTCTGGCGCTGGCTCTGGCCGTTTGGCAGAGCCAGGTTGAACTCGAATTAGAAACTTATCCATCTCGCACTCTGACTCAACGATGTCGATAATCAGCGCCGCGCTGTCACAATCGATATCACCAGCTGATCGCATACAATTCTGTACATGCCTAATACACATAATATACCGTACGATGCATGTGGTCTCGTTACCAGCTGTGCAGTCTAATCGTGCACGCGTACATGTACATAAGCCATGCGGCAAGTGCGTCAACAATTCTAAAAACCCCGTGCTAAAGACTATGCTTACTCCGCATCCCATATTGCATTGCGCGTTTATTTACAATCGCGAAGCTTCCGGTGTTACGGAAGGCTCGGATATTACATCGACCGTTCAACTAAAAGCTGGCAAGGGCGATATATAAAAGATGCGCTTGCTCCGCCGCCGGAGAACGTAATTATGTGAAGTATTTTTTTACATTGTCGATGGTATTTTATTGGGGCGATTCTGAAATAAATAGTCGCCCCAAAGCATTGGGTGTTGATAATTTTTAGGGGCGATTTGGGCTGTCATGGGGGCTAAATTGCCCGTCGCCCCCGTGTAATTCCGACCCTGCTGCACAACTTGTATAGGTCATGTAGGTAGTGGGGTGTGGAGCTATGTTGGGCATATTTGATGTGCTGGAGAGGTCTCCACAGAAAGCAGGGACCATTTTGATTTATGCAGAGGAAGCTATCAGACCCTCTTTGAGAGGAGTTTCTTCGAGTTTTGTTTTGCCAGCTTTAAAGAATCAACTGGCGGTTTATTTTATATTCATCTTCCAAGAAATCAAGTGTAAGTCTTTGATATTTCTATACTTGTATTAATTTGGACAATCAAACTTCTCGTAGCCGTGATATGTTAAGACATTATGAAAGTATTAAACTATTATTGGTATTGATAACGCTACTAGACAAATATACATGTCATTATGGTACAACAAGTCATGTGAAATTATATATTGAAATCACAAATTTATGTACTCACAAAAAGAGATTTTGCTAAAACCATTCTGACCTGATTGATACAGAAGGACAAAGTTGATATTAAGACGTGACAGATTAATGATAATGAGAATTTGTATTTATGTTTGGTTTTACTTTAATGTGTAGCCTGTTCTGTCATAAGGAAGTTTGCTGTAATTTTCAGGTGGCTCCTAATTTATGGGCAAACCAATCAGCCCCCGGAAGAACCCTTTCGTGTCATCCGATCTGGAGGGGTGCTATACTTAATTCTTTGTGGAAACTGGTGTATTTCACCGGCTGCTACGTGGCCCCAACCTGAGTGAGGGGGATGTTTACAAGTGCTCCATGTTTCGACGGATCACGGAACCATAGGGACATCTATACCAACATAAATTGAAAGAATTAAGATCAACCTTGTCAACGAGGGACATGTTCGGTACGAGGAAGTAGGTCTAGTTGACTGGCCCGGTAAGCAGTTGATTACCAAGAACTTACACCTGAGCTTGAATCAGTGAGCATTGCTTGTCTTCCCTTTGAACTGGACATTACATAAATCCTTTCTTACTTGGAATAGATTTTTATATCATACCGGCCTGGTAGTTATCGTGAGATGTTTTAAAGGGCAGTCACTTTGTAGTACAATCAGAACAAATTGCAAACACAAATCTGTCACAGATTACCCTTGGAGATTGTATACGTTTCACTACCACTTTTGGTTGTAAAATTATTTAACATGTCTTCTAGCGTCACAAGACTGAACGATATAGAGATGATTGTATTGTGAACCTTGAAAATAGACTAATTATTATGTTAATAAACCTGTACTTCAATTTAAGACAGTAATTTTATTCTATTTATTCTGCGTGCAAGCTTTTACCTGACACTGTTGACATTTATACTTGAAGGTCTTGATAAACCTGGGAACTATGCTTATTGGCGACAATTGATTTTACTTAACCCTTATCAAACTGGGGGGGGGGGTGAATTTGACCCCCCCCCTCGACAATGACAGCGCCGCTCTCTTAATACTTTCATAAATGTATGATTATTTTTACTTTTGTTGCTGTGGATGGATTTATTTTATGTCTTTATGATTGCGAAAGGGTCCCCGACAAAGTTCATCGAAAAAAAACAATAAAAAACAAAGGTTTGAAAAAGCAAAGAAACACATACATGTGTAAGAATAAAAAAAAAATAAGATACATAGAAACGTGTAAAAATCTATATATTCACCAAAAATTAGCATTCTACTAGCTATATAAATCAAATTAAAGGCAAAAACATTTTTTTAAAAATCAGGGCAAATTGGCATAATTAATTAATAAACAATATACGCAATTAATTTTTTGAAAATTTTACTACCGTATACAGTCTTGTAGTTCACATCCGGCTCTACACGCGTGCAAATTTTCGCGGCCAAGATCGAGGGGGGGTCAACTTGACCCTATCATGTGAACATAAAATTGGGTATAAAAGAAATCTATCTGTCTTTAATTTTTTTCTATATATGTTTTAGAAAAAAATCATCATTGTGGACCTAACCCCTTTTGCAAGTAAACTGAAATTAATCCAATCTCTTTTGATTAAAAAAAGTGGTTTTTCTTTGCCACTTTCATTCAGGTTTTCATTTGAATTTCGAATTGTCTTTGGTATCATCAGAGTGACTAAATAATTAGAGGATTAGAGATAACAATAAAACGCAGAAGCATCATATCCGTCATTTGTAGTTTTCTCTCAGACAGGACTCAAAGTACCAAGATAGGAAGTGAGATCTCACTTTTGTTAATACATTTTGTGGTATGCCGCAAGGCACACAGCTAGGTCCCATCTTATTTTTAATCCTTTTTAATGACACCGCTAGTGAAGTTGAAAATAAGTGGAAATATGTAGATGATCTTACACTTGGAGAGGTCGTTAGGCGAAAGGAAGCCCCTAGCCTCCCGAACTTTCTTGATAGTGTTTCATATTGGTGCACTGAAAATGATGTCCTTCCCAAACCTGCCAAATGTAACTTGATGAATGTGTGTTTTTTTAAGACAAATGAATCCCCAAACAGATTTCTCATTGAATGATATGTACCTTAATTCTGTTTCGCATTGTTAGGAATTACCATCCAAGATGATCTGAAGTGAAACCTCCACTTGGAAAACAGTTTCAAAGGCATCTAGAAAGTTATATACTTTGTGTATTCTTAGGAAGTGCAAAATACCAATTGAAGACAGTTCTCGAGTATGCATGCCCCGTTTGGCATACCTCACTGATGGAAACACTGGCAGATAAAATTGAATATGTGCAAAAGAGAGCACTTTGGATTATCTTGGGCCAAAACTATACATGTAACGATGGTGCCTTGGATGTGTGTAGACTGCCCTCACACCGCAGTCGGCGGGATGCCCTTCTTCATAAGTTTGGATTGAAGTTATTAAATTCTGTCCGGCATCAGCATTTGCTTCCACCATCAAAGGAGAGTAGTTGTAGGAGACAGTTAAGGAACATGTCTGGTTTAAGTATCATCAAATGCAATACCAAAAGATATCGGAAATCAACAATACCCTTTTTGTTGAGACACTTACAAACTAGATTTTTATGACAAATTTAACATGCATGCATGCCTTTAATTTACTTTTGAAATTGTTATGAAATGTTTGTACATGCAGACGTTTCCTCCTCTTCGTCAACTTCTTTCTTTCCTTCTTTCCTTTTCTTCTTTCCCCTCTTTTTCTCCTTCTTCAACACCATCCTTCTCCATCTTCTCCCTTTTCTCTTCTTCATCTTCTCCTTCATCTTTTTCTTCTTTGTCTCCTTCTTCTTTCCCTTATTCTCCTTCCCTCATTCTTCATATTTGCAATAAAATGTAGCCAGATATATCATATATGTGAATGTTCACTAATTTTTGGAAATGTTTATGTTCTTGGTTTTTGTCTCCTCTTTTAGTCTCTCTGACCTCCCTCTATTTACCCGTCTCAAATTTCTCATTCTGCAATACATTTCTACGTATATATCCCCCTGCTCCCTCACTTTTCTTTCTCTTATCTATCCTTTTGTATTCAAGAAATACATACAGTATATCTCCATGTAAATTGATTTCCATAATCATTGATGCCATTCAATCATCAAGCGAAAAATTATATTTACTGTGCTTGTTATGTTTGGGTTTTGTACTTTGTATTGATATTGTCAATTGACCCATTCAGTCCTGCTGCTGGTCAATATATGTGCATATAATGATAATAATAATAAAAATATTCTTACATCGCAGATTTGTCGAAACAAAAAGAAAATTAACTAGGCGTACTAAAAGAAATAATAAGAACATAAATGAGTATTGCCCATTACTCATAAAATATCTGAAAACATACTAATTACTAAGTATTATTCATAGTGCAAGCATGTATATAACATTTGAAAATCAAAAGAAATACCTTTTATAATGCTTTTATATGTTCATGATGACTGCCCGCATTAAATTGACAATTTTTAGGAATATGTGATATTTCAAATGTACTGAAACATTGATAAGTGATTTCATTCACATTATAGGAGAACTCACATATCAATGTTTCAGGACATTTAACACTGTACAGTATTCTGCAAACTTACCTGTTTCAGCTATTTCATGTAATCTCAGCATGGCATATGGTGGCTCTTGTTCACTGTAAAGTTAGATGATCAAAACATTCAAATTAAGTGTTTTTAAAGAGTAAGTCCACCCAGCAAAAAGTTGATAATGAGAAAAATCAAACAAGCCTTACACTGAAAACTTTATAAAAATCGGGAGCAAAATTAAGAAAGCTTTGACATTGAAAAAACTGAACAATATATTTAAAAAAAAAAACAATCTGCTTTTCAGATCCTAAAATAAAGTGTGTCAAAAATAATATAAAAATTCGATCGAAATTTAGTTTCATCTCGTCCCAGGCCCCAGCCTTATAGCTACATCTACATGAATTCATTGAATGCATTTCTGATGACAATGCCGTAGAGCGAATTGAGAAAATTATTAAAAGATCACGTTAATAATGACAAAGCCACAGGAATGGATTGATATAATGTCCAACTCATTTACTTACAGCAAAATGATTTATTCACATTTATATTCCAATTTTACTCCATAATTTCCAAAGTCTTAATCTCTACATCAATCTTTTGAAAGAGTTGATTAATTTCGCGACGGTGTGTCTACCAAGTTCTGTGTCACGGCACTCGCGCTCGCCACGGCCACATACAGAATACAAATCGCACATGGCATCAAAATCCTTGCTCCGCGGGGATCCGAGTCTTCCAAAATTAGATGGGATCCAAAACCGATTTGAATGTTTTTTGTTTTTTTCAGATATTCATTGAATCTGTTATAATTTTCATAAGTAATAATCTTTATTAATATTATTCACGCTTTTTATCATATTACGACTCATTCTTTAATGTGAGTTATAGGTACAGTGTATTTTCATTTGTATTGTTCTTTGTTACTCTTTGCCTGCCAATTAAATAATGAACGCACCTGTCACGGTCCTGAGAAATGTTTTTAGTCATTACAGTGAATGCTTCATGAATTTGTTGTACAATTGCTTAACAACTCCCGGTATCAACTACGATTTAAAATAAAATATTATTTGAAATTAATTTGTGTAAATGAGAAAGAGAATAATGGGAGGTGGCCGTGGGCAATGTAAATGAAAATAATGGGATGTTTGTGACTTTGTGGGGGAGGGGATTGGCGAAAAGAAGTCAATTTTTCGGAGCGAATTAAATCAATATTCTTTTATGGATGTGTCTACTGTGATTGTGGCTGCATAATCTTTATGGCGAGTGGAAAATCAACCCTTGGTCGGGAGGGGTACGTGATTCAATAGATTTCGATAGAAGTACACATTCAACAAAGTGGAATTGACAATTCATTCACAGATATTCATTCCAGGGCCGCGGAAACGGGGGGGGGGGGGGGGGGCTGCCTGGGTGGGCTTCAGCTCCCCCACTTTTTTCTTCCAAAACCGTGTACAAAAACATAAAATGGACCACCTGATTGCGTTTTTTGCATGCTGGTCAGCCCCCCCCCCACTTTCAAGACCTTTCCGCGGCCCCTGCATTTCAAGTACGAATTATTGAAGTTGATATGTGTGAACGTTTTAGAGGATATGTATTTCGTTTGTCCACGCCCACATGAGTCGCAAGTATTTAATTTGAATATCGTTGGATGAATTTTTCAATTTCACTTATGTCTTTATATACAATATATATGTTTTATATCGGAATTGTGTTTTATATAGAGTTATCTTTACAACGTCGTTAGCCTAATTACTGCGAGTGGATTATATTTATGAAATGAGTTGGAATGTGAACGAGACGCCCCAAAGCCGATGGCACGTGATCTATAAATTAGTATTCACTTTCTGGGTTGAGCCAATCATTGTGCTTGAAAACGGGTTCCCCGAATTCCCGCGCTTGGAATGTGTGCCATGTGCGTGACCTGTTAACCTGTTGTATGAATGCGAATCAGCTGGTTTCGTGACATCAAATATTCTTCATGTTGTTTATGCTGGATGGGGGCTATAAAATCAAGATCTTTCTCTTTTTTTTTCATTTTTAATAATCTGTTCGTGAATTTCTGTAACTTAAAAACTGATGCAATTTATTGAATCACGTACCTTGATCTTCCCACTCATGGTGCAAGAAAATATTTTTAAATTTAAAATCGCTAAATATGTAAAGAAATATTATTGAGCCGTAATGTCTATAAATATGCATTCGCTTCGAATATTGACTTCTTCACCAATCCCACGATCTCAACATCCCCTTGTCATTGTCCACGCCACTACCCCTCCCCTTTTGCTCTCCCCCTTCGACCATCCTAGCTATAACCCCCCCCCCCCCCCTCTTCTCTCTTTCACACACGCTGTATTTGTAGGCCTACATAGTGCATTATTTAAAAACAGAAATCTGCTTTCCTGTCAAGCTTTACTTTCAAAACATTTTAAATCGCAATTAATTATAATAAGAACAAAATCGTAATATTACAGTATGACGAATGACTAAAAATATTTCTCCCGCTCGTGATGGACACATTCATTATTTCATAGGCGAGTATAGAACAATACAAATGAACATAGCAATATTGACAGTGATAAACGAATCTTGATTGGATATTATTAGTATAAACATCATCAACAGAAGTCTTAATTATGAGAGTTATAGTTTCAGTGAGTATCTGAAAACAAAACAAACATGCAAATTATATCGTCTCATGAATACCAATGCCCATTATTTGGAAGCCTCGGAAGTTTTCTTCCGAGGCTTCCAAACAAAGTCGGAACAATCTTTGGATTTAGTAACGGCGTGGCGCGGAGCAAGCTCAAAGGGCTACGCATGCGGTCCGTAGATGTAGTCGGTCATTGACACGCATTCACAAAATGAATCGCACTTTCTAAGGACTTAGCGATCTAGACATTGGAAAGCATGGAGTACATTATCGATGTCATCGATGTGAATAAATCTATAAACTGTAAGTATAAAATAAATTGAATTTAAATCATTTCCTTTGACCTTTTTCATCAGTACTTGCCTTTCTGCTTCAATCGCAATTCGCGCAACCGTTACGGCTGTGTGGCCGGAGAAGCATTAAATAGACATAAAATGTGGTGCATTTAGCAGCAATCTAAGCTCGTCAATATTGACATTTTCGATAGCTACCGCGCTCCGCGAGGGAGGGGGGACACCCCACTCCCGCAACCCTCCCCCCCGTGCGTGCTTCGCACGCACCGAGGCCGCTGCGCGGCTTGCGTCGCTTCGCGCCGCCAAGCGTTAGAATGAATCTGGCGAGAACGTACACAACAAGAAAAAGGAAAATTGCCACTGTTGCAACCTTTTGTGGTTCATAGAATTGCTACTCTATAGAGTCTATAATCTGCAAAACCTAAAAATAATCTGTATTTCATACAATAAAATAAGAAAGAACTAGTGAGTGACATCAACTTTCTTACTTGCAGTTGCATATCACTGAGTTATGCATATATTAAAGCAAAGTAAAAATGATACAGCTTTCTTATTTTAAATCCAATCTCAAAGAAATTTTCAGCAGTATGCTTGATTTTTTTTTGAAAATCCACTTTTTGTTGGAATGGATTTGCTCTTTAAGAACAATAGTACAAATAGTGAATATTCCATCTCCATTGAATAAAAAAAGAATGAAGCTGTTGAATTTCAAAGGTCTGTATTATTCTGATAATGTACACTTCTACATGTATGCATGGCATTAATGAATATGAAGGAGTTGATGATTTTGACAAATCACCTTTTTCTGTTGTGTAATACTTACTACATACTTACCAGTACTGGTTATATTTACAGTGGTTGTTCAAATCAACTCAGCACTTATTATGATCATGTACATGTACATGTAGCAACTCATAGTTTATCTCAACATACTGAAATGACATTTTTTTTAAATAATTCTTCCCAAATTTACCAGAACCTTGTGCAACCATCTAACAATTAACAGACTTTCTTTGTTTTGTTTGCCCACTATTATTCACTATTCCTCGTCATTTTCGATCAACCAATTATCTTTCATCTTTTCGCCTTCATGCAGGTGCTGTTTCATCTGAAGTTACATGTACATGTAGGTCACCACACTCTTCGTTCACCAATCGCTGTAAGTGTAGCCTAAGAGAAAAACATTTCAATGGAAGAATTTCCATCTCACTTTGTCTTCTTACTTTTTCTCGCAAAGTGGATATTCAGTGAGAAAACCAACCTATAAATTTTACCTTTGACAAATTTAAACTGACTGAGATATCCACCTTTCTCTTGTATCGCAAACTGAACTCATTTAACCTAAACTTCCTACTTCACTGTGAATATTTACTCCTGACTGTAGAATAGACAGTGTATTGATATTATAAACTGATCCAATATACCTTCGAACTGCTCAGGAATGTCAGTACTGGTTAAGTAGAAATACACATGAGCATATAATCATATTTCCAAGTTGTATAACAGGGTTAATGATATCATGAAAAAATAATTGTGATGTCACAGGTTTGTCCATTATGCAACTTCAGACTTGCAATACAAAATGCCTGTTAATTTCTGAAAATTGGGCAATTGGCTCACTTCAGTTCTACATCAAAAGAAGTATTCTTTGAGGAAAACATAATATCTTTTGAGCCTCGCCTGTTGCTGTTGCAGTATGGGGCCAGAGCGATTTACGTGTCTGGTCACTGTCAAGGATTGTGAAGGCCCCAAAACGAGCATAGGCACTGTAGCTTGGTTACAGTATAGTATTAAAGCAGATTGTGCATAATACATGGCACATACAGTACTCCATGATCATAATTTTTTTTAATGTCACAAATCATACCAAAAAAGTATTGTCTCATAGCTACCGGTAATTAGGAACAAAAACAAGCAAAATAAGAAATGGTCTGCATCTCGGGTACATGTATGTCTGAACACTTGGAAAAGCTCTGAGCTTTGTTTCAACATATCTGAATGAGGCTAGTCCACCACCACAACATAATTTCAATGAATAGATGAAAAATTAAGTATAATGCTGAATAAAAATTGTGTGCTCATTACATTCAGGAACAATATTTGATTCCTACATGAAGCTGAAATATTTATCAAGCAAATTTGCCATCATATTGCAGAGAAAGTCACAAAGTATGTTCCAACAATAATAAGTGAATTGCGTTGAAATTGGTGATTCTTTCTGCTCATTTTTGTATACTAGAACTGCAATAACGACCTTTGATTTAAATGTCCAGACACCCCCCCCCCCCATCCTACATGTACTTGTGTGTATCCTTCCTATGAAATCTGTTTGTGCTCCCGAAGATACATGTAATTCATATTCACTGTACATGTAGGCTACGCACAAATTTCGTACAGCAAGATAAAGTACAGTTTGCTGCTATTTGAGTATTGCATGACAATATGGATCCAAGAACGCAGTAACTTTTATGTATTGAAAATGCATGTCAAATGACAAAGAAAAGCTGGGAGATCTTTGTCCAAAATTGTTCTTTGTCATGACAGGTATTTGACAATACACTTTCTCTGTTCTAGAAAGCGCTATGTTTTACTATTTGTGCCAATTCAACGGGGCAAAACCCAGGAATTTAGTAAGGAAAGTGTACCATCAATCTTCAGGCTAGTTTCCCATAGTAAATCTGTACTGGTTGGCACCTCTGATATTTTACACTGAAGTACAGGGTAGGCGCGTTTTGGGTACACGTGTACACGCACGATTAAGTCAGTGCACGTGTACTGAATTCCATGACCTTGTACACGGTAGCATCTCCATAAAACTTGCATGGGAGTTCAAGTGAACAAGCTCACAGCCTCACATTAATTCTAGGTACTATCATTCCACTTTCATGCCCACCCTTGAAGTTCTGTATTTGTGAAAGAAGCCACAGCGCTCACTCACAAGTAACCAATAATTCCCTGGTGAAACAGTAAAAAATATCAGCTTAAATTTTCCTCTGGACAAAAGTTTAGCCACAAACTCACTCGCATTCATGTTACAGCTCACATCAACGTGTTCGTACCGTCGAAGGTTCGGTTGGTTGACCGCAAGATGTCTCGTAACTTTTCTGATGTCATTGTTTTGACTCCTCTCCCCCTCTCTTATGTCCCTCACCCAACCCTTTAAACCCTCCTCCCCTTGACTTCTTTTTCTCTGCCATCTCTCATTCTTTCTTTCTTGTCTCCACAGACACAGTCCTGTAATTCCCCTCCCCTTCCCGTCTCTGATGAACTCTCAACTTTTACGCAAAGGGCACATTGATAGAAAGCATAGTCTGTAGAACCGCCCTTTGTTCAGAGTGGGTTCAGTAAGGGGTCAACTCCAGTTGTGGATTGCGCAATAAATTCATGGTACAATCAAATTGAGCTTCTGTGTGTGTGCAGGGATAGGAGTGTACACTGTTTGCAGTGACCATGCCTCGATAGCGATCGAGTGGCCAGTGTTTTTATACTGATCTTGTGTTTTTCCTGAATTTCAATAAAATAAATAAATGTCAATGTCATCTCCTATCTCCTACACAAACTTTCGAGTGATCGAGATTGGTGATTTTTTTATATCAAAGCAATCTACAGTCATTTTTTAACACTTTATATTTGCTTATAAGAAAGAAAAATCAAGTGGAAAAAATGTGAGTATTGTAATCATCAGTTCATGAATTATTGGTGGAAATTCAGACAATGCAAGTTATCGTACCTTACATAGCTGGCTGTTTGCGTTTACAACGTGTACACAACCGAAAAACATGCCGTGTACACGTGCGTCAAAAATGGACTTTCAAAAGTGGCCTACACTGAAAAGAAATAATTATGCTTAGGTTTAGATTTATCTTGGATCCCCACAACATGTATGACAAGATCGTAGATAAAGATACCAAGCCAGCACCAAATGCAAAAGTAGGATTCTAATATCTACATGCATGACATCTTCTAAGGCACACTTACTTATCCACAAGAGTTCTAATGACTTGCAACGTCCTAAGCATGAGTTGATTCACATGCTCCATTTCCTCATCATCACTACTGTGCACATGCGAAATGTCTGAGGTAAAGCTAGGTTGAGCGGCAGCCATGTCCCTGGAAGCCAGCATGTACAAAGGGGTGACCTGAGCTTGAACCTGTCTATTCTCATTCAGGGACTGTCCTGACTGATCTGAGTTGTGATTTGTCGGTGTGCTATGCGAGGAGGGATAATCAGAATAATGTCCACCACCACCTCCACCACTACTGCTGCCATTACCTCCATCCGTGGTGTCTCCATGCTCCAGAGTTCTTCGTCTGTGGTCCTTACTGATACATGAGTTTCCCATGGTATTGATGCAATACCTGAGGAAACGGTAAACCACCGGCCACTTCCGTACAAGCGTCTCTCGCAACACAAGATAGGAGTACCAAGCGGAGACAATCATGAATGTATTGCTGTCCAGTTAGAGATTAGAGGCAATATGGCATTTCACTACTTGATTCTTCACTTCTGCTTCAGGTTCTTCCTTAAGATTATTCCTGATTGATCAAGAGGAAAAAAATGAAAATTTTAGGAAGGCAGATGATGGGTAACTTGAATAATCTTGTTGCATTTCATATCATTTGAGATATTAAACTGGTTAATAATAACATTAACACAATAAATATTTCGCTGCCGATTTCAAAACATCGCACGCGCATGCGCGAGAGTCTGAGCGGACCCTCGTGCATGTGATGTTTAGAAATCGGCAGCAAATTATTTATATGTGTGAAGAACTCAATGTTGGCTCTAAATCACCAATAGATATCAGGGCTCGAAATTAGCGGTTGCCCGGGTACCATTGGCAACCAAAACTTCCGGCAGGCAACCTAAAAGTCCCTCCATGGTTGCCTGGATGGCCAAAAAAAAATTCTGGATATTTTTTTTCTCAAAGAGAATAAAATTCTCTAGAATTTTGCGGCAAGCAAAAATGCTTTTCCAGTCCAAGGTTTACAACTTCGGGAACAGGAAAAACATCTTTCAAGATCGCATTGTCGCAAAGTTTGAGCTCCAAAAGATCACCCAAACCTAAGCACATATTCTCGATCAAGCCATGTGCTATGCGATCCAATTGAGCCAAAAGTTTGCCTACAAATGAGGTCTTAGATTGACTTTCTGTATGTCAAAGATCGGCTAAGTCCCCGGTGAGAACCGTTAAGCTTAAAATGTTGACATGATTAAAGTGAGGTGTTGCAAGTTCATGTAGAAATAATATAGCACTTATGTTATGGTTAGTGAATGCACAAAATGTAGAGGGCACAACAGTTTGTTCATCAATAATCAATAAATATTATCAGATCAAGAATGTTGAAAGGGGTCTCAGTACTAACCTTTTAATACTTACTTGCGCATTTGTTGATCTTCATTTTAAAAAAGACAGAAAAATTGTCATATTTTCAATTTTTATTTGATAATTACTGCTACTTCATGAACTAATATAATATGCATGAGCATGATTGCCTATTCATATCAGATTTATGAATATTGATCAGCAACTCAAAATATGGCATTTTCTAACAATTGAGGATATTTTTGAATGCCAAGTTGTAATAAGAACTTGAATCACGTGTACAAATCGGAATGACAATTATCTGATTATATTTGCGCATCATGAGGTCAAAGGTCATAGAAGTCATATTGCTATATATGGAAATATAGCAAGAAGTGAAAAACCGTTTGAATGATATACTTCAAACTTGGTTCTTACATTCATATTGGATGGACAATGATCCGAGTAGACGTTGCGGTTACAAGGTCAAAGGTCAAAGGTCATAGAGGTCATCACTGTATGTATGGACATATCATTCTCTTGACAACTGTAGATCCGTTTGGGGAATCTACTTCAAACATAAGTCATAACCATGTATGCATGTCGGCTGACAATGATGTGATAATAAATTGAGAAGTTGTTCTTGACAAGTTGAAATGTGTCAGAGCTCGCTAGAGACTTGACAGACATAGCATCAATTATTTACAAACTGGATATTAACCAAGATACGGAATTAAGAAAATTATATGTTTTCGAATTTCATACATGTATATTTTTTAAACAATGGCTGCTTTTTGACAACCTGAACATTGTCAGAGGCTTGACAGACATAGCATCAAGTGTGCAAACTGGATTATACATGTATTACTGTACATTGCAAGTAGACCTCATTCAGCTATAATACATACATTTGTACATGTGCTCACATATATTCAAATTTTATACTTCCTAAATAATGGCTGCACTTGACATCAGGGGGGCGTTTCATGAAAGGACTTGTTGGACGTTTTATCCGACAAGTCACATTTTATCCGACAGTTACCATAGTAACAGTACCTCTCAGCCAATCAACATCAGAGAAAGATGTCAGATCTGACAACTTGTCGGATGAAAATGTTGATGAAACACTCCCCTGAATGCTTGTCAGAGATGTGACTGACATAGCAACAATTAGTGTATATCATGCAAACTGGATGCTATGGTTTGTATTATACAGTGCGTCCCAGAAAAAAACGAAACCGAAATTTATCGATGATTTATCATAACTTAATCACAAATACAATAGACAAGTGACCTACCATTGTAAAGCTTAGAATCTCCTCTTTCATCTGAAATTACTTAAATAATTTTTCATTCACGCATGATTGAGCAAAAACAATTTGAAGAAAGGATACCAAAAACTCATTTGGCGGGGGGTATCTGAATTTCAAAAAGAAAATCACATGCCTAAAAAGTTCAATATCTGCTCTTTTATTTGATACCTTAATCACAGAAAATGCTCAAGAGGTAAAAAGTTATGTCCCCTCGAAACAATGCTTGTATTTCCATAATTTCATTATTAAAATAAACATGTTTTCACCGGTTTCCCACAGAAGCTATCGCACGGTTAACAAAAGACTTAATGCATGGCTAATCGTCAACAAACGAGTGACTCGGAACGCTAGCCTGTAAAACCTCATTATTTTATGAAATTATTGAAATTCAAGCCTTATTTCAAATAACCAGAACTTTATTATTTCTTGACCATTTTCTGTAATTGAGGTATCAAATTAAAGAGCAGATATTGAACTTTTTAAAAATGTGGTTTTCTTTTTGAAACCCAGATACAGCCCGCCAAGTGACTTTTTGGTATCCCCTCTTCAAATTGTTTTTGCTCACTCATGCGTGAATGAGAAATAATGTAAGTAGTTTCAGATGAAAGAGGAGATTCTAAGCTTTACAATGGTAGGTCACTTGTCTATTGTATTTGTGATTAAGTTATGATAAATCATCGATACATCTCGGTTTCGTTTTTTCTGGGACGCACTGTATACATGTACCAAATTACACACCTATTCAAATTTCATAATACTCTTTAAATTCTTCATTAAAAAATAGCTGTGCAAGCCAACATACATAGTACCTGTATTCCAATTTTCCCAGTTCATTCACTTCTTTATATATTTTTATTAATTGTTTTTGACAACCTGAAAGTTGGCCACAGGCTTTCCAGAGCAACACATTCAGTCTATGTTGCAGACGCCAAGTCCAAGTTTTCATTTGTTGATTAGTTAGCAAATTACATAATGTTATTATATTATGATAAATACTTTTCATAGGTTGACTATATCAAACACAGGAGTAAAATAGCTTGAATTACTTTCCACTCTAGTAGTTATTTATCTGAAGGAAAACACAATTTGCTTCGCTCCCTCGCTCATGGATTCTGTGAAAATTTGAATGCTCCCTTTGGCATGAGCTTATCTAAATCAAGGAGTGGCTGGTTAAAAACAAAGGGTTTCACAAGGTCTAGTATGATTTCTCTGAATTTCAGTTATTAAATTAATAATAATAGGACTATGTAGGTCTTGTGAAACATGCAACATTTTGAAGGGGTTTGCTAATTGCTATCGATGGTTCACACATTCTGTGTACAATCATCAGTTATTACCTGAACTCATTATGGCAACCTAAAAATGCCATTTGGCAACCTAAAAATTGGTTTAAAAAGTTAAGTGAGAGCCCTGGATATGGAGTGAAATTGGGATGATAAGTAAAAAATTTAGCTTCTTATTGTTTTTAAGCTAGTTTTGGTGTAGGATTTTTACAATGAATATGCAATTATTCCCACCTTTGATCAGAAAGAGTTTTGGACCTTGATGTTCGGGTAGGTGTTGCGTAGTGTAGCGGTAGTGAAGTTCTTCTCAACACTGTATAGCTGAGTAATGGCCTACATCAGCCCCACCTGCTACTTTTCATGTTATTACCAGTGGTAATGTGAAGTGCAATCCACTTCTCCAGATTTGGTAATGTACCATACTACTACTCTTTACCTTTACCCGAGATTCTGGAAGAATGCTGATGATCCCAGCAGTCGTGCTTCCAGTTCAAGTCCTTCATCCTTCTCGTTAGTTAGGTATCTTCATAGCAGTCTAGCTTGGAAATCTACACCGTCCTCGACATTAGTATGGTTTATACATCATAGGGTGAGCAGTACCGCTGGTCTGCCCACACTTTGTCTAGCCTTATTTTGAAACTGTTCACTGTCTGAGCTGTGACTACCTCTTCAGGCAGCGAATTCCAGCCATTTATGACACACTGGCTGAATACATCTTGTCTGATCTTTGTCAAGCATCTGGGTTTTGAGAGCTTCAGACTATGCCCTCTTGTGTTGCCTGTTACATACACAAAGAAAGTATCACCTAGAATGCGTTCAAATCCATGGATTATTTTGAACACCTGTATCATATCTCGTCTTCTGCGGTATTCAAGAGAAGGAAGATTGAGTGCTTTTAATCTCTCTGTGTATGTGCACAGTTTCTGATGGCATAGATCATTTTTGTTAATCTCTTCTGTACCTTCTCAATTGCTTTACTGTCACTCTTGAATCTAGGATACCATATAGAGTTGCAAAAGTCAATGATTGGCCTGACAAGTCCTTTGTACAGTTTTGGGATTGTAGATTTGTCTGTACATTCAAAACTGCGGCGAATGCATGAAAGTATCCCATTGGCTTTTTTGACAACATATGCAACATGGTTATGAAATTTGAGCTCTTCGTCAACCAGTATGCCAAGGTCTCTCCACTGCGGTATGCTCAAGAACGTCGTCCCCGAGTGAGTAGGAGTGTTTGACATTTCCAGGGCCTACGTGTAGAACTTTACCCTTTTGAGAGTTAAAGTGCAATTGCCATCTATTACTCCAGTCTACTAGTGCATCAAGGTCAGCCTGAATAGCACAGAGGTCTTGATTGGTGGAGGCTTTGCCATAGAGTTTAGTGTCATCGGCATATATCTTGTCTTTCCCCTGTAGGCCGTCTGGTAGATGATTGATGCAAAGTACAAACATTGCTGGGCCGAGGATACTGCCTTGGGGCACTCCGCTCCTTACCCTTGTCCAGTCAGATAATTCCTTATTGACTTTAACTCTTTGTTGTCTTCCTTGGAGAAAGTCCGTTATCCAGGCTTTGATTTCACCACCTATACCATAAACCTCAAGTTTGGAGAGGAGGCGCAGATGAGGGACACTATCAAAAGCTTTTTGGAAATCCAGGTAGATTACATCAATAGGACTTCCTACATCCAGCATCACTGTCCATTCCTCCATAACCGTCAAAAGCTGTGTCACACATGAGCGTCCAGGAACAAAGCCATGCTGTTCATCACACAGAAGATCATTTTCTATAATACTATACTACGAGTCTCCCGAACTTCTGCATGTTTGTGAGAGTATACCTGTAAGGCTGTAAGCAAATCTTTGAAAATGTATCCTGATTTTTGAGGTGGGAATCTGCTTTTCTCAAATCGATTGTTTGTAGATCTACATCATACATGTATGTATGGATGGTAAACTTTTGTCTTTTGGATATAATTTTTCTTCATTTCAAGAAAGCCTTTGATCGAGTACCTCACTGCCATCTGCAAACGAAGCTAGCATACTATGGCATCAAAGGAGACACCCAAAACTGGATCATGTCTAATGTTGTAAATCTGATAAAAAATCAGATCGAAAATCGGATCGGCAGTTAAGCTTCTTAAATTGAAAATCGAATCAGCGATAGTTAAAAACAAAGGAAAAAATTAAAATTTTGTTGGCGGTCGCGCGTATCTTCCTGACAAAGTCACAAAGAAGAATGCATTGGAATGGGCGTCGCCAACATGCACGATTGTTTGGAACATGTTTTAAAAGGGTTTGAGGTGTTACTGCTTTAAAATAAACGGAGTGATTCTTTTAAGAAAGATAAACGAATGACATCTTCCGAGCAAAGTCGCAAAGGCAAATAAAATGAAAATAAGTCTCATAGATCACAGGCTAATGAACGATCGGCGGGACATCTTTCATAAGTATTTTTAGGTGCTAGCGATTTAGAAATATTGGAATGATCTCGTACGACGCATCATCTTAAAGTTGCAAGTGCAATTAAAATAAAGTAGAAGTCACAAGCACGTGCAATGATTCAGAACATGATATTAAAATGTTTTGAGGAGCTATCGTTTTCAAATCAATTTATTACTATCTTGAGAAATGAACTTTTGATATCTATATGTAAGAAGAAATATAAAAGAAGCATCTCCTGACGAAGTTGCAAAGACAAATGAATTGAGGTTGAAGAGAAGATGTCTATCATCATAAACGATGTAAGAGAGTAGCGCAGTGATCTCCATCAGTAATACGACCTTTAAGAGTTCATGGCGGCGTCTGCTATCACCACAAGGTTGAAGAGAAGAGGTCTATCATTATAAACGATGTAAGAGAGTAGCGCAGTGATCTCCGTCAGTAGTACGACCTTTAAAACTTCACGCCGGCGTCCGCTATCACCACGAGGTTGAAGAGAAGATGTCTATCATCATAAACGATGTAAGAGAGTAGCGCAGTGATCTCCATCAGTAATACGACCTTTAAAAGTTCCTGCGGCGTCCGCTATCACCACAAGGTTGAAGAGAAGATGTCTATCATCATAAACGATGTAAGAGAGTAGCACAGTGATCTCCGTCAGTAGTACGACCTTTAAAAGTTCACGGCGGCATCCGCTGTCACCACGAGGTTGAAGAGAAGATGTATATCATCATAAACGATGTAAGAGAGTAGCACAGTGATCTAAGTCAGTAGTACGACCTTTAAAAGTTCACGGCGGCATCCGCTGTCACCACGAGGTTGAAGAGAAGATATCTATCAGTTAACATCGTCGGAGATAATACTGCGTCTTTCTCCCTGATTAATGCGACCTCTTAATAGCTAGCACCTCAAAACAATCTTCAAACATGTTCCGAACATCCACGCTGATTTTTTAAATTCGATTTTCTCCTACAAGGGGCATGATTGAAGATCGGAAGGTGATCGCCGATTGTAGTAAAATCGGATAAAATTGGGAGCCGATTTTAAAATCTGTTTTTGTTCAGGGATCACGGTCATCTTGGATGCCAGTGACATCTGGGGTGCCCAAGGATCAGTGATCGGCCCTGCCCTTTTCTTGCTTTACATCAACGACATCACTGCAAATATCCAGTCCAAGATGCGCCTCTTTGCAGACGACAGTGTGATATACCGAGATATCAACACAGCACATGATGTCTCCATCCTGCAGCAAGATCTTCAAACCCTGTCAGATTGGTCAGCAAAGTGGCTTATGGCTTTTAATGTCAAGAAGTGTGCTTCCCTTACCATTACTAGGAAGCGAGCTCCCATACAACACAGCTACAGGCTTTCCAATGAGGTAATAGCAAAGGTCGACCAATACAAGTACCTCAGAGTCACTATCTCCAAAGACCTCCAATGGAACACGCACTGTCAACTTATTGCGAACAAGGCCAGCAAAAACCCTTGGGTTGCTGAGAAGAACTCTCTCACCTTGTTCTGAAATGGCCAAATCAAATGCGTATATGGCCTTGATTTGACCAAAGCTTGAGTATGGTGCTGAAACCTGAAATCCCCACACCTCTACTACGGCTGCAAGCCTGGAAAGGGTACAGAAAACAGTTGCTCGCTTTGTTATCCGCTACTACAGAAAATCTACATCAGCCTCAGGTCTTGTCTCAAAGTTGGGATGGGACCAGCTGCACACACGTTGTCTCCTTGCACAAAGCACCATGCTTTATCAAATACACCACCAGCTTGTGAATATCCAGCTTCCACACTTCATACACGTAACCCAGGCTCCATACACTGTACATCAGTAGAAGAGATCATATGTACTAAAACTCTCTGTACCACAAGCAACGATTGATGCATACAAATTCTCATATTATCCTCATACCATTCATATCTGGAACCATCTACCAGCTATTAAACAGTTACTGCCCCGTCAGTTGCTGTTTTCCGGGGGGCTGCCCTTCCTGTCATCAGAGGATTAAAGCCTCCTGTAGGTTCCAAGATGCTGTAAGCACTACATGTAGGAGCATGATTTTTACTTGCACTTCACAAATTTTATTGTAAATAGAATAACAAAATTGTCTGCACTGGTCACCACCTTCTGTCACAGCACATCCCATCCCAGTTTAGCTTGGAATCGCTGCTTAAAGGGATTACTCCTTCAAGGTTCAAGGACCTCAAAACAATTTAAAACATTCCCAGTCAATCGTTCATTAATCCGAGATGTTTGTGACTTCTATTTTGTTTTATTTTCTTTTCCGCCGTTGTCAGAATAATGCGTGATTTTCTTCTCGAAGAATGGGAGTCCATAAAGAAAGGTAATATGAAATATATGTTAACTTGTTAGGACCTCAAAACAATTTTAAAACATTCCCAATCGATCGTTCATTTAAGGGGAATGAAACCTTTGGATCACATAGGCTTGTGTCGGAACAGAAAAATCAAAGAATAGGAACAAAGAAAGTTTGAGAAAAATCCGACAAATAATGAGAAAGTTATGAGCATTTGAATATTGCAATTACTAAATGCTATGGAGATCCTCCCATTGGCAATGCGACAAGGATGTGTGATGTCACATGTGAACAACTTTCCCTTTGATGGACTATAAAATACCCTCAAAATGTCTCTTTTTGCTTTTTCTTATGGTGGTACAAACTCTTTATTCATGATGTATTCTTTAGAAATCTGTATTACATGCCCTCCTATAGAAAGAAAACATGATCTATTGATAGATATGATAAAAAAGGCAATTTAAGTGAAATATTTACTCAAGTAATGGGAAGAGTTGTTCACAAGTGACATCACACATCTTTGTCGCATTGCCAAT
Organism: Lytechinus pictus; assembly: GCF_037042905.1. Lineage (NCBI taxonomy): Eukaryota > Metazoa > Echinodermata > Echinoidea > Temnopleuroida > Toxopneustidae > Lytechinus > Lytechinus pictus. The sequence continues at coordinate 70,294,012 of NC_087246.1, forward strand.
TGGAGGATCTCCATAGCATTAGTGATCGCAATATTCAAATGCTCATAACTTTCTCATTATTTGTCCGATTTTTCTCAAACTTTCATTGATCTGTTTCTTTGATTTTTCTGTTTTCGCACAAGCTATCTTGTTCCAAAGGTTTCATTCTCCCATAATCTGTGATGTTTGTGACTTCTGTTTATATTTTTTTTCATTTCCGCTGTTGTAATTTATACTTCTTAGAGAGTTCAAATCGAAAGGTATATGAAATATATTTTAACTAATTAACACCTCAAAACAATGTTAAAACATGTCCTGATATATCGCTCATTAATCTGAGATGTTTGTGGTTCTATTCTGTTTTATAATCCTTTCCGCCATTGTCAGAATACTGCATGATTTATATTTCCTCTCGAAGAACGGGAGTCCATAACGAAAGGTATATGAAATACATGTTAATTTATTAACACCTCAAAACAATGTTAAAAAATGTCCTGATAGATCGTTCATTAGTCTGAGATGTTTGTGACTTCTATTCTGTTTTATTTTCTTTTCCGCCGTTGTCAGAATAATGCGTGATTTATATTTCTTCTCGCAGAACAGGAGTCCATAACAAAAGGTACAGTGTATATGAAATATATTTTAACTCGTTAGGACCTCAAAACACCTTAAAAGAGAAGTCCACCCCAACAAAAATTTGATTTGAATAAAAAGAGAAAAATCCAACAAGCACAACACTGAAAATTTCATCAAAATCGGATGTAACATAAGAAAGTTATGACATTTTTAAATTTCGTTTAGTTTCACAAAACAGCTATATAGGTCGGTATGAAAATGAATGGACTGATGACATCACTCACTCACTATTTCTTTTGTATTTTATTTTATGAAATCTGAAATATTCAAAGTTTCTCCCCATTGTACTGTGAAACAAAGTTTTCTTCCGCCCTGAACATGTGGCATCACCATTGTTATAACATTTTATGGTTCAGTTAAGTTGGTCCTTGATGTTAAATTGGTAAAAATTGGAATATTGTATGATTCAGACAATAAAAAACAAAAGAAGTAGTGAGTGATGGACATCATCGACTCTTTCATTTGCATGTCACTGAGTTATGCATACAATAAGCGAAACTTTAAAATGTCATAACTTTCTTATTTTACATCCGATTTTGATCAAATTTTCAGCATTATGCTTGTTTGGTTTATCTCTATTTATTAGAATCAACAATTTCTGGGGTGTACCTGACCTTTAAAACATGTCCAGACAGAAAAGAAGACCCCTGAAATGAGATTTGAGATTAAAAAAAACTTAACATTCCAATATTTTTGCCGAGATAATTTTAGGTATATAGTGAGTGATTGTATTACTGACCGGCCTTGTATTACAGAACGCGCGCATCATACGCATCAGAAAATAATTTCATACGCTCAAAATTTTGCAACATCCTTCCAAAGAGAACTTGAATAGAAAGATGAACAAGTGGAATGCCTCTGGCCGTCTCACCTGCATCACGCGATTCAATATAGCAGCAGTGCTGATTTTGAAAACTACTATAACTCGCACAAGATGTTCAGTGATACTTGGTTACTCTTATTTCCACGTTTTATGAACTAGACCAATACACTTATAGAGATATGATGGCAATTCAACAAATACCCCCAACGTGGCCAAAGTTCTTTGACCTTACATGACCTTTGACCTTGATCATGTGACCTGAAACTCGCACAGGATGTTCAGTGATACTTGATTACTATTATGTCCAAGTTTTATGAACTAGACCAACACACTTTCAAATTTATGGCTGTAATTCAACAAATACCCCAATTTGGCCAAAGTTCATTGACCCTAAATGACCTTTGACCTTGATCATGTGACCTGAAACTTGCACAGGATGTTCAGTAATACTTGATTACTATTATGTCCAAGTTTCATGAATCAGATCCATAAACTTTCAAAGTTATGATGGTAATTCAACAGATACCCCCAATTCGGCCAAAGTTCATTGACCCTAAATGACCTTTGACCTTGGTCATGTGACGTGAAACTCATGCAGGATGTTCAGTGATACTTGATTAACCTTATGTATAAGTTTCATGAACTAGGTCCATATATTTTCTAAGTTATGATGACATTTCAAAAACTTAACCTTAGGTTAAGATTTTGATGTTGATTCCCCCAACATGGTCTAAGTTCATTGACCCTAAATGACCTTTGACCTTGGTCATGTGACATGAAACTCAGGCAGGATGTTCAGTAATACTTGATTAACCTTATGGCCAAGTTTCATGAACTAGGTCCATATACTTTCTAAGTTATGCTGTCATTTCAAAAACTTAACCTCAGGTTAAGATTTGGTGTTGACGCCGCCGTCGCCGCCGCCGCCGCCGTCGCCGTCGGAAAAGCGGCGCCTATAGTCTCACTCTGCTATGCAGGTGAGACAAAAATGGTATAAAAACACATTTTCAAAGTCTTAATATTCTAAAAATAATAAAATATGGTCAAAATTAGGCCTGGGACAAATACCCTTTTTGCCATTCGATTGTTCGCCATAGTAAACAATCGATTAGTTCGATTAATCGAGATTCCTGGAATATCAGAAATCACACACACAAAAGTTGACCTACTTCCATGACCTACCGGTAGCTGCGCTAACTGGTATGATGGGAGTGGAACTTGGAATAAATGCATTGTATGTACATACAAGGAACATGTACTTGCTCTGTTTTGTCATTTATCCTGCCCTCACTGCACACAATGAACGAATAGCAAAGGAGATTGAGAACTGTGCGTGACCGCTATATGGTGCATGGATGTGTTGTATGTATTAGCTATGCTTGCACTTGCTCTGGTATGTCCTAAATCCCACCCATGAGTGCACACAATGGACGAATAACAAGGAGTTTGAGAGCTATGTGCGTGACCTCTAATATGCATGGATGTGTTGTATGTATGTATTGCTTATGTTAGTATATGAACATACATGTAGGTCCCGCCCATGAGCCCATTCCAAGAACGAATAGCAAAGGAGATTGAGAACTGTGCGTGACTGTGAATGGACGTGTTGTATGTATTGCGCTGATGCGAACGTAGATCCCGCCCACAAGCCAATTCAAAGAACGAATAGCGAAGGAGATTGAGAACTGCGCGTGACTGGGAATGGATCCTATTCGTTCAGTCATTGGGGGAAAAGTTAGGAAAGCGCATCCGGCGGAAGGAAATGTGTCAATCAAACCCACCACGTACACGTACCCAAAGATAGAGCTACTTGTGTTACGCAGAGAAGGGAATTTTGCGGGGGCCTATTTCGTGGGCGGTTCCAGTTGGTTTAATAGGCTCTGCCTCAAAACTACCTCGTACAGTGACAATGCTTTTGCGCACGTGGTATGTCACTGATATTGTTTGAGTGGGCGGGTATAACATAATATAGCAAGTTCGATACTGAGGTGTGGCTTCTCAGGACTGATTCAGAGGATTCGCGTACAAGTTAACTATTATGACAATATGGGCGTATTTGTTAGCGCTTTTGGAATGATTATTGGGCGTGGCTGTAATCACATACAATGTTTAATGAGCAAACTGAGCTCACCCGACTCAGTGCGTCCAGCACAGCGCCTATTGAGACGTACGTGCACATCAGCCCAACACATCTGAATTGTGCGCGGTCGCCGCGGCTTAGTCGTCATTGTGTGTCATGAAAGAGATACGATCTTTGGAATTCGTTAATTTTAGCATAATTTTCATTAGATATCTTGCACTTTGTTTTCAAAAATCTAAGTTTACAGTCATGTACTTTTGATAATCGAATGTTTCAAATCAGTAATCATCATCTGGCAAACATTCGATTAGTGTAAAAAGTAACATTCGAGTGCTGATTGTTGGCAAACTGATCGAATGCTTAGATGGATCGAATTTTACTCCCAGGCCAAGTCAAAATAGCTCATCAGTGATTTTGTTGTTTTCTCAACTTTTATCATAGAAAACACACGTTCGGTAATACGATACCTTCTTCAAGTGACCAAAATATTTCACATGCGAAGAGAGGTCCGATTGGAAGCTAATATCATAAAAAGGAAAAACGAGTTTGTCAAAATTTTTACATAATTATATTTTGTAGGTAATTGTGTATTTATGGTGAAAGTTTGATGAATTTTATGAGAATAATGTGTTTGATATGATTGATTTCATGAAAAGTGTTCAGTAATACGATCCACTACCATATTGACTATCATGACTATTGGTGTGCGCCGCCGATTAAAATAGCATTACATTGAACTTCACGGATAGGGAATGAAACTTGACTTTGGATCAAAGCACAGTGCGTGTGAAAATCAAAACATCACATGCAAATTTGGCCACCTCCGAATCGGCGGGTTTCTGACACGCGTAAGAAAAATTATGGCAAGAACGCTGTTGTACAGGCTACAGCATATTTTTACATTATAAGGCTGTATGATGGGGTGTCCAAACTTCGCGGACTTTAAAAAAATATTCATCAGGCTTAAATTTGTTCACAAACTATTCGTTATTTATACAAAACCAATTCAAGAAATAGTTACCACATTGACGGCAAGATCCTAAACTATAAAATCATGGACGAAAATGTAAAGTAGGTCAAGGGGTTTCGCCGGTATCACGATCTCAAAATTCTATTTCGATCGGCGAATGCACGCTGTGCTGTAAAACCGTTCTGAAAAAGTGTGACCTAACTTCGCAGACCAAAGTTTTTTTGGAGATTTGAACAAAAACTCAAGCTCAAAAAGTAACATATTTATATCATATTGATTGCAAAATGCCATAGAATTGTTTAGTACCACATTTAACTCACATTTTTGATGATTTCTGCTTGCAAAATGGTGATATCGTAATGTTTGTTGAGAATATCAGATTTCTTCAAAACGGGCACTAACGGTGACAAATTTGCCGATCTTTTGTCAATATTTTCATAAATACTGAACTCATCCTACAGAAACTTACACCAAAGAGTAATTTTAGGTCGCTTTTCATGTTGATGATGTCAGATTTTAAGGATATCGCCTTTTTCGGCTAGTTTTTGAGATAATTGTCCGCGAAGTATGGACACGCGCACTCACACAAGCATGCGAGGTTAGTTGTCAAAATTCATTATGAAATGACATGCGTTGTGCGAGGTTAGTTGTACTAACCTCGCACAACGCATGTCATTTCATAATGAATTTTGACGTTTTCATTCATCACACGAATGTGAGAGAATGACAAACGCCAAAATCTTCACAATATACTAAATTTATTCATTTAAATCTGTTCATTGAATTAATTTTCAAACTATGCTCCAAAATATTCATAAAAAGGGATTTTAAACGCTTACCTTCAAATCTCATCCAAGATACTCCGTCCGATCCTTAATACTGCGGTGGAAATTACGCAAACAACAATCGAAATGCGAATTTTTCTTATCGAACAGTCTAGATTCAAGTCGCCGGCGCATAATAGGAAATTGAACCAAAAAAATCAACAGGCATCTCACGTATAATCGCTGATAGCGCTACATCATAAAATAACGCTGAACAGCGAAAAAAATGCAGAACGCCTAGAACGCAACCAGCAGTACAGCTGATCTGACGTAAACGACGTAAACAAGCAAGTTTATTAAATAATATCGCGCGCCCTCTCTGTGCGTATAGAGAAAACCAGCGAATTGGCCGCATTCCTGCTTGGACATCAAGTAAAATCATCGATATAAAGTACCAGAAAGACAGAGAGGAATTGAAATTGGCTTCATATCATTTGGTAAGTTTCATATCCAAAGCTTACTTCATCTAAAATGTAGATAAATTTCAAATTTTTACATAAGAATAAATAATAACTTACTGCAAGTGCTGTGCCAGCGGTTATCCTGTGCACGGCGGCGGTAATGTACCCATAGGTCACTCACACTAGTACGAGGTTAGTATATATATATACTAACCTCGTACACCGAACCGTGTTTGACCCTTGATTTCGAAGTAGTCGGCAAACATCGCTTCATTGCTGAAGTAATATTTGCCGAAACTCCTTCTCGCTACTCACCGGGGCTCTTTCCGGTAAGTAGCAATACATTAAAAAATTAAAAATGTAATTTGAATATAATAATCGGTCAAAAAGAGCAAATTTCGCTTACCTCGGCCTGGAAAGTAACTTCGCTTGTCTCTTCTACGGAACTACAAGGAGGCCCGTTGGTGGCGCTAATAAATTTCACAACCTTGATTCAGCTCCTCTGTAATTTTATAACTGTGTCTAAATTCTTTGAATGCGCAATTCTTATGATTAATTTACTAATTATGGGCACCAATAAATGAAATACCTTCAAATACCTTCATGTCAAAAACATAATTCAAGATTATTATTGGCGATGATAACACTTTTCTGCAATTAATTTAAAACGATGACTAATAAAGAAAAATTGAAAAAATATACGTGCCTGGAACGAAACCAGCAGTACAGGCTTCAACGAACATCAATAATACGGTATACCAAAGTCTTTACAATGAAAAGATTGGACACTTCACAGACTTTGCGTAATGACCTGCCTCAATTTGCGTGTAAAATAGTGTAGGTGCCTAGTCTTTCCCTTGTTGTGTCTTTGATATGAATATAAATCGCGTGCCCTCTTTAGACGAAAATTGATATCGGCGCTGACCAAATTTTATCTCCGTGAAATCTTCACTAAAGATCAAGAAAATATACATATTTTTTAGAAGAAACTTCAAGGAGAAGTCACGGAAGGATCTAAATGATTGGGTAAGTGTCATACTCATAGCAGAATGTGAAATCCCTAATTATGTGTGATGTTTTATGTGGGCGAAAGCCCAGTAGTATATGGATGTGTCGTGTGTGTCTCGTTATTATGAATGATATTCATTCGCACGCGAGATGATATGAGCCCATGGCCATGGCATGGGCACTCACACGTATTGCGAGGTTAGTATTAGTATACTAACCTCGCACCACGAACCGCGTTTGGCAGTGGATTTCTAACTAGTGGGTCGCGCGTGCTGGGATCTCACTTCTTGGGTCCACAACACACGACTTCTATGGCTTGAATTTTCTGTGCGCGGCGGCATGTAATGAACCCTTGGGTGTGGCATGGGTGCCCATACTATATAGCCTTAGGACCGTACTTAGGTGGGACACGCGCGAAGTTTGGACTCACTGCCATTACTAGTATGGTCAGTTCCCCCATGTCTGCGCGGTCTCCCAAGTCTGCGCACCCGCGTATCTGCGCGATTCTAGTAGTAGTAAAAGAAGATACGCAACGAGCACGAACTTTACACATGCAATACAGGTATTCATAAAAAAATCTGACTCAAAATGGTGGAAAAATAATGAATTCAGGGTATTTCATGTGACTGCCTCAAAATGCAGCCTTTGTCATCAAAATACATGAATCGTGTGCAAAGTGAATGAGTGCGCAGACATGGGGTACCATTTTTTTTCAATCTGAAAATGACTGCCCAAACTAAGGTTTTTTCAAGAAAATCTTATATTTTCTTTCATTTTTTGATGAGAAATTTGGTACACTTACTCTTAATAATATAAGGAACACTATTAACCAAAAGATTTTGTGAAATAAGAAGAAATTCATGTTAAATCTTAACTCAAATTGTCAGGTGCGCAGACTTAGTTGGGGCCCACCATCATCATATAGTTGAGAAGTTTTTCTCTTATGACCGAAAATGCTATTCAAATTTGGGAGCAAATTTGTAAAGCAAAATTATTCCCTGCACATTGTTAGGTGCGCAGTCAGACTTGTCTTGCCTCTTGGGGACCACATCATGATGTTGTTGACTCACCACTGCCAGTGGCAGTGGCACTGGGCAGTGCTGTACCGGTGACTATGCCTGTGCAAGTGGGCCGTGGTACCGATACAGAATCAACACAACAATCAACATCGATCATGAACATTATGAACATAATTTAACACAAATCACAACCACCATGACTATGATGATCTGACGTTAGGAGGTGTACGAAAATCTTACCAACTTCAAAGAAAGAAATGGTCACTGTTTCTTCCGCTTTTCTTATCCTCCTGCAAGAAATCTGCCATATTACAAATGAAAATTAGCCAATCCATCAACTAGGAAAATGACCTTTCCTTTAGCGCGCGCTGCGCGCGAGCAGTGCATGTTGCATGCTGAGACTATTACCGTATATTCGCCGAGTCCGACCCCCGGCCCGTAAGCGCGGCCCGTAACGTATCGGTGTGTACGATCGACCGTGTACGACACAGGAGTGTACGGATACGAACAACGCATGGAAAGGGCGCCACCATGGGGCGCCACATATGGGCGTATGGCAAGCCGTTTTAACATTTAATCAAATTTCTCGATACATGATATCAAGAATTCGATTTGACTGTCTGTGACTGGTACAATGGTTACATCTCATTTTTCTCCAGAACTTTGAGATCGAGCAGGCAGCAAATGGCACATTTTGTTGAAAAACGTCACGTGACTAACGTACTTGACAGTTGTTTCCGTTCCTATAGACCCTTTTTATTTACTTACTTACTTTTACTTTATCCAACGATCGATGCTTGTATAGTAGGACTATGCCTGCATGTTCATCGATCCAAGGGAATAAACGGTATGCTCCACACTATCAGTTTCAATTAGTTGCATGTGGCAAATAGTAGCATGTGGCAAGTAGTTGCACATGACAAGTAGTTGCATGTGGCAAGATATAAAGTCCATTACTCAAAGTCGTAAACAAAAGCAATATCCTTCCAGTGACTATATATATCAAGCCGATTCTTAAAGGAATTTACAGAAACAATACAGTCCAAACAAAATTAATTAACGCATTTAATGTTCTTGTACTGTAAAGCTTTGCCTACTGATGTTTGTAATAGCTACAGTTTGAGAAAGCAAATATTTAGTAGTATTTTTTTTGTATTACGAAGTTTTTATTTGTCAACAATTTCAATTCATACTTGTCATATACAAAATAAAATACATACATCAAATACAATATATCTTTACAATTAATATATGAATACATTGTAAACTCATATAATTAACACTTCACATTTTCTCTCTTTTCCTTTAGTGTTACAATAAAACATAATAAAACTCAACGTACTCAATTTTTTTTCTAGTGTCAAAATATTCACAACATAACAGATTTTCCAAATACACAAAACCAATCATTATAATACAACCTAGTCGAATTGAACCATTAACAAGGATTTTCCATAACCCCCCCCCCCTCCCCACACCTTGGCATCATTCCTCAAATATTTCATATCCTATAACAACATCCGCCTCAGGCCCTGAACCCTACCTACAACCCCCCCCCCCCCCCTCCCGACCCTTTGTTGTTTATATATAAGGAGTTTGAAAATAGCCAAGAAGCAAGAAAAAAAAAAAAAAAACACGGAACTGACGGAAGCAAAACAAAACAATACAAACCCCCTTCCAACCCAAGGCATGTGTCCCCCTACCCTCTACCCCTCCCCATAACCCCCCCCCCCTCCCATGCCCTTCGTCGTCACAACCTTCCCGTTCTACTCGTGTGGGGGCGGAAAGAACGTTTTCCTTCCTTCTCTGAATGGTATATAAGAATGAAAAAATATATGTATATATGTACATATATATATTAATGAAAAATACTCTCACACCTAAGCACTCATTAAAAAAATATTTTATTCATTATCGTTATAATACACACATGTTATTTATTTCATTTATTCTTTTATTCTTATTTTATTTTTCACCTATTTATCATTTATTTATTTTATTTTTTTAATTTATTCATTTTAATATTTATTTTCATTTTGTTTTTGTTTTTTGCACATCTAGTTCGGAATCGATTTTGATTTGCAATGGAATTAAATTTGGAGATAAAGAAATTAAATTAGCACTTTATGCAGATGATATGACAGTTTTTGCTCGTAATGTAAAATCAGTTGATAGACTAAAAGTTTTATTTGCAGATTTTGAAAAACTTTCTGGATTGAAAATCAATAATGAAAAAACTAAAGTATTAAAATTAGGCTCGTGTCAGCATTTGGATTATGACTTCTCCTTCGGCGCGATCGTTGATTTTCTTAAAGTTTTAGGAGTATTTTTCACCCTAGATGAACATAAGAAAGAAGATCTAAATTACAAAGAAATCTTAAGCAAAATTAAAACACTCATGAACTTTTGGAAGCTAAGGGATATAACGCTTATGGGGAAGATTCAACTATTAAAGGTGCATATCTATTCTAAAGTCCTCTATCGAGCGTCTCTTACTCCTATTCCTAAGTGGGTTTATGAATCATTGGATGAATTAACTTTTGATTTCTTATGGAAAGGTAAGAAAGACAAAATTAATAGGAATACAATGTTCTTAGACTATAAGCAAGGAGGATTAAAGATGTTAAACTTCCCTGTGCAGGCAGCGGCGTAACAGGGGTCGGTGGCCAGGGGGGCAAGAGCCAAAAATTTCCCGGTCATATCATGGTATGAACAGGCGTAATGGTGTAATGAGGCGACTATTTTGAGAGGGCCAGATATTGCGTATAGGGCAGAATTTATTTTGTTTAAAAAAATTGCGAGCGAGCGAAGCGAGCGAGCAAAAATTTTTCACCTGTTTGATACATAAAAATCCAATTTTTGTGATAGATTTAGAAATGATCGATATCCAGAAAATAATATATTTCACTCTTCTCTCTTCCATTCCTTTTTTGTGGTCTGAACGCCACTGTGAACAGGATTCTTTGCGGCAGTAGCGTGAAGAGTAAAAAAACGAGGGGCGCAGTATGACACATGTGCTAAAAAGCTGCTTAATATAAGTTCCGAGCGAGCGAAGCGACCGAGAAAAAATCACCTTTTTCATTAGAATCTAACTTTGAGATATTTTTGAAATTATATTCAGTAAATAAAATGATATCCTACACTTTTCCTTTGCTTTTCTTTCCTCCTTCTTTTTTGTTCTTGTTTGTAGAACTTTTGGGGGCCAATGGCTTAACTCTTCCATACTCATATATGGCAGTGCTGTGCGGTTGGGGTCCGGGGCGGAGCCCCCCGGAACTTCTTGATATCAAAGCCACTTAAACCTCGCAGATTGCCGCTATTTTAATCAAATCGCGAGTATATACAGAATATAGCTTTTACACAACACATTTATTCAACCCAGTTGCGTAATGAACCAAATATTTGAGGTGGTAAAACATAGCATTGTGGGAAAATTTACATCCTACATCCACTGCATGTTGGTTCTACTCTTTCTATTTGTCATTATATTGATTTTTTATGTATTGTTTTTTATTGTTCATATAATATTGTATATTGTACCTTTTTAATGAATGTGAGTAAAGTGAATTGAATTGAATTTGTTAAAAGTCGCCAGCGTGCAAAGCGAGCTGGAAAATTGCCTAATGAAATTGAATTCTAATTATGTGATAGATTTTTCCATTATATTCAGCAATGCTGACAGCAAATAACACATTTCATTGTTTCCATTCATTTTATTATACGGTGTCTCCTGTATAATTTATTTTATTTCCTCTTGGGTGTGGAACCAAGACCCCCCTCCCCGCGCCTGTACACCAGTGATTGAACGTGATTTAACGGGGGCGTTATAGAGCCATTTGATGGTTATAGATGAAGAGCCCCTACTGCTTTGCATAAAATTTAGCAAGCTTATAGCACAATGTTGCGTGCAGTTCATCTTTCTTCCCGCTCTTTATTTTCAATCCTCGGCAGCCCGGTCGTGTTATTATTTTTTTTTCTTGTCCCTTTTGTTTGTTTTCTAATTTAGCTTTTGACTAATTCCATTCTTCCTTCGTTTCCCGCTATTGTTTGTCATTTTGTCATATTTTAATTTATTTCCCATCAAGCTACTGCATTACATTAGCCTATTACGTAATGATTTGTTCTTTGTCAAATGTTCTTCTTTCGTACATTTTCCCGCTTTTTTTCCTTTTCCATTTAAAAAAAAATCTTCGTTTTCTTTTTCCCCTTTCCCTTTCCTCCTTTCCTTTTCCCCTTTCCTCTCCCTTTCCCTTTCTTTCTCCCTCCCTTTTTTTATTTTTCCCGTTTTTTTTATTTTCCCGGTGAAATCCGCCAGGGGGGCAGCTTGCCCCCCCCTGCCCCCCCCCCCCGCCTGTTACGCCACTGTGTGCAGGTAAAGGCACAGCGAATAATGTGGATTAAAAGACTTTTAAATAAAGATGAAGATATGAAATGGAAACAGTACTTTAATTTTGCCACTGAACATTTGGGTGGAGATTTGATATTTTCATGTGACTATATACCAGGTTTATTGAAAGTAACAGCTTCATAATTTTACATGGACTTATTAGAAGAGTGGGTAAATATAAGACATATTAGAAGTACAGAGTTTGGGAAAGTGGTGATTTTTAATAATAAGCTTATTCGATATAAAGGGAGTTGTATATTTGATAAGATTCTATACGATAAAGAGGTTTATAAATTGCATCATATTTTGGATAATAATTGTAAACTAAAATGTGATACACATTTTCTTAATTTGAATTTAGATGCAAATGATGTTGAAAAGATCAAGCATATATATGCCTGTTTACCCGTTAGTTGGAAGAACAATATCGAAATAAATGCAAAACATAACTCTAGAATCGATTTCAATTTGGGTAAGAAAACAACTAATTTAATGCTTTTAAAATCAAAAGAAATATACGAACAGCTGTTGAATAAAAATGAAATTAAACCTTCTATTTTCGACAAAATTAGAACGAATTATGATCTTACCAATAAGGAAGTAGAAAGTATATTTTTAAGACTAAGATATTGCACACTGAATAGTCGATTAAGGGAGTTTCAGTATAAACTCTTGCATAATATTATATACACTAACCACCACCTTTTCCGTTTCGGTCTTGTTTAGACCAATAATTTATGCTCATTTTGTGAAAAGGAAGAAGAAACGTATGAACATCTATTTTATACTTGTGAATTTTCAAAATCACTTTGGGATCTGTGTGCAAGAAGTTTAAATTTTGAAATAAATAAATTTAGTTGGCAGGAAATTATTTTCGGGAAGCAGGAGAAAAGTAAAGATAAATATCAATTAATTAATCATGTCATGATTTTAGTTAAATATCTTATTTACAAAAACCGAGAATTAAAAAACCCTCCTTCATTGAATGAAATAAAAAAATAGTATTAGGGGGGATCAAAGAGAAGAAAAGAATTTAGCAACAAATAGGGGGAATCTTACAATCCATTACTCTAAATTTGGAAAACTTAACTATTAGACCATATAATTGGAGCCTAGAGCCAGTTCTCCACCGGATAGGGGATGGGGTGTTTTAGGGAGGGGAGGGGGAGGGGGAGGGGGGTAGGGTCCAGGGCTGAGTTTGTTGTTGAGATTGATTTTATTTGAGTGAAGAGGCCGAGGCGATGGGTTTTTAAAAAAATATGCTGATGGCTTCAATTCGTTAGATTTTATTAATGATTTATTTTTGTGTATTTGGAAAATCTCTTTTTTATATTTTTATTTGACACTGAAAAAAATTCAATATGTTGAATTTATTGTAGAAGTTTATTCTTAATTCATATTATTATTATCAATGTTATTTATAATTATATATTAGAAGATGTCTGACAGTGTGTTTTATTGTAACATTCAAGAAAAAAATGATGTTAAATTTATAAGTTGTCAAGGTATTATCAATTTGTAAAGACATCAAACTTCTATTTGTTATATATATTTTATTTTGTATATGAATTGAAGTTGTCAATAAAAACTACTTAATACAAAAAAAAAATAGCTAGGGTCTGCGTGCGTAGAGTATAAACCTAGCGGGCTATCATCGTCTGCTACGTAATCCAAATGAGCGAACATGCGTGCATCCTCCCGCTGAGGAAGAAAACTTCCGACACTGGCAAATGGCAAAATGTGTACCCCTGTCCCCTTCTTCTGCTTCCAACAGCTGATTTTCCAAACTTTATTTAGTTCCACCTCCCCAATGATGTGCACCCCATATCACTAGCGTACCTACGGGGGGGGGGCAGAGGGGGCAGACTGCCTCCCCCCCTGACGAGTCACAACCCATGCAAGGGACATATCCGTGCCTCCCCTGACGAGTCTCTTTTTTGAAGACCTTTTTTTTTTTTTTTTTTTTTTTTTTTTGCTTGTCAAATTTTTTTCTGGAACGAAATCCTTTATTTGTGGTTGAAGACCTTGGAAAATCCTAGGTACGCCACTGCCCCATATACCACTTTAGTTCCACCTCCCCATGCTCAAAAGAGCCTATACGCCCTTGTTTTATTATGCCATTTTCACCTCAATTTGTCTCTGCCATTATTGTTACGTACCCACTGCCATTTTTACCTCTGTCATTTTTGCCTCTGCTATTTCAATCTCGATCTGCCCTGGCAGCGGCGTAGCAAAGTTTAAAGATTAGAGGCAGCAGAAAACGGGCATAACTGCCCCAAAACATAACACATTATATACCGCTGAGAAACTCACTCATCACCACAGAAAAAAAAGGAACAGTGACTTTCAATATTGTGTAATTTTGCAACTTTTGAAATTTGACCTTGCCCCACATTTCAAGGCACTGCACCTCCATGTGAACCATTATCATTATCATGTATAGGGTATCATTTTAAAGAGAATTAAATGATCTATCCATTTATATTAATTATATCTTGATATTAACTAAAACCGAGGAGGGATTATAATTGATCAAAGTAAGATTTCCAAACTTTTTTTGAGGAGTTTATTTTCAAATCACCAGATTACGTTTCTGCCAGAATTAGGTACGTTTTGAAATGCATGCATAGAGTTCAAGGGGATTTCTGGGGCGGTATTCTGAACATCGTCTTTTCTCCATAATTTTGTTTTTTCTCAGAGATATGACAGGAGGCGCGTAGCCAGGGGGCGGTCGCCCCCCCCCCCCCCAAAAAAAAAAAAAAAAAAAAAAAAAAAAAAAAAAAAAAAAAAACGCCCCCAAAAAGAAAAAAAAAAGAAGAAGAAGAGGAAAAAAAGAAAAAGCGAAAGGAGGAAAGGGAAGAAAGGTATAGCTTTGTTGTTTTTTCCTTCTTTTTTGTCAAAAGAATAAAACCTATAACGAAACGTTGATTCTCTCTCTTCACACAACTTTTTTTGTTTCCCACAACTTTTTTTCTACTCTGTTTTCCCCTTTCCCGGTTGTGGGAATCGTATATTCTTGCCAGAAATTATAAATTATACATGGGTTTAGAATATGAAAATTATTTTTTTTAATCACATTGACACAAAATGTCAGCTATGTCAGCTCTTCTGTATGAGGCGGGTAAACATTACCGTCATTTCCCGACTCCCCAAATGAAATTTCTTTTGCTTTTCAGCAAGAAATTTTTGGCAAAGTATATCTGCTCAAAGGGGGAGGCATTAAATTCGTGCCGTGCTATAAGCAAAAGTATGGCGATATGAAACTTTATACTATAATGCTGCGCATCCATCTCCTGTCTTGTTTTGTGCCATTGATTTAACATTTTTAATATCACTGAAGTTTCTTAATCAAATAAAAGCAAGCGCTTAATATGATCGAAATTACACAATTTTGTTTTCTTTTGAAATAAATCACAAAGGTTTCCGTGCTTCGCGAGCATGGGAAAGGGAAATTAAGCCCCTCTTCTAGCTTGCAGCTCATTTTTCTTCTTGATCGAGTTATAGTCTAAGAAATGTCAAAATTTTAACACGTTAAAATTTCAGATAAATTTTTAAAATTCAGAGCTTCAACGCCATTCGCGGGAAGGAATATGGCTTATCTCCTTCCTGCATATACCCGACTTCTACTCTGTTTTGCGACTTGAGTTAACGAAATTTCAATCAAATCTGATGTGACCAAGTTAGGCATTTTATACCACTTCTGTTCTCAATTTTTATAAAACGTTTTAGCTTCCGCTCGAACTTCGAGCGGTATGGAGGAATTATTTCGAATTCCTCGATCTTTTCCCATTTTTGGGGCGCTAATCATTTCTTTCGAAAATACTTTTCTTTTAATTACAGCAAGTCAATTGAATTCGAGTTAATAAGGGTATTAGAGACGCAGGAAACCTCGTCTTCTTTTGATTTGAATTTTATAAGACATCAAAATCTTATCGCTTTGCGGGAATAAATATTTCCTCCATGCATAATATATACCAGTATTCTACTCTGTTTTGCGACTTGAGTAATGACCTTGAGTTAACGAAATTTAAATCAAATCTGATGTGACCAAGGTAGGCATTTTATACCACTTCTGTTCTCAATTTTAAAACGTTTTAGCTTCTGCGCTTCGCGCGGTAAGAGGAATTATTTCAAATTCTTTAATCTTATTTCAAATCTTCAAGCTCATAATTTCTTTTGAAAACAAGTTTTTTGAATCACAAGCAATTCAATTGAATACGAGTTAATAAAGGTACTATAGAGACGCCTTCTTTTAATTTGAATTTGATGAGATATCAAAAACTTTGCGTTCCGCACGGGAGGGGGAACCTCCCCCCCCCGCAACTCCCCCCTCCCTGCACCCTCCCCCTAGGGAGCGCACATTGCGCGCTCTTTAAGGGTAGGCACCAGCTCCCGAAGCTACCGCCATTTTGATTATCCATTAGAAGCTAAAATAAGCCCTCATTAATATCAATGAAGGCTTATGAATTATGTATACTAGTATAGGCCTATCATAAGGTCTTTGTATGCACGCTTCGCGTGTATTTACCGCCCCCTCCAAAATTAAATCCTGACTACGCGGTTGTATGACAGAATCGGTATTCTGGTGGATGTCATAACTTTTGTCATAAAAATTGTCATAAAGTTTGTCTTTTGTCTTTAGCGCGCACCAGAAATACGCAGCTCTCATATATTTATTAAAATAACATATAGGCCTACATGTCCGCTATCATCTCCGTCGCTCGCAGTTTGGAAATTTTATGAAATTAAAGTAATAAAATTGCTCTAGCGCTAATAAAAAATCTGAATCTTTTAAAGTGCGCATGGACATCAGAGCAGAGGATTATTTTTTTTTGGGAGGGACACAACAGCTTTATAGATGTCCCCATGAATAAAGGATGCACTGCATGACACTCGTGGAAGCTATAGTATAAAAAGATAATATATAGAAATTTTTCTTTAAAAAAAAAAAATGATTTTTTTTTTTAGGAAAGTGATTGTCGGGAAATACCCTCGCGATTTATCGAACTTCAAAAAGACACTTTTGGGGGTCATGTTATCATTGAAAAAGATGAAGGGCATCATGATATGCTTTTCTATGCTAAAATGCATGTTCGTAGATAATGTCTAATTCGAAATGATGTCTTTGTATTAGATACGCGCCCTTCAGGGGCCAAAAATAGGAAGCATTGATAATAATAATAATAATGATTGTAAATTTATATTGCGCAATTTCTATTTGGTTATACTCAACTGCGCATTACAATGCATAACAGATAAGCAGAAAAACAATTATTAACAGGATACGCAAAATTTTAGGACTAAATTTAAGTTCGCTAAAGTAATCGATATGGAACAAAATGTAAGTCCTGGGGGGAAAATGTGCAAATTAAAAAAGTATTAGCTCACAAACGGCACATTTTGAAAGAGTAGCACTTTTTTTCCTTTGTGTAATTATTTGGGGGGTAAGTGCATGCCCCTTGTCTGCCCCGGGTTCAGCGCCCCAGCATAAACAAAATTTAAAAAAATGTAAATTTTGAACTAACAACGTGAACAAGAAAAAAATAATAGTAAAGAAATTTATCTGAAGTAAATAAGAGCATGTTCAAAAGGGCCTATAATTGATCAGATGTATCAGGAACATAATAATGTGTAGAACACATGCACTTGATCATGTTTTATCCTGTTTATAGATATTCAAATCTACGAATAAATGAATAATTATAAAGAAGCACAATGCAGAAGAAAAAGAGGTATTGTCATGCTTACGTCAGGACCGGGCGTCAGGATAATTGAAAAAAAAAATTCCAGGCATTTTTGGTGGTGGGGTGTAGCCGCCAGACACAACTTCTTCTTCTCATGTTGGTTTGAGTGGCGATTAGTCATATTTGGCTTAGTCTGCTGTGCAAACCCTTCACTCGAGTAAAGGGTCTGAATTGCAGCCTATGATCATGCATTGTGTACTGAAGGCCCCCTCGCCCACAGCAAGTTTTGTATGCCTAGTCTTCGCGTGGAGACACACTTATTTCAATCAGGGTCCCTGCCTGCAGACTATATTTGACTATTGTCTCCATTGTCTATAAAATCTCACTTCACACATATTGATATTAATACCAATATGATGTATACACAATAAAATATTTTTTCTTGTTTATCCTTCTTATATGAAAAAAGATAATTATACAAAAGTTTGTCATAACTCTTTTGTCTTAAATGGCATAAAAAAATCTTCACCAAAAACAAGCCGCTATCTTCAGCCCAGTTCCAACTAGTTGCGCTTGCCATGCCCTTTGAATAGTATCAAAGATGCAATCATACCCGTCAGAAAGGTACATATATTGTGCCGATTTTTCGGACATAAATGCCTAGGTCACCATACATACACACACACACAGTCATGTATATATACACACACACATATATGTATATTTTTTCATATTAAACTTATATATACAAGCATATATCCGTTCATACTTCTTATAAAGTATATAAACAATATATATATACTAGCACATCACTAATAACTACTCCTTACTAAAACGTTTCGTTCTTGAAACGAAACGTAAAAAATGCTTTCTGTGTCCCTGGGCCATCTTTTTTAATACTTTATTATTTGTCCTGGCTGTGATTCATTCAATTCTGCAAGAAGCATGATCGTTCAATCATATTTTGGACAATGTAAAATATAATGTCTGACAGTTTCTATACCTCAGGAAATCCATCACCATGATCACAAAACCTGTTTGATGGATCCCTAAATAATCTAATACCCCTTTCATACTGAGCTTTTCCCCGGTGAACTTCGCCGGCGAAGTTCGCCAGCGAAGGGGGAAGTGTCCAGTATGAAGGTACACAGGAAAACTTCCCCCGGCGAACTTCGCCGGTGAAACTGTTTCCCCGGCGAAGTTCTCCGGTGAAACAGCCAGTATAAAAGCTAACCAGAGAACTTCTCCTCTTTAATGACGTCAGATGTCTTTTTTTTTCTCCCCGAAATCCCCTGAACTGAGATTCCGCGCGCTAGCTATAGCTACATGTATTATTTCCGTGGCTAAAATGTAGAAGGCCACCCTTAAAGAGTAGTCTGCTGGGCAAACCCTTCACTCGAGTAAAGGGTCTGAATTGCAGCTTACTCATGCCTCCTGAAACAGCAAGTTTTGTATGTGCTAGTCTTTGCGTGGAGACACACTTGTTGATAAAAGTTTCAATCAGGGTCTGCCTGCAGACTACTTTATGAGCGATTCGATCATTCCATAGAGTTAAATACTCTCGAACATATATTTTTTTTCACTAACAATATTTAATTCAAAAGCGTTATTTTACATGCTGAAAATACGCTTGAAATATCAAAATACTTTGATTCTTTTTTGTTTTGCTTCTAATATTTCTCGAATATGTTGTAAATTTTTTAACACCTTTTTGTAATCGGTAAGAAGCAATATTTACAATTTTCTTTTCGTTCGTTCTAATTCTGCATGCATGCACGTGCCGAGTGAGATCGATCAGCAGCAGCAGCTGAGAAGTGTTTACCAGCTGTCATCTCCAAAACTTCACTGATATAAAGGACAGAGAACGATTAAAATTCAAATTTAAAAAAGCGCGCGCTTTCACTCCACCACTGAGAGATCAGTGGTCTGCACTTACTTCCGCCCGAGCAATTTTACCCGTCGACTTTCGCCGGGGAAGAGATGTAGAAAGGGTACATATTTTTCTTCAAGTTCGCCGGGGAAGTGAGGAATGCGTACTGGAAATGTTCGCCGGCGAAGTTCGCCGGGGAAAAATGAAGAGGCCAGTTTGAAAGGGTATATAGATCTTGGTTGAGACCAGTGACTCCAAAACGGAGACGGTGGAATATTCGTGTCTTTCTAAATTACGTTTATATGCGGAGCACTGATGCTTATAGTTCTTTCGATCAGTGCTGAGTTAGTTTTATTCCATCTCTCGCCAAACTATCTTACAACTTTTTGAAATAAGTTGCGTAATTTCTGATAATGTTATTTGATTATGAAATTCTATTTTGTTTGATAAAGCCTTTTTTGCGCAGGAGTCTGTTATTTTATTTCCTTTTATTCCACAGTGACCAGGGATCCAAACCTTTATATTTGAGTCTTGTAATAGTCAGAATCGTCCTTCCGATTCTGTAAAGATAAAAGTGCACTTAATGAATCACTGAAAATAACAACACCTGTATATATATATATATATATATATATATATAGATATATATATATATATATATATATTTTATCGATTCCAGTGCAAGAATAATCGCAATCGATTCCGAGAGGTGAAATTCGATAATCTTTTTCCTTGGTAAATAGAAAAATAAGGCGCATACCGTATTGTAGAAAGCGGCTGAACTATAATCCCCCTTTCTGGAACTTTGGATCCATCAGCTGTATATATGGAGTTGGTTGGACCATTTTGTAGATGTCAATTCCAAACTCAGTTGTTGTAATTGTATTGGATGATCTGATTTCTTGATTTGTGAACTTAATCATGTGATATGACTGGTGAGCAAAATAATTTATAAATCTACGTGTCTGACATCCTACACTAGCGTAATGCAAATCATAGCAATATATCTCCATGTACTATTTAGTCTCAATCTTCAGACCCTTAATATTTTGTTAGTGCTGAAACCTATAGCTGATGCACAAAAACTTATGAATGCAGATGCAGAAGGGGGCTAATGGCTGGTGGTTATGGTTGGGGTGGTGGAGGACAGTAGTGTACGCGCAGGGGGTGGTTACAGGCGGGGTTCAACCCCCCTTAATTTTTTTTCAAACCCACCCCCCCCCCCCAAGAATTCAACCCCTCCCCCAATAATTCTTTTTTTTTGCTTGTCAAATTTTTGTTGAGATACAAAACGGCGCAAAAATTGGTGGTGCATGAAGACTTTTTTCTTGTCAAGTTATTTGGGGGTAGGAAACGACCTAAAATTTGTAGTGAAGAGTGAAGACCTTTTTTTCAACATTTCATTCAGCTTGAACCTTGACCCCCCCCCCCCCCATTTAAAAATCCTGCCATCCGCGTATGCTACTGGTGGAGGGGGTGGTTAAGGCGGAAGGGGCAAGGGAGAATTAAAGGACACACGATGATCACTTGGCGCTGTGGCGTGCGCCTGTAATCCAAGCTGTGGGGAAGTTACAAATTGATGCAGAGGTTCGAGCCCTGGTCACGTCTTTCGGATGGTGACGTTAAAGGTCGGTCCCAGACGTAAAATAATCATATCTGATTGATACACGTCTGACAAAACTCAAATACACACACACACAATAGTATTTTTTTCTTTCCCTTTTGGCCTCCCATACTTCTGCAATGCATGCGCGCGTATGCATGATCGTTGGATTCTTCTAGTGCGTGCATGTGATTTCACTACATTACCGTATATTCAGCTTGTGACGCAACAAACATGGCGTTCTTTGGAATGGGACCGAGTTCGAGACCAAGTTCTAACGACACTAAGTTGTACGATCTTCTTGGAGTCTCTCCGAATGTCGAGAGTAATGAATTGAAAAAGGTTAGTTATAATTTTCTTACGGTAAACTATCATATTGGTTGGGCATTCATGCTAATTGTTGCGTTGCTATTTACCAGAATCACAGGTGATTGAATGAATGAATCAATGAAAGGGATAGGGGCACGCATGCGGTACCGGTACGGTACCGGTACCGGCATTGTCATTTGACGGTGTGTGTGCTGCATGCTGCTGCATGCCAAGCTATTGCTAGACCAAAAACTTCAGTCTTGGAATAGGTATTTAGTTGTTCAGCTGCGTTGGCTCCACTCACCAATACATAGAGTGATAGACTGAAGAGCTAAGTTAGAGGCCCGTACGTAAAAAACAACGTATACCGCCTTACCGGTCATGCCGGTAATAGCACTAAGTAAAGTCAGTAGAGGCGCTGGTCCAAAAATTGGGATTGTCCCAGAAAACAAGGATATCCTTATAAACCAAGACAAATTATGTCTTGATAAATTGAGACTGTCCTTGTTTATGGGGACGTTTTTTCTTCACTTCTCCCTACGGGACAAAGACAGCAATTAGGGGAATTGAGAGTGCTAAAAATAGATTCAGTGACCTCAATTCCCCCCAGTTCACCGTTTATTTATTATGACTTGCCGTCTTCCAATAATCTTGTTATGAAACCTGATATGTTTACATTGACTAGCACTCTTGATTGGTGTCGCCACTCAACAGGTGAATGAACTTTCCTAGATTTCTTGTGTGAAGAAATCCTTATAAACTGAGACAGTCCCTGTAAACTGGGACGATCCCAATTTTCTGACCAGCGCCTCTACTGAAAGTTAGTCTTACTGTAGGGTGGACAAATTGAAATCCTAAAATTTTTATTTGAACGTCTTCACATTTTTATTTACAATGACATGAAAGAGAAAACAAAATCAAAGCAAACATACCAACTCCCAGTTCCAAAGGTTTCCAAAAAGTGAAGATATTAAGTGTCAAACTATGGCCTTTGTGAGACCAGAAAGGGACAGAGATAACCGATTCAGCCCCCTAACTTCCCCGAAGCTAGTTGTCACGTAAAATGGTCGATGAATAGCTAGTTTCGAACGACCTCCTTAAATTAATATTCAATTTTAAATTTGCCGCTGCAGCCCGGCTCGTAGTCTGTGGTAGCTTGTGCACGAGACGTTATTACGAAACATGCATTCTAAAAAGTAAAAGTCTCTCCATAAATAGAAATTTACGAATTACTTTAAAAATAAACGATGATTCATATTTCATACCTATAAATGATGATCATTTGACATATTCGACTTCTAGATTATGTTTTTGGTGGAAGTTATTTCCATCTTTTCTTCTCCGTCAGAACTCCGAACGTAGTCACGGCCATGCCGTGCCCAGCGCACCCGGTACTGATGCACTGCGTATACGGTATGGGTATACCAGACCGGCCTTAGCTAGCTAGCTTCCCAATTTCTTTCCACACAGTCATGACATGCCGTTACCAATTTCAGGACATTATTTGTAGTAAATATAATTTTTTTCCCTTTTTTAAACGTATCAGCCATAATAAATAAATAAATTTCGTCTACTTTTATTTTTTTAATAATAATTATATTACTGATAAGCCTCATTACACCGCATTTTTATTTAATCAGCAACATGTCCTGAAACTTGCTTCCCACTGAGCTATTTATAGTACTTACCTAAAATTTCAAAACTTCACATGTGCCGATGGAACCTTCAAATCCAGGTCCTAGCCGATTGAGTTCATTAATAATTAAATCAAAGTTTTCAAAAAAAATAAAGAAATGAATGTCCCGAAACGAATCATGTAGATAATCAATGTGGAATCATGTGGAGTAGGTAATGATTAAACTGATGAAAAAAATTGAACTTGTGATCAGTGCTCCTCTTATTGGAAAATTATAACAAATCGAAGCAATGGGTGCTCTCTTATGCAAGTGATCCATGATGATAAATGCCGGACGAGCTGGGTCTTGTTTTCATCGTTAAAGTTTGAAAGTTCATTTATTAATTGGGGTGACTTGAACACATCGGTAAAAGTATCAGTAGAAACAAACATAATTTACCTCTATATCATAAACATCCATAACAATATAGCACTGTATCAAACATATCAATTATTTCAGTTTTATGCTTAGAATACTCTTTTATGTTTGAGTGGAATTTCCCCATTTACAAGTTCAAGTTACTCTGTGCCCTTTGGTTCATGTCATGAAACCCGTTCTTATTTTCATTTCATTCATCAAATCAAATACGGTACGGTGCAGTGCAACACGTGCAACAATGCCTGCTGTGGCGTATTGCAAAGATATCAATGTCTTTATGACATTGAAGGCCTATTCTTTGGTTTACAATATAAAATGCTGCAGTTTTTGTCTTCAGGAAGATTTGTACTTATTCTTTGACAACAACGAGGAAGCTGCCCAGGTGGAATGGTGGAGCTGGTCCAGATTCAACAGAGGAGATACGCCCACATTCGCATACCTCTAGGTAACAACACCCCCCCCCCCCCCCCAAAAAAAAAAAAAAAAAAAAAAAAATAGAAAATAAAATATAAAAAATGAGTCAAGCAGAGTAAAAGCAACAGTGGAAAATCTTTGATAAAGGCAAGTAGAAAAATTAAGAAAAACAGGCCTAAACAAATAACAATTATATCTATTTTTTTAGAGCTAAATTATAAAAATAACTTTTTAGTTTAAATAACAGTTTCATTGTATTATCAGCAATTTAATCCCAGATATTCCCCCCCCCCTATCTCTCTCACGCTCTCTCATCCTCTGAATTTTATTTCTTCAAATAGAATGTTGAAGCCCATCGATCAAGCTTTGAATTTCTGCGTCAATCAGGGGAATTCCCTGGGTCTCTTGACAGGCTTGGGGTCGAACATGTGCCATTTGATCTCTCGCATGCGGTCTTTCCATTCAAGTTGTGGAAAATTCCATTCATAAATAATTTAGACTAATATCCAGTCTTTTATTTTTTTCATTCGATTGATTTTCCTCACTTTACATGGCAGCGACTGTATTTCTCTTAATATTTAAAAAAAAAAGACTGTTTTTTAGACTAGACGTAAAAGTCAAGCGTCGCGCCACGCTACCGATTCATCAATATTCATGAGGAATCGTAACCACGTGATCGAAAAGATCGTCGGAAACGTGAATATTCAACAGCACTGGATGACGTCATTTTTGTCTCACCTGCATAGCAGAGTGAGACTATAGGCGCCGCTTTTCCGACGGCGACGGCGACGGCGGCGGCGGCGTCAACACCAAATCTTAACCTGAGGTTAAGTTTTTGAAATGACAGCATAACTTAGAAAGTATATGGACCTAGTTCATGAAACTTATACATAAGGTTAATCAAGTATCACTGAACATCCTGCATGAGTTTCACGTCACATGACCAAGGTCAAAGGTCATTTAGGGTCAATGAACTTTGGCCGAATTGGGGGTATCTGTTGAATTACCATCATAACTTTGAAAGTTTATGGATCTGATTCATGAAACTTGGACATAATAGTAATCAAGTATTACTGAACATCCTGTGCAAGTTTCAGGTCACATGATCAAGGTCAAAGGTCATTTAGGGTCAATGAACTTTGGCCAAATTGGGGTATTTGTTGAATTACAGCCATAAATTTGAAAGTGTGTTGGTCTAGTTCATAAAACTTGGACATAATAGTAATCAAGTATCACTGAACATCCTGTGCGAGTTTCAGGTCACATGATCAAGGTCAAAGGTCATGTAAGGTCAAAGAACTTTGGCCACGTTGGGGGTATTTGTTGAATTGCCATCATATCTCTATAAGTGTATTGGTCTAGTTCATAAAACGTGGAAATAAGAGTAACCAAGTATCACTGAACATCTTGTGCGAGTTATAGTAGTTTTCAAAATCAGCACTGCTGCTATATTGAATCGCGTGATGCAGGTGAGACGGCCAGAGGCATTCCACTTGTTAGTTTTTTGCTTGGGAATCCAAAACCCTGATAGGTATTGGCATGAAACCAACAGGAATAACACTAGAATACGATTTTCTAATGACCATATAATGTGCAGCTCAAAAAATGCACGGGATCAAATTTTTTTTAGTTTTTTCATCATTTCTGGATTGAGGGGGCGGGGCCTATGTACTTTTGACATCAGAATCTCTATCAAAAGTTCTTTCGCTGAAGTTAGCCCACATTTTTCATAGACTTACCAGTTGCCAATCCCAAGCAATTTAATGATCAAAATGTGGAAAAAACACTGTCACTTCCGCATTGGTCTCGCCGTGCGTTTAGAGAGAAAACTCGGGAGGAATTGGGTACAAAATCCACTGAAATCTTCGGCATCGGCCAGTTTTTAGATAACGAACGATAATAGTAGGGACAAGTATAGTATTTGTGAGTATGAGTCATGTTTTTATCTTGAAGATGTTAAGATTTATATTTTTAAAAGATTTTTTATTGTATTTATCGTGTTTTCATTTTGCATCAACATTGGCAAAGATACTTTGACATTGGGACCATTTGCGAGCTGCGGCTTCCTCGCAGGCAGTGTCGCGGGTTCCAGGATGCTCGTTGTCCTCCCTAGTCTTAGCAGTAACGTTAGACATTCGGCGGAAACCCGACTTTTTTCACTTTGTCTTTACTTAAAAATGAAATAAAGTTTAGGTCTCAATGATCATTTTTTTTTACAATTAAAATGTCACATTATAAAAGTGAAATAAGACCTAGATTCTAGTTAACAAGAAATTAAATAAAAATTCAGAAATATCCTACCTTAGATTCTTATTAGAACGCAATTATTGCTAGATTTTAATTCCTTTCAAATGATGATCAAATGTTTAGTCATCCTCGATCCTCTCCTTGGTCATCGTATGGTGGTGGGTAGGGACAATGATTTTCCGCCATTGCGGAAAACGGACGGAATTCACAGAATCGGCCGTTTGATACGGAAAGTGGCTTTTCAAACGGAAAATCACGGAAAACATGTTTTTTCTCAAAATGCACAAAATAGCAACAGAAATTAATCCAAAATACGAATATCAACTGAAAAAATACGATCTCTGCAACAACAATCATGACAATCAACACATCCCAACTACACTTGAGCCTCTCAATCACTCGATCGTATCTAAATTAGTTTACACTCACGTCCGCATATAAGGCATAATTAATACGGCCGTGTGTTGCTGCCCTCTGCGTTCGGTCATAATATAATGATCACGGTGATTCAACAAATCCAAAATGGCGGATAGGCGGAAGTCGTCGACTGCTCAAAACGATGTCTGAAAAGTCCCCAAATCAGCGATAAAATCCCATTTAATAATAAAATAATGCTAATAATATGAAAGGTGAGAATGTATCTATGTTGATTATGTTTCTCTAAATAGTTTTTGAGCTCGAATCTCTTCGATTAAAATGGATTTTAAAGCGATGTTAGTACATTGGTAGATGCAAATTTTGAGCAGCGCTAGCATTTTGACATCGCTACTCATTGCGTATTGGTTTTCTATGTAAACGGAATTGTCAATTTTTCATGTACACAAAGTCTATGGGGAAACGGAATTTCCGTTTTCAGACATGCTGAAACGGAATTTGAGATTTTATGAAACGGAAAAGGCAATTTTTAGAAACAGAAAATCACTGTCCCTAGGTGGGCCCTTGTCTGCGCACCTAACAATTTGAGTTAAGATTTAACATGAATTTCTTCTTATTTCACAAAATCTTTCAGTCAATAATGTTCCTTATATTATTAAAAGTAAGTGTACCAAATTTCTCATTAAAAAATGAAAGAAAATATAGGATTTTCTTGAAAAAACCTCGGGCAGTCATTTTCAGATTGAAAAAAAAATGATACCCCATGTCTGCGCACTCATTCACTTCGCACACGATTCGGGGATTTTGATGCCGTCACATGAAATGCCCTAAATTCATTATTTTTCCACCATTTTGAGTCGGATTTTTTAATGAATACCTGTCTATGTATTGCATGTGAGAGGTTCGTGCTCGTTGCGTATCTTCTTTTACTATAATTGCGCAGATACGCGTGTGCGCAGACAAGGGGGACTGCGCAGACTTGGGGGAACTTGCCATAAGTAGGGTGGACAAATTAAAATCCTTGAATTTTTATTTGAACGTCTTCACATTTATATTTACAATGACATGAAAGAGAAAACAAAATCAAAGCAAACGTACCAATTCCAAAGGTTTCCAAAAAGTGAAGATATTAAGTGTCAAATATGGCCTTTTTGTTGACGGCGATAAGCCGATTAAGTCCCCCGATGCTAGCTGTGACGTAACTTAGTTAATGACTAGCTAGTTTCGAACTCGTTTGAAACTAGTTCCTTGACCTTCTGCTAATTAATATTCAAGTTTAAATTTGCCGCGCCAGCCCGGCTCGTAGTCTGTGGTAGCTTGTGCACAAGGCGTTAGATCTTTATTACGAAATATGCATTCTAAAAAGTAAAAGTCTCCCGATAAATAGAAATTTACGATTTACTTTAAAAATAAACGATGATTCGTATTTCATACCTATAAATGATGATCATTTGACATATTCGACTTCTAGATCATGTTTTTGGTGGAAGTTATTTCCATCTTTTCTTCTCCGTCAGAACTCTGAACGTAGTCACGGTCATGCCATGCCCAGCGCACCCGGTACTGATGCACTGCGTATACGGTACTAGGCCAGCCTTAGCTAGCTTCCCAATTTCTTTCCACACATTCATGACATGCAGTTGCCAATTTTAAGATATTATTTGTAGTAATTAGAATTTTTTTTTTCCTTTTAAAACGTAATAGCCATAATAAATAAATAAATTTAGTCTACTTTTATTTTTTTAATAATATTTATGTTACTGATTAGCCTCATTACACCTCATTTTTATTTCATCAGCAACAAGTCCTGAAACTTGCTTCCCACTGAACTATTTTTAGTACTCGCCTAAAATTCCCAAACTTCACACGTGCCGATGACAGCTTCAAATCCTCTTTGCTTATTAATATTTCATGAATAATTACACAAAAATTTTCAAAAAAAAACAAAAAAATGAACACCCAAAAAAGAATGATGCAGATAATTAACGTGGTATTGATTTGAATATGAACTAATCAGGCTAATGTAAAAAATTGAACTAGTAATTAACCCATAAACTGCTCAAAAATTGTATGTAAGTAACCGGAACTGCTGAAGGTTATTTTGCTGTGATATCCTGTTTGGACCTATAATTCAAATAAGAATTGTAGAAAATCATGTGGGTATGCTATAATTATGATCAATATATCAATGGAAAGAGTAATTGATAGGTTTATTTTGGTGCCAATTTCAAGGTCAACAGACGTAATTTGACATATTTTATTCATGACAAAAGAGGGCGCTATTATGTAAACATGTTTTGTCAATATGAATAAATTGATCTATAAGTCATTACCCATTTGTTTGTTTGTTTTCTTTTTTCTCACATCTGATGGATATTAGGTCATATGCTGAAAATTTCATGTTTATAGCTTTTTTAGTTTTCCTTCTAGACGAGTTTGTCCGAGAGGAGGTGTGGACTAAAATACAAGGAAATCGCTTGGAGATATTTACCAACAAAACCTCCATTGTTCATTTCAAGAATAACATGGAATTTACTTTCAAATAAATACTTAGTAACACTCTCTTCTCTCTGACAGACAAAACCCTCGTCAACAAACACACCCACTCCCACACACCCCCACCCACATACCCACTCACACACGCCCATACACCCATACGCGAATACATACATGTATGTATGTAGAGCGCTATTCTTGATCACAACACCTTCACTAAAAGTGGTACATAAAAACATGTACAAACAAAACAAACTGACATATTGTATTATATTATCTTAATATTTATTTTATCAAAAAGAGCCAAGTCATCTGGATACCAAGTGGGAAACATTTTCAGCACGATATAACATGAATTGAGGGCTCCCTGTTCACTCCAATGATACAAATTCTTAACAACGGGATAACTTTGAGAAAATATGATAAGGGTACTTTGTTTGTCTTAAAACAAATTATGTATAGATAAACAACTAAATAAAATGATTAAATTAATAAATGACGGCATAATTTTAGGGCAAATAAATTCCCCCCAAATAAATATAACTAGCAATGATAATCGCGAACTATGTACTAGGTACTATGTACAATGTTTCGACCAAGAACAAAATCATAGAAATTAAATCAGATCAACTACATATTTTTTAGCACAAATAAGTTCAAAATAAAAATAAATAAATAAAAAAGAGAGATTGCAGTGCGTTCAGACAGGTCATACATGTAGAATTTCAAAAACGAGCCAAGATTTACTTTGGGTCATGTTTGTCCCAACACTCTGGACATACCCCGACATTGCAGAGTGAACAAATCCTGTTTGTACGTTTATGTTGATTGTTGTCTCTGTCTGAACATATGCTGCAATCTCTCCTTTTCCCCTTGGGAAGCTTTTGCAGTGAGCAGCCATGTCTACGTCTTTTCTGGGATGGACCTGGCTGATCTGGATACCCAATTCCACCAAGACGAGGCAACCTCTCTGAGGCACACATGGCCTGTATCACCAAAATGTAAAAATTTTTACGTGGCATCGGATCATCATTCAAAATGGAATACAAGATAGATGCATTGAGTAGAGCCTTTTGAATCAAACGCATTGCCACTTTGACTGTCCATCTACGTGATTTGCGTTCTACCTCGTACTCATTTTTTTGGTCAGCCAGGTCCACCCCCATCTTTGTTTGATTGTACTTGTGTACGATCGGTGGTTTTGACTTGTCAGTCTTTTCGGCCACTCTGACATGATTCCCATATTCATCCACCCAGTTGGCCGTTTAAGATGTTGATATCAAAATTACCCCTGGCTGTTTTTGTGTCTTTTTTTGTCTAAAAGAAATTGCCAACAGCTGCCCCTTTCTTGAAGATGTTGCTGTGCCAGCAGGATTACGTGCCTTCTTCACAGCCTCTGGAATTCCTGCGGTTCTGTTCTTCCTTACAGTTCCAGTCATTTTTATTTTCTTGGCATACATCTCATCAAAGAGAGTGACGTGGGGATACCAGTTGTCGGTGGTCACATGCCACCAACTATTACCGAAGTTTTCCAAAAGTTTCTTGACAATTGCGTCTGGTCGGTTAGGTAGACAGCTTTGTATGCCTCCGGAAGATGGTCTTCACTCCCGGCGCACATGCTACACAGCAAAGTGTATCCATTTATTTCGCACAGTTCATAACTTTTAATTCCGAACTTGTGGTGCTTCTTGGCTGGCATGAATTGAATTATTCCTGCCCGTCCACGAAACCCCACCAAACCTTCATCTACTGTCAGATACTCTCCTGGAATATACACATTTGTAAATTTGGCGTTGGCGTAATCAAATACATAGCGTATCTTCCTCCCCGGGTCATCTGGATTGTCATCATTGTCCACATTGTAGAATTGTATCAGACGCAGCAGTAACAGGAATCGGTCACGAGGCATCACTTCTGGAAATGCTGGTGTCTTCTGGCTCCAGTCAGTGGAGTTCCAATAGTCTGGAAGATTTGCCTTCCTGATTAGGCCCATGTTCAGGAACAGTCCAAAAAGGCAACGAGAAGTCCAATACCCATCTGCTCTGATATTTGCCAGTATCCTCCTCTGCATATTGAATCGGTGGTTGACTCGTGGGGCGTCGTTGTCGATGTCTGACACTCGAATCCAGGGCCCAACAGCAGCTCTAGCTCCAGCAGCAACCCCCACTCCCTGGCCGTTAACGCTGATCACTATCGCTGTCACTGTCATGACTTTCACTATCAGATCTCGCGATCTTATCATCAGCTTCGTCCTCAAAATCACTCAAATTCTGCAAATCATCATTGACGATATCACTACTAGCGTCGTGCTCAACATCTGCCATATCCACATCACTTCCCGAATCCATTTTGATGTCAAATATTGATAAAACTCTGATGAGTACGAACTATGAAAACCAGCTGATCGAGTAAACAAACGCAAATGCATACCACACGATCTTCGGCCAATTTCGTTCATTCGAGATATTTCGGAAATTATTCATTATTAAAATTGAAAAACAATAAAAATGCACTGAAATTATCCATAAATGCAAAAACCTGAATAAAAAATACTTGAAATGATATTATAACTCGTAATCACGCCTTTTTGGTCACTGAAATGCATGATTTAAATACCCGGAAGTGGAATTTAAATATCCCGATCGTAATCGCCATGTGCTCTCCGAAGCTTATTTTTAGCTCGGGTTTCGTTGACCAATTAGAAGCGTTTTACTAGCCCGATCGTGACAAGTTATGGCTTGAAAGAAAGCGTATGATTCACTGATTCTGATTCCATTCATAAAATTTCCCGAACCCGCTTAGATTTTTGCCGAAGATGTGAGCGAAAGTAAGCCATATATGGAGGGCCACGATCGTGGCCCGTCGACATGTGTGGTAGGCCACGATCGTGGCCGATCGCAGTTTACGGGTTAAGGCTCCTTTGATTTGATAGTGATTGAAAATAAATGAAATGGGTGCTCTCTTGTGGAGATCCATGATGAGAAATGCCGGACGAGCAAGCTGGGTCTTGTTTTCATTGTTAATTGAAGTTTGAAAGTTCATTTATTAATGGGGGTGACTTGAACACATCGGTAAAATTATCAGTAGAAACAAATATGATTTACCTCTATATCAGGGATTCTCAAATGATGGCGCGCGCGCCACTTGTGGCGCACCGAGCCTTGCGGAGTGGCGCTTGGGAGCAGGTATAAAAAAAGAACGTATAAATAAGGAAAAATTGGTGAGAAAAAATGTATCTACCAGTAACCTGGAAATAAGGATTTGGTGATCATTTTAATACAAAGAGAAAACAAAAACTCTTTACTTGACACTTAATTGCTAATTGATTTTCTCAAATTTTGTCCGATTTAGCACTCAATAACCCCTATTATGGAGGGTCGATGGTGTTCTCCTTTTTATTTATTCTATGCTGTACAAAGTTAATGTTCCACACAAGTGATTTGAAAACCCCGTTTGTAGGATTTCTTTTTCAACGGCGAGAAATTTTCCATTTCCAGAGTATACGTTTTGGTTAAGAGTTAAACATCAAATAATATGATATTCAAAGTACATCCTAATCTTAAAAGATTATGAATTTGGTACATAACAAGCAGAAACTTTGTTTCCGGAGCCGATTAAAATCCGAAGTTGTAAAAGTGAAATACATGTATGGTCAGATGTATTGCCTGCCGTGATTGCCTGCATGCACTCTTGCTTAACACGAGTTGTAGAGAGAGAGATCTATCAAGAGGGGCAGTTTGGGGCGTTATAGTGCAGTGCAACGCCTAATTTTCAGCCCTTGCAAAATCGGGGAACGTAACTTCAGCCACTGGCGTACAGATGGGGGTGGGGATTGGGGGCCCCCCAAGTGTTTCACGGCCAAGAAAAAAAAAGGAGAAAAGGAAAGAAAAGGAAAGGGAAAGAGTGGAACATTGTATAATTTTCTTAATATTATGTCAAAATATAGATTTTTGTATTGAAAAGTTCAATATTTTTGCTTCAGCTGCCATATCTTGCCCCCTCATTTTTTTACTCATTACGCCACTTTCTTCAGCCAATAGGCCTGGTGCAAAACAGTTTGAACTAGTGGTATCATTGGTATGTTGTGAAAAAGTCACTGGTAATTTTTATTTTAATATTCATATTGTGTAGTTTGTTGGCATTTGTATTTCTTCTGTTGATATTAATTAGAGCCCGTCTGGGCAATTTAAAAGGCCTCATATTCCAAAACTTCTGGGGGCTCTGCCCCCTCGACCCCCACCAGGGGCCTCTGGACCCCCTCCGCTGATACATTGCTGGTTTGCATAATGGATAGTGCGGGGGATAGTGGAGCATTACAGATTCTCAACAAGAAATGTGGCGCTTCAAAAAAAGTAATTGAGAATGGCTGCTCTATATCATTAACATTAATTTTACCTCTAAATCATTAACATCCATAACAATATAGCACTGTATCAAACATATCAATTATTTCAGTTTTATGCTTAGAATACTCTTTATGTTTGAGTGGAATTTCCCCATTTACAAGTTACTCAGTGCCCTTTGGTTCATGTCATGAAACCCGTTCTTATTTTTATTTCATTCATCAACGTGCAACACAGTGACCATGCCTGCTGTGGCATATTGTAAGGACTTCACTGTCTTCTTGACATTAAAAGCTTATTCTTTGGTATATAGTTTAAACAGCTGTAGTTTTCTTCTTCACGATGATTACTACATGTTCTTCGAATACAGTGAGGAAGCTGCACAAGTAAAATGGTGGAGCTGGTCTAGATTCACCGTAGCAGAGACACCCACGTTCGCATACTTCTAGGTAACAACAACCCCCCCCCAAAAAAAAAAAAAAAATATATATATATATATATATATATATATATATATATATATATATATATATAAATAATGAGTCAAGCAGAGTAAAAGCAACAGTGAAAATTTTTTTAGTTAAACAGTTTTCTTGTATTATCAGCAATTTAATCCCAGATGTTCCCCCCCCCTATCTCTCTCACGCTCTCTCATCCTCTCTGAATTTTATTTCTTCAAATAGAATGTTGAAGCCCATCGATCAAGCTTTAAATTCCTGTATCAATCAGGGGAATTCCCTGTGTCTCTTGATGGCCTTGGGGTCGAGACAGAATGCTGCATGCCATGCCACATTAGCCATTTGATCTCTCACATGCGGTCTTTCCATTCAAGTTGTGGAAAATTCCATTCATAAATAATTTAGACTGATATCTAGTCTTTTATTTTTTTCATTCGATTGATTTTCCTCACTTTACATGGCAGCGACTGTATTTCTCTAAATATTTTCAATAAAACAACTGTATTTGAGACTAGACGTAAAAGTCAAGCGTCGCGCCACGCTACTGAATCATTAATATTCATGAGGAATTGTAACCACGTGATCGAAAAGATCGTCAGAAACGTGAATATTCAACAGCTCTGGATGACGTCAGTTTTAGATTTTTGCTTGGGAATCCAAAACCCTGATAGGAATTGGCATGAAACCAACAAGAATAACACTAGAATACTATTTTCTTACTACTATATTGTGCAGCTCAAAAAATGCACGGGATAATATTTTAAAAAAGTTTTTTCATCATTATTTCTGGATTGAGGGGGTGGGGCCTATGATGCACAATTGACATCAGAATTTCTATCAAAAGTTCTTTTGCTGAATTTAGCCCACATTTTTCTTAGACCTACCAGTTGCCAATCCCAAGCAATTTAATGATCAAAATGTGAAAAAATATGGTCACTTCCGCATTGGTCTCGCCGTGGGTTAGAGAGGAAACTCGGGAGGAATTGGGGTATAAAATCCACTTAAATCTTTGGCATCGGCCACTTTTTAGACAACGAACGATAATAGTCAGGACAAGTATAGAATTTGTGAGTATGAGTGTTGTTTTTATCTTGTAGATGTTAAGATTTGTATTTTTAAAAGATTTTTAAAGGTATTTATTGTTTCTTCATTTTGCATCAACATTGGCAAAGATACTTTGACATTGGGTCCACCAGCGAGCTGCGGCTTCCTCGCAAGCGGTGTCGCGGGTTCCAGGAGACTCATTGTCCTCCCTATCGTAAGTTGCCATCTTGGATGACGTCATCATCCTTACAGACGTCTTTGCAGTCATATATCGCGATTCGTGCCACTGCGTTGCGCTTGTCTATGTAAGTGCGCTCGGAACTTGTCACCCGCATTGATTGGCCAGGATAATCGGAAAGCCTTCATAAAAGCCTAACGTACTCAAGGCTCAACTCGGGCACCAAAACCTTCATATAGTATTTTTTGGTGGCCCGATATTAAAGTTTGGTGGCCCGAAAATTATAAAGAAAAAAATTAAAATTGAATAATACAAACTTCTATAATATTAATTCTGCAGCCACGACCACTAAGACAAGTATGTACTTCCACTTTGGGTAGACACGCGACACTACCGCCGGTCAACGATGATTGTCCTCTCCAACATCGTGATGATTGCAGAGGCAATCGTAAACTCTTGAGGTCGCATTATTTCCGGAAATAGACGCACTACCATCTGATGTTGTTCACGATAATAGTCCTCTTCTCAACAACATCGTGATGACTGCGGTGGCTGTTGTGAAATCCTAGAGGTCACATGACTTCCAGAAATAAAAGCACTACTATCTGGAGTTGTTAACTATGATATTCTCCTTCTCTACAACATCGTGGTGATTGCAAAGGCAATCATAAACTCTTAAAGATTGCATGACTTACCGAAATAGATGCACTATTATCCGAAGATGTTTACAATGATATTCACCTTCTCTACAACATCGTGGTGATTTCAGAGGCAGTCGTTAATTCTAACTTTATAAGATGTCACATTAGCTAAACTATTGCTAGTGATCATTCCTGCAGATAATATGTATTAATATTAAGCCTGAGTCATATCGATTATTTTGAAAACCGGTGTTCGACAGCTTTAATTTGATTGAACATCGATGAATCAAATTTTTTAAGGCCGTAGCGTCGATGCGCTATGCACGCACTGACAGTACGGTATGCGCTGGCCGGCCGGGTGAGCGTTGCACAGGCAGATGACAGAGCAAAGTTGGTTTGCATTTTCCATGATCACAAAACACAAAAAAGGCCGGGGACCAATGCAGAATTCTTCCCAAAATATCTTCAACAATGATATTTGCAGATGACAACATATAAGTTTAAAATGAAACAATATTAAAGACATGAATCACGCAGAGTCGATCCAAATGATTTTCGGTCAACTAGCATACGCAGTGCAGACTCGCACACACCAGCCCCTAACTCTCCCGAAACGACAGGCGTGCATGCCAGCGCCAGCAAACAAGTGCAACCAGCGGAGAGCGCTATAACTTGCCTGAGATTGTGTAGTTGGATCCAAAATGAGCTCCAAATAAATTGATGGGAATAAATGCGTAATTTTCTCTGGATGGTCATTTGAATTGATATTCAATGCTGATATAACGATTGTGAGGAAAGATTGTGGAATATGAGTTATGACGATCAAGAATTAATCCTGATATATGATAATCCATTTTTTATTTTAGACACAAGAGCATGCGATCGAAATAAATACGAATGTTTCGGATCGAGCTCTAAATTTATATAAATTGTTATTGGATGTTAAATAATTAGGATTTAATAAGATTTTATGGCCATTCGAAAAATATTGACAATGTCAGCAAAGTATGTTATGTTCATATGGAAGAATTAATAGTATTATTATACTGGCATTATTTTTACTTATTCCATCTCTGGACGTCTCCTCCGAGCTCCGAGAAAAAAAGCAAAATGCGCATGCGAGTTCGATGACGTATGACATATTTTCCATTCATTAAATCAGAGCCCAAAGTTGGGCACAAACTAGCTTCAAATTGATGGGAAAAAAATATCAAACGCAATTTTCTCTGTTTTGTCATGTAAAATGTTATTGTATGGTGATATTACGATCTTGAAAAGAGTTTCTGCATGTTGACAATGTTCGAGAATCAATCCTGACGTGATAATAATTTAAAGATAAATAAAGTGCACTCACTCAAGTCGATCGTCATGTGATGTCCGCGATTGAAAATTGAAACGAAATACAAACGTTTCACATCAAGCTCTAAATTTGTATTAATGATTATCATATGCAAATTATTGTTAAATATTACGATTAAATCATGTTCTATGGTCATTATATTAATATTGTTCATGAAAGCAAGATTTATTTACGTTGATCACGTCAATTCTCCGGCTATTTTCTGGTTTGATTAAAGCACTGAACATGCACGATCGATGGCGACTTCCATTCATGAATTCATTGTGCATAAATTATCTCGGCACGAGCAGACGAGTAAGACTCGAACTATGATCGAAATAAACTTCAAATTAATGGTGAATATAGGCATCATAAATACACAATCAGTTTCATTTTGGGGGCAATAGTGCTGTTGTCGATAGGCCTCATATCGACATTGATGTCGACATACAAAGGATTTTCAATGTTTCCGACATGTCGACATGCACGCACCCACATCGACATGTAAACATAAAATAAAAAGGGGTCTAGCCTAAAGTCACGAGTGTAAAGCTTAGCTGAAAAGTTAGAAGCATTTATCCTCAGTAATTGGCGCGATTAAAAGGTTTATTCAGCTTAGCAGCGCATTAAATGAAAAAAGAATACCTGCGAGCTGCACGGCAGCAGAAATTCGTCAGTGTGCGTGCGGGGATGGCCTGCCCGATCGAGCTGCCCTCGATCCCGACGATCGCTCTAGATCTATATCTAGCGCTATAGTGAGCGTAGCGTAGTAGCATTCCCGTACCCATCCACGGAAATATGTATCCATCGCTATTCACCGTGCTTGATAATACGTTGCTTCTCGAATGCATTACTTTTCACATAAACGTGAGCAGCAGCAAACATGTGTTTTTGTCAAAGTTGTGAACGCCGCAATTGAGCGCTTACTTCATATCACAAAGTCACAGAAAACTTCCCTTCCTTCGTTTGGAGATCGTTGCACGGATCGCCGCGGAAGTGATACTGAAATTATCGGTCGATTTTCATTATTTTTTATTGTCAATTTGAGGAGCTTGCGTTTGCAGCACATGTGTACCAGCGTATAATACGCAATGATCACTGTTGTAATTGGTGATTCTCAAATTGGCTCCGAGTGTTATTGCGCAATGCTTTCGAGACCGGATCGTGGTACAAAAACTTGATTCTCCAGAAAAAAATGTGGATTAATCGGTGATTTTGGAAGTGAATTCACTCTAGCTTAGTGAAAATGTTTCCCGAACTGAGCCTTTATTATATAGATCTAGATCTAGTGTGGGGATATCACTCGTGTGAAGGTGAATACATATGATTGAGAGTGTTATGTTCCACGATCGAATGATTTTTTTAACGTTAGGGAGCCTAGGCTAAATTACAGTCCCTTTTTTATGTCGACATTGTCGGTGTCGGGATTAATTTTTAAGCGACATGTCGACATGCATTTTTGTTCCCGACAACAGCACTAGGGGGCAATATAAATCAAGTAAGTAGTAGTCAAGTTGGACATAACTGTTTATTTTGATGATTGATTGTGTGAACCAAACGAATCGGCCGGCCGACGTATTTTTTTTTTTTCGATGCACCGATTTTGCAAAATCTGCACCGGCGTTCGATGACATCGATCGAACACCGATTGAAAATCGATTCGACTCGGGCTTGATTGATATTTATTTTAAATCGCTTGCACCTCAAAACATTTTTAAAACATGTTCCTCCGATCGGTCATCATTGAATTCTCTTTAATTTAATTTGCCTTTGCGACAGAGTCGGGAAGATGCGTCTTGTATATTTCTTCTACGAGAGCAAGAGATCATTGCTAATAATAATTCTAAGTCGCTAGCTCCTCAAAACACGTCTAAAACATTGCGCATGTCAGCAAGTTCAACTACATTTTATTTGCCTCTGCTTCAGATCAAAACAAATCATCTTCTTGTTTTTCTTCTTCCTCCGCTTTTGTCGGAGATAAAAAAAAATCCTCACCATCATCTTCTTTCTCTTCCTCAGCTTATGTCGAAGATCAAATCAAATCATCATCATCTTGTTCCTCCTCCTCCTCTTCCACTTATATCGGAGATCAAAACAAATCATCATTTTCTTCTTTATCTTTTTCTTCCACCGCTTTTGTCTGAGATCAAAATAAAGCTTGTCCATTCAGAGGAATAGCGCTCTGCCGCAATGCATGTCGCCACATGTTTTTTGTCTTGTTATGTTTTGTTTAATCTGATCTCATTTTTTTTCCCACTCGTCAAAAATCAGAGTTTAGAAAATTTAGAAAAGAGGAGATAATTGGATAGGGAATTGCAATAAAAGTCGGTATTATTTCAAAGTTTTGACATGATTCCAGGAATTATTTTCAAATTACATATGAAAATGTACTTCTTCTAGCATGTTTTTACCTGCTCAATAAAATCTAAAAGTTTTTTATTCTTATCTCTTTATCACAGGCATATAGAAAGCTTGCCAAACAATATCATCCTGATAAGAACCCTGAATATGGAGAGAAGGTATGTCCTCAATTTAATGATTCACTGCCATCCAAATCAAAGTTTATTCCTACTGATGCATAATGGTAAAAAACAAATCATATCTTACAATTTAAGAATCCAAGCCAAGCAAATATGAACAAATTCAAGATTTTGAAATTGTTTAAAAATCTATGAAACTTGTGGATTGTAGCATATATGAGTTGTTTTTACCACTATGCATTAATGAGAATCAACTTGGATTTGAATATATGGCACAGCCCCTATAAAATGAAGCCCTACATTGTACTGTATGAGTAGTTATATGTTATGAAAAAGAAAGACAGATTTTCTACTGCCATGTGAAAACACATCATTATTGAATAAAGAACCATGTAAACGTTATTCTTTAATTTTGTTAATTTGTCATTACACATGCATTACAACAGTCTGAAATATGGTTACCCCAAACAACAAAGCGATCCTTGGAATGCTCTTTAGATACATGCCACATTGGTTACTCTTATATGTCATATTGATCACAAAAGTGTAGTTTTTGAAAATTTTCTGGTCCTGGAAACTATTCAAACTGAAACTCATAGAGCCAATCACTTAAAGTTAAAGACCCAGACCAGACCCAAAAATGAAATTGACAAATCATATGACAATCGAAAGTTTATAGACTACTAAATACAGCAATGTAAGCTTTATGCATTTTCACCGCTTAACAGCCGAGTATTTTGCTTAAGAACAGCTCCAATTATCGGGCTTAGAAAACAGGCTCTGTTGTGCTTTTCACCGGCCTCGAGACCGTGACGTCACATTGTGTGAGAAGCGTCGTGATTCCTTCGGTTTTTACACAGAAAAACTGGGTGATTTTTTTGCTTCCAGATTACGCATTACATTTTCTTCACTTCTACCACAGAGTGATATCACATATATTTTTTCCTGCACGCTTGAATTTATGAAATCTACAGTTTTGTTCTAGTTTTTGCCATATTTTATTTCCTGCTTATATGGCGCAGATTTCAATTCTATCTGAATTCAAATTATGTGTAACAACTTTTCCTGACATAGCAATTTAGGCCCAATAAGAGCCAAACAAAGAAAAATGACAAAAAGGGTAGTGAATAGTTGTAAGTTTCCCCCCATTTCAACACTGAATAATTGTGAGTGCCATTTTCATCTGAAAATGAAAAAAAAATTGAATTCATAATCTGGAAATCAGAAAAATCACCCAGCGTTTTTGTACACAAACCTATGGAATCACGACCCTCCATACACAACATGATGTCATCATTTCCATCTGACGTGGGGTTGCTCAATCGAAACAAGTTCGGGAGGAGCGATTTCTTTGATTTCTATTTATTTATTTTAATAATGGAAGGATATATATGTAATATTTTTGGTATATTTGTATTCTATGAATCATTACCTTTCTGTTGATGTATGGTTGTCTGTACCCCGGTCAGGGTCTTTAAGGGGGAAGATCCCTCTTTCCCTTCTTAATTACCCTATGTCTACTGAGCAATAGAGGTCAAATAAGGAATTAACCTGTGTAGAGGTGTTGATTTTTACCCATGAGGTAAATAGCATAGTTCCTTGGCTTAATTGATCAACAAGACAATTCAAGGAAAGTTTACTTACGGTAATTATTTAATAGTGCATCCATTGTCTGAGTCCAGCATCTCCTCCATATGTCATGTGTTATGAATTTCATTTTTTAATGGAACATGATTAATACAAATATCTCTTTTAGAAGGAGGTACATGTGATATGTCTGATGATACATGCACTGCTAACACATGACGTACAGAGGAGCTAACTTGTCTGTGATGTCATTTTATCAAAACTTTTAAATATCATAACTAAGTTGATGTATTCTTATCAAACCTGCACCAATATTTCTCTGTATTTTTTTTTTTTTTGCTTTTATTAAAACTGACTTAATGTTAGGGTAAACTTCCTCTTTAATAATAAGCCTCTCCTCACAATAGTCACTTAATGAAACCCATACTAGGGTCTAAAAGGTGTCAAGTCCCTGGAGGATTAGAAAACAATTCAAATTTAAATGCAATCTTGAGTTGAAATACATGTCAGGAAAGGAAACCACGTTACATTTTGGTAAAATTATATTTGTTTTACAATGAGTTTTTTTGACCAGCTGTATAGGTATAAATGCCCAGTATGCATTATTATATTGGTCAGATTGTTCCCTTTGGATCAGCATAGGAAATACATGAGGATGATAGGCTTATTTGCTCTTATGACAGTGAGAATTGCCCATAAAATTTGCATAGTGAAATGCTTTGGAGTGACCATCTTTTTAAATTTGCCCCAATGTCTGCCTAAATTTCCCTAGAACAATTAATTTGTACATGACTGCAGAATAATGACATGCTTTTACAGCATAATTGCTTGTGCAAAAAAGTAGTCTTTGAAATGAAAGAAATACATATAGCCCTCAAAAGTTGGCAATCGCCCCACTGAGAAATGCATATTATTTCCTACCTTGCTTAGGAAAGACTTCTAGTGGGCAATTTAATAAAAAGTATGTCCAACCACCTTCATGTAATATTTCAGTTGCAGAACTTAGTGGCTGTGGCCCTTGCTTATATTTTGTCCGGGTTGGCAGCCCATTCCATCCGCTTCTAATTACCACCTTAACAAATGATAAAATCTTGAACCATTGTTTATTGCAAATTTGGGCCACTTTTCATCATACTATGATGTTAACTTCGTACCCAAAATATCAAATAAAAAAGAAAAGTTTGAAATTTAAAGATTTTTAGATTAGAAATGTAATTTTTTTCTTATTTTGATTCTACCCCCAGTTCAAAGATATCAGCTTTGCCTACGAGGTGTTGTCAGATCCTGAGAAGAGAGAAACCTATGATCACTATGGATTGGAAGGTTTAAAGGAAGGTAGAGGAGGTGGAGGAGGAGGTAACATACACTTATTCATTCATTGTGTTGATATCATGGAATTACATATTCATTGTCTAGGCAGAAAATTGTAAGCAAATAAATCACCTTTGGGTGAAGGGGATGGGCAATCACTTTCAAGGCAAGTGAGTACATCCAACTTGCTGAGGAAGTGATTGTTGCCTATTCACCTGAAATCAAGAGATGATTATGTATGCTTTATATTCCACATCTGGAACCACTATAAAAGAAAAAAAACAATATTCATACTTTTCTACAAGAAGGAATTTTTATATAAAAAAATTATGGTTCCTTTATAAAAGTCCTCTAATTGAAGTTTGTTTTTTACTGCTAGCATGTATGTGCACAAGCATCTACATGTAGATCTTGTTCGAGCTAGATAATTGTGACCCACAAAGGAATTTTACTGGCACAACAAAAAAGTTGAGGTGCAATGCACTTATATATATTTTGCATAAAGTTTTACTGCTACAATATAGCATTTATGTAGACTGCACAGATCTAGATCTGCATGTAAGTGATCAGCGAAACACAAAAATTTCATCACCATGAGTAATGATTGATGGGGATACTACCCTTTATCATGTGACTGAATTCTGACCAATCATATAGCAAGATTCTTAGTACATATATGTGGAATATAATACTAAATAAATCGAGTTTTAAAAGTCTAGTCCACCCAGAAAAAAGTTTATTTTAATTACTAATCAAACAAGCATAATGCCAAAAATTTCATCAAAATCAGATGGAAAATAGGAAAGTTATAACATTTTTAAGTTTTGCTTATTTTTCACAAAACACTTTATATGCACAATTCAGTGATATGCAAATGAGAGACTCAATAATGTTCCCCACTATTTCTTTTGTTTTTCATTCTCTGAATTTTATACAATATTTCATTTTTTTTACTGATTTGACAATGGAATAAAATGGAATAATGCCACATGTTCAGGGAGGAATAAAACTGTTTCACAGGACAATGAGGAGACAATTAGAATATTTCATATTTCATGTGATGAAATACAAAAGGAATTGTGAGTGGTTGATGTCATCAGTCTCATCATTTACATACTGAACAAGATGTGAATATAAATGTTTTGTGGATATAAGCGAAAGGTTAAAATGTCATAACTTTTTTATTTCATACCCTATTTTGATGAACTTTACAATCTTTTTATTCAAACAACTTCTTATTTGGTGGACTTTTCCTTTTTGAATAAGTTGTTGGGCAAGTGCTATTTTGAAAGGGCACATTTCATACTACAACACAAATTAGGAAATTTTAAAGGGCATAAAAAATGTCTTTAATGAGAGGGACGTTGAAGCCAATCCATTGGGTATCTACAAGGTCATGGCCTTCTATTAACCCCTGGCACAGGTACATGACAAGAACCTACATTTAACTTGAATGTTTACATGTAATTGCTTGATTATGATTATTGTAACTTGATGCACTTTAAACGTTTGCATCATAAAGAAAAATAAAATTGGTATATATATGTTTGTAAATGTGATTTTGCTCATTATAATTTTGTTTTATGTTTCAGGTGGTATGGAAGACATTTTCTCCAGTTTTTTTGGTGACAATATTTTTGGAGGTGGAGGTCATCCATTTGGTGGAGGGAGAGGTTCTAGACGTCCAGGGAGAAGGAGAATGAAAGGAGAAGATACAATGCACCAACATAAGTAAGATCTTCATTTTCAGTTATAAAGTTTATTACAGAAGGGGAAAATAACTGGAATCTGAAAAAAAGAGTTGAATTGAAGTGGAAAGAAAAAATCCAAGAAGGAAAGAAGGAGGGGTGTTGAGTCAGTAATATGAAGAAAAAAAACATATTTGTATGCAGTTTGAATGTAGATATGATACAGTTAGTTTTCAGTTGAAGTTATGTAGAAGTAAGAATGCACATGGGTTAGTCTGCAGGCACAGACCTTTGGTTTTTTGGGGGGCAATTGGCATAGAGCATAATGCAGAGTCTGTGTTATTGGTTGAAGTGTCAAATATAAGTCTGTGCTTGCAGACTACACATGGGTAGCATCATCAATTGAACATTGAGTGGTGTGTGGGGAATCATTAGACAGATTTTCCTAATATATAAAGTCATAATGTCTCCTAGGTCTTTTTATTATCCTTTTAGCCTCATGTTCCTCCAAAGAATACATTCTAGAAATTACATTTTATACTCTTTACCCTTATCTTCCCAAATTGTGAATTATTTATGAAAATGGGGTGTATAGCAATTATCTTAACAAGTT
This sequence comes from Lytechinus pictus, assembly GCF_037042905.1. Classification (NCBI taxonomy): domain Eukaryota; kingdom Metazoa; phylum Echinodermata; class Echinoidea; order Temnopleuroida; family Toxopneustidae; genus Lytechinus; species Lytechinus pictus. The sequence goes on from NC_087246.1 coordinate 70,338,873, forward strand.
GAGTAATTTGATACACATTCAACTACATTATCAATAATGTTACCAGGTTTTTTTTTTTTTTTTTGGGGGGGGGGGCATAATGACCTAAGTGTTATGTCATATTTTTCAGTTGAATTATGGGTAATAGCATCCAGACATCTCATATTTTCCTTCCTTTTTCCCCCCTTTTTTTCATTTTATGTCCTTTCCCCCATTTTGCACTACTTAGGAGATCAGTTGCCCCATCCTCTGATTATCCATATCATTCAATACTAGCTATAAATGAGAATTTAGTTTGTCATAATTAATATGAAGAGCATAGTAAACCAGCCTGTTCTATTTGTGGGTAGTATTAACAAATCAGTGTGTTTCACCCATCATCCACTTCCTTTGTTGATAGTATATATTAAAGTTCTGGATATTACAGTGTCCAACAATGCAGGGAATGGAAGGAGAATACTGTATTTTGATTTTGTAATATTTCTTACAATACAAGGCATTCACCCCCCCCCCTTGTAATTTTCTTTTAGAGTATCTCTTGAAGACTTGTATAATGGGAAAGTAGCCAAGCTGCAATTGAGTAAAAATGTAATCTGCACTTCTTGTGGAGGGTAAGTACAATATATCTGCATTTCAATATAATTTAGCAAGGATTACATACAATTTGTCACCATCCTCCCCCCTCCCCCTTCAATAAAAGTCTCTTATTCAGGGGTGTTGGTGATCACGTTTAACCCTTATTAAACTGGGGGGGGGCAATTTGACTTCTTCTTTTTTACACTTAAATTAGCATAATTAATGATAACTGAGATTTTTTAATAATTTGATTTTAAAGTTTTGTGGATTATGCCATGTGTAATTCATGTGCCGATTTTTGTTGCGATTGTGCGGCCAGCAGCGGATATCTTAAAGGGGGAGGGGCTGAATAACCCCCACATCCCTTAAATTTCAAAATAACCTTTTTTAATCTTTTTATTGCTAATTAGCCATCCTTTTCCCGATCCCATGCTCTTTTCTTAAAGACATCTTGTTCACATGGCCCAGTCATCTCAAACTACTTTACAGTTTACTTCTTTTATTCTGATGATCTTTGGGCATTTGTTTATCATATTTCAAGTATTCTGTTTGTCGTGATGGGTGCAAGTCATATATGCTATACAACCAGTGTATGATATTGATATAGGTGTCTTTTAATATTGGTGGATACCTTTGCTTATATTCTGATTACGGTGGTCATATGATGTTTGTCAGTCAAAGTTCAAGTCTTTTTTTTTGTATATGTAGTGTTGGGGGCAAGCCAGGCGCTATGCAACCCTGTCGTACATGCCATGGTAGAGGTATCAAGGTGACTATACGACCACTAGGTCCAGGAATGGTCCAACAGATGCAATCTACTTGTCCAGATTGTAGAGGAGAAGGTTTGTCTTTTTCATAAACTAATAAATATAACAAATGTTTAAATTGTTGTTAACCCTAACTTACCTGGGCTATTTTGTGAGCTTAAAGTCTGAGGGGGGGGGGGGGGCTTCATGCAGTGGACATATCAGAAAAAATGTCATTGGTGGGCTGTTAAGTTGAAATGTAAGTATTTAATTTCTTCTTTTCAGCTTCGCCCCCCTCAAGATTTTGCATGTATTTACGGAGGTACAACAATTTAACAATACATGTAGCATGAAGCCATTATGCATTAATGATAAAACTAACGGTACATTTAATTTCAAATAGAAATGCCAGTTGTTGTAGAAGTCTGAATGTACTTTTTAACAAAATAAAATAATAATTAAAAATCAATCAAGCATAATGCTGAAAATTATATCAAGATCGGATGTGAAATAAGAAACATACAGATTTTTAAAGTTTCACTTATTTTCACAAAATAGTTTATGTACAGTGTACACTCTGGTTGCTTTACAAATGAGTTGACCAATAATGTCACCCACTCACTAATTCAGTTGTTAATTAAATGAGAAATGTCAAATATCACACTTAAGATAAGTGTAATTTAAAAATGTTATGACTTTTGAATTTTACATCAGATTTTAATGAAATTTTTAGCCTTCTATGTTTGTTCGATTTTTCTCTTTTATGCAATTCAACTTGTTGTTTGTGTGGGCTTGCCCTTAAACTTAACCATTCAACCTTTGGTGTATTGCTCTTGCAGGTGAAAGGATTAATGAGAAAGACAGATGTAAGAAATGTAATGGAATGAAAGTGAATAAAGAATCAAAGATCTTAGAGGTTCATGTTGATAAAGGAATGAGAGAAGGTCAGAAGATAACATTCAGAGGAGAAGGAGATCAACAGGTAACTACTAGTATACTTTGGTCCAAATATACACCTGTATGTCATGTCATCATTTTTTCTTTCCATTTCACTATTTTGATACCATATTTCTGTAGAGCATGAAGCAGTTCCTACACAACCCAAATTTGGTGGGAATTCTGTGGGTGCCGAAGACATGACCTTACGTAATTAGCCCTTTTGAAATTGATTATTGGCCTCGTTAAGAATCAGGCCAATAATACATTGACTTCACTGGGGCTAATTATCTATTCATGAGATTTTTGTGACCACATTGTCCCATTCCCACCAAATTTGGATTGTGTGAGTATACCCAACCCATGCATGGTATAAAAACATGCTGAAAATAATATTTAAAAAAATAAAAGGTTTTTTAACATTTTTTACTTCAGTACTCTATAGCTTCGCTTATCCTGTTGTATCTGAATGTTGATATCTATCTTTTGGTAACAAGGAAAAGTTCATGAAAACTGGACAAGGGACAATTCTCGCTACCCCAAATAGCGATTTCGCCGAGATCCGGGAAAATCCCTGTAACGCGCATTGCATTATGGGATAGCTTTTCGGTATTACAACTTCCTGTTCGGAAGTCCAATGCACTGTTTTGCCATTCAGATCAACAGTGCAGTGCCGTCATGCACAACAACAACGCTTTTTATAACCAAATAAAAACATGAATAAAAATTATTTTCATGCAAAATATATTTTTCATTTTTATTTATAACTCAAATGGAATCAAAACAGACCAAATTAAATAAAAAGTATTATAATCTGTACATATTACGCTGATTGGCATCGATTTCAGCGTGGTGGAAAACTCAGTATCGCGAACCTCACGCGAGCATGACTCTGAACTGGAAGTGGTGATGACGACCCGACGGAGTGAGAATTATCTCGTCTCGCGCATTATGAGATTTTTGTTCCTATTTGGGGTAGCGAGAACTGCTGTGATTGCATATTGTAATAAGTGAAATTGGGATAAAGGGCTGTGTATTTCCAGTGTTTGTTTGGTTTAACTCAGTATAAGAGCTTGGATGTGGCAAGTTTTATTATTGATTTTTTTTTTTTCTTGGTTTATTCATTTTATTTATTTTTTACTATTATTATTATTATTCTTATTATTTTTTTTTTTTTGGTGGGGGTCACTATTGAGTTTTCACCCAAAAAAATAAATAGTAGGTCATATAAGTTTTAGTAGCAAACCTTAATTAATGTTCCATATCATCCAAGTTTTTGCTTTTTCTATTTCTAGGATGTCTTTCCTGACCAATGGTCTGTTTGCATAGAAAGAATATGTGCCAAAGGAACTCTGGAAGGAATTGCTGAGAAAGAAGCAAAATAAGCCTGGCATTCTAGCCAGATGTTTGGTCTTTTTTAAGCAATTATGATACACTGTCCCACATGTGCATATCTGTGTCATTGTTCTTGGGTGTGATCATTGCAGCTTAGATTTCAGTATTTCACAAAGTTCAGTCAATATAACTGTACTAGATTTAAATCTAAAATGTTATAGTGAAAATTAATCTTGTTTTTACAGATATTTCTCATGAAATCAGGGTTTTCCAACAACTACATTATCTTACGAATTTGTTTTTATTTCTTTGTACTTGACAGCCTGATGTTGAATCTGGTGATGTTATTATAGTGTTAGTGGAGAAAGAGCATAACCAGTTTAAACGAGTGGGTAGTGACCTCTACATGGAACATACTATTGGAATCACGGAGGCGCTATGTGGGGTCCAGTTCTCATTAACACACTTAGATGATAGGAAAATTCTCATCAAGTATCCTCCAGGAAAGGTCATCCAACCAGGTAATGATAATAATAATAGTTAACATTTTTAAAGTGTTTCATACTCTGTGTTTCTAAGTGCTTTTCATTGTAATTATTTCATTTTGTTCTTTTTAATGAATTCAGAAATAAATACTGAATTGAATTGAATATGAATATTATTTTTATTATTACCACAGTCATAGGATATTGTTGGGGTAATTTCATTAGCCCCCCCCCCCCCCTCCCGCTTTAAAGATAGATATAAGTTGTGATAATGATTTCCATATGAGTTTGTACACAATCCAAAGAATGATCACCCAAGCATCTGTGTGTATGAATGAATAAATATTATGTGCCATAGAAATTCAGTAATGGCTGAGATATTAGCAAAATAAGCATTGCATTTCAGCCAAATATCTGGTCTTTTTCCAATCAATGATAATGCATGTACACTGCCCCTCATGTGCTTATCTTTGTTGATGTTCTTCAATGTGATTGTTAAATTCAGTTTAAATTTCATGATTTTTCACAAAGTTCAGTTTATGTAAAACTGTACCAGATCTAGATATACAATTATATAGCAAAAATTAACATTGGTTTTACAGAATTTGTCATGAAATCAGTGTTTTCTTGAACTACATTCATTTATCTTTGATAGTGTTGATGTCATGTTTCTACCGTGGTTGAAAAATTACAGATTGCTGTGCCTAAGTGGAATCTCTTAGGACCATGGAAATCTGTTTGACTAAGACAAAATTTGATTAGATGTAATATACAATATATGTTTCTACCAGGGCGCGACAAACCCGCTTGCCCGGGGCAAGTGAAAATGACGGGCGGGCAAGCATTTCTCAAAGTCAATTGCCCGATCGGGCAAGTGGTTGTTTTGAAAATAAAATAATAAAATGTCAGTGATAATCACAACTATCCATGCTATCTCTCATATATTGTCAAACCAGTCAAAAAACAGTGGAAACTGATGTAAAATCAGCGCCAAATACAGATAATTTATCGGCAGGTACCTCGTTCGAAGAACCGTGCCATCTCATCTTACGTTCCATGTGCGCATGCGCTACTATCTTGCGCAATTTGCCGATGCAACCCCCCTCCAAAAAAAAAAAAAAAGGCAAACGTGGCTAAAATTTCACATTTTTAATCTTTGAATACATGAAATGGACGTCTATTTTCCATATTACCTTGAGATTGTTTTGATCTAGTTGGAAACAACCGAAATAGAAGAATATTCAGCTCTTTCTTGACTCTGATTTTGATGATGTTACACTCGGTAAATGTTTTTTCTTATTGTTGTCCCACATGTAGACTTTCATGGTGTTGAACAAGTGTTAATGTTGCAACACCATGAAAGTCTACATGTGGGACCACAATATAAAAAAATATTGACCGAGTGTAACATCATAATACGATGATGAAAAGACAAGAGAGAGGTGAATATTCTTAATTTTCTTGATAGTTTCCAACAAAATCAAAACAATTTCAAGGAAATATGGAAAATAAATGGCATGGATTTAAAGGAGAATGAAACTCTTGGAGCAAGTTAGCTTTTGTGAAAGCAGAAAAATCAAAGAATAAGATCAACAAAAGTTTGAGTAAAATAGGACTAGCAATAGAAGAGTTATGAGCATTTGAATGTCGAGATCACTAATGCTATGGAGATCCTCCCATTGGCAATGCGACCAAGATCTATGATGTCACAGATGAACAACTCTCCCCTTTTGGACACTGAAAATATACCCCAAAACATCTCTTTTTGCTCATTCTAATCATATGACAAACGATTCATCAATGATATAATGTTGTGAAACCTCTGTACTTGTCCTCTCATAAAGAGAACACCTCACCTTGTGATAAACTCTATAAAAGTGAGAATATAAGTGAAATAAGTACTAAAGTAATGAGGGAGTTGTACGTGTGTGACATCACAGATCTTGGTCGCATTGCCAATTGGAGGATCTACATGGCATTAGTGATCTCAATATTCAAATGCTCATAACTTTCTTATTATTCATTCAATCTTCCTCAAACTTTCAACAATATGTTTCTTTGATTTTTCTCTTTGATATGGATTCAGCTGGTTTCAAGGGTTTCATTCTCCTTTAAAGATGCAAAATGTGGAATTTTAGCCACTCCAGTTGGTGAAGGCCTTTTTTTTTCTCTTTTTTTTTTACATCATAAAACAATCTTTTCCAGAATCAAGAACGAGCTGAATATTCTTCATTTTCTTAATAGTTTCCAACTAAATCAAAACAATATCCAGGAAATGTGGCAAACAGATGACCATTCATGGATTTAAAGATGCAAAATATGACATTTTAGTTTTTTTTTGTTGTTTTTTTTCACTTTTTTTAACCTTTAACGTCCATTTAGATCTACTAGTACTATAGCAAGTTTTTTTTTTTCAAAATAAACATAATGACTCAGGCCTACTTTGCTGAAAATATACTTATAATTATAAATGTGTGTTCTTTACTGTACATGATTCTCAATTGTTTTTATTTTATATGACCTTCATAAATAATAATAGTACCGTAGTAAAAAAAGAATAATGAAAGAAAATAATAAAACAATTGGGCAAGCAGTTTTTTCTATCGGGCAAGCAAATATTTTCATCACTTGCCCGACAGGGCAAGTGATGAAAAAAAATTTGTAGAGGCCTGTTTCTACATATTCTGGTGTGAAATAATGGTTTGAGTTGGGTGATTATTTGACTGCTAAAAGCTTGCATAGTCTACTGTATCTTGGGGACAATATGCATGTCCGTATGTGATAATGCAAATCATATTCCAAACACAAAATGTCGAAAACATGTTACAGGTATTTACTTTTCTTAAGTGAAAATATGAGAATGCAATTTGAGATTCATTCTTAGGTCACTAGTATTATAGTGTAAAATTAAATTTAGTTTCTTTTAAAACAAAAATATGCAAAGTCTGTCATAATTTTATTAATGACAGCAGTTCTATCGTTTCTAGTGATATGTGGAGCATTGTAGCTCAGTGGATTAGTCTCCGGACTTTGAAACAGAGGGTCGTGGGTTCGAATCCCAGCCATGGCGTAATTTCCTTCGGCAAGAAATTTATCCACATTGTGCTGCACTCAACCCAGGTGAGGTGAATGGGTACCTGGCAGGAATTTATTCCTTGAAATGCATGTGCGCTGTAATCTTAGTAATTACGGCTGCCAAGCTACAGCTGGGGTAATAATATCCAAGTCCTTTGGAAGCGCATAGAGACATTCATAATTCTGATATGCGCTATACAAGAACTGTGTATTATTATTATTATTATTATTATCACCTCCTGAGAAAACTATTTGCTCAAGTTGTATCCTACCTCCATACTGAGACCAGTGTGATTACCAGTACCATTCCTTTTGTAACTGACTATCTGTGTGAATAAAATCTGAATTTGTTATTTTTTTAAATGTTGTATTGTGTCTCTCCAGGCTGTAAACGAGTTGTTGAAGGAGAAGGCATGCCTCTATACAGGAATCCATTTGAGAAAGGAAATCTCATCATCAAGTTTAATATAGAATTTCCACAGAATAACTTCACATCGGAAGAAAAATTGAAGGTAAGATTTCATTGTCTTATGAGCTTGACTTTGATGGTAATGACAAGTCAAAAACACTAGATTGGCCAAGGCCCATCATCATTTTTGTCCCATCTAAATAGCATAACTTTTTCAACTTTAAGATCATATCTTTACCAAGGTTGAGTTTTTAAAAAGTCATAATTTTGAAATTATAAACATCTATTTCGTGGAATATTATATAAAGGTGATCAAGTTTTAGGTCATGTGATTAATGTCAAATGTCATTAAGGGTCTTGGAACTTTGATCATGTGGTATCAACATTCAAAACTCAACTCAAGGTTATTATCTTAAATCTCTGAGACAATAGTGAAAGTAACCCTATGTCCCTATTCCATAAACTTTACATATAGCAGTTATCATGTATTAGCTAATAGATGAATGTAATTGAAGGTCAGTCGGTGAAGGTTTAAAGGTTTGTTTTGATTTTTAAATCACTTTTCATTGGCATGCTGGCCTGACCAATCAAAGCTAGTCCTGACGTAAGCAGTTGGGAACCGGTGTGTCTGATCATACTGATTCCTCATTTAACTTCTATATATATATATATGTGTTCATACCTTTCAGGAGCTTGAGCTGCTGCTTCCTAGTCGGCCTGAAACAGTCACACCAAGTGAAGATTCTGAAGAGGTAACAATGCTAGACTTTGAACAGAGTAATTCAACTGGTAACTCCCGTGAAGCTTACCATGAAGATGATGAAGATGATGATCACCCAGGTGGAGGTCCCTCTGTACAATGTGCACATCAATAACAGTAGCTTGGGTTTATCAGTTCTACTGTGAATCTGGCTTGAATGGAAAGCCACTCGATGAGGGCAGTAAGGAAGACAGCTTGATCAACTACTATAGAGTACCGAAGTGATGATGTCACATAATGTTTTTTTTATCCCATATTTTGGCAGAGCATGATGAAAAACATCCACAACCAAAATTTGTTGGGAATCAGTCCATAGGTTCCTAAGTTGTGGCATTATGAAAGCAGTGTAAACTTGGCGTGGTTCAAAACATGCACCTTGCCAATTTACACTGATATCATTGGGGCACTGATTCGTCTGGCTCTACATTGGGCCATGATAAACCGAGTCATGTCCAATTTTTGATAGATGGATATTTTTCATTATGCTCTGTACTGAACTTATGTCATAAAAATACTAAAAAACACGAAGAAAATTGATGATGTCACACTTTGGTACTCTCTTGATCAGTGCCCATTGTAACTCTAGTTTTTTTTAAGGGTTTTATATACCCATGCCATACATAATTTGGTATTTTAATATAATCTGTCTGAAAAAAAAAACTGGTCATTAAAGTATGGAGTGTGTAGATATTTTCCCTTCTGTCCATTAAATTTCAAATTAAGTACATTGTGCATTTTGTCTCGGGATTAGACCCTTATCATAAATCTGTATTGGTTGAAGAATGCTTTTTCTTTATCACTGGCTAGTAAATGATTTAAGAATTTTATGTGACAGAGTTAGATTCAATCTCTTACTCAATTCTTAGCACTTTCCTTTATTCAGGAGGTAGATTTACAATCCATTCACATTTGAAGACAATAACAATAAATGTTTAAAAATAATGGTACAGTTCGGGAATTCAGAGTACAGGGGCAGATATGGAAAGGGCTCGTAGACCATATGTATTTGTATTGGTGGGGGGAACAGCAAAAAGACATTGTGAGGATAATCTGAGGTTATGTCTTGGTTTATATGGTTCAGTGAATTGTGATATGTACTGTGGGCCTTATAACATAGGATATCTTAAAGAGTATATGTTTTTCAAGAGCCAAACGATAGAGTGGAACAGTACAGTGGAAATTGGGTCTCAGAGCAAGCACATGTTATGAGCCTCGCCCATGTATTCTGGATTCTCTGAAGAACATAACAGTTTAATAAATGGAACATGTCTCAAGGTAATCAAATCTCATCCTCTGTCTCTGTTGATATCAAGTGAATTTAAAGTGTTTGCATTACTTGTTCATTGTACACCTTTTGGTTGAGTTGGAGTGTTCTCCATTGATGAAAAGCCCTTCTCTCACATCAACCTTAACTGATCTGATCATTCAGCGCTGAACATCGTAGTTTTTACTTTCACTCCTAACAATTGAATTCACACTGTACCACATACCTTTGTACTCTGACTTGATTACATTCTTCAAGGCCCTGTCACACTTTATCACAATCAGCAAGAATCGAGCAGAATGAGCTGGAGAGAAAAATGAAAAATATTCTGGAAATATGGGGGGGTTCAAATCAAATTGACTTGATTTCAAATACATTAAAGTGACTCATCACACACTGGTCACCCTAGAGACATAATAGAGTCAAATTGAAAATTTGTGCTATGCTCTTGGATTTTTGAGGAGCATTCCTAAAAATAATGACTGTAATCTGAGTGCATTCAACATAATTGGACCAATTCTTGTGACCGTCAATTGCTTTTGTCTTAAAAATTTGTAGGTGCATACGAAGTGGAAAGAACATCGGACAGTGTTCAAATTCATTCAAAGTATCCTTTCAAAATTCCAGCAACATTTAAAACATATTGAACACTGGAAGAGCTGCAAAGCAGGGGAAACTTGACTAGCTGGTGGTCAAACAACAGTCATTTCATTTCAGTCAATTTGGCTTGATTCGGAATAAGTGTGATGGGGCTTTAAATTTACTTGACATCCAATATGTATAAATACCAATGACTCTGTGTATAGTTTTTAGGCTGAGGATGGGGTTAGATTACTTTGAAACTTGTTCTATGTATTAAACTGTTGTTTTCTATTCATTATTGTTATCAAGTTAATATCATGTCAATCTTTTTGGTAAGCCTCGCATTTCTTTTAGTTAGAATTATGTTTTCTTCATGCATTATCCTTTTGGCCTACCAAATTTTCAATAGATTAAAGTGACCTAAAAATAGGAGAAAAGAATATTAATTCCCATGGTAGAAACTACAGCTATATGTAATGAAGTGAAAGATAGATATGAATATAAATTACACAATGGTGTCTGATCCAAGAGCATTTCATTGAAGTTACAAGCCCTGAATTAAAAAGAATACATATATATCTGAAGGTCTTTATAATGTCCATATATCAGAAAATGTATCTCCTTGAACATGTTCATTGTTATTTCCACTTCCTGATATAGTATCTGTGTGTTTGTAATAACCACTCAATCAATTTAATTTTTCACACGATGTTGCATCAAAGTATGTTCATTTTAGTTCACTATTGTAAGTTTTTTAATGATTATAAGTTTTTTCTTCCTTATTAAACTTGTATAGGGAGACTTGAGTATGAAGAGTAATTGTCGTGTATGTACTCATATTTATTAAATAAAATTTTGATAAAGATTTGTATATTCTAAAGAGCAAAAGTAAAAAATTAAATGTAACATTTTATGTGAAACAGAAGTAATGCTTTACACACAAATGATGCATTACACATAGGAAATCGATAATATGTAAGTAGTCTGTACCTATATTCAATCTTATTTTGCAATGCTGAACAATTAATTATTTATTATTTGCTACAGTTCCATCTCTCTTTCGAGTGAGATGAAATTTTGTGTTTTTTATTGCTATTTGATTTTTTTACATGTATAAGCAGAAAATCATTAATGTCTTACAGTGGAAATATAAAAGAGACATTGTAATAGTAGGAATTATCAAGTTTGAAATAAAAAAAGTTTGAACCAGGCATATTACCGGGCTATATCATTAGTGGTATCTGATACTATGTTTCTGCGACCGGTATATATTTAATTTTTGCTTTCTAATTGCACCATCCCTGCAAGTTTGTGAAGCTTTAATTTATTTATGATCTGTCTGTACTGCACTAATTAGTCTTATACAGAATCATCTCCTTTGCACGGCTTCATTAAAAAAAAAATATGTTATCAAATCTGTATGAAGAAAGCAGCAAAATTTCATTTGTTATATGTTCATTAGACTTGCAATTCTTTGTATATAAGTACATTTTTCACTCGACAAATGCCCTTCCAGCCAATGCATTTTCCTTTTTTTTTTCAAATAATTGTCTACCTGGATGTAAAACATGATTGCATCTTCTATGATAACATCCTACACCTGAATTTAAAATAAGGGCTTTTATTTAATTTCCTATTATTCTTGTTCTTAAAATGTCCAACCATTGAGTACCCCATTCATTTTGATATGTTTAAACCTCCATGTGTGTCAGACACTTATGTAAATTAGGTTTATTTGTCATCCTATCGGCCAAAGCCTTGCTCACACCATTCTGTCTTAGGCTGCATATTGCTGCGTTAGCCTAAAGCAACGATGCACAGCTTCAAACGCAGCAAAATATTTTGTTGCCATGACACTTGTTTATCAGGCAGTAAAGTGAGGAGATAAAGTGAGGTAAACCAAATTTAGCAGTTATGCTGTGTTTGCCTATATGTAAGCTGCTCGCTATTGCTCATTGTTGCTTGTCCTAGCTCACGTTTATTACCATTCGCCTTTGCTTGTCTAAATTTTGGTTTTGTTCAATTGTGGATGTTTGAAAAATGTCAACAAACCTAGCTAGAACACGAAACCTCTGTATTAGTCGGCATATTGACCTCATATTAGCTTGTTTCATTGTGTTGTGTTGCCTGTGGTTGTAATTATCTGTGTTGAGGCAATACATAGCTAATGAATATAAGCCCAGAATGCAAAGGTGTGAGCCAGGCTTTAACCATAAAAGGACTACGCTATTTGAGATGTAATGAGGACTGGGGGTGGGGGGATGCTGGCCCCCTACCGATCTCGGCTGCCGTTCGCAGATTTGCATCAAAATTTGGTACACACATTCTTTACAACATAAACTTCAAGCCAGTATAAAAGCAAAAATTCCCAAAATCATTTTTAAATATTATGAATAAAATATGCAAATTTATATGCAAAAACATTATTTGCATATTCTACACCCAATTTGACTTCAAATTATCATTTTTTCTCCAGATGTCATCTTTGTAATAAACCTTATTTATGTTTTCACAGAAAATATTGCAAAAGCCAAATTTTTTCTTGTGTTTTTCTTATTAGAATTTATTTGTTCATCTTTTGATTTTCATTGTGTTTCTTTACTCAAGGAATATTACAAACCATTTAAGATCTACATGTGGCCCTAAAGTAGACCAATTAGAATGAAAAATGATCACCTTTTTTATGAATTTCATCTCCCTTCAACTTTGTACAAAAAGTATAAAAATTAGCCATTTTTGGCCTGACATTGTCTCGTAAAAAGTCATGTGGTGTCATGATGCTATACCTGTATAGAATTTGATCTCAAAGTTTTGTGAAACTACAAAGAAAAAAGTCCTAAAATTTTGAAGCACTGTCAAGAAGTCATTTTTTATTTAAAGTGCAGTATTGTGCTGATTAAAGCAGAATATAGGTTTGCTACAAGCCTGATGATGACGCGATCACAATTTGAAATTGAATTTGCTTTTATTCCTACAGGGAGGCTGGAAATAGACTGGAATCTTGAGTATAGTATTCATACCACTGTTCAGAACTTTGATCGCTAAGATTTTATAGTTTGGAGTGTTCATATCAAAGTGCTATTACAATTTCTTTGAAAATTGGATTGCAACAGATTGTGTACTGGGCTTTAGATGTTATTTATGTACCTGATGAATATTCTGATGTCTGATCCAATCTTCATCTTATTTGATGAATTTTTTTCTTAAAAGATAGCATTTTGGCTTATGGCGCTATGGCAACAGAGAAAAGATACTATAAATCAGAAGGGAGTGATGAATTTGGAATTAGCACAATATGAATGCAATATTGTTGTGTAAATAAAACAGTTATAATACCATGGTGGATTTCTCCTAATATTGGTGGTAGAGTTATCTAACGAGTATGATATCATCATCTGATTTTCAAGGTGCTGCATATCTGTAGTTCAGTTTTAAATGGTTTTGCTTTTTCATGTACCTTCGGGTCTATCAAAGGAGTATACCAAATTATGAAATATTTGATAAAAACCAATCAGTCTATGACTGTAAGTAATAATACAATATTTGATGTTTGTTTCAAACATCAAAGCAAAAATATTGAGTACGAATATTGCAGTAAAGACAAAGAGCATAATATTCAATTAAGTTTCATGTAAGTCACCCTTATTCAGAGCTGCCAAGTAGTACGATTTTTCCGTATTTAGTACGTTTTTGCAACCAAAATACGGCAGTACGTTTTTTCTTTAAAAAATATGTTTTTTGTATTTAAAAAAAAAAAAAAGATCGAAATTTATGAAGAAAAATCATCTCTATATGTCTCTATTTCATGAAACGTACACAAATATGGTTATTACATCAATGTAATTTCAGGTAACTTGTTTTTTTTTTCAATCATTTTGTAAAAACAAGGGTGAGAAATATACACAAGTTTCAATGTTTGTTTTTTTTCATCTGCAAGAGCAGTGCACATTTTAGCTTGCATGCATCTTGAGCGCCGTGATGGGCGAGTGTGCCAAGCATTTTATTATGAAATACACTTTATTTGGGGAAAATACAAAATATTTATCTCACACGGTAAAAATACTGATTTTGGGAGATAAGAATACTGAAAATGCAAAATACAACTTGGCAGCTCTGCTTATTCCCATCGCAAACCATTTTTGTACCATTATTTTGTGTTATATTTTGTATTTATGTCACAATCAAATGTCAATAATTTGCCTGTTTTTGTGTTGCTATTGATTCCTTGTATTATCAGGGTTTGCCTGTTTCTTAATTCTACTGTCTCAACACACTGATCATCTCAAATTCAATCAAACAGTTTTGATGATGAAAGTAAAATCTCTGTGAAATCATAATAAATGTCATCGTAGGGAAAGAATACAAAATCTAGAATGACATGAAATGAGACAAACAACCAATATTATCACTCTTCAGATTTCCTCTCATCTTAAACTATAAAAGTCTCTTTTTTCCAGGGATGTTTTAATTTTGTTTTAAGTTTTGACCTCACCAACACCAGTACCAACAACAGGGATAATCTGAGGTCAATCCCAATATCAACCTGATATCAATTACAATGTTGTGGTTGGAGTTGGTGTAAGTCAAACGTAAGTTTGACCGATATTGCCATGGCAACAAGTTTTCACAATTCTATCTCCAGTTTAAGATTATGTGAAAGTCCTCTGTTTAAACTTTTCTAAGGGTAAATTCTGAGGTGTACCATGAAATTTATAAATTTCCCAATTCATGTGGGCTAAATTGATGATTTTGAAATTTAGTGGCAAATTTAATTGGACCGAATTCGTATGTGTGTTCTCCCAGTATATCAAACATGGTTAGTTCAGTATTTTGTTATGATCTGTGTTACAGCTTTTAATTTTATTGATATATGTATTATGTTTGGAATGATTACAGGTATGGATATTCATTATTGTTCAATTCTGGTTATGTGTGAGTGATTATATTATACTGCTGTGGTTCTGTAGATGCAGTAGATTAAGAATGATAATATGGGATGTGTAAAATATCAAGAAAATGAAAAACTAGTTATCAAAACTAAATCACAGCCAGAATCACACTCGCTGAATGATGAATCAGATTTGTTTATTAATGGATTGAATGATTGCATTGTAACTGGTTGATTGGATCATGGAGGCATAGAGTTCCTAATTGTGACATAGATTTTCCTTTATTTTGCATTTGAGCGTCTTGATACCATATTTCAGTGGAGCATGATGAAATACTTCCACAAGCCGATGGGTATTACTTGATGGTGGTCCAAGGCCAAATGAATAGGTCCCATTGAAATCATTGGACTGGTATCAGTTTAGAACCATGCTTAGAAGACAGTGACTTATATGGGGCTAGTTGCGTATTCATTTTATTCATTTTTAAGGTCCTCATGGACTGATTCCGACCAACTTTGTGTTGTGTGGGTTTTTTCATCGTGCCCCACAAAGGGTGTGGTTTAAAAACATGCTAGAATGAAGAAAAAAATAGTGAGGTCATCGCTTCAGTACTCTATTAAGTACGTCAATGGAAGGATGGAGTGATGGTTTTATTGTAGCAGTAGTGGTAAATGTTCAGATTGGATTTGTAAATATGTGGATGGGTTTCAGGGGTCGTTGGCCGGGGGGGGGGGGGGGGCAAGAGCCACAAATTTCCCAGTCATATCATGGTATGAACAGGATTTGTTTATGATTGTTCCCCGAGCATTAGGGCACATAACAATGCATCTTCCTTTCCTTTTCTCTCATCTTTTCTTTTTTGTTCTCTGTTGTAGAACTTTTGGGGGCCAGTGCTATGCGGATCGGGTCCGGGGTAATGGCGGCCCCAGGATTTTTAACCTCGGGGGAGGCAAAAGAACATTTGGCGGGCGGGTCAACACACAAATATTTTGCATATTTCTCAAACTGGAGCAAGAAGTGTAAGCTATTTTTTTTAATGTAGACCCTACTGACTTGAAAAGGGACCTGAATTGAATTGAATTTATTAGAACGTCACTGGCATTCGCCAATATTTTGTTCAAAACAAGAAGTACAAAATAGTACAAAACAAATATATAATTCAAGGAATATAAGCAGATAAGCAAAAACAAGATAGTAACTATTTCGTCAAAAAGAGGAACAACTTATGTCTACTTAAAATAGTAAATGCCTCATGACATAAATAATAGAAGGGAGTGATAAGCATGCAGGTGACATATATACACATATACATACATACACACTTACGGGCATACATACATTCATACATACACATAATTATACATACACATATACATACATATATATATATATATATATATATATACATATATACACGCATATACAATCAACATAGGAATCATTCGGATAGATATTTTGGCGATGATAATACTGTATAACGACTGATGTCCAAGAAAAGAGCTGTTTGCATTGGGTCATGAAGATGATATCTCACCAAATAAATAATGCGAGCGCGAACTGAACATTTTTCACAACCTGAGATAACTGGAAGTTATATATTAAGCACTTTTTGTAATCATGAACTGGATGGCTATCAAATAGCTTGGTCACATTTGCTCTACGGCGGCCGTACGGCGAGTCGAAAACAGCCGTTTTAACATTTTTTGTACCAGCTACATATAGGTGGTTTGAATAAAAATTAATAAAACGGCTGTTATCGACTTGCCGTACGGCCGCCGTAGATCAAATGTGACCAAGGTATAAGTAAACATTTGATGCGAGCGCGTAGCGCGAGCTGAAATTTTTTTATTTATGAAAATTATGAATATGCAAGATGCGTATCTCGCTGAAACGAATAATGAAAACTCTAATCGCGAGAAGCATATTGACTTGGAACATTGGATTTTAAGCCCCATTTGAACAAATAATTTACTTATCTCAGTCAACAGCTACTACGAGCGTGTATAGCGCGGGCGACATTTTGAATTTTATATGACCTGAAAACAGTATGTTATTGACGAAAATTATTGGGAGCTAACAGTGAATGGATGAGAAAATTTTCAAAATTTAAAGAACGAAAAAAGCTATTTTGGAGCACTTTGCACCTATAGTAGGATGCTTATGACAACATTTACTATACAATTTTTATTTTTCAAAATTTCGGGGGTGGGGCCAATTCATTGGGGCAAATGCTCCCCGTGCCTTCCCCCTTGCTGCCGCCACTGGTCTGGGGCGGAGCCCCCGGAACCTCGTGATATTTTTTAACATTGCAGATGTTTTCTCAAATCGCGGGTACATACACAACACATTAACTTCAACGCTAGTTTTGAGTGATAATTTACAAAGAATTCAAAATAGAACCCTCCGTTGTGTATTAGACGTGGATTGGATGTACCCATCCGAACATAATATTATATTGCAGGAATTAGAAATTAAAAGATTGTTAGAAAGAAGAAATGTACGCACCTTACAAACAATGTACAAGATAATGCATCACTGGCGTAAATCCGTGTTGATGGGTGGGGGGATGACTGAAATATTTTGGCATTTTTTTTGCAATCATGTTTTTAGATATGCAAGGAATTGTCATTACTATGTCCACAGTGGCGTACCGTGGGTCACGGCATTGGGGGGGGGAGCACCAGCAAAATGTTTGAATCACTGAGTGAGTGCGCGCGAAGCGCGCTCAGTTGCCAGTTATACTGACCTAATAGAGACATTTTAAAGACAATGTCATTAAACGGATATGTATCTCACTGATCAACTAATGCGAGCGTGAAGCGCGAGCTGAATTTTTTTTATATTCACACCTAAAAAGGGACATTATAATCAAATTTGTGTAATCATGATAAGTATCTGTCTCGCTAAACAATGCGAGCGCGAAGCGCGAGCTGAAAATTTAGATAATTCAGACCGTGGGGCATTCTAAGGTTTTTTGTAGGAATTAACTAGGACCATACGTATTTCATTAACCAAATGATGCGAGCGCGAAGCGCGAGCTAAAATTTTTTAATATTCAGATCAGAAGAAGGGACATTTTAAGGACTGATTTTAGGAATTCATGAAGAGCAGACATATCTCACCGATCCACTAATGCGAACGTAATCACGGACAGGAAATGTTTCATATATACGAAGACCTTAACATGGGGCAATCACTTTTTTAGTCATGAAAAAGAAGCATATGACACTACATAAAACAATGATAACTATTCAATTTCAATTCAATTTAATATGTCTGCTCTTCATGAATTCCTAAAATCAGTCCTTAAAATGTCCATTCTTCTGATCTGAATATCAAAAATTCAATTTTCAATTTCAATTCAATTTATTCAAATAACTCAAGTTCTGGGAAATATATTTGGTTTATATTGACTTGAAAACGGGATGTTTTAGTACAACAGGATTATATATCTCGTTAAACAGACAATGCGAGCACCAGGAACAATGAAGACGTATAGGCCCTGGGCAAATTATGTTTCATAAAGTTATGATAAAAATATAATTTCTGAAGGTTTCCATGGCGAAGAAGAATAGTGTAGTAGGTTTCACGGTACACCATGTATCTTTCTTGGGCATATGTTGGTCCTGAAAAGGACCACCCAATCTCATGTTGGTCCTGAAAAGGACCACCCAATCTCAAGAGATTGGGTGGTCCTTTTCAGGACCAACATATGCCCAAGAAAGATGCATGGTGTACCGTGAAACCTACTACACTATATGATAAAAATGTTTCTTATGTAATGTAACATAACATAATTATAATATAATATAACATTATAATGAATAATATTTTCTTCTTTCCCACTACGAATCTCTTCCTTTCTCCCTCTTTTCTCCTTTTCCCCCTTTCCCCGTTTTTTTTTGTCAGCCGATGGGGGGATGTGCCCCCCGTAGTTACGTCACTGTATGTCCATATGGCTAATACCCCTCCAATATTTTTTTACCCCATGATGGTTTAATGGTTTTATTAGAGATTACGTTAAAAAAAAAATTGAAATTCCATCTTAATCCCTTCCCAAAGACCCCAACGGGGGTTTCTCTTCAATGCTATAAAGGACATAAGTATTTCGTTTGGAAATGGTGAACTGGCTATTTATTTGCATTTTATGATTCAATAATATTGTTTTATTTGTTAAGCGGTATTTTAGGAAGAATTTTCACCAATAAAACAATTACCTCTTGTGATTTTTTTTTCATTTCTTTCGTAAAAAGTGGGGGGATGTTTGTACAGGCCATCCCCCCCTCCTCGAAAAGTGGGGGGGATATATCCCCCCATCCCCCCCGGGATTTACGCCAGTGTAATGCATGATATGCTACCAGAGAGTATTCGTAAACAATTTATTTTAAGTGATTGTAACTATGCTAAGATCATCGTCTCTAAAAATCAAATTACCCTTAGTTAAAAGCAATTATAAGAAAAGAAGTTTACAGTACAGGGGGGCCAGAAGCTGGAACGCACTACCTAATGACTTAAAAGTAACTAGTTTCAACATAATTATTTAGATTGGACGCCAGAGTGATGTAAACTTGTTTGTTCTGTTTGTTTGTTTTTCTTTGTAATATTGATGATATTTTAATTGTATATTTATTTCGTATTACTATTATCTTAATTGTATATAATATGTAATGTGATTTTAATATGTACGCACGGACGTTCAGAAGAACAGCCATTGGCTGAAGTTCGTTTACCGTGTTGAAATAAAATAAAATGAAACGCAGTTGCAGATAATAAACGAAATATTTTGAGGCAGCACAACATAGCAAATGTGAAAAAAATTGTAAAAGTCGCCAGCAAGCGAAGCGACCCAGAAAATTTTGACCTTTAAAAATGATTTTGAAATTAAATTCTACTTATGTGATATAGTATAGCTTTGGAAATTTAGCCAAAGTAAACAGGCTGTTTATGGTAAAATAAGCCAGCGCAAAGCTTTACTTAGGTTAGGACATATCGGGGGATAAAACTATCCCTTAGCTAACTTTACTTTAGCTAAGGATTTTTCCCGGGATTTTTTGTCCTGATTGCGACCATTATTGCATAAAATTTAGCAGCTTATAATGGACGCCATCCACCTTTCTTCCCGTTCTTTATATTTTTCAATCCTTGGCAACTAACCCGGTCGTATTATTAAGTTCTTCTCTTTTTTTTTCTCGTCCCTTTTCTCTATATTCTGATTTTCCAATTAAGCTTTTGGTTCTACCTTCATTTCCCATTTCTTGCGCCTCTTTCTCCCATTTTCCCGCCATTCTTGCTCGATGGAGCCATTGAGTCATATCAATTGATTTTATATCCCTCTCTTGCTGCTATAATGTATTTATATTTTCACATTATTTCAGGATATATTTTCTCATGTGTTCTTCTTTCCTTCCCTTTTCCGCTTTCCTTCCATTTTCCCTATTTATGTTCTTCCTCTCTTTCCCTTTCTTTTCATTTTCCCTTTCCCTTTTTCCATTTCCTCTTTTTCTTTCTTTCTTTCTTTCTTTCTTTCTTTCTTTCTTTCTTTCTTTCTTTCTTTCTTTCTTTCTTTCTTTCTTTCTTTCTTTCTTTCTTTCTTTCTTTCTTTCTTTCTTTCTTTCTTTCTTTCTTTCTTTCTTTCTTTCTTTCTTTCTTTCTTTCTTTCTTTCTTTCTTTCTTTCTTTCTTTCTTTCTTTCTTTCTTTCTTTCTTTCTCTCTTTCTTTCTTTCTTTCTTTCTCTCTCTCTCTCTCTCTCTCTCTCTCTTTCTTTCTTTCTTCTTTCTTTCCTAGCTTTCTCCCTTTTCTCCTTTTCCCTTTTTTTGTTTTATTTTCCCAGTGAATGCCGCCAAGGGGGGGGGGGATAGCTTGCCCCCCTGCCCCCCCCCCTCCACACCGTTACGCCACTGATGGGGTTGGAAGATGGATGGATGGGTGGGTGGTCGGGTGGATGGATGGATGGGTCGGTTGGTGGTCGAGTGGATGGATGGATAGATGGATGGTTGGATGAAAAGATGGATGGGTGAGTATACGTAAATTGCTAAATGGGTAATGAATGGATGGATAGATGAATGATATTGGGATAAATGGAAGGGTAAATGGATGGATTGGTAGATGAATTGTGGATAGATGGATCAATTTGAATAGGGGATGGCTGAATATATATATTCATAGAGCCGTAAAGGATGAGATAATGATGCAATTAAGAGGTAGCTTTCAGAGATTTTTATTAGGCGAACTAGCTAATTTCTGCCTTTCATCAGGCTTATATTCATATAGCAAACAGAAACAAAACACTTACGAATAAGGTAATGATCACAAAAAAGTAACAAAAGAAGGGGTATTGAACAAAACGTGCTGGGAAATTACGATTTGAAGAAACAGATAAAGGGACCAATGCATAATGTGGTTAACTGGGGGTCTGGTCATCAGGGTAGTCTTTGTTGTAGGCACTGTAATTAAAATAGAAGATTATAAATCATGTAAACATACACTGGTTATAACAGTTTCATGAGTTACTCGATCCTGATCGATCGATAGATGATGGGCAGATTGGATCTGTCAATCATGAAGGGAGGGATGGATGACTGAATTAAAAAAATACTTTGATGGAGGGATAGATATAGATACATGGTTGGATGTATAGATGGATGGATGGACAAAGTGGACATGGTATTATTCATTCAGCCAGACAAGAAAGAAAAATCAAGAATAATTAAAAAATTGAATTGACATGCACAATAAGACTAATTAATAAGAGTCAAATGGATGGAAGTAGATTGAAGTTGATGGATGAATTAATCCGAATTGATAATTTCAAAGATTAAAAACTGGTCAATAGATGATGGTCAAATTAAAATATTTATCAGTAAAGTGGTTGGATGTTGGATAGATGAATAATAGGCAAAATTAATGATAAAACTGAGCTGCATTAGTCTATGGCACCTGTGCTCATGTGTTAAAGTAGTAGGTAGTCGCGTCGTCACACAACTCAGGCCCTCTATCGATGAAAACTTTACAGGCTATATCATAGCGACGAAACATGGCGATGTAAACGGTCGAACTCGAACTGCGCTGCCGTTGTCGAAGTCGAAGAAATCCAACAAAGGCCAAAAATCACAGGTAATTAGAGACATATCATCTTGATAATGTAATGTGAGGTTAATTATAATTTCTTGAATGAGAGGGTGCTTGAACAAGGTTTTGAGGCGCGGCGCGAACGCGTTGCCGTTATTATTGGCGTAGGCTACCGTACGTGGTAAGCTCAGCCTTAGCCTTAACCCAGAGAGCTCCCGTCCGCGCAGCGGGCGGGAGCCCAGAAGCTCACAGTGTATTCTACCATTGCCACCGGACAAGGGTGATTTATGGTCTAAATATTTCTCCAAATGAATTGTGAAAACAAAAAGTGTACAATTACCACGATTATATGGATGAAGGTCTAGCGAGTGGCAGATTCCTGACATCTGAGCACAGTCTGGAACCTCAAAAAAACGAAAAGTTCTCTGCTTCTACCCCGTCTCGATCGGCCATTTTTGTTAAAAATCGTAACAAAACGGCCGATCGAGACTGGGTAGAAGGAGAGAACTTTTGGTTTTTTTGAGGTTCCAGACTGTGCTCAGATGTCAGGAATCTGCCACTCGCTAGACCTTCATCCATATAATCGTGGTAATTGTACACTTTTTGTTTTCACAATTCATTTGGAGAAATATTTAGACCATAAATCACCCTTGTTCGGTGGCAATGGTAGAATACACTGTGAGCTTCTGGGCTCCCGCCCGCGCAGCGGGCGGGAGCTCTCTGGGTTACCTTAGCCTGGGCCCTGGGCCTGGAGGCGTCTGGGGAGTATACCCAGTTGTTGTGTGTCCGGACAGGTTGTGTGTCCGGACGATCAATTTTAGGAAGTCATTTGAAGAAAATTTACAGGCGAAGTTTCATCAATTTTTTGTACAAAATGTAGGAAATATTATAGAGAACAAAATCGAAGATGATTACAACTATTGAATTCATATTTGTAGGGTAATCCAAAGACAAAAAAGAGGGCTTCAAAAATATAAAGTGTCCGGACACCCGATCCCCCATCCTACTAGTACTAAAAGTCATCTACTCTACGTAGGCTTACTCCCCACTGACGCCTGGGCTGGGATTTGGACACCAAGGTATATACCCAGTTGTTGTGTGTCCGGACAGGTTGTGTGTCCGGACGATCAGTTTTAGTAGGGTGTCTGAAGCCACACTGAAAAGTGTCAGCATAAAACAGGCTGATTTAGGGGAAAATATGGCCCATTTTTTCTGGAAATTCAGGCTGCTATAAAAATGTGATCTGAATTAATTACTAACTTGTGTTTGGCATGTATGGAAAGAGAAAATTCAGGGGCTTCTTTTGACAGTAAGGACAAGTTTATAGGATTATTTGAAATGAAGATTTAGAGATAAATTGCAAACCCTTATTTGTGTGTGTTGAGATTGCCATTTCTCCATGCGTTTTCTATGGGAAAATGAAATTTCTGTTTTGCACAAATTTTTTCACTTTGTCACAATTTTTCATTGTGATCTGGTTTCCAAATCTTTATAGAAATCATACCATCAGAAAGAGCATAAAAATTCCTATTTGACACTTAATGGACAAGTTTTTGGCATTAATAATAAATTTATAACAGCTCTCGGAAGCTAAAAATTTGGATTTGTGTGTGTCCATTTCTTAACTACACAGTCTATGACAGGGAAATGCTGAAAATTGACCTAATTTCATTCTTCTTTTTTGCAGCCAATAATTGGATTTAAAAAAAAATGTTATATTTCTGTCAGTCTGAAGGTTATTTCTCTTCAAATTCACAAAGAAAATGTGATATTTTCTTGAAATAAGAAAAAAAAAAATTTTCTCCAGACACCCTAGTTTTAGAAAGTCATTTGGAAAAATTTACAAGCAAAGTTTCATAAAATGTTTAGTACGAAATGTTAGGTAATATTATAGAGAACAAAACAGAAGATGATTACAACTATTGAATTCGTATTTTTAGTGTAGGCCTAATCCAAAGACAAAAAAGAAGGCTTCAAAAATATTAAGTGTCCGGACACCCCACCCCCCATCCTACTATATTCACGCACGTACGGACACAAAACCTGAAACTTTCGCCCCCGGGATTTCTACTTTCCCTCTTAAACTTAAAGATCTAAAAGTAAAACATGTAGGCCTACATGGGGTTTAACTTCAGTCTTCATTTCCAACATTTCTGCGATATCGATTTCGTTTTTAAAGAAGAATTCATTAAAAAACGAGAAAAATGTTATGAAAAGATGGGAAGAGCTTACGGCCACTTGTTCACTACAAGTACAACCATCCTGCCTGTGGGGTATCTATGGGGACTATGGTGTTGTTGTTGTTGTTGTTCGTTTTGGGCCTGTTTCACGCCCTAGTAGTAGTACTCCTCGGTAGACACTGACGTCACTTAGTGTTGAGAACTCAAAGGTAGAAAAACTGCTAGGTAATTGTTTTGTTGGCTAGTTTGGCTAGATGTTAGATGACTATGGTATGCCAATGGCAATGCTGTACACAGCACACACTTTAAAAAATCACTAAAATGTCATTTTTGTGACCAAAATTACCAATTTCCATACATTTGCAATTTATTTTTCATTAGTGACCAGGGAATAATTTTTGTATTCACCAGAGCGCTCAAAAACTTAAATTTTGGGCATATTTTTGTGTACGCCCTCTATTGGTGGAAAGTAATATGGTAAGAAAATTTTCATTTTTCAATCTCTAATTTTAATTAAGAAAAAATAATTTAAAGAATCAAATTTACTTAAGAGTCAAGTTATATGATGAATAGCTGTAATGGAAACTGACAGTGTAAAAAAATCAAGCATTTGTCCCAAAGAAAAAGAGAAAATAAGCCAAACATTGCTACCCTTAATTATTTTGCAACACATGGAGATGTAACTGAGAACAAGGTTATATCATAACCTTGTTCATTGAGTGCTTACGGCCATGTTTACGTCGCCATCTTGATTTCTTTGTCTTCCGCTTGGCGACAGCATGCAAATCGCGCAATTTTAGTTCCACTATAGCTCTCAGTCTGTTGTAACTTCTCATCCAAGAAATATTATCCCTTTTTCTATGATGTCTTTTTCGAAATCGCATAAAGTTGTCAGGAAATTCTTCTTTATCCTCGTCTCGACGTCTGTCCATAGAATCCTATGTAGAGTGCCGTAACGCCCTCTTGTGCTGAATAAAAGAAAGCTAATGGGAGCGCGACCACAGAACTGGATTATTCATGCTTCTGATCTATACCCGTTTCCGGTGAAGCCTGTTCCTGCGAAGGTAGTCTTTTTATCACCTGACACTACATTTTTTTTTTCACTATTTTTGTACATCAGAATTATATTTTTGTCACAGGTGGCGGAAGCGGGGGGGGGGGGGGGGAGGGCGAGAGGGGACACGTCCCCCTAAATTTTAGATAGAGGGAATAGTTCCCCCTAAAAAAGAAAAAGAAAAAAAGACTGAGGAAGAAAGAAAATAGAATGGAGGAAAGGAAGGAAGGAAGGAAGCAAGCGATTTTCGTCAGAAAAAAAAAATACAAGCAAAAAAAAAAATCGCATCCAAATGGAGGGGATTTGGGTCAAATATTTGAACCTTACTTCCAGAAAAATCTTAGCTATAATTGACAGGGCCCTGGGAACTATTTTTTGAATGGGGGCACTCAATTAAATATGCAAAGCCAAAAAAAAAAAAGGTTTTCACAACCAAAATGGAGAACAAATTATTCCAGATGAATTTGAAAAGCAAAGGGAAAAAAAATCCAGAAGGGACACAGCTTTAGAGTGCGGCAAATATTTCTTAGTAAAATTCAATATCAAGAAAATTTCGTTCCCTTTTCATAAGAATCTTAAATAGTAATAGAACATAGCATAATAATATTACACTTTTCCTTTCCTTTTCTTACTTTTACATTTTTTTAAATTTCTTGGTCGTATCCTATAGCCTTTCCATTCTACCATTATTTCCCGTTTCTCTTTTTTTTTAAATTATAGATTCCATTTTGCTATCACTTAATTCTTTCCCCTTTCTCACTCATTTATTAGCATTTCGGGATGAGTTTCTCACATGTTCTCCTTTCCTTCCTTTTCACTCTTTCCTCGCGTTGGACTTTTTATATCTATGTTCTTTCTTTCCCTTCATCTACTTTTCTCTTTTACCCTTTCCATTTTCCTTTCCTGCCCCCCCCCCTCAAGTTCTTTTTCTTCTCATTCTTTCCCTTTCTCTCTTCTCCTTTTCCCCTTTTCCATTTTTAAAATGTAATTTACACTGTTTTATTCTTTAAATATGTTTATCGAGACGAAACAAGATTGCCAATTTGTCTTGATTGAGGCTATCGAGACTTCCTTACCAGAATGCATCACGAGCTGAGTTTCGTCCAAACGGGTGGATAAACCACTGAACTAGAGATACGTGGAAGTCGTGTTCACCCAAGCAAAACATCGCCGGCGAACTCGATAAGTCACGTGACCGCCGCCATTTTGCTAGGTCAATTGTTCGAGAATGCGCCGTAGAAGGCAATTGAAAGTATGTGCAAGATGCAATATGTTTTCTCTATAAATATAAGATTAATACTGATGTACTACTTAGTGTGGCAAAGTGTATTTTAATGTCATTAAGCCAATCATGTACAAACATATTTCTATATGCACAATGTACTGGGACCTGGTAATTCATGTAGTTTAAAAAAAGGGTTTAAATCAGGGTGACCAGATTTCAAAAAATGAAATACGGGACAATCCATAAAAAAAAGATAATCAAAGAAGGCTACACAGTATTATACTTGTGAAAAAAAATATAAAGAATTGGAAGGGAGGGTGAACAAAAGAATGAAGGAGAGAAAGAAAAGAAATGAAATGAGAAAGAAGAAAGAAAAAATGAAGGGGAAAACATGAAAGAAAGTTAGAATAATTAAAAAGACGATGAAAGAAAGAATAAAAGAGAAAAAAAGGTTTCCGTCATTCGTTGAATTCATTGAATATAGAAAGAAAGAAAAAGAAAGAAAGGGAAGATGTGTGACAGACAAAATAAAGGTGAGAAAGAAAAAGAAGGGAAACAAAGAATGCCGGAAAGAAAAATGTTTTCATTCTTTGAAAGAAAGAAACGAAGAAAGAAGAAAACATGAAGGGGGAAGGAAGGAAGGGAGGGAGGGAAAGAAAGAAAGAATTAGAAGGAAAAATAGAATAAAGAATGAAAGAAAGAATGAAAGAGAGGGAGGAAAGATTGGAGGGATGAGAGAATGAAAAAAAAATAATGGAAGGAGAGAAAAAATGAAAAGAAATTAAAGGTGAGGAAGGGAGAAGGAAGTAGATAAAAAGGGCAGATAAGAGAAAGAAGGAAAGAAAGAAAATTAACACACAGACTGGATCAGGAAAGAAAGGTAGGAAATATTAAAAGATAGATGGAACAAAAAAAGCAAGCAGGAAGGATAGAAGGATGAAGAATAAAAATGAAAGAGGAAAAAGTTCAAACTTCAAGCAAACAAAAGCAATCCAATCATCTAACAGAAATAACAATGATATATTTGGTGTTTTTTATCTTTAAAATTTTGAAAAACTAAGTGGTTTAGAAATGAATAAAATTTCAAAGTGAAACATTGTCAACTTACAAATTAGAGGAAACAGCGCCGGCATCCTACACAACAAGACTCAAAACGAAAGCTAAAACAACTACATGTAGATCCAGTTATGACAATTAAAAAACTTGTTCCTCCTATTAAATCAGTAATCTGAGAATCTATAATATATGATCATAAAAATTTCCCGCCGATTTTGCGATTATTTTGGTGGAAAAAATGTTTATCATGTGAGATTGTTTGCACCATTGAGAATCTGCTCCGATCCTACATGCATAGAGCCTGCCACACACAGGCAGGAAGCCAGCTCGTTTGCAATGTAGGCCTATTGGGTTAGGATAAAAATCACCCGCAAAACTTTGCAAAAGTTTAGTTATCGATTTATTGTTGTCTCTGCTTCGTCATCTGTTAGGTTATTTGATGAAAATTCGTCACTTTTAAATGTATCAACTACATTTTGTTCAATATTCTAAAAATACGGGACAGATAGGTGTCCCGGAAAGGGTTTGTCGGGACGCCGGGACAAAGGAGCAAAATACGGGACGATCCCGGGAAATACGGGACGTCTGGTCACCCTGGAAATATTTGACAAGAGGTAGTGGCCTTTTTGTGCAATTTTTGACATGTGGAATATTTCATATATACTGACCAGGATATGCATATAATTATCTGGTATGTGAAAATAAGCGAAATTTAGTGCCACAACTTTTTAAATGGAATTACCATTGCTATGTTTTTCTGATCTGTGCTCTAATTAGTAAACTTGTTAGAGTTGAATTTGTTTATCCATCACCCCTTCCTTTATGTAAAGGTGTATTGATGTATAAGCACATGTCGTGCAACATCCATGCTCTTCCAAATTAAATTTCATAAGAATTCAAATTATATTGTGCCCATTTTTATATACACTGTACTTAGTAGATATTTCATGGCTGAGCACACGAAGGTCCTACTTTGAAGGCTCATTAAAAGTAACAACCTTCTTGTCCTCAAACTTCTATCCAATTTTTCACCCTAAATGTCTGATTGAACAGTATGAGAGGGAGGGAAGGGAATATTTACTCAAAATTTATATAGAGAAAGTTGAAATGAGAAAGGCAAAATGGTAAAGATGCAGCCGGAGAGAAAAAAAGAAACAGACGATCAACGAGAAGAGATGGAAAGAAGAGGAAGATCAAAGAGAGAGAGGGAGAGAAAGGGGGAAATGACAAGGAATGAGAAAGAGGTGAGGAGAGAAAGGCGAGACGAGAGGGAGATAAGAGGGCTTGATATAAGGGAGATGGGGAAATAAAAGAGAGATATAAGGGGGATATATAGAAAGGGAAGGTAAGAGAGAGAGAGATGAGAAAGAAGAGGAAAATCAGAGAGAAAGAAGCCAAAGAGAGAGGAAAAATAATAAAGAGGGAGATTGAGATGATATAAAGGGGAGAAATAAGAGAGAGTTGTTGTTGGGCCTTTCTTTGTCATAGTGTGCGCGTGAAAAAGGTCGAGTTTTTATGATTTCATGTCTGTATATTTACTCCCCTTTAATACAAAAATGTGACTAAATCAACATTTTCAGTTATGAAAGTATTCAATAACATATATTTCATGATGTAACAAAGCAAACTAAAACTTTAAACAGCACAAGGAACACTTTCTTTGCGTTCCTTTCTCCCATCTGCCTTCACGCAGCATTTGTCGACTAGCCAGTATTGACCTAGCAAAATGGCGGCGCGCTCAGTCGAGCGTGAAGTCCGATGCTCTTCGTTGCCGCACGGCTTTGTGTACGTTGGGAATAGGGACACGTATTCCACGTATCTCTAGTTCAGTGGGATAAACCTCTCTGGTTTCGTGAGATTTTTTTTTCTTTTTCGATTTGTCACTGTTGAACACCATAGTAGCAACCCAGAGGATCAATCGCCATCACGCATAAATTTCGGTGAGTTTTTATTCATTTTTTTAATGTTGTAAGGTCAGTAAGAATGATCTTCTTTTGAAAAGATGTTAGGCTAATTATCACATTTATAAAATTGCATGAGTTCGTGATACTTTGAATGACGGATGGGGGAAAAATGAGCAATGTATATTTGCACAATAGCGCTGTATGCTGCCGAGAACGAGGTTATATTATAACCTCGTTCGTAGGATGAGTGTTTATTTTATCAATTTCTACACCTTCCTACCTACGCCTAATGCGTAGGAAGGTTTTAAAAAATGTTAGATAAAAATGTAAAAAAATTAAGGTTTTTACCTAACTGATGCCGCGTAGACTAGCCTGGAGGCTTCTGGGGAGTAAAAGTCATCTATACTGAAGTCGCGCGGGTCCTAAGCTTATACAAATAAGTAATAATCTTACCTGCAGCTTAGTTCTGCCCGGCTTGGTAGTATCAAAAACAGCACTTTCAGTAAGTAGGTGTTTCTCGTTCAAAGGTCCAATCATCATGTGTGTGTGTAGCGAGCATGCGACCCCCGACCCCGGGTCACACGTCGGGAAACCCCACCAAGTCATGGCCGGTGACGTCACA
Source organism: Lytechinus pictus (assembly GCF_037042905.1). NCBI lineage: Eukaryota > Metazoa > Echinodermata > Echinoidea > Temnopleuroida > Toxopneustidae > Lytechinus > Lytechinus pictus. The sequence continues at coordinate 70,369,018 of NC_087246.1, forward strand.
ATTATAGATTGGGGGAGGGGTAGGGAAATACGTCGCTACTACACTACTATACGTAAGCTTACTCCCATGAAGCCTGGCACGGCAAAGCATAGGCCCACACGAAGGAGAGTATTTGGAGACAACAATGTTGCTCCAAAATACTTGATTTGTTTAACTTGCTTATCACACAATTTTATGGAAAAGAAGTTAATTTCCCCCCATAAATAAAATCACAAACATTTTAATGATTTCTATCTACAAAGATGGACTATAAATAATTATTAAAATCTGATGCTAATCTGATGTGTGTTAGTGTGCCTCACCACTGTATTCAGTGCAGGTGTGAATGCAGTTGGAAAACACTCCCTCCATCGGAGAGGACGCAAATGTTGGTCCCGTGTATAGGAGAGTCACAACTTATGCACGTTAAAACCAATACACTATTCGTCAAAGAGTAGGGTGTTCACCCGGTGTATTGCACCTGCTGGTCCCGGTAAAATTCAGGTCAAGTCAATCTTGACGTTCATATGCCATAATAATCAATTTAATGATTGTGGGCATTAATGGAAAGACAAGACAAGACAACAATCTCCAAAACAGTGGAGGGATCACCTAAGAGAGAGAGAGAGAGATGGTGTTCCCCAAGTCTGCGCACCTACCAATTTGAGTAAAGTAGGACTAGCCAGGAGGCTCCTGGAGATTAATGTCATATCACTAACGTGCTTAATCTCCACGGAGCCAGGGACGGGATGCCATTGCGCTACACGCACCAAGTATTTTGGCAACAATAAAGTTGCTCCAAAATACATGCTTTCTTTAGGGATTTGAGCCCTAAAAACTTAAAGGTCAAGTCCACCTCATAAAAAATGTCGATTTGAATCAATAGAGAAAATCAGACAAGCATAATGCTGAAATTTCATCAAAATCGGATGTAAAATAAAAAGTTATGACGTTTTAAAATTTCACTTATTTTTCACAAAAAAGTTATATGCACTATTTAGTCAAAAGCGAACGAGAGAATCGATGATGTCCCTCACTCACTATTTCTTTTGTTTTTGTCTCGCCCACCAGAGAGGTGAAGGCGAGACTTAGGGATCCAAATGCTGTCCATCGTCCGTCCGTTACAAACCATATGACACATAACTCCACAACCGTAAGTCACTTTTCAACCAGACTTGGATGGTAGATGGACTTGGGGGACCTGCATGTTATGCTGCAGTCGGAGGTCATATGGTAAGGTCAAAGGTCATTTTCGGGTCAACGTTAAAGTTTACATGCAAGACTCTCTATGACACTTAATTCCGCAACCGCAAGTCACTTTTCACCAAAACTTGGATTGTCGATGTAGTTATGAGACCTGCATGTCATGCTGCAGTCGGAGGTCACATGGTAAGGTCAAAGGTCATTTTTAGATCAACGTTAAAGTTTTCGTGCAAGACTCTCTTATGACACATAACTCTGCAACCGTAAATCACTTTTCAACCAAACTTGGATGGTAGATGTACTTAGGGGACCTGCATGCTATTGTGTTGGGAGGTCACATGGTATGGTCAAAGATCATTGTGAGGTCAACATTAAAGTTTATGACAAGTGTAATTCCATCCCAGTCATTTCTCAATGAAGTTTCAATACAATTCTGTTGCGCGCCCTCGCAAATCATAATATTTCTGGACTCTGGTTATTTTCAAAAGTGGGCGAGACACAAAATCGCTTTTGCCGTGTTTTAAATTCGTTGTCGCTTTAAATGATTTCCAAAAAGTGTTATCAGCAATGATAATAAAAAAGTATGTTTTGCAGGTACTATACTATTGAATTTTTTGGTGTCCATGCGATATGCAGCTGCCATTCGCTCCCTCATCATGCTTGGACCCCATTTTGAATGGAGGCCTGCGCCTGCCGTAATATGAAGGGGGGCCCCATGTCTGCACACCTAAGAATTCAACTTACGATTTAACATGAAAGTCTACATACAATGTAGACTTTCATGGTGTTGACAAATGAAACAACTAAAAATGAGCAACAATCATTTATGGTTGCACTCTTTTCAACACCATGAAATATCTTAAGCATCAAATTGTGCGACTTTTGGTAATTGAAATTTGCGCTCTAAACTCCCAAATAATTGCTTTGATTGTTCAACGTCAACTTATTTCTGTTGCGTAAGTGTCCATTTTTTATCACAATCACTAATTTTACTTGAATGTTCAGACATAAAGCATGCTTATGTGCCCCTCGTTGATTTCTTGTCTTTAGTAAGGTCTGTAATGCAGAGGATAGTTGTGCCAAAATTTTGAACTGATTCAGACTAGTTCCACTTATTTATGCAACTGACTCAGGCAGCGAATTTTATTACAGCTCAATGAAAAATGATATTCACGAATGACAAATCTGCATCTCTGCTTCCTTAATTTCATGCCAATTCTTCTTGTAAGGGAATATTGAATTCGTTCAAAGAACAGATGAGCATCAATACTGTCAATGCCTCCCATGATCTTGAAGATCTGAATGACTTCCACCATGTGCCTACTGTGTGCAAGGGTTTGCAATCTGTCTAGATATTCCAAATTTTAAAGGTTGGAAATGTTCTCTTCTTGCCCTTTGCTGCACTTTCTCGATTAGGTCTTCATCCTTCTTACGATTGGGAAAGGAGATTCCAAGTTTGATATTTGCTGTCTTGACAATATCAGCTACATGGTCACCAAAAGATAAGATAGAGATGGGCCAAATATGATTCCTAAGTCCTTTTCACTTTTGTGGGGGGTTAATATTCTTTCTGTCCTCGCTGGAAATGGTGTAGATAAACTTTGTCTTCTGTCTCCCATAATTTTGATGTAGAAATCGGTAAATAATAAGTACCTCTTTTATCTCTGAACATTGGACAGTTTTTCCCAGCTTGCCTCCACTCTGAAAAGTGAGTGCATGTATTCCCTATTCACTTGGCAGAGATGTTCGATATTTATGAGAGTGCCATACTTGAAAGGGTGTAGAATAATGTGTCCTTTCCTATTTTTCTTTTAACACAGCAGCAAAGAATGACAGTAAACTGAAAGAGCAAAGATCAAGAAAATCAAGCATGATACTCCAAGCCTGTAACACAACCTTACTGCACTAGCACAAAAGTAATAGATAGTGATGTCTGACGTTGTGGCAAAAATCTTGAAAGAGCATCAGAGGCGACCAGGTCAGCTGGAGACGGAAACGAAAGGTCAATTCTTCTGGAGAATACTGAGAGAGTCTATAAGGGACACTACTAAGCTTGTCTCTAATGCTGATACTAAATCTATTCACATAGGACATGGGGTTCATCACACCAGAAAGATCAATCATGTTGAAACAATCAATGATGTACTTTTTAATCCATTAACACAGGTGAGTTACCTACCAATAATCTTTACTATGATGCAAACTCTCTTCCATAACTTTTCTGTTCTTGTTCCTGTTATCAGTTATGTTAACATTTTAAAACTATAATGTTGACTCACAGGGCAAAGTGACAGTCAGTGCTGTTGTTTTATTTCATGAATTAACACTCTACCTTCAAGTCACAGGTCAGTGTAAGCAAGTTGAAATAATTTGTGATTTTGACATACTGTACGTGTAATGCGTTAAATTTTAGCCTCGTCCTATTGCAGAAAGAATTGCAATCCAACAAAATAAAATTCAAACTAAATTTTCAATCAACAATGCATTTGGGCCTTGCTTATTACATTTTGAGTTGCATTTAAATACAGCTCTTCCTCAAAAACAAAATCATATTTTCATCCTGGGGCCTGTTTCATAAAGAGATAACAAATATTGTTACTTTGCCTTAATGCAAATTACCATGGTAACATGGCTGGAAGCCAAAACAACAATGGCAAAGTTATGATAGTTGCAACTCGTTTTGAAATGGACCAGAGATTTGATTGGTCAATGAATAATCAAAAGTACTTTTCATATTGAATGATAATGTCTTACACAGGAGTACCTAACAGTTGACTCTCATGGAATCAATATCTTCCACCATGATGGTCGTCTTAAGGGCCATGTGGAGCCAGAGGAACCAATCGATAGACTGGTGTTCTGTAAGGGCTCTAAGAGATATGTTGGATGGACACCGGATGATGTTTTCATCAAGGTGGGTCAAATCACAATAGGGTAGGAAATAATTTTTCATTTTTAAAAGACTATTTATGTTTCAACATTGGGGAATGGCTGAATTCTTCGGGCTATTTCTTTCATTTCCAGGACTCCTTTTTTTGCTCAAGAAGCAATTTATGCAGTAAATGCTAATTCTGCTGATTAAGAATTTTGTTTTTAAGTGTTCTTAAACATTTAAGGAAATGTTTTATGGTACACCATGTGTAAAGTCTTGGAAGGACTGAGATAAAAGTGGATACAGGTAGAAGTGAAATGGAGTGGCGAGAAATTTGAGGTTAGGAAGTAGATTATCTTTGGATTTAGTGTAGTCCTTAAAAGGACTGTATACCAGAAGGAGTGGAAAACTTGAGTAGTAGGCAGGATGAGAGGCTTGGGTAGAAGACTGGTTTGAGTTGGAGGGGTTAGAGAGTCATGAGTTGGAGAGATTAGAGAAGCTGGATTGAGTTGGCGAATGAAGCTGTAGAGTGAGAGTGGGAAAGAAGAATCAAGGTTTAGGGCAGGTTTACTGTCCGTCTTCCGGAAGTCTTCTCTCAAGCCTCTCATCCTGCCTACTTAAACATTCCAGTCCTTGTTTACTGTCCTTTTTGTCTCGCCCACCAGAGGTGAAGGCGAGACTTAGGGCTCCAAATGTCGTCCGTCCGTCCGTCACAAACCTGTAATGACATATAACTCCACAACCGTAAGTCGCTTTTCAACCAAACTTGGATGGTAGATGGACTTGGGGGAACTGCATGTTGTGCTGCAGTCTGAGGTCACATGGTAAGGTCAAAGGTCATTTTCAGGTCAACGTTAAAGATTACATGCAAGACTCTCTTATGACACCTAACTCCGCAACCGTAAGTCGCTTTTCAACCAAACTTGGATGGTAGATGGACTTGGGGGACCTGCATGTTATGCTGCAGTCTGAGGTCACATGGTAAGGTCAAAGGTCATTTTCAGGTCAACGTTAAAGTTTACATGCAAGACTCTCTTATGACACCTAACTCCGCAACCGTAAGTCGCTTTTCAACCAAACTTGGATGGTAGATGGACTTGGGGGACCTGCATGTTATGCTGCAGTCTGAGGTCACATGGTAAGGTCAAAGGTCATTTTCAGGTCAACGTTAATGTTTACATGCAAGACTCTCTTATGACACCTAACTCCGCAACCGTAAGTCGCTTTTCAACCAAACTTGGATGGTAGATGGACTTGGGGGACCTGCATGTTATGCTGCAGTCTGAGGTCACATGGTAAGGTCAAAGGTCATTTTCAGGTCAACGTTAATGTTTACATGCAAGACTCTCTTATGACACCTAACTCCGCAACCGTAAGTCGCTTTTCAACCAAACTTGGATGGTAGATGGACTTGGGGGACCTGCATGTTATGCTGCAGTCTGAGGTCACATGGTAAGGTCAAAGGTCATTTTCAGGTCAACGTTAAAGTTTACATGCAAGACTCTCTTATGACACCTAACTCCGCAACCGTAAGTCACTTTTCAACCAAACTTGGATAGTAGATGGATTTGGGGGACCTGCATGTTATGCTGCAGTCGGAGGTCACATGGTAAGGTCAAAGGTCATTTTCAGGTCAACGTTAAAGTTTACATGCAAGACTCTTATGACAAGTGTTATTCCATCCCAGTCATTTCACAATGAAGTTTTGATATAATTCTCTTGCGTGCCCTCGCAAATCACGATATTTCTGGTTATTTTCATAAGTGGGCGAGACTCAAAATTGCTTTTGCCTTGTTAAAGATAATCCCTCAAAGCATGAAAGAAAATGGTTAGTTATGATTAAGTGGAGCATTGTGGCCTGGTGGGCTTACTCTACGGACTTTAACACAGGGCTATAGGTTGAAATCCTATTCATGGCGTAATTTCCTTCAGCAAGAAATTGATCCACATTGTGCTGCACTCAACCCAGGTGAGGTGAATGGGCATCTGGCAGGATTATTTCCTTGACTGCACCAGGGTAATATATAAAGTAGTGTGGCATTGAATAGGGAACTTGATAATCGGTGCCTCATTAATGTTATCTAGTATCAATGTTGTTTGAATTGTATTTTATCAGATGTTCGCTCCAAGTTTCGAACTCATCTCTGAGGCTAAGTCTCCCCATCCTATAACATGTGTACTGTATAATGAACAACAGGATGAAGTTATTAGTGCTGGACATGCTCATATCATGGTAAGTTAGTCTCAGTTTATTTGCCTTGCAAATATATGCAAAATAATCATAACATTTTGCTCATGATTTCTGACAAACTTCAGTTTATGTAAAATGATTGAAATATGTAAGTTTCCTTTTGACATTAGCCTTATAGCCTCTTGCCTTTTAGCACTCCTCACAGAGTTATCACACTTTATACAATTCCAGTGAACCCCTCATGGTTTCCTTAAGGCTACCGCACACCTTACGATTGGTCTGCGACTCAATTTTGGAATAAAACGTAGTAGAATTTGATGCTAATATTGAGACTTGGAATATCTTACTGTGTAATGTTAGAAATCATCGTACGAATACCTATGTTCAAATCTGTGACTATGCTATCATCCTTCTTAGAATAAAAGCAAATTTTAATCTAGTCGTAATGACGTCATAGCAGTCGTACGATTGGCTACGATTTGAAACTTATTTGGCCTTTACTCCAAAATAAAGGCTTGCAATCTTTCAAAATGGTTATGTGAGTATTTCTTTCAATTAATTTTGACCTCAAGAAAAATGATATGTTCCATTTACATTTTCAGAAAATGAGCAAAATGCGATTTGTTCCAAAATCGGATTGCCAACAGTCATAAGGTGTGCGGTGGCCTTTACACCCGGGATTAAATGTTAAAATTGATATTAGACACATGGTTTAATTATTCCTGGGTTAACTTAGACTAAACTTTTGCCAGATGTCAACTCATTCACCAAGTAATGGGTTGACACTTCTCATGAAATGAGAAGTTCAGACACTTCTCATGAAATGAGAAGTGTCTGAAAGTACAAAGATATAAAGAATTTTAATGAATTGTAATTTCATATTTGCATGAATGGAAGAAATATAAAATTCACCATTCCATGTCTCTAACTCTACATTGGTCTTGGGTTTTACTTGTATCTTGACACTGATGAGTTACAGGCTGGAAACTAAGACCTGCTCTCTCAAAACGGGGATTGGCCTTAATGCCCTTTACAAAATGTATATTATAGACAAACAATGGTCCTCAACACTGTTTAAATAAGAAGGTGACAACGTAATGATTTCATTATTGTATGAATATCAAATATTTTGTGCATGACTCGATGATTTTCATGTGCATTGCATGTTTTAATATTTCCTTTGCTTTTCATCAAGGCCAAAACTAGTCTATTATCCCCTTTACTGTTTTTATCTTAGTCTTGGTGCTTCCGTTATGGTGCTAAACATCTGGTTCCCCAGAAGATGATCCGGGATAGTTTCTTAAGTCAGGATACCTTCACTATGTTAGCAGTAGAGAACACAGCTAGTAGAGCTCAACGTTGCTTTGCTGTATGTGAATCTAATATTGCTGTCTTTAATCTTCATGATGGTGTAATGTTGGAATACAAACGTAATCTACATGTTAGAAAAATCACAAGGTAAGAATTACTCTCTCACAAGCTAGTATTTTCATAGATGGTATCATTAGACGGTGCTGCACCTAGCTTGAGCTTTTTTAAATAGTGTGCTTGTTGTCTGATGAATTAGTCTGATCAAAGGAGGTCAGACTTTCTCTCAAATAGCATGCAAATTTTGGGTGTTGCACTAGCTTAAAATACACAAAAGCTTAATAATGTTTTTCTCCTATCAACCAAATAGCTCGCTATATTTTAGCTCCAGCTAATGCAGCACACCCTTGTTATGGTTAACCGTAATAGAGCTTGGTTATTTGGACCCATCTCACATGGGGGGAGGCAGATCCTGCCTAATGCCCCCCCCCCCCTGTCTCGGCCCACCAATCCCATGAGTACTGCAAAACTTTGCATATTGGTAGTGTGCGATGTAATCTACAAGGCTATATGTTTAATTTTTCTGAAATAAGATTTTTTTATATGACTCAATTATGCTACTTCATTAACCCTAAATAGACTGGGCTATTTCGATGCCTATTACCCCTTATGCTCTCGGCCGTCGATTGCACGATCGCAAAGAAAATTGGCGCGCGCGTTACCCATGGCGTACTATAACAAAACTACATGATCAATTTCTGTGAAAAATCTCATTGCTTAAATGCTAATTTACAATGCTTAAAATAAAAAATTATTTGAATAATGCCCCTAAAATGCTAATTTTTAGTTCACAGACTCTGTATAGGAATCTGATCAATTGTACTTGAAAAAAAATTCAACATCACATTTATTTTCTTATGTATTTTATTGTTTTCTAAATTTCTTATATATTTCTGTGTATTTCGATTTTGTTTAAATTGTTTTTTCAATGGACATTGTCGGGGACTTTATTTTGACCATGAACAGGATGAAATTAATTGATTTTGATCAGTAAAAGGAGAAATGATACATTTATGAATTTTGGCTGAAAACACTATTTGCATTGGATTTGTACACAAATTCACATTTTGGGTCTGCATGCACCTAGGAAATGTTGTGTAATTTTGGAACTGCGTACCCGGGGGTCGCAATTTTGGTCTCAAAAGTTGCACGAGACTTGAAAGTAAAAACACAGTGAGCGACGTGGTTTAAAAATATTGCGCGGAGGATTTATCACGAAAAAATGTCAGGGGGAGGGGGGGGCTGCATCATCCCCCCATCTTATTAGGGTCAAAACTGCCAATTTTCTGTAATCTTTTTACAAACTCTTTGTTGGTTCTGATCACATGTATTCTTGAATAAAATCGGGATCACAATTTTTTTTTAATGTATTTTTTTGTTTCATTTTATTAAACTTTTCCAAATTTCTTATGTATTTGTCTTTTTTCAACCTTTTGTTTTTTTATTGTTTTTAATGGAAATCACTGACTTTATTCTGATCATATACATGTACAAGACTTTTTTTATTGTGTGATTTATTGAATCAACAATACTCACCACAAATTTAATTGAGTTTAAGCAGTAAGAAGAAAAAATGATACATACAAATTTATGAATTTGGCAAAAAGCACAATTTCCTTTGGAGTTGTACATAAATTCTTATTTTCGAATGATTTTGGGTCTTGATATACACTTACAAAATGTTTCCTTGTTTAATAAAGATTGAAAAAATGCCTTTTTGATATTGTATTAGGAAGATCTGTTTATTTCTAAGTTCTAATCAAATGGAATAAGCAATGAATAATTGACCTACATCATTCAGCTCTTGCCATTGTCCTGTCTGTAGTGACATCGTCTCACATTTAGTAGTGATATTACACTCGCGCCCTTCAAATGTGATTGTACTTAATTGTATTTTTGATTGAAACTCTTCATGTCAAAGGTTATTCGTTCTGATGAAGCAAACTGGATTGGATGTTAAACGTTTCAATGAAAACACAAGTAAGTCCAGCTAGTTGACAGGTTTTAACATTTACATCATAATAACACTTACAGTGATTTCCCCTCTTACTGCCCTTCTCTTTACCCCTTAGCATACTGTTCTTCAATCCTCTGAAGTACCTTGTAACGGGCGCAAGAGATGGTTCTGTCAAGGTCTGGGACACTGATTGGCATCTGAAACTGGTCTTTGTTGGCCACCGTGGTCCTGTAACAGCTCTATCTGTCTATCCCTATGGACCTTACATCATATCAGGCTCAGAAGACACTACCATGAGAGTCTGGAGCTTAGAGACTTGTGATGAGGTGGACCTGTAAGATATTGTTTCCTAGTATTCATTTTTTTTTGGGGGGGGGGAGGTGAGGGGTTGATAGCTTATATGATTAAGCTTTGTAGTGTTAATAATTCTTTGTGAATACTTATTCAAGAAAAATCCACCCAATCTTGGTAACCAAAACCATTTGTGTATCAGAAGCAAAATAAGGAAAATAGTATGGTGAATTTTTAACAGAAATCTGATCGAGAGGTGTCTCACAAAAATTTAAGTATGACTAAAAAGGTCACACTTAAATTCCTGTTTGCTTGTGGTATACAATGCATTACCACATTTGTCAGATCACACTATGCGGCTGCGTGCTACTGTGTATTAAAGGGGTACTCTGGTATGAAAATAATTGAATCTAAATAAATATATTAAAATTCACCAAGCAAAATGCTGAACATTTTATTAAAATCTGATTAACTTATAGCAAAATTATTTGATTTTTTAAGTTAAGTAATATGTAGTAAAATAGTTACATGCACACCATCATTAATATGCCATAGATGGGTTGGAGATTTCATGTCCCCACTTTCCTTTTACTTATCCTTTTACATGAGATCATAATTTTATTTGTTCATATGTCTTTCTTGTGATAAACTTAATTGCCGAAGTGATGATCTTTCACATTTAATCAGTAGTCAAACCAATTTTTTGTTATATTTGGAGGAAACAAATTGGGAATGATTATAAATTCATTTAATAGAATTCAAAAGAAAAAGTAAAGATATGACATCATCTGCTTGCTCATTGCATATTCATGAATACTTAAAACATTTTTTTTTTTAATAATGCAAAGCTTTAAAATGTCATAACATTCTTATCCTTTGTTTGATTTTGATGAAACTTTCTTTGTTCAATTCATATTATTTTCAACGTGGAGTACCCCTTTAATCATTGAGATTGCATATTAATGTGTGTTGGCATCTTTTGGCGTGCGGCCGTCAGATGGTAAAACGGTCTAACTCGAAAATTTGACTTTTTGAGGTAAATTCACTTTCCTGGTAATGTGAGGGCGCTCTTTCCAATGGTGCCATCGAGAAAATCTCATCCTGTCTTGATTTAGAGATAATTTCCGCTATCTTGGTACTTTTTTGTATTTTTCCTTCAGATTTGATGGTAAAATGGACTATCTTTGAGTTAGCCCATTGTCGGTAATATCGTTTGGAGGTAAAACAAGCTTTTATATATACCTTTTAACCTTGTTAATTGAGATTTTTGAATCATCGCTGTCAGATGGTAAAATGGTCTATCTTCGAGTTAGACCAGTTTACCGCCACGTCACACGGCCGTCGGATGGTAAAACGGTCTATCTCGAAAATCGCTGTTCTGAAAAAAATGGGGTAAGATGGTAAAATGGTCTATCTAGAAGATACAACATTTTACCATCTTATGATGTGTAGTATGAGTGTATACATGTGCTGTGGTTAAACAGTCTATCTACACAAAAATCTCATTTAGGCTATTTCATAATTAAACCCCAAATAAGCACAAAATTCTTCAGTTATTAGTGTTTATTGGGCTTCCTCTTTTCCCATTGCTAAAAATGCATTATTCCCGTCTCATAAAAAAGCTCAAACCTCTAAACTTTAAAGTCATTTTTCTCAGAACAGCGATTTTCGAGATAGACTGTTTTACCATCTGACGGCCACGTATAAATCATCTACTGCTTGCCAGGTATCAACTCAACCACCAGGCCATTACTGGTCAGTCAGAGTCAAAGTGAAATCAGTACACATAACTAGTGATGGTCTTGGTTGGTGGTAGTCACTCTCTGTTAATAGTAAATTACATGTTCAAATCTGCATGTTCAAAGGAAGGCTGCTAGTAGTAGGAAGTAGCAAGGTAACTTTTCAAGATTTTTTTCTTGTGTTAAGATAAAAAGTTTAATATTTTCAATCATCACAGATGATCATTCATATCAGGGTGAAATCTATCTGGTTTCTCAGATTGAATATGCAATCTGATTTCCTTGTTGCACAATATTTTTCACTGCACAATTGGGCCTAAATTAGATAAACTGGATGATAATGACAAAATTGTCAAAACATGACATTAACCCTATAGCACCTACAGATTCCTATGCATAATGGCAATCTCTCACTGGAGGAAACAATAAAACTGGTAATAAGTAGGCATTGTTCCAAACAAATTGAAATAGTTTTTTATAAATTTACTTTTGTTCATTACAAGTTATATTTATTTTGTAGCATAGGACCTGTTGAATAGAATGGTACATGGCAAAGTTCAATCAGATGTACGAATATTGACCTTTGACAATCGTTTGCAGAGCGGGAAGAAAAAAAACAAAAGTTTGGGTTTCAGCCGCCCCAGTCCCACGCCTTCAAAAAAATGTAAAGTATCACTGACAGAATACTAAAGTTTTCGCCAAATCTTGGATCAAATATGTCAAAAATTAATTCCAACTCACATCTAGATGTCACTCTGTGTGATATCCAACGTTTTGAAGAACATATAGCAACGCCCGAGCTTCTTCGGCGAAGTAAGTGGTTTTCCGAGACATGGACGCAGCCATCTTTGCTGAGATCGACTGCGCAACAGTCTGGAACTTGCTACACACCGATGCATGTCAATCGGTTTTTCTATATTATACTCAATAGGAGCATACACTTTTCTATGCAGATCTATATAGCAGCCTACCTATACGGTATGCACACGCAATATTACCACGGTAAATCATAGACAAGAGATACTATAGCGCAAAGAAAACGTACGGGCGGTTAAGGGCGGTTCAGTGTGTGATAGTCTCCGGCGGTTTAGGGGCTATTTGGTTAAGTTACTTTGATGCATTTTTTTATTTATGTTTTATCATGTGATGAAATCTCACACACAAAATGTCTTGATATTGTAATTTGTTTTTCACATGTAAAATCTGACAGAATTGAAGCTGGAGTCCCGATAGCAGGACTAGGTACACAACTAAAAAACGATGATGTTTTTTCTTTTGCGGATACAACAGTAGATTTATGGAAATTACGTCACATCCACAATCTCTTCACCACAGTAGGGTGAGTATCATATGAAAGGTTATGAGGCCAACTGGAGTTTGCCAGCATTGGGATATTTCTTGCTTAATCAAATTTTGGGGGTATATTTTATGAATAAAAAATTGTACATTTTTGATAGCCATGATAGTACAATTAAGGAGAATTCCCAGAGCATTTGAAACGGATGCACTGAAACGTGAATCCCCCTGTTTAAGAAAACACTAGGGATGGGAGGGATGAACCTGAAAACAGGATTAACCCTATTTTAACTGGGCTTTTTCAGACAAGGATATATGCGGGGGGGGGGGGGGGGCGGCCGCCCCTTCAAAACTCGGCCGCTGATTGCACAATCGCCGCAAAAATTTGCACGCGTAGAGCCAGGTGTAAACTACAAGACTATGGTAAAATAACAAAAAAAATCATTGTTTATATTTTTGTCTCACCTGCATAGCAGAGTGAGACTATAGGCGCCGCTTTTCCGACGGCGGCGGCGGCGGCGACGACGGCGGCGGCGTCAACACCAAATCTTAACCTGAGGTTAAGTTTTTGAAATGACAGCATAACTTAGAAAGTATATGGACCTAGTTCATGAAACTTGGCCATAAGGTTAATCAAGTATTACTGAACATCCTGCCTGAGTTTCATGTCACATGACCAAGGTCAAAGGTCATTTAGGGTCAATGAACTTAGACCATGTTGGGGGAATCAACATCAAAATCTTAACCTAAGGTTAAGTTTTTGAAATGTCATCATAACTTAGAAAATATATGGACCTAGTTCATGAAACTTATACATAAGGTTAATCAAGTATCACTGAACATCCTGCATGAGTTTCACATCACATGACCAAGGTCAAAGGTCATTTAGGGTCAATGAACTTTGGCCGAATTGGGGGTATCTGTTGAATTACCATCATAACTTTGAAAGTTTATGGATCTGATTCATGAAACTTGGACATAATAGTAATCAAGTATTACTGAACATCCTGTGCAAGTTTCAGGTCACATGATCAAGGTCAAAGGTCATTTAGGGTCAATGAACTTTGGCCGAATTGGGGGTATCTGTTGAATTACCATCATAACTTTGAAAGTTTATGGATCTGATTCATGAAACTTGGACATAATAGTAATCAAGTATTACTGAACATCCTGTGCAAGTTTCAGGTCACATGATCAAGGTCAAAGGTCATTTAGGGTCAATGAACTTTGGCCAAATTGGGGTATTTGTTGAATTACAGCCATAAATTTGAAAGTGTGTTGGTCTAGTTCATAAAACTTGGACATAATAGTAATCAAGTATCACTGAACATCCTGTGCGAGTTTCAGGTCACATGATCAAGGTCAAAGGTCATGTAAGGTCATAGAACTTTGGCCACGTTGGGGGTATTTGTTGAATTGCCATCATATCTCTATAAGTGTATTGGTCTAGTTCATAAAACGTGGAAATAAGAGTAACCAAGTATCACTGAACATTTTGTGCGAGTTATAGTAGTTTTCAAAATCAGCACTGCTGCTATATTGAATCGCGTGATGCAGGTGAGACGGCCAGAGGCATTCCACTTGTTTTATTTATAAATCATGCAAATAAGCATGATATGAAATTTGCCCTAAATTGTGTTTTTGTGTATGTTTTTGCCTTTAACTCACTTTATACAACCAATAGAATGCTAATTTATGGTGAGAGTATCAATTTTTATATTTCTAACAAATATCTACTAAAAAATTGCCAAAATAAAATAGATTAAAAAAAAAATTCTTATGTATTTCTTTGTTTTTTCTATTAAACTTTGTCGGGGACCCTTTTGCGATCATAAATAGCATAAAATGAATCATTTTAACTCTTTGCTTGCCACGTAGAGAATCACCCCTTTGCCACATTAATTTCAAGGTGCAACCTTAACCCCAAAAGAGCCGGGTTATTTGGACCCCTCTCACAGCCATGGGCCGCCTTCGATCGCGCAAGCACTGCGAAAATTTGCACAGTGGTAGTAAGGCTGTATGGTTTAATAATTTTTTTGAAATAATAAGATTTTTCATTTAATGAATTAATAATGCTAATTTATGCATGAAATAAAACATTTGCTCTTATCAACTATCATATGGCCCCAAAACTGCTAATTTTTTATTCACAGACTCTTTGTAGGATCCCGATCAAATGTACTTTTAAAAAAAAGTATTTTATTGTTTTTTTTTCAAATTTCTTATGCATTTCTTTATTTTTTGACATTTTGTTTTTAATTGTTTTCTCAATGGAAATTGTTGCAGACTTAATTCTGATCATAAATAAGACAAAATTGATTAAAGGAGAATGAAACCCTTGAAACCAGCTGAATCCATATCAAAGAGAAAAATCAAAGAAACATATTGTTGAAAGTTTGAGGAAGATTGAATGAATAATAAGAAAGTTATGAGCATTCGAATATTGAGATCACTAGTGCCATGTAGATCCTCCCAACGGCAATGCGACCAAGATCTGTGATATCACACACGTACAACTCCCTCATTACTTTAGTACTTATTTTACTTATATTCTCACTTTTATAGAGTCTATCACAAGGTGAGGTGTTCTCTTTATGAGAGGACAAGTACAGAGGTTTCACAACATTATATCATTGATGAATCGTTTGTCATATGATTAGAATGAGCAAAAAGAGATGTTTTGGGGTATATTTTCAGTGTCCAAATGGGAGAGTTGTACGTGTGTGACATCACAGATCTTGGTCGCATTGCCAATGGGAGGATCTCCATAGCATTAGTGATCTCGACATTCAAATGCTCATAACTCTTTTATTACTAGTCCTATTTTACTCAAAGTTTTGTTGATCTTATTCTTTGATTTTTCTGCTTTCACAAAAGCTAACTTGCTCCAAGAGTTTCATTCTCCTTTAAGTTCAATCTGTAAAAGTAGAAATAATGATACTTTTATGAATTTTGGCTAAATACACAATCTGCAATCTTCTTTTTTGTTGACCAATTTTGATTTTTTTATTCATCTATCTGGTAGAGCTACATGAGGGTCACCAAACTTCCATACAGAATTTTGAAATTTTGACTAGAAAATTATTTATGCAAAATTTATTTATAAATCACAAAAAAATGCTTATTCTCCTTCATTTGTTGATCAATTTCAATTTTGTTTGCTTTATATGATAGCTCTAGGTGGGGATACAAAATTTCTTCATAGAATTTTGAAACTCATTAAATTTATGCATATTTTAAAACTCACAATATTCTACACAGAATTTAGAAATTTTGACAAAAAAATTATTTATAAATCGCAAAAAATGCTTCTACTCTGTCATTTCTTCATCAATTTCAATTCTGTTTCCTCAATTAATGTCACCAATATAATTCACTGCAGTGTCAACAGGGCTGAAATTAAAAATTGTGTTAAATTTTGTTGCAAGATGCCTGATGAACTCCACATCATTGATGTGCTAGTTGTAAGTGAAATGAGACTAATCGTGGCCCTTCTACTGCCCACAATATACTGGATTCTATTATACAAATATACCAGGTTTTGAGCGGGAACTATATTCTGACGCTGGACTGGCATTACTTAGTAATAGTAATATGGCCAGTACAACCGAGGATAAATAATTCCCTCTATACTTTTGAAATAAAGGCCTGGTATATTTGTTTTATATCCTACATTTAATAAGGTAGAACAATAGTATATCTACTCTTGTACACGTAGATAATCCTTTCTTTATCTGAACATGAATATTGATAACGCGCTGCGCAGACTGATCTAATTTTCCCGAGAGCACGCGCTCAGCGGAACGCTGATTTGTGCCTGCGCCGTCCCTTCACAGGACTTGCCCGGTAGAGTCAACTTGCTGACCGGTGCGCCCGAAAGATTGCATGATCTGTGTCAATGATCTATGACGTCAATGATGGAATAGTCGACTATTCCATCATTGACGTCGCGGAATAGCACATTTTCTTCGGTGGACGTTTCATTTTCAACATCGCAAAATAGTGAGAATATGTTTGGTCACATGATGATATTTAAACCAATCAGCATACAGGATTTAATTTATGTAGGATATAAAGAGTACTAATCCTTTTGATATCATGTTCTTCTATTTGCAGGAGCAAAGTTAACAAAATTAATATGACTACGCATCCTGATGTAAGTTGACTTATGTTTATACTTTCATTTATAGTGTGATCATCCCAAATTATTGTTTAAATCAGCAACCACTGATATGAAACACAGTGTTTACCTCATTCAATTCACCCCTTTTAATAGCGTTTGATGTGCCTTTTTTAAAAGAGAAGTTCCTACACTTCAGTGTTATACTCAACTGCATAGTGTATTAAATTTTCATTATGTTAAAATGTTATTATAACTTTATTCTAAATCAATGATCCAAACTTTTTATTTACAAAAATTCATTGCTTTTGACTTCTTAATTGGTTAGAGCAAAGTCTATTAAACCAAGTTACCTAAATTTCAAGAAGGATTTTTTTTCATATTTGTCATGAGAAATGCATTTTCCTTTGTTCATGAATTAGAAATTTGTTTACCAGGGGGTGTGTTTTTCAAAGATTTAAGTTGACTTGCTTAGAAATTAAAGTGCACATACTATGAAATTTGATTGATTAATGTGCAGTAGTTCATGTAATTTTATCTGACCAATGCAATGCCACCTTTTACTCCTCAAGCAACTGTGAATTCAAGTGTGAATTTAATTCACGCTTCAATCTTTGTGATACACCCCCTGGACATATCTTACATTCACGCCCAATTTGCATAATTAATAATTGAATAATTGAAATGCTGTACTATACTAGGTAACATCAAGAGCTATGTGTGTATGTCGAGATGGTACTGTACGGATCATAACACCTGGAAGTGGAGATGTTTTGACTACATATTTAGCTGATGATGCACAGCAGGGGATCGTAGATGCAGCATACTCGGCCAGTGAAAGTAAGTCTTATCTTGTTTATGTTTGGTTGGCATCAAAATAAAACTTGTCAATGTACAAATGATACACAGGATGACATGCATCAGTATATAAATGATGCAGGGGTTAGAGTGGTTCGGTAAGAACTGTGTGCATAAAGTAACTTTGGCATGGTATAACCCCAAGCAGCATCATGGGTTTAAACCGTAATGCGAAAGTTACTGTTTGCACAGTTCCACTGACCCAAGAAAGAAACCCATGCATCATGGGTTTTATAAAATGGCGAATTATTATTGAATAAACCACAAAAATTTATGATTTACCGTATGCAGGCCTCAACAAAAAAAAATTTCATCACTTGTCCTGTCGGGCAAGTGATAAAAAAAATTGCTTGCCCGATAGAAAAAACTGCTTGCCCGATTTTTTTTCAAAAATTCTTTTGCTCTTAATTATTCTTTTCTGTCCTGGTTGAACTTGATTTACTGGCGCTGGCCTCGGCATTTCTTTTTCTTGACTCTTGTTCAAGTTGTTTTGGTCACCGATCGCGACGACAAAAGTCGCCTATTTTAGTCTGACGACTCATTGTTTATTTGGTTTGAAGTTGAAGCCGAGTCCTGGCCGAGTCAGTCGAAGCTTGCATGCATTCAGCGCGATCTAGCTCGAGAGTCGGCTGGCTCGCGATCGCTCGTGTACGTACGTACGTACATGTACTGTGTAGCGCCGATGTATTATAGCATGCGCTAAGAGGGCGAGAGAGGGGTTTCCCCAGCTAGCTCCTTCGTTGATTAGTAGCGCATGCGCACAGTATAGTTTAGAAAGTAAGATGGCGGCCCCCATCGAACGGGACCGTTCGCGATAAATTGTTGGTACATTGGCGCTGATTTGACATGTTTCCACTGTTTTTTGACTGGTATGACATTTTTTATGAGCGATAATTGGCCGAAAAATTATTAAAATTCACTGTAATATCGTTTTCATTTTCAAAACAACCACTTGCCCGATCGGGCAATTGACTTTGAGAAATGCTTGCCCGCACGTTATTTTCACTTGCCCCGGGCAAGCGGTTTTGTTCAATTGCCATCATAACTTTAAAGGTTTATGGATCTAGTTCATGAAACTTGGACATAAGAGTAATCAAGTATCACTGAACATCCTGTGTGAGTTTCAGATCACATGATCAAAGTCAAAAGTCATTCAAGGTCAATGAACTTTGGCCATGTTGTGGGTATTTGTTCAATTGCCATCATAACTTTAAAAGTTTATGGATCTAGTTCATGAAACTTGGACACAATGATAATCAAGTATCATTGATCTTTTTCACAAGTCTTAGATCAAATGATCAAGGTCTAAGGTCAATGAACTGTGGCCATGTTGGGGGTATTTGTTGAATTGCCATCATGGGGTTGATGCATTTCATATGATGATCAATCATAAAAATCAGGCCGATGATAGTGTCTTGACCATTTCTCTATTTTCATGTTTCTTTTCAGATATGTTATTTGCCATCCTGAAATCTGGTCAAATTATCAAAGCTGATACTTCGGTCAATCCTTGTAAGGTATTTAAAACATGGTCACCTCCATCTGGTAACGCCAAAGACAAGAACTCCCTCAACTGTATCTGTCTTTATGAATATGTGGTTCAATCCACAATGCAGAATGATACCTGGAAAGGAATCTTTAAGACATTGGCCGCTACCAATGTCATGGATGACAAGCAGATTAAGAATAAAGATCGTACATTGCTGATTGGCGGTCGCAAGGATGGATATGTGGCTGTTTTAGATTGGAAGACGTTAAAATGTGTCTTTAAGACAGATGTAAGTCATAGCTCTTCTCTCAAGTGTTGTTTATTATTTTTTCTTCATTTTCATTGTTATCTTCATTTTCCAGTGTTCCCAGCCCATCAGGGAAAGCAGGGAGAAGTTTTTTTCTTTTTTTTCCAGTCAGGGAAAAGTCAGGGAATTTGATAAAGATGCATCACATCAGGTTAAATCCGGAAATCTGATTGGGAGAAAGGGAGAAGTGCCACGCATGAGAAACTGGAATTGAGTTAATTTATATGGAACAAGTCACAATTTTTTTTATACTCTAGGGTTATAATGTGTATTCAATGATATTGACTATACAGTATTCTTGTTCATATGAATGTCAACCAGGGTTTAAAGAACCAAGATTGCTTTATTGTCTGTATTGTCTATTTTAAACCAATTTCATTTTAGTATTTGTATTTAATTCCACTCATCCAATATTGTGTGTTTCATATATTTTAGGCTCACGGCTATAAAGGAGTACTAGGAGTTGCAACAAATCCCAAGAATGATCAACTTATTACAGCAGGACTGGGTAAAATAAATTTGAAATATCATCTTCATTTTGTAGATCACTACTTTTTATGATTGTGAATGTTGAATATGCTGTAAGGGAATTCACTAGTTTTAATATTATTTATAACAGTAGTGAGCATGAATCTTGGAGCTCCCATTAAGAATTAGAAATATTAAATAATAACAATTAAATAATCTTTAAAAAAAATTAAAGATTAAAATAGAAAAATAAGGAAGAGAGAGAGAGAACATCTTTCTTAATTGTTCCTGCTTTATTTAAAAGAATCATATTAATAGACATGAAATGTGTGTCCTTTTCCCTCATTCTTTTTCTGTTAATTTTTGGAATATGTATGGGGGTGTAATACGATTTATAGACTCAATTAAAAACTATTCTTCTTCTGCTGGAAAGTTATTTTTTATTGCCAAAATAGATTTATAATTATAGTTAAAGTAAGTTCAATTTGCAGCATTGATAATTTACCACTCTTTGAAATGTTAATTGCAACAGGGATATTTTCTTCTTGTCAATCTAATTGCACCATTAGAATGTATTATTTCACCAACAGTAGATCAGAGAAGAAGTAGTTTCACAACCTTACATAACTCTTTTTTTTTTTGGGGGGGGGGAGGGCATCTATTTCCTTTACTTACAATTTCATAGAAGACTCAACTTAAAACCATACTATAGCAGATTGCTTAAATTTTAGATTAACAATAATACAATGAAGGTGGTAATTTGCTGTGAACGTGATGTTGATATTGGTCTAGATTTCTCCACAAGATGTGACTATTTTTATACCATTACTGGATCTCAAGCTTGTATGGGTCCTGTTAGACATGAATTTTAATACCATTTGTGTTTTCACCATTGTTATTTTTTTTTGCTTATGTAGCTATTTAAGTAATTGATTTAAAAAACATTTTTTTCTTATTGAAGAAGACTTAAAATTCCACTGGATTATCTGAGTAAGCTTAATGAAATTGTAATTCATCTACAAAATCTTTCAATTTAAAAAAAATTATATTTCTCGGGGTCCATGCAACTGTATTGCTGTACACAAGCACAACCTGTATGTCTTAAAAGGGTACTTCTTGCCGGTCATGGCCCATCATGAAAATAATGAGTTTAGGGTGTCAAAAGGGCCAAATCAGGAAAAATATGATATGTTTGTGGAGTTAAACGCATATTTTTTAGAGGGCAAAATTGTTGAAAAAGCATGCAAAAATAATCAAATTACAGTATAAATTTGACCAATTGATAATACTTGTTTAGGGTGTATAAGTACAACTTATGGTTGCGCGTGTGTACCGCAATATAGTTGAGTGCCCCCCCCCCCCCACCTGGTTATACAAACAACTGGATCTCAACTTTTCATCTCATTGTATGAAATATTGCTTATAATGATTTACTAGATTGTTCTTAGCTCCTTGAATTGATACTAGCATAATAGTTGGGCTGATGATAGAAAGGTTTGATGCAAGTCTGATTTTCCTGGACTGTAATTAGTATGCATAGCCTACAGTTTAGCATTTAGATTCTTGCAATGGCACAATGTGTTTGATTTATTGTAGGTATCACTCACAAGTCAGTAGATAAATAGTTGATAGATTAATTATAACCCTTCTTTTCTGTACGTCCTAACACTATTCATAGATTGTGGAATGATCAAAGATGGTAAGTGTATGATTACACCACGTAGAATGTTTGCTGTGGGACTGACAAATGCATAATGCCCTCACTCTCTACAATGTACATGCAATTTTACAAGTGTGTGCATATTTAAGCAGTATTGTGGAGGTGCTGCAGCCGAGTTGTGTAAGAAATTATGCTTGACAAGACGTATGAAAATCCGGGGTTTGATTCCCAGCACAGCACTTATGCTCTTGAGCTTGGAGTTTGTTGGTCTCTTTATCGTACACACGTGGTAAAGTGGTATGCATTATTGATACCAATGTGTGCATGTGTCTAAAGTGATATCACCAACCCTCTTCTTTTTATGCACAGTGTTGACAATCCATTCACATATTCAAATTGATAGGAACTTCACTCTGGAATTCCCTTTTTAATGTTAAAGGCAATGCAAACTGCTGTTATGTACATGTTTTTACTTTATATTTTTTGGTTTATTGCATAACTTTCATAAGCTCAGTTGAATTTCCATGAAAGAAGTGACTTTTGTATTTTATGTCTTAACCTTACCTAAAAAGCAGAGAGTGATAGCTTTTCAATATCCACTGCATTCCCAAGCACAGAAAAATTTACTACCTGGCTCTCAATGTGCGGTTGATTTTTAACAAAAATGAGCCTGTGCCATATTGGACAGAAAACTATTCATGTAAGTTGATATTGGACTAAGAGTTAGGCCATTGTTTGACTTATGGAAGGTCTACTAAAGACCTGTTACATATGCATCAAAAGTGGACTGAAGTTGCCCCCGGAGGACAGACTTATGCCAGCTCAAACTGAGTCCACTTCTGGATGTCGTTTGAAGCCGGCGTGAGTCCTTTCTCAGTTCTTCATATGCATCAAAAGTGGACTGTCAGTCTTAGGCAGAAGTGATGTGATAGCAAACAATAGGTGCAAAAACATTACACGATGTTTAATGTGAACAGTCAGCTGACTCGTGTCACATGAATGGGTGACATGGAGCCAGTTAATGACAGGACTCCCCGGGGGGGCCACTAACATTGACGAGTGGATTTACTGGATACCATGCGCGACCAAAAAAACATGTAAAAAGGATGTCTTTTTCAAGATAGGGCACATTACGTACGTAACGTAATAAGGGTGTCAAAAACGCTAAAATAATGAAAAAAGGGTATCTATTTCGTCAGGAAAGCTATACGTGTTTAGGGTCAAATTTGAGGGGTATAAAAATTAAGACTAAAAGCTTTATAAAGGATGTACTTTTTGCTCCAACACTACGTGTTTAGAGTCCGATTTGCGCAAGGTGGGGCCGTATAAACCCAATGTAGGTAAAGGTAAAACCGACGACCGACGTCCGTGATATAACAATTAAAATATCACTGTACTTGTTTAGGGGGTCAATTCAGGGAATACTTGCCAAGGGTACCGTTTTGTTTCCAATACTTGTTAAGGGTAGGGTTTCACATGCCAATACTTGTTAAGGGTGCTTTTTGAGACCCCATGGTCGCGCATGGTATCCACTCGTCAATGGAAGTGGCCCCCCCCCCCCCTCCCCGGGCAGGACTCGGCATTTGTGTAACATGAGTATGATGATCTTGAGGTGTCTTTAAATTGGAAGCCTGAAAGAGGCTGCAAAGCTGTAGTCAATTCCAGCTTCAAACCCGATGCATATGTAGTAAGGGCCTTAAATAGAGTCTACCATAGATGTTGGTGCATGCATAAATTTCAATTTGTGGATAGCTTCCAAACAATGAGTAATAATACCCAATACCTAGTACCCAATATTTATAGCACGTTTTTCCCATGTGGCCCAAAGTGCTTCCAATTTCAATTTACCTAAATTCACACAAAAACAATTGCTCAATGACAAACATACATAAATGAAGGCCATTGACTTCTTGAACAATTTTTGCAAATTATCTTTATGTGGGAGGGAGAATAACAGAATTGAACCCATTTGATGCACATCCTTTTGTCCTTCCTACCCTGCGTGATTGATTAAATGTCATTGAATTTCCTTTTGTTGGTTTACACTCCCTATACAATCTTATTGCTGCTTCTCATTTGGCAGTACACTCTTGACCAAGAACAGATAGATGTATCATAATATATTATTTTTCTGTTCATAAAGATAAGTTGAAAGGAAAAATATAAGAAATATTATGTTTTGGAGGATAAGAGTACAATATATTTACAATGTTTATAGGCATGCTTACTATTAGTATAATTGAACATAAATGCCAGGTGTAGTAACATTCTGAAAATAAGTAATTCAATAATTCAACTTTATATCCACAGTTAATAATATGCATATATATGTATGTGCCAAATGATTCTGCTACAAAATTTGCTGAGAAATAGACAAAACAATCGTACAATTATACACTGCCCCACATTTTCTTATTTGTGTTGGTTATATTCAGTGTGGCCATTTTCAGCTTAGATTTCATACAGTTAGATTCTGCAATAAACTAGTTCTAGATCTACAATGATATGATGAAAAACTTATTTTGAATACTTTCTCATGAAATGATTGTTTGAGCACTGCAACTAACTTCCTTTAGGCCTAAAAAATGGGTTGGTTGGTTGATCATTTTTTTCCCCTTCCCATGTCATGGATGTTCTATTGTACCATTCGCCAGTAAAAGAAAAATTAGTGCTGGTTGACACTTTTTTTGGGGGTCAAATTTGAATAAAAAACCGTCAGCAGGTTTGACGAGGATCGGTCTGGTTTATACAGCTAACAAAAATTTGTTTTGCCCTAGCTGTATGTTCAAATTTTGATATTTTTAAGACAAGATGGTAGTATATAGTAAATGTAACTTCATTTATCTTCTTGTTTCTGTCCAATCTTTAATGCAGATAATGTGATCAAAGTTTGGAGAGTATTTCCTTTTGCTGAGGAATCATTAACACCTCTCATGTCTATCTACTGTGCTCATATGCCTCTACACATGACAGTCATGAAGACAACGCTCTGTGTTGCTTTCCAGGATCCAAATACTGCCACCTACAGTCTCGTTCATTACAACTTGATCAATAAAAGTATGCTTGGTGTTTTATTTATTTATTATTTGTTAATAGGCGGTCATTAGAATATACATCGCTTCTGATGAAGGTTCATATTTTGTTTACATTCCTCTTGTTTTTAAGTGTGTAAACAAGAATTTCCTTGCTTTCCTCAGCAATGTCATTCAGAAATATCAACCAGGTCGAAATCCTTGTTTGAAATGAAATGATCTTCTCAATGAAATTTGTGTAAAATCCAAGACATGATTTGTTGATTGAGCGTTAGGTAAATGGACCCAAAATTGTGGAACAACCACACCTCCCATGATATCAAAAGACTTCAATAATAGATTCAAATCTGTATTTATTGAAATATGTTAAGAAGCAGATGATTAGCCTTACTAAAAAACAAACAAAACTTCCACATTCATATAGACTATGGTATTTCCATGAAGGAACAGAATTTTGTTATTATGATCATAATTAATATTCTGTTTTCAGGTCGTAATGATCATAGTCCTGATGAGGACCATATTGATAATATCACCGGCTTGGCTTGCAATCCACGTATGAAAGTATTTGCTTCAACAAGCATTGATGGTACTATCAAAATATGGGATGATTATAATCGGCTTATTAGGTATGTATCACATCTTTCCCATTCATTGTAAATTCCTGTATATTATCACTGAACATATACAAAACTGTGCATGCTTTGCAGTGGAATAATAATTCTTGCATTGGGATGATGGTAAATTGTGGAGTACTCGGCAAGACAAATTTCCTGAATTAACACAGCGCTGGAAACAGCAGCTCGACCTTAAGCTGGGTTAATAATAATAGGATGCCTCGGAATAACATATTTACTGAGAGATGGTGCTATAAAAAAGGGTCTGCAATTATCATTCTTTTGCCATCTTGCTCATTGATTCACATACATGTAGTATTTTTTTAAATGAATTTCATAAGCACCCTTTTATTGTGAAGACTGATTATTTCCTTTCATTCATGTTTACTTGTATACAATTTTCATTTTGAAGGTAAATGTTTATTGGGACTGGAACATAAACACAGCAAATAAGCAGTAATGCACAGATTTATGTGTGTGAGAATTTTGTTAATCTGTGTGAATTGTCTCTATGAATGCATTGTAAAATGTATTAATTTGAAGAGCCTAATAATTTAGTGTTATCTAAGTAAGAGACCCAGTTATCTGTTTTCGAACATGCCATTTCTGTGTTCTTTGGTGATATGTACACTGTACACACCATATGAAGCAATTGTAAGTAGTGAAAATCTTAGAACGTTTCCATGCTGATTAAGCTTTGTAAACACATGTTAGACACTGCCAACAGGGTAATAAGCAGATTTTTTTTTAACTCCTGCAAGTTTTTGTTTTAATTGGTTTTTGCTTGTTCTTCACGGTTTACACTTTATTAGTTGTAGTTTTTTGTCCTGAAAAAAGGTGTTTTCTTTTAAATTCTTAAATTTTATGAATTTGTTGTGTTCTTCCTTAACTCCATGATGTTGTAGATGTATCAAGCTGAATGCAGAGCCATATGGTGTTGATTTCTGTAGTCAACGAGGTGATCTATTGGTCGGTATTGGAAATCACATTCATCGCATCAGTCATGAGAGTTGTAAGTTGATTTTACCTTTTCTCTTTCAAATTTCTTCCTTGTTCAATTAGACCTTGATACCAACAATGTTTATTTCCAGAGTACATATTAAATAGAAGGCCCTCCCAACTATCCTTTAGAATATGAAACATTGTTTATAGAGGAAAACATTGGGAATGCTATATAATTGAAACTTATCTTTAGTTTTGGTTATTTCCCCCAAAGTGCATATCACTATTTCAATTCATTAAAAGTCAAGTCCACCCCAGAAAAATGTTGTGTTGGATAAATAGAGAAAATCAAACTAGCATAACGCTGAAAATTTAATCAAATCAAATCGGATGTAAAATAAAAAAGTTGACATTTTAACATTTCGCTTATTTTTCACAAAATAGTGATATGCACAATTCAGTGACATACAAATGAGACAGTCGATGTCCTTCACTCACTATTTCTTTTGTTGTTTATTGTTTGAATTATACAATATTTAATTTTTTACATATTTGACAATAAGGACCAACTTGACTGAACCAGATATATTGCTAATCCCACATGTCAAGGGAGGAATTAATCATTGTTTCACTTGATAATGAGGAGAAAATTATAATATTTTATAGTTCATGCAATAAAATACAAAATAATTAGTGAGTGGATGATGTCATCAGTGTCCTTATTTGCATATTGACCAGGATGTGCATACATGTATAACTGTTTTGTGAAAATACTGATGTACTGATTATTATACAACTGCTTTATATTATGATGGCTGCGTTCTATGGAATAGTCTCCCACAAAGTGTTAAAAATGTTAAAACCCTCATTAATTTCATACTCTCTGTTAAAAGACATTTCCTCAATCTTGCCTAGGCCGATCAACTGGGATGCAATACCATTCCCCTTTCAGGACTGATGCTATAAACTATCATCTCTTTTTTGATATATTACTTTATATAATACTGTTATCACTTTATACGTCTGTATTTTAACAATATCATATGAACTGATGATTGTATATGTATTGATTGTTTTTAATTGTATATAATTGTATTGTTTGTTATCCAGGGCCTCATGGAAGATCAACGTTTGTTGAATGAGCTACCCTGGTGAAAAATGAATAAATAAATAAATAAATGAATAAATAAATAAAAAATAAAGCAAAACTTTAAAATGTCCTATCTTTCTTATTTTACATCCTATTTTAATGAAATTTTCAGCGTTATGCTTGTTGGATTTTTATCTTTTTATTCAAATCAACTTTTTGTTGGGGTGGAATATTGAAATGTGAACTCATACTCAAGTATAATTCACATTACTGACCTTTTACCAAAGCTTTAGACAGACTTTAAACTGGCAAAAATGAACCTTTTTTTATTAACACAGCAGGTTACTGGGAATTAAGATCTTGTTTTACATCTTATTTTGTGAAGCAGCATCCATGTGTGAAGTAAATGAGATTTCTGAGATAGAAGGGACCTATACACACAGCATCCTCAGATCAATTTATTGAATGAATTCATATTTCACATAATCAAATTTGAATAAAAAGTTACACATTTTTATAAGGAACAGGTGGGCCTTTCATAATGACTTTACAGACGACTGGTAAACCTTTCTTGTGCTAAAATTATAGCTGACTTGGCACCTAAGAACATGTTGTAGTCTTGTGTAAAGTCATGCTTTATGAAATACCCAATAGTAACATAAATTGTCATTTCATAAAACTGATTTTTTGTAAAATAATGATATTTTTGATGACAGACATGCCAAAGGCATACCTACGTAAGATGGTATCTATGGTATTTCCTGACGTACCGACGGAGCAACCATTGGAGTATGAACTGGACGGTATCAGAGCACTCACACCACTAAGTCATAAGAGACTTAAAGCAGCTCACTCATCTCTCTTCAGGTAACAGTCATTCTTTTTCTCAATGATCAACATTGCATTTCATCTTTCCCTTTCTTCCACCATGTTTTCTCATGATTGTTTACATGTATGTATTATTCTATTCTTTCTCTCTTTCATGGTATATGGTTCTGTGCTCCTTTTTAATAATTTTTGTCTTATTTTTTATTAAAAGTACTGCAGGTTTTATGAAAAAGCTTTTTTCTCAGCATCGTTTACACCCAAGATCCCTTTTTCATCCCTTGAAATGCTGCATTTCTTTTTAAGGGATTGGCATTGCTACACCATGTATTTATCTTGAGCATGTGCTTGGTCATGAAAAGGACCACTCTAACTCATCATTACCCATGTTTATTATCTTCAGGAGAATTTATTTATGCTCATTTACATGCCCACGGAAAACCGATGGTAAACTATGAAACCTGAACAATGTTTTGTTTTTTACCTGGGAACCTTCAGAAGCTTTTGTGGCATATTCAGTCATAATGTCTATCCCTAGTAAATGATCATAATATAATAATACTGAGATTATTAAGTGCTTTACACAAACGTTTCAAAGCGCTGTTTGTGCAAAGAAATTACATAGGAATTACGAATACATATTAAAATACAACTTATTTACAAATTATTCAAACAAATTGAAATCATGTAACACATAACTGAATAATCTACAGAATCACAAAAGATGTTGTTCTTTATAAATCATAGATTTATAAATTTTCTGGGTTGTTTGGGTATTTTTACCAGATTTGATCGCTTTGTGGACACTCTAACAGAAGAAGAAACTGAACAGATTACAAAGGAGAAAGAGGAGAAGGAAGAGGTTAGAAAAGGATTTGAATTATAGTATTCATGAAAGATGGCAGAAGGCTTGTGACTGCCATTGCAGTTTTCCTCTTTCTATTATACGTTGTAAACCCTTTGGCCCGAATTCACAAAGGTGGTTTTGAAATGCAGATTTCATGCTTTGATAACACTAAATTTAGTGCGTATAATGAGGAACCGTCCAATAATGAATGTAGCTTTCATCACAGGGTGCTAAATATACGCCTGTCACTAGGAAGGATATTGAATAATTAATGAGCAAATTGTT
The DNA here is from genome assembly GCF_037042905.1 of Lytechinus pictus. Lineage (NCBI taxonomy): Eukaryota > Metazoa > Echinodermata > Echinoidea > Temnopleuroida > Toxopneustidae > Lytechinus > Lytechinus pictus. Next base: position 70,398,454 of record NC_087246.1, read on the forward strand.
AATGTAGGTTTATTATCACAAACAGTGGATTCATTAAAGGGGAATGAAACCTTTGGAACAAGTAGGCTTGTGTCGAAACAGAAAAATCAAAGAAACAGATCAACGAAAGTTTGAGAAAAATCAGACAAATAATGAGAAAGTTATGGGCATTTGAATATTGCAATCACTAATGCTATGGAGATCCTCCCATTGGCAATGCGACAAGGATGTGTGATGTCACATGTGAACAACTTTCCCTTTGATGGACTATAAAATACACCTAAAATGTGTCTTTTTGCTTTTTCTCATAGTGATACAAACTCTTTATCCATGATGTATATATCAAAATTCTGTATTAGATGCCCTCCTATAGAAAGAACTCATGATGTACTGATAGATGTGATAAAAGAGGCAATTTAAGTGAAATATATACTAAAGTAATGGAGAGAGTTGTTCACAAGTGACATCACACATCTTTGTCGAATTGCCAATGTGAGGATCTCCATAGCATTAGTGATAGCAATATTCAAATGCCCATAACTTTCTCATTATTTGTCCGATTTTTCTCAAACTTTTGTTGATCTGTTTCTTTGAGTTTTCTATTTTCACACAAGCTATCTTGTTCGAAAGGTTTCATTCTCCTTTAATTAAAAAATAGTAAACTCTTTCATGTCGTAACCTTGGTATCAGTTGTGAATTTTGCGCATTTTGATAATAGTGAACATTCATTATTGTATTTTTCTTGAAGCTGAATGAAATCACAGATTAAAAATACACATGTACCTTTGTGACTTTAGGCCTATGTTTTTCTTAATTGTTATGTAATATCTTTGCCCAAAATAATGATAATACAAATAATGATAATATTTCAGTCTGCAAAAAATAAAATAAATCATGCGATTTTCTTCATTATGTATACATGTATGCTCAGAAAATTCAAGCAAATAAATGATTTATTTTGCAGTACAATACATGGGAAAGTCCCCGAAGTACAATACAACCAAACCTGTTACAGCACCTTGTCAAAAGCCTACGAAAGTGGCTTTTCTTTACCTATTAGTATGTTTTATTATAGACAAAATAATGGGAACTGCAAGAAAGCTGCAATGAAAAAACACACAGCACTCTTATAGCAGGATTCCTGCTTAAATATGTGGTTAAAAATATGACAAGATGCCTAAAAAATACATATTAGTCAATCCACTCTTACAACTATAATTTTGTGATACAAATTTCATTTGTATCATAGTTTATGTCAATAGTAAATTCAACTTTAATTGCACGAATACAAATTGTATATAATTAATTAATCTTATTTTTTTCAACAAGACGAATCTATTGTATTTGAGCATTTAAAGGTACCAGACCCGACTAGCATTCATACTATTTTCTGGTTCCTATTATACAGATATTGACTGGTGTGGTGTGTAATATAAACATTCTTTAGACTTTGGATTTATATTATCCCGAGGGGTTTTATTTTCCTGAAGCGCGGAGCGCTGAGGGAAAATATGATCAAGGGGGAAAATATAGATCTTTTAGGCGGCCCAAAGAATTTTTTTTTACACACCCCATCAGTCAATATTTATATTCATATTTTTGGAAATTGCTTAGTAATCTGTAACTATTTCTTGACTGTCCGGGTTGGCAGGTATGGACTATAAACAAATATTGTAATATTATTTTCATTGTTAGGCGTATGCCAAACTTGCCGCAAGAGAGGAAGAGCTGCGTAAGCTTCGAGATGGTGAATTTGAGTTCACTAAGGCCAATGCTATCAAGAAAGGAACATCAGCTTCTACTAGGGTCAAGAATGAAGGCTTTTGTGGCTACTGGGATCAGGTTCATCTGGAATCTCATAGACCAGATATTCCAGACTATGATGATTGGGATCTGACTAGACCTATAGTAGACTATGACCCAGAAAGGAAATGGATGCCAGAGAAAGAACCAGTCGGATTCTTCCCAGACCCATCTCTAGCTAGATGGCCACATAGGAAACCTGGACAACTCAAACCCATTCTTGTATGTATCTCAGGTGCAACCATTCATAGAACCATTATAAAAAATTTACATTTACCTCCCTATAGTGTTTTTCTCGCCTGCATAGCAGATTAAGACAATAGGCGCCGCTTTTCTGATGGCGGCGTCAACATCAAATCTCAACCTAAGGTTAAGTTTTTGAAATGACATCTTAGAGAGTATGGGGACCTAGTTTATGAAATTTGGACATAAGGGTAATCAAGTAATACTTAACATCTTGCCTTGATTTCAGGTCACATGACCAAGGTCAAAGGTCATTTAGGGTCAATGAACATAGACCATATTGGGGGAATCAATATCAAAATCTTAACCTAAGGTTAAGTTTTTGAAATGTCATCATAACTTAGAAAGTATACGGACCTAGTTTATGAAACTTACATACACATAAGGGTAATGAAGCATTACTAAACATCCTGCCCGAGTTTCAGGTCACATGACCAAGGTCAAAGGTCATTCAGGGTCAATGAACTTTAGCCATGTTGGGGTATTTGTTGAATTACCATCCTAACTTTGAAAGTTTATGGATCTAGTTCATAAAGCTTGGAAATAAGTGTAATCCAATTTCACTGAACATCCTGTGCGAGGTTCAGGTCACATGACCAAGGTACAAGGTCATTTAGGGTAAATGAACTTTGGCCATGTTGTGGGTAATTGTCGAATTGCCATCATAACTTTGAAAGTTCATGGATATAGTTAATGAAATGTGGACATAGGGGTAATCCAGTATCATTGCTCATCTTGCACAAGTCTTAGGTCACTTGATCAAGGTCAAATGTCATTTAGGGTCTATGAAATCAGTAGTATATTATAATATGAATGGTGTTTTTTGTGAATAATTATTTTATAGTAGTTTTCAAAGTCAGCACTGCTGCTATATTGAATCACGTAATGCAGGCGAGACTGCCAGAGGCACTCCACTTGTCTACTTAAATAAGTGTAAATAGTTTTGTAGTAACATTTATAACCAGTCCCCAATTTCACTAAACGATTGTTTTTCTACTTCCTTACCATTGTTAGAAAAGATTCTGTCACATCTTATCATGACTTGATTCTTTTAATTCTCATGAAACTTTTGAAACCAACTCCGCAACCCCCATCAGTTCCAAATTCACGCAATATTTTATAAGTGCATGTCAAACCAAAAATTGAGATTTAATTAAGTTATCTTTATTACTTTATAATTGCAAACTTTTGTCTGTAAAATTAAAGAAAGTAACCTGAAGAATTTGTCCCCTCTTGATTAAATAAGTAGATTTTTTTATTTTTATTTTTTAATGGAAGTGATTATTTTACTTGGCCAATGACGTTTTCAAACCAATTTGTACTCTTTCCTTTTAATCACAAAGGATCCTGAGCTTTCAATTGAAAGCATGATCTGTTCCTGTGAAGTAAGTAGGTTTAAAGACTGATGTATTGACTCACAGCAAGCAAGTTTACTATGTTACATATGTAATGTGCACTTTCACATGTAGGACCCAGTTATGTTTAAGTATGGTTTAAGTGTCCTCTTATGGCAGATTTGGATTCCATTCTGCATATGTTTCACTTTCACTTATCAGATTTTAAACGCAATCTCTGTAATCTATTTGTTTGTAGGTGTTTTTTTTTTTCTTTTTTGGGGTTGGGTATTTTTTATTTTCTTTTTGGGGGTTGAGTATTTTTTATTTTGCTTTAAAAAAAAATGTATTTCTTTGTTTGTCTTCTTTGTTGCATGCTGCTTTTTCCTTTTTTTCAGAGAGAGAGAGAGGCGGCGGGGGGGAATTGGTTTGATTGAGGTTGATCATCATCTTGTCATGCAAGATATCTTTCTTTTTTCAAAGGAGATGGAGCTAGTCTTAGCACATACATGAATCCATTTGTAGTTGTGTTCAAGCAGGGTTTGCAATGTTGTCCTTGATTTATTTGTTTGGTAACAAATTGAATTTTTTATTGCTGCCTGTGTTGATGCCAAGCAGCCCTTTGTGATTATAATAAATCAATTTCTCAGATATCATTTTTAATGAAATATTTTAATCAGTGGAATTAATCAGTCCATAAAATTTCAATGAATATTTATTTCTTTTATTTACCATTCTTTGTTCTTAATTTGTGAATGTTCCCTAGTTATACCCAAAACTACAAAGGCATGGGATGCAGGCTTTTGTTCAGGCTGGCCCTGTTTTCTTTAATGATCTTTCCCTGGTTATCTGAGAATGCACTGCTATTGACACATTAATTCAATGCTATACAGTGCTTTATATTATTATTGTCAATTACTCCTTTATCATTGCGTATGTATACTTTTCTCTCTCTTTTTCTTTCATTTTGCCTTGTGCACTCTGCAGAGTGGATTTAGTGCATTATAAATCTTATTTATTATTATTAATAATAGGAGTACTTGATTTGTCATGATAGCTTTATTCTTATTTTGTTCAGGTGGATATGAGGATACCAATCAAAACAGAAAGTGAAGATGACGAAAATAACATCAAGATGGAAGGGAAGAGAGATGAAGGAACAATTATGTCAAAGTTGGGAACTGAGGAGGATGAAGAGGAGAGAATGGAAACTGATGGTAATCAAGCAGATGACGAACAGGAGAAAGAAGATGACAAAGATGAGAAAATGGACACAAGAGAAGAAGAAGAAGAGGAGGAGGAGGAGGAAGAGTTGGATATTCCTCCTCTACCAATCCATCCAAGAGGTTTCATTCCTAACTCTGTTCTTGTGAGGCTCATTTGGCCCCCTGAAGAGACAGCTAAAGTTATGGAGGATAGGTATCGCCCCCCTCAACTTGATGAAGATCAGCTTGCTCAGGTCGCTGCTCATAAACAGGTAATCATTGTGAGGAGGTATTATTTAGAGTTTGTGCATTGTTTCATCTTCCCAACTGACCAAGATATGAGTCCCAGAACCTGTTACAGAAAGAGTTGTGTATAATTGCAAGTCAAAATATCAAGTGCAAGTTCGGAATGTGCAGTTTGGATTGGTTGAAAATCATGTTGTGTAGAGTTAGTATTTCTACAATGATCCCCTCGTTTTGTGCAAGGCAGTGTGCAACTCTTGTGTGTGTTTGTTTTATTTACCGTACCATTTAAATGTGTTTGAGTTTTGATACATAATATGAATTATTTTGTTTGCTTGGGCTTAGTAGTTGAAAATAGATGATTCAACAAAACTGCAATTTGAGAGTTACAGGCGTGATCTTAATTTTGATGTGTGTAAATGTAATTATTGGGGAAGAAATTTTTTAGTCTTGATATGGCATCCTTATAAAAGAAGTGCCACCGATTAATGTGAATTTTTTTTCCTTAGATATCTGGGTTGTGTGTTGAAATGCCTGTATTATATACATGTACTATCCAGGCATCAGTGATGGTAATATTGTTTGTCTGTGTTCACTTCTGTTTTGAAACTAAATGTTGTTGTTTTATTTCATTGCAGTTTCTTGCTGAAACAGAAACAGAGGTGAACATTTCATTCCATATGAAGCACCTTCCACAATATTTAACCTATTACTTTTTCATCTGTATACATGTACTTGCATGCACTGAGTGATTCACACATACACACATATATGATCATGTTTCCTCTTTAACCCAATAGCAAATAGAATAAATAACAAATATTGCTAATAATTGTATGTCATTGTGTCTGTGATCAAGGACTTCTTACATTTTCTCCCAACTTGACAGACATTTTTGCAGTTATTGCATGCAGTACACCTGGGAGAGTTTTATGAAAGTGCTTGTTAGATTTTTTCATTTTAAGAAAGTCTGTTTTATCTGACAGTTCCCATAGTAACAGTTCTCAGCCAATCAAAATCAAGGAAAGTTGTCAGATCTGAGAACTTGTCAGACAAAAAAATGATGACGAAACGCCCCCCTGATATTTTTTTAATGAATTTTGTTCCAATACCGTACTATTTATTTTATTCATTGTTTGCTCAGGTTTCAATATGATATTTTTCAAGAAAACTTGATTTGTCAGTCAAGAGAGGAGTTCATTCACAAATAACAATGTATTCTTTTCATGAATATTAAATGATTTAACCAACAAATCATCCTGCTACGATACCCACACATTACTAATTCCATTCAAAATCATCATTAATCTATTCATAGATTGCATACTTACATCTGACTTTTATCCTTTTAATATCAAACTTTAATCTTAAACAGAAAAGAATTTTAGCAAATTTTTTAATCTTTAGGCATGTTAGATCACATATTTGTGAGATGATTTTACATGCCATCTCTTTATAGAAACTACATTACTTATGTAATGCCACATATGCCACTGAAACAGCCTATACAGTAGTCCCAGAAAAAAACGAAACTGAGAAATATCGATGCTTTCACGTAACTTAATCACCAATATAAAGAATAGATAGATGACCTGACACTGTTAGTGTTAAGCTTAGAGTCTCCTAAAAGTTATTCATCTGATGTTTACAGGCTACATTTTTTTTTCTCAACACTGGTTTTTTTTTATCAGTCATGCATAAAGTCTTTTGCTATGGTATGCAATCATTGTTTTTCTTTTTGAAATCCATATACTGGCTGCCATGTGACTTGTTTGTATCCAAATCTTCAAATTGATAGTTCATCTGTCTATCATTCTGTGAATAAGTTATGATAAGTCATACATATATAATTCTTGGTTTTTCGTTTCTTTCTGGGATGCATTGTATATGTATTACTTGCATACATAATTTGTAATTGTGTGAAACAGCACAAACACATAGATCACCATTGGAAAGTAGAAAAGATGTTTCTGTTTGGATCAACTGTTCTACGAAATGATATCAGTACACATTTAAACGTACACAAGTATGATTTGATGTTAGCATGTTAATATTCTATTCATTAAAATTTAACGCGATGGGTGTTTCGTAGATAATTTAACTGCACACAACTTGTGATCCTTTCTTGTGCTAAATGATAAATCCCTATGTACATGTAGAGCTGTGACTTGGCACCTATCTACATATTTCAATCGTGAATAAAGTTGTTCATAACTTTACAAACAGCATTATGAAACACCCACCTAAATACTATACACTACACGATTGATGCACCTATCTTTGTTTTTGATAGATGATGAAAACTACATTTTTTTTCTTTAATGAATTAGTGTGATGCATAATGACCTAAAGCTTAAAGAGCCCCTCGATATATAAATAAATTATGTATGACTTACCATTTATAGTATTACAATACAAGTGCACTACAAATCAAGCTTGTATAAAACCTGTGTTTGTGGCAAATAAATTTCTATTCCCTATCTATAGCACTCCTAAGTTGAGACCTTTTCACAAACCTCTTCTTCTTTATTCTTGACACCAGTTGAATTGTACATACTCTGAAAGAAAAAAAAATCAAAGAAACAGATCATTGCAAGTTTTGTTTTTTTTCAAATTTTCTCAAACTTTCATTAATCTTATTCCCTGATTTATCTGATTTCACGGATGCTTACTTGTTCCAATGGTTTCATTCTCTGTTAACAAATAGTTAATGCCTTCCTAATATATCTCATACATTTAATGCACAGGTATTTGTGACATCAATCTTCTTTGGCCTTATCTAAAGTTTTTCCAATATTCTTTGCCACATAGAGCCCATCAATTAAAGAGCGAATCTATCGCTCTAAAACAGGTTTCAAATCCAAACCCAGGTTTGGAAAAATCCAAGTTGAAAGGAGTGAAGATTACTATGATTTCTGGAGTATATATGGATGGAAAGTATGTTTGATTTGATTTTTTTTAATCCATACTTCCAAGCATCAGCAGCTGCATTCTATGTGTTTTAAGTTTGTACAAAATTCATGGCTCTAAATTGTAACTTTGTTCTATGTGATTGCTTTGTGAGAAATTGAATTAAGAGATCGGGGGGGGGGGGGGGGGGGTACAACGAATTATGTGTGACTTGGAGTCATGATTACCGTAAATGACAACGTGCATACAGTATCTAACATATAACATTATTGATCACTACACATTAGTGCATGCTGCTATAAATTCAATTTCAACTGTAAGTCACACTTAACCCTTTGTGAAACACCCCCCTCCTCTCCCAGAAATGCAAATTAGCAATCAAAGCATTGTATCCTATCTCCTATCCACAATGTCTTCTTTTATTTCAATTTAGATTAGTTTTTTTTTAGTGCTTCTTCTCTTGTCTTAGGATATGTAGTGCTCTCCCTCTTATTAAAGGACAAGTCCCCTCCCAACAAAAAGTTGATTTAAATAAAAAGAGAAAAATCAAGCAAGCATAATACTGAAAAATTCATCAAAATCGGATGTGAAATAAGAAAGTTATGACATTTTAAAGTTTCAATTAATTAAAAAAAACAGTTATATGCACATCCTGGTCTGTATGCAAATGAGCAGACTGATGACCTCATCCACTCACTTTTTCTTTTGTATTTCATTATATGAAATATTCTAATTTTTCATCATTGTTAAGTGAAACAAAGATTAATTCCTCCCAGAACTGTGGAATTAGCATTGTTTTAATACTAAATAGATCAGTCAAGTTGATCCCTATTGTCAAATACGTAAAGAATTGAAATATTGTATAATTCAAACAGTAAAAAACAAAAGAATTAATGAGTGAGGGACATCATCAACTGTCTCATTTGCATGTCACTGAGTTGTACTGTTTTGTAAAAAATATTAAAGTGAAACTTTAAAATGTCATAACTTTCTTATTTTACATTCGATTTTGATGAAATTTTCAGCATTATGCTAGTTTGATTTTCTCTATTCAAATCAACATTTTTTCTGGGGTGGACTTGACCTTTGAAGTATTTTACTACAATATTAAAGTTATTTTTCATTTCACTCACAATTTTTATAGTCACTCGTACATTTTCAAAGCATAATTAAAAAATCTCCATTCTTCGCAATAAAAATGTTCATATTATTCATGTAATCAATGATACAGTGTAACTGAACAGAATTGTGTAAAATTTTAATACCGCCATTAATCAATTTCATATACATGTAAGTGATCTATCCAGTTGTGCCACAAAGTTATGATCAGACACTGTCTTGGAGGGACGGGCCTTTTTTAAGAAAAAAAAATTGCCCCTCCAATTCTTTTGTATGCTCATTCAGGCCCCACTGTTTCTTCGAGCACACCTGTGCATTTGTGAAAGTCAAAGTGATCATATAAAATGCGCAATTTTTCCCAAATATATATGTTTTGTTTAATGTTCACACAATAATTATGATTAATAATCTGTTCCCATTTACACAATTTGTCCAACTAAAATATTACATGTATTCATCTTCTATTTGGAAAATAATGAAAGGCCCTTTTAAATTTCCTATTCAGCTCCCATATAGAATGGTCTAGTAATTATTTCCCAAGCTATAGCTTCATTTATTATTGTGAAAAGAATGCATCATATTCATAACACCGTTTCTTTGCATATCCTACTAGAGGAAGTGATTATTATTTTTAAACACATAAGTTTGGTGTAACAACTGAAATGTGCACTTACCTTTGCACATCTAACATTGTATTAATTTGGTTTGCAAAGAGAAATTAATTCTTATGATTTAAATACTGATATGATTTTTGTAATATTTACTCTACCTATTTAAAGTCTAATAATAATATTACTTTGGTACCAATGGTAAGACATTCTCCTTTATATAACTCTGCTCTTCTATATTTCTCCATAATTTTTATTTGCATACTTTCAATGGAACAGCGAGTCATAATTTGGTCAGAAGAGGAAGAGGTATTTTGTGTACAAATCAAAGAAATGTTCACTTCTTTTATTTTAATCCTACTTTTTTTTTTATATGGGTGCATGTTGTTTTACTAATTTGATGTACACCATTCATAAGGCAAAGGCATTCTAAAGTTGGAAATTTTTACTTGGGCTTTGATTAATATTTTGAATTTTTCTGAATACATCATATAATTATTATTAAGAATGAATGGATGAATAGTCTAATAATTTCAGAAAAAAATTCTAATTAAATGCATGTAACTTCAATAATTTATTGCAGTTACATGATGTTCTTCTCAGCCCTACGGATGTTGGTTTGGGATTAGACATAGTATTGTTTAAAAACAAATCTTTGGTCATTAAGTTTACTGTTTTGTTGTCACCTTTTAATGATTAACACTTCGTTTTTGCAAGTACTCTAACATATGTGCTTTCTGTGAAAAAAAATTAATCTCTGAAATCTTCATTCACTTTACAGTTTCTTTTATATTGAAAGTTGACATAAAAAATAGGGGAATGAAATTATTTTATGGATCAGAATCACTTCATTGCTCATGGCCTTGTGCTTCAGATATTACCATTCAGCTGTAAAGGATGGTTTACTTTTAAATGAATAAGAAAAGAAATATGTTTGCAAAACTCAAATACTGTATGATACTTGAATCATCTTTATATTGCACTCTGTATTTGACTGTGGTATTTTGCACGATTCACTGTTCTAGTTCTGCATATATGTGATCATCCAGATCAAAACCTACATTAATAGCTTGGCCATGTTCTCTGTAATATGCCTGAATAGTTGTTTGGGCTTCAAGAAATAAATAGTTAAAGAAAATTATCTTTATTTTATATCTGAATTTAAAAGAGTTTTCCTTCCTCTGCTTTCTTTAAATTTTTTTTGCAAAGTTCAACCAAATACACCATTTTTTGTGACTGTTGACTGACTTTGAACAGTATACTAGTATGCACATCTTCAGCTTGAATTAAAGCTGTAAACATCAAAACCCTGTTTCTATATCCCTTATTCTTTGATACTCTCAGTGTCTATTTTTAATGAATTAGGTACAGGGTATTAAATGTGTTCTTAGTTGATCAATTTCAAAAAATTATATATAATTTCAAAGCTGGGGGTTCTTAATTATTCTTGTTTTAATGCCATATTTGTTATCGGACATCTGTAGTGTGCTACTATTTATCGCATGTAGCGGGCAAAGCGTCATGGCATGGGTCTATCTAGGGGCCAGCTTTAGGTCCCATGGTGGATGTCAAGAGAATGCTTTTCAATATAAATCCTTTTGAATTGTACAAGTGCTATTACTAATGTAAACAACACAATATAAATTCAGCACAGTTTATTGGAAAATGGAAAAACAAAATTGTAAAACTCACTTTTTTTCATAACGGCTTGCATGCACCCTTTCACAATGCCTGACACACCACTAGTGCCACGTGCACCACTGATTAAGAACCACTATTTGAAAGCTTAATCTCAGATTTCCATACTATAAAAACTAAGCATTCATTATGGCCGACTTATTGTATGTTTTCAGCTTGATGGTTACATATGAAGTTTTCACCCCTTAATGAATGATTCAATATTATAAGGGATATTTTTTTTGGATGAATATTCTTTTCATTTTTGGTTGTGGAGTAAATGAACAAAAGGAAGTTTATAAGGTTTTCCAAGCAAAATAAAACCAGGCAATTGAGCTTGAACTTTGTGTTCTGTAGATCTTGACAGTAAGAAAATATGTCAACGTACGTTAATGGAGTTTTTAATTCACTAAAATATGACATGTTTATCTAAGTCCTTTTGGAATCGCATAGAGACTTTATAATCATAATGTGATATGCACTATGCAATTATTATTATTATTGTTGTCATTATGTATAATCCCCCTTAAAGATGAGTCTCCTAAGCATAAATTTGTTAATAATCAGGTTTGTTCCTTGTTAACTTAATCAGTCAAATTGTAATGAATAACATATGTCAATACTTTGTCCTTCAGAATATTATTTCCTCATTATGCAAAAAAAAGAAAAAAAAGAAAACCCCTTCCGTTGAGTACCATGAGGATGAAGGAAATCAGGTTTGCAGAAAATCTATAAAGAGGAAATTTTTTTTTGCCTCTATTACAGGGGCCGCGGAACGGTTTTCAAAGTGGGGGGCTGACCATGCAAAAAATCACAATCATATGGTCATTTTTACGTTTTTGTACACTGTTTTGGAAAAAAGTGGGGGGGGGGGGCTGAAGCCCGCGGCCCCTGTATTAGAGGATTTATTCACATTTTAAACAAGGTTACACAGCAAATCACATTTAACTGATAAAAATGAATAAAGAGGAAATATATTTAACTGTTTTCTATAACATAAAAACTTTAATATTTAGTGGAGGTATTGCTGCAGTATGTAGTCTTTGCCTATTTATTAACTTTCTTTTGATTGAAAATGATTCTTCTAATATCTTTTTCTTTTGAAAGCAATCACAAAGTAATTTTATCCTTTTCAATATTAAAGGTATTTTAACTTTTGTTTGAACATTATGATGGGTTCTCACAGCTGATCTCTATCATTGCTAATTCAGATTCAGAGATTGACGTTGATACAACATGTATGTCTCCCACACAAATTGGAAATTTTTCAATATTGATTATGATTACAACCTTTAAATTTGAAGTGATTCATCATTATGCATTGATCAGATTCTTGACAATCTAGCAAGTTTCGACAGGTCATTCATCATTTTAACTCTGATTATAAAAAGTACTTAAAGAAACAGTCTACACATGTTTCATACTTGAGAGTGGATTCAGGACCTCATATATCTGATAGACATGCCCTGGCTCTTGGGAGAATTAAAAAAAAAAAAAGATTTGATGGATATTTTTCCAGACAAAGTCATATTTCATCTAAATGTTACCATAGTTACAATCTGATATTGTTGGCCAATAAAAATCAAGGAAAGTTGCCAGATCTGACTTGTCAGACAGAAGATGTTAATGAAACACTCTCCAGGCTCCCTTGCTTCATTTAGGAAAGTCAACGTGTTTCACAAAGCTGTTTGTTATTAAAGCTATGCAGCTTTTACTTTATGAAACCTCCGCCTGATTAATGTACTCTCGATTTACCCCAGTAACCTTCGATTAACTAAACCAAACGAGCCTGATCAGTCTAGATCATTAGGCCTCACCGATTGATAGATTGGCAATGAGTACCTAGCCTCCACTAATATGATATGCTTTCAAATAACAGAGTTAAGATTGTATGCTTTCTTACATTTTCTTGCACTTAAAACCATAAGGAAGTAAAATACACTCATTTTAATACTATCATTTGACTCTATTAAAAGTAAAATTTCACTCCTTTAAGTTTATTTTGACATGATTGAATAGGTGAAAATTTCACTAACGTATGACCCTTCCTATTGGAAACTTACTCCACACTCTGATTACAGTGAAAATAATATTTCTAGAGTAATATCCCCACTCAATGATGAGTATATCACAGAATGATGTGTAACCATCTAACAAAATAATTGAATCATTTGTTGAGATTATATTTTACCCATTTTTACCATGCAATGCACTCAGGGGACACCACTACCTGATGGAAGCAAACAGGAGGTAAAATAGATCCTTGATTGACATGCATGTACTACTTTCTTATCTACAACTTTGCATGATAGACTAGAGATATTGTTAAATATCAAGAAATTTATCTCATTTTTATTTGCCTTAGATACCTGAATAGCCAATTGTGTTGATGAAAATTATAGACCGTTAGATCAATAGAAAATGAATTTAGATAGAATGAAATATTTCTTAATAATTATTTGATGATTATAGAAAATTAGGAAAAGATGGGAAAAGTTTATATTGCATATTTTTGTGTGAAATCATCCTTTTTTTAATTTTTTTGGACTACAAACAATACTAAAAGCTTTTGATATACATGTAAGAAATTCTTATGTTCTTGATTAAAAAAAGAATGTTAATGGCTATTTATTCTAAGATTTTATCTTGTGTTGAAATAATATTTCAAAGATCCTGACTCATAAAAGGCAAGAGTAAGTAATTGTTGCTTTAGATGCCTTTACAAAAAAAGTGTGCTATGTGTTTTAGAAGGAATCCTGCTCAGCCTCTTTTACTTTGGCTCTCCTGTATGTTCCCATGTTTTGTATATAATACTGAAATGGAAGGAATAGAAGTGAAAAAACAAAACGCTGAGCCAGATGTCTGCCAATAGATGAGGCATTAAGGTGACATAAAGATATCCACATCTACATTGCATTTAAATACTGCTTGATTTAGAGTAGTCTTCCCACAAGACCGAAGCTGATTTTTCTCTTAATTTGCTATTTACCACAACTTTAATAATCTGGGGTACATGTATATTTCAGTTTATATTGGAGAAGGCTTCATGTGACACACACACATGTTGATGAAGAAAAGAATTGTGAGAAAATTGGCCTCCTGGACCCTCCTTGTTTTAGAAGAAAAAAATAGTCTCATTTTGGCAAACTAACAGCATGATTGCATGGGATGTACCAACTCTCTGTGCATGCATGTAGTTATAGTATAGATTATTGTAGAAAAATTAAGCTTTGTTTGGGAATACTTTTAAACTTACATGTACATTGTAAATGACTATGCAACTATACAATCTACTTTCAACAGAAAAACTGCCCCTTTTCAAGTGAGATATTTGACCCTTTCATTTAAAAATCCCAATAAAATGAAAAGTGTACATTACATGAAATAAATTGAATACTTTTCTTGTAAATCGTTGCATATCATTGACTTCTATATTACACCCTGCTTCTGTTTTACATTTTTATTGGTATATCATGTCTTAATCTATCTTATCACTCACTGTCTTTATATTTATTTATGTGAATTCTGGTATATCACACCAACAAAAACCACCTCATGTTCTTTATTCAATGTTACACATATTTACTCTGTGTTATTCATGGATATGTTTCCAGCATGTCATCACTTTTAATTTTATTGAAGAAGTAACTCATTCATCAGTCAATTGTCATCTTATTCACATGACATCATCATTGTTGTATTTTAAATAGAAACTGATCATCTTCCTGAGCCATAAGTCAGAAGTTTGCAATATCAATCTCTACACTGAAATTTACAGTGTATAAATTATCTTACCCGTATAAGGACATTGTGAAGTTATAATGTGCTATGGATGTCTGCAAATAATATCTGATATGTAACTACTATATGGAGAGAAACAGGCAAGGAAAACGATATGTAGATCCTTGGTGGTTTTTGTGTTGTTGTCAATATTTGACCTCATAATTTATTATCTAAAACAAAATGACTATAGATGCATCATTGTGTTGAATTATTGATAAGGACATCCTCAATGTAATATCTAAGTCATAGTTGAAAATGACAGTGTTTGAGACACAAAATTTTGATGCTTTAGTGTAGAATCTACCATATATACATGTACCATACTGGTGAATGTCTGTTATATCACAAAAGAGTCTTTAATGGTCTAATGCAATTCCTGAGATATTGTGCCTTCATGGTATCAAACAAAGGAGAATAAAATCCTTGAAACAGGTTACCTTGTGTGAAAACAGGAAAATTAGACAATGAGATTATTGAAAGTTTTGGAACAATTGAACAAACCATGTGAAAGTTATGATCATTTGAATGTTGAGATCACTGATGCTGTTGAGATCCTCCCATTGGCAATGTAACCAAGATGTATGATGTTATACAACTTCCCCTGTTATGTATTACTTTTATCAATTCTATCAGTAGAGGGTATGTAGAAGATGTTTTAAAAAATATACCATAGACTAAGAGTTGTTACTATCATTAAAATGAGCAAAATAGATGTGTTGGGATATATTTTCAGTGTTAAAAAGGGAGAGTTGTACAAGTGTGACATCAGAAATCATGGTTGCATTGCATATGAGAGAATCTCTGTAGCATTTGTTTTCAGACATTCAAATGTTCCCAACTTTCCTTTTTATTTTTTTTACACAAGCTAACTTGTTCCAAGGGTTTCATTCTCATTCAAGTTTAATCCCTTTCTGGTAACCACCCAAAGTACCATTTTAACACTTATATCTCTTATTTGGTTCTGTTCTGTTGAAATTCAATTTCAAATGATCTGTGAGAATGCTCATAATGTAATGATCATGGATTTTTTTCTTCCATACATGTAAGTTTAGACTAGAAAAACAATTGAGTTTAATGGTAAGTACATGTACAGTATATTGTTGGATGTCCCTGATAGAGAGATATAAGATCAATCAGCTAAAATATCTTAAATATAAGAATCTAAAATGGGTATGTGCAAATTATTAATAGAAATAGTTTCTTTGTTTGTCACAGTCATGTTTCTTTATCTTACTCTCTCAACCATGTCTTTCATAGGATGTGGATAAGAAGAAATCTATTGATGACTTGGAGTTTGGTGCTCCATCCACCTCTCATCTTGCTAAGAGACTTGGTATCAATATAGAGGAACCAACATCACCCAAGGATATTGAGATAGAGAAGGATCCAACACCTACTCCTCCACCTACACCACCACCAGAAGAACCTAAAGAAGAACCAGTTAAACCACAACCCAAGAAAACAACCAAGATGAAAGTTGAGAAGCTTATCTCTAAACCCAAGACACCACCACCCAAGGAACCAACACCCACGCCACCTCCACCACCAACACCATCACCACCACGCCCTCCTACACCCTTGCCACAGTTTATCACACAATTTAAAGGATCGGAGTGGTTTGAACAGTACTTCCCTAATGCTACCAATAGGGTATGTCATTGATTGATAAAATGTCTCTACTGTTTTTGTAATAAGGAGATATGCTTTTCCAGCTCAATTGTTTTTAAGCAAAATAGTAGC
This sequence comes from Lytechinus pictus, assembly GCF_037042905.1. Lineage (NCBI taxonomy): Eukaryota > Metazoa > Echinodermata > Echinoidea > Temnopleuroida > Toxopneustidae > Lytechinus > Lytechinus pictus. Next base: position 70,415,098 of record NC_087246.1, read on the forward strand.
CCTAGAAATGAAGGAAATAGCACCCAAATTCAGCTATCGCCCCAATGTGGCAAAAAAAAAAAAAAAACCCTAGGCCCTGGAAAGGAGAAATTATTTACAACCCTGTACTGTACCCATTAGAATCCTTAGGTGAAACCAGCTTGATCTTGATAGAAATAAGGGGATGCATGCATTGTTCTTTATATTCCTCTGGGTGCAAGAGATATATGTTGATCAGTTATGGGTTTTCAAGAATTCCTAAAAGAGAGGGTAATGTGTTTGTTCAGTTAAATATGTAAGACTGTCCATTGCTTGTCTGTTCTAATCCTTGAATGTGTTTAAAGATTATATATTAGTTGTTTAAATCATGACTTACATGTTAAGGCAACTTGTCATATTGTCTGTGCCATTTCTTTTAGCAGGAATCTAACCATAAAGGCACTATAGGTCTTACATTGCTACGGCTTTCCTGTAAACCTCGCTGTTTTGTCTATGATGAAATGTAATGATTGGTATGAAAAGCAGGATTCCTGCAGGAAAGATGTGACTCTGACTTTTAACAAGGTGTACTCAAGATGAGAATAATTTTGACAATGTTAATTTCCATATATCACTGTGATTTTAGACATTTCCTAAGCCTTGGACGGTAAGTGCCTTTGTGACGATGCTACTACGTCTTCTAAAGATAGCAGATTACGGAATGAAGACTCCAATCCTGTATGCTATCCTAGCTCTACATCAACAAGATCCTATACCCAATGCTGAATCAGTCTTGGATCTTCTTTTGTCTATACTTAACAAGAGTGTTGGACCAACATGCCAAGATGAAGATCAAAAGGTTTGTTCAATCATTTAGTTACGTTTATAAAGAATATTTTGTTTGTCTCCTGGACAACACTGATAGCTCAGTCAGTAGTTAGAGCTATTGAAGTTGTAGTTGTATTAAACACAGATTTCATAAGAAAGTCTATGAAACAAAGGTTTGTCGTCACTAAATAATTGTAGATCTAGCTCTGGTTCAGTTATATAAACTGAAATTTGTGAAATCATAAATTCTTTTGAAGCTAAAAAATGATGAAGATTACCAACAAAGGTAAGCATATGTGAGATTTTATATTTTTTTGGAATGCCTTACTTATTTTAATAAGTTCTATTACACAATTTCCACTAGAATCAATTTGCACGTGCTTTTCATTATTGCAGGCAGACACTTGGCTAGTCATTTTATTGGATTCTGTACAAACTCATTTTGAAATTGATACCACACCTGGCATTTATTTTTACCCCAGGTTAGATTTTAATGGACCATGTGTGTTCGAGCCATTAATGTTACTGTTTTTTATCCCTGGAAGAGAGATGAACACCAACAAAAGAAAATTTTCATTTTTATTAATGGATTACATGTGTTTGGTAAGTAGGAATTATCAAATATAATTTGGCAAGGTGTTACTTGGCCACTCTCCACCCAGGTGTTAAATGGGCATCCAGGAGGATGCGAAATCCTACGTGGTATGCCATGTAATGGAGTCTTGAAAATCTTGTAAGAATGCTCCCCAGGGAGTTATGAAAGTGTATACATTGTCTGTAGGCATGCCTTGATCCGGTGACCGGGGTAATATATCTTTAAAGCATTTAGAGTCATCATTCCAATGTATAAACACAGAATGATATTGATATGATTTTATACTTATTCCTTAGGACTTCATAGTTGCATGTCTTCACTTCTTCAAGGCATATGGCAAGTTTAATAAGAAGGTGGTTGTTGAGATCATGGTGGAGTTTGTTGACGGTGATAAAATGGTCAGGTATGGATGACTTTCATGTGCTTTAATTCCCCTTTGGAAAGTTATTGGTTCATTGGTTTTATAAAAAAATCTCAAATTTACCAGTAGACAGACAATATGCATTATAAATATTCAAATTTAGTTTCCATAATTTCTTGACAAATTCCTTTTCAATGTATTTTTTTTCAAAAGAGAAAATGTAATTTATATGAATTTAATTTTGGAAAGAACTGGGATAATGGTTTTGACTCTAGCCTTTGAATGAGGTCATGTGTTCAAATCCGACCATGGCCAAGCGTCCTTTGGTATTACGGCATTAATCCTCTCTTCACCATTCTCCACCCAGGTGCTAAATGGGTACTCAGTAGGATGTAAATGTCATCATAGGCTTGTCCAGCATTGTGTGGGCCTTACATGGCTAGAATATGCTCAAGGGAATGGAGGATGTGCATACGTCATTTGCGATAATGACTTAGTGATTCCGTTAACCAGGTAAAGCGCTTTGATACGTACGTAAGCGCATTTTAAATAACCAGATTGTTGTTTTCAAATTGTTTTTCTGTCTTTGCAGGGAGATGGCTCATGATCTTTTTATTCACATGGGACTGGAGGATGCTCATAATTACTTTGTAAAGGAACTTGATAGTTGGGATGTATGGGGTATGGAAGAAGAGAGTAGGAAGAAAGAAGTCAGGGAGATGGCTACTATGTGGCTAGATCAATGGATGGCCTTGTTTAAGGTTAGTCTACTTTTCAATAAGATGGAAAATGTGAGAAGGTAATATGATGTAGCTAAAATGTGACCAGCCACCCCCAAACCAACAATGAGTTGCAATTGAAGGTTATCTATAATATAAAAAAATAATAATTTGGTCTTCAAAAAGTATAAATGATAAAATTAGCTTATCTTAAAAATTATTTCTTTTTCTTCATACTATCAAAAATTGACGTTGTAAAGTTGTGTAAGAAAAGGTACAAGAGATTCTTATATCATTTTTTTTTACAGACTGCTCGGAACACTGAGATTGAACATCTCACATTGCATGAGTGAACCCCAAGCTTAAAACCTTGTTTTTTCCTAATTTTTGTCTTGCCTGCATAGCAGAACGAGACTATAGGCGCCGCTTTTCCGACGGTGACGGCGTCGTCAACATTAAAATCTTAACCAAGGTTAAGTTTTTGAAATATCATAACTTAGAAATGATATGGACCTAGTTCATGAGACTTGGAGTTAAGGCAATCAAGTATTACTGAACATCCTGCCTGAGTTTCAGGTTACATGACCAAGGTCAAAGGTCATTTAAGGTCAATGAACTTAGACCATGTTGGGAGAATCAATATCAAAATCTTAACCAAGGTTAAGTTTTTGAAATTTTTTCATTACTTCGGAAGTATATGGACCTAGTTCATGAAACTTTAACATAAGGGTAATAGTGTATCCCTGAACATCCTGCGCAAGTTTCAGGTCACATGACTAAGGTCAAAGGTCATTGGTAATGGGGGGGTATTTGTGGAATTGTCATCATAACTTTAAAAAAGTTTATAGATCTAGTTCATAAAAGTTGGACATAAGAGTAACCATGTATCTCTGAATATCCTGTGTGCATTTCAGGTCACATGACCAAGATCAAAGGTCATTTAAGGTCAATGAACTTAGGCAGTGTGTGGGTATTTGTTGCATTGGCACCATAACTGAGCCTTCATTATTTTATCATTGGCGATCATTGGTACAAAAGACAAGTTAGCTTCTTTCCATTCTTCCTTTTCAATAGTCTTAGATGTGTGGGTTTTCTTAGACAAGTTCCATTCTATTTAACCCACTCTTCCCAAAAATATTAAAGTAATTACTTGAATATCAATGTTATTCAATCAATATGACCTAATCACATTTTTGTTTAAAATGCTCATTATATTAAAATGCTATTATAACTTTAGTTTTCTAATGTCCGTCTATTCTTTCTGACATTCCTACCTGTTTTGTGTAGCATTCTGTCTCTTAATTCCTTTCCCCCTAAATGACATGTACGTATTGATGATATATTTTCATATGCATAACGCATGAAGGAACATCGCCGTGATGTTCGGCTTAGGCGCACTGATAGCTCTGCTGTTGCAGAACATGCTTGGGACTCCGATCATCCACCTAACTGGGATGAGGTCAGCTGTGTTGCTTATGATAAGCATTGGTATACGCGGCGCGTTAAGGAAGCGATTCAGATCCGTTTGCACCCGAGCAATATCAATAGGGACAGCGGCATTGAGATCCCTGATGCATGGTTACCGGCCATCCGACGGCATACTGCATCCACCGTTCAGAGCGCACGGCGCCCGCACCAGCAGGTGCCTGACACCAGCGCAGATGCTGATTGGCCGGCCACATCGGCCAATCACAGCGCACGGTGCACGCTCCAACGGGCACCAAGCACCAGCGCGGACCCTGATTGGCCAGCGGCTTCGGCCAATCACAGCGCGGCTCACGCCCGAGTGGAGCCAGACAATAGCTCCCGACGCTATATAACCCGTGCGCAGCAGCGTCTTTGCTCATTGCCTGACGAAGTCTAGCAGCTTGCAGACGAAACGTCGCTTTCGCACTACGTTTGCTACATCGTGAGACAACTGGTTAATTTCTTCTACTCAATCTATTTTCATATTATCTGCTTGTGTATATATATTGAAATTTTACTTTGTACAAAATTAATGTACAGTAATTCAGCGTTTGACTGCACATGACCATTTATATTTATCTATGTATCTACTTAACAGGGTCATCTGAAAAGGTCAATTGAACAGCTACAGAAAGGCAAATTAACAGGGAAGATTGCTAGAAAGAGAAGCATTGGAGGTACCAAGGCATCCCCTACTAAGAGAACTCTCAAACAACCTGTTGACGTGAGTCTCTTTATATTGCTTTATTCAAGCACTCCACACAAATCTCAAAGGGATTGAGTAATTTTGGAGAGGTTTGCAAAACTGAGCCCTACATGTTGTCGGTGCATGTAATAATGTTTCAGGAGGAAACTCTGAAAAAAAATTTTCATATGTATCACATGCTTTGCAATAAGTAAGAAAGTGATTATTTTCCTTTTATAGGCTACAATGTTAACCCTATCTAGGCCGGGGTATTTTTGGAGATCATATGGCCAGGGGGGGCCTCCCAGGCCCCCCTTTGAGATCTTGGCCGTCGATCGCGCCGAAAATTGGCACGCAGCTTGCCTGGAACATAATCTACAAAATTCTGTATTAATTTATTTCATGCAAATCGTTATTTATTAATTATGCTAATTTATGCATAATTAGTATACAAAATCATACTTTTTCCTCTAATCTCCTAAATATAAAGCTCCAAATGCTCTAATTTTTGGTGTAGAAACTCTTTGTGGTATTCTCAGCAAATGAACATGAAAAAAATTGCGATATCAGAACAATTTCTTATGTATTATATTGTTTTTTGCAATTTTTTATGTATTTCTTCATTTTTTTTTACCTTTTGTTTTTTATTGTTTTTTCAATGAACTTTGTTTGGGACTTTTTTGAGATCATAAACAGCATAAAATAAATCCATTTAGACCAGCAAAACTAAAAATAATCATACAATTATGATTATGGGTTGAAAACACAATTTGCATTGACTTTGTACACAAGATCACGTTTTTGAGCAAGTTTTGGTCTGACATGCACTTACAAAATGTTGCATAATTTCGGAACCGCGTACTAGGTTGTTGCAAATTTGGTCTCAAAAGATGCGCAAGACTTGAAAGTAAAAAGTCAGCGAGCGGCATGGTCAAAGAATTTCGCGCAGCGAAAATGTTGCGCGAATTGTTGAGGGGGGCCTCCGAGGCCCCCCCCCCGGCCTAGATAGGGTTAAATTGAAGAGGAAGTTTGTTGTAAAAATGAAAAAAATATCAGAAAATATTTGTGAAGGTTTCAGGAAAATCCGTCAAAGATTAAGAAAGCTATAAGAATTAAAATTTCTGATTTGTGACGTCATAAACAAGCAGCTGCCCCATATGTTATGACGTCACAAGTTGAATGATTAAAATTCTAATAACTTTTTTCTTCTTTGATGGATTTTCCTCAAACCTTCGCCAATGTTTTATATCATTTTTCTGCTATTATTTCAATAAACCTTTTTTCAGGGTGAACTTCCCCTTTGAGTGTACCTCTTGACTATAGTCATTGTTACCTCATCAATTTAAGGGACTGATCGGCTTCAAAATCTCAGGTGATTCCTGCCTGACAGTTATGTGTACTGCATTAGCTGCAAGAAAAAAAAATTGACATCATTGGTTTGGTACTCTATAGACCTATCATTAACTTTTTCACTCTCAGAATTTACAAAAATAAGCATTTATAGATCATTATTATTAGACCCTCATTGATAGATGTCTGGATATCAGTTTCTAAATATTGAATTGTTTATTTGGCAGGCTCCTGTATCTACAGAGCAAGGATCTCAAGATTCAGACAAGCTATCAGAAACAGGTGGATCAGATTCTAAGAGTATTAAATCAGTATCTAGTAAAGGTGAACCAGGACCTAAACCTCAACCACCTCCACAGAAATCACTTACAGGTTAGATCAATAATTAGCAGGGCTTTGAGTGTTCAACTTTATACCCAATTTGCGCTATTAGTATTTACAGCTTTTTGTGTACTTTGTCTTTATAAATGTATGGATGCTTTTGAAATTTGAGCTATTTTAATTTGTGGTCATTCATACCCCTGAATAATGATGATCCTTGTATAGCTGTTTGTAAAAACTAATAGCAGGGGAATTTCCCCTGATTATTGAGAATATCATTTACATTTTAAGGGTTCAGAAGTCCCTTAGTGTCTTGATGTGGTCTTCATCCAGTGACCTCATGAATATGAGTCAAGATGACTGACTGTATCAAGAATCCTACCTACAAAAAAAAAACATTTCAAGGTAATCTCTGGGGAAATATGTAAGTCTAAATTTGGTTCTAGAGAACATTTCATGAAATGCCTTGTCAGACAACATTTGTTTTATCCGACAGTTACCATAGGAACCACACTTATTAGTCATTCAATATCATGGACATTTTTCAGATTCGACAACTTGTCGGACAAAAAACGTTGATGAAATGTCCCCAGGTGTTCTAAAAAAAATTTACATTTGAATTGCCTGGAGCAAAAAATCTTGAAGACTCCTAACTTTATTTGTCTCTTTTACGATACAGTGACATTCAACGTACCGCCTGATATGTCAGCTCTTGATAACATCCAGCCAACTGAAGCTATCAATTACTTTGTAGAGATGGAAGTAGAACGCCATCTTGAGAAACTAAAGATGGCCGCTGCGAAAGAACAACGAAAGAAAGAAGATGACAAGAAGAATACTGTCCTGGTTCTACCCAAGATAAGAAGGTTGGTGCATCTCTTCCTCATGTTTAATACTAGTTTTGTGTTAAAAACATGAATGTATAGCATCATACTTGCCAACTGTCCCTAAAGAAGGAAAGTCCCTATTTTTGGTGGGGAAAACATGAAATTTCACCCATGACCCTTTGTGTGAAAGTTGATCCATAAGGTTGTGTAGAAAATTTTAAGCGTTGTTCATATTAAAAGAAAATCAAATTATAATCGTCCCTGTTTCAAAATAATGTTGGCAGGTTTGTAACAATCTGAATTATTATGATGTGGTATTGTGTTTCAGGAATTTTACAGGAAGCGGCAAAAAGTATTGTACTACATACAGTAAAAAGAGCTCTTAACAAGCGCAGCTGCATATATTCATATACAAGCTGTGCTCTACAAATTCATGATTATTGTTATTATAACATGTGTTCTTAAAGATCTAGTTGCCTGTGGTGAAGCAAATAAAATTCAAGATTTTGTTCCTCATTTGGACAATTCTTTATGGTTGTGCTCCTTATTATTTAAATAATCTGATTTGGGAATATGTTCCCACTACAAATCACAGATCTTCAGGAATCTGGTTGTTGACACCTTGTAGTGTCAAGTGCTCATTGGTGAAAAGACTTTACTAATGGTGCCCCCACTCTGTGGATTGCACTCTTTATATAGGGACAGTGATTTTCCGCGATCGCGGAAAACGGACGGAATTCACGGAATCGGCCTTTTGAAACGGAAAGTGGCTTTTCAAACGGAATATCACGGAAAACGTGTTTTTTCTCAAAATGCACAAAATAGCAACAGAAATTAATCCCAAATCCTCAATAAAATACGAATATCAACTGAAAAAACACGATCTCACTTTGCAACAACAATCATGACAATCAACACATCGTAACTACACTCGAGCCCCTCCATCACTCGATCGTATCTAAATTAGTTTACACTCACGTCCGCATATAAGGCAGAATACGGCCGTGTGTTGCTGCCCTCTGCGTTCGGTCATAATATAATGATCACGGTGATTCAACAAATCCAAAATGGCGGATAGGCGGAAGTCGTCGACTGTTCAAAATGATGTCCGAAAAGTCCCCAATTCAGTGATAAAATCCCATTTAACCAAAAAATAATGCTAATAATATGAAAGGTGAGAATGTATTCATGTTGGTTATGTTTCTCTAAATAGTTTTTGAGCTCGAATCTCTTCGATTAAAAATGGATTTTAAAACGATGTTAGTACATTGGTAGATGCAAATTTTGACCAGCGCTAGAATTTTGACATCGCTACTCATTGCGTATTGGTTTCCTATGTAAACGGAATTGTCACTTTTTCATGTACACAAAGTCTATGGGGAAACGGAATTTCCGTTTTCAGACATGCTGAAACGGAATTTGAGATTTTCTGAAACGGAAAAGGCAATTTTTAGAAACGGAAAATCACTGTCCCTATTTATACACAATGCCAAGTCTATAGAGTCATTCAAATTCAATCTTATGACATTTATTCTTATCATATAATCTCCTCTGTAATTTCCCCTGCGCCTGAATAGGTAACTAGGTAGATGACATACTTTAATGCTACATGTATTATTATCATTAAATGAACCTCTATCTTTATGCCATGCTACTCCTAAAGTGGATCTGCTGGAGGTTCATTAATTGGAAGGTATTCTGTTGGTCTATCACCATGTTTTGCAGTGCTGTGATTCACTTTTTAATGCATTCATCACTTCTACAGAAATGGCGATCGTTCCTTTTTCTTTTCATTTTTCTTCCTTTTTTTTGCTATGAAAAAGGCAATACATTTTTTTGTAAGTTTCATTTATTTATTTTTTATTATACGCCCATCCTAGACGGGACGTATTATGGTATCACGCTCCGTCTGTCTGTCCGTCCGTCCGTTAACTTTTCCTTGTAAACACGATAACTTCAGTTTAACTTAACCTAGGCTCATATAATTTGCTGTAAATGATACAAGCATGTATCCCAGTTAACCTATTGATTTTGAGGTCAAAAGTCATGTCGCCACCTTCCACTTTTCTTGCTTGACAAATAACTCCATTTTCCCGTTTAAGGTGGGTGTATTATGTGCTTGCCCCAGCAACACTCTTGTTTTATATCTGATTATGATCTGCTTTCCATAGACGATTCTGCAGTGCCTATTTTTTGGGGCCTGCACAATTCTTAAATGGTGACAAAATGCGTAGATCATTCTGGCCCCATACCACATCTTTTCAATGTCCTACGACAGCATAGGGTCAGGGAAAGTTTATGGATATACCAGTAGTTCATGAAATGTGGACATGGGGTAATCAATTATCACTGATCTTCTTGCACAAGTCTTTGGTCACATGCTCAAGGTCAAATGGTTTTTAGGGTCAATGAACATAGTATTTTATTATCATAGATTGGTGTTTGGGGGGAATAATAATTATTCTATGGTCAAGATTGCTGCTATATTGAATCGCATAATGCAGGCGAGACTGCCAGAGGCACTCCACTTGTTTGTTATTGAAGCAGGGAGTTAAGATCAACTCCTTGGTTGAAGGTTAACATCTCTTCTTCTAGCCAATATGACAAAGATTATGGGGCAGTTGAGTAATTTTTGAAATTTTGATTATTTAGCCAAGTTTGCATTACAAAAGGCATCTATCATCCATGCACAGGTTGTTTTTGATTGATCATCTTTTTCTCTTTCGAATGGTGTTTATCCTTTTTTTTTAACAATATGCACAATTACATAATCAGGGGGTGTTTCACAAAGATTAAAGTATGACTTAAGTCGCACTTAAATGCTGACGCATACATGATATGCAGCGTGCGATCTTATTGATAGATAAGCAGTAGTGTGTGTCCTCATGACACGATCTGACCAATGCGATCAAGCCTTTCATACCATACGCAACTCGATATTTAAGTGCGACTCTAAGTCATACTTAAATCTTTGTGAACCCCCCCCCCCCTATCTGTAATATCTTTAAAATAATGCAAAAAGATAAAAGTGAGCAAGTTAGAAATATGAATTATGAAGTTCTGTTGAGTTTAATTTCTCTTAATTTTGGGCATCTGATTCATTAAAACGGTACATGTAAGTGAGTGAGTTTGTGTATTTACTTGTGTGGCACATTATGATTCTAGATATTGACTATAATATGATTTTACTTTACCAAACTGTGTAGGGTATGTTAACCCTTACTGGCTGATATAGACCCCACCATGCTCATTCTACATCAGATTAATGAGTGAGGTATCTTGAAGTAAACAATAATTTAATTATGACTATTGATATGTAAAATAGGAACCGTATATTGTATATCCCAATTTTTAGGTTCCAGCTACATATGTCTGATCATATCATTTTTGTCTCGCCTGCATAGCAGAGCGAGACTAGAGGCGCCGCTTTTCCGACGGCGGCATCGTCAACATTGAAATCTTAACCAAGGTTAAGTTTTTGAAATGTCATCATAACTTAGAAATTTTATGGACCTAGTTCATGAAACTTAAACATAAGGGTCATGAAGTATTACTGAACATCCTGCCTGAGTTTCAGGTCACATGATCAAGGTCAAATGTCATTTAGGGTCAATGAACTTAGACCATGTTGGGGGAATCAATATCGAAATCTTAACCAAGGTTAAGTTTTTGAAATGTCATAACTTCAAAAGTATATGGACCTAGTTCATAAAACTTAGACATAAGGGTAATAGTGTATCACTGAATATCCTGCTTGAGTTTTGCATCACATGATTAAGGTCAAAGGTCACTTAGGGTCAACAAACTTTGGCCATGTTGGGGTTATTTGAGGAATTGTCATCATAACTTTAAAAGTTTATGGATCTAGAAACTTGGACATAAGAGCAACCATGTATCCCTGAATATAATGTGCGAGTTTCAGGTCACATGACCAAGGTCAAAGGTCACTAAGGGTCAATGAACTTTGGCCATATGGGGGTATTTGAGGAATTAACATCATAACTTTGATATTTTATGGATCTAGGTCATGAAGCTTGGACATAAGAGCAATCAAGTATCCTTGAACATCCTGTGCTAATTTCAGGTCAGATGACTAAGGTCAAAGGTCATTTAGGGTCAACAAACTTTGGTAATGTTGGGGGTATTTGTAGAATTGTCATCATAACTTTAAGTGTCTATGGATTTATTTCATGAAACTTGGACATAAGAGCAGCAGTGTATCCTTGAATACCCTGTGTGTGTTTAAGGAACATGTCCAAGGTCAAAGGTCATTTAAAGGTCAATGTACTCTGTCTGTGTTGGGAGTATGTGTGGAATTGGCATCATAACTTAGGAAGTTTATGATACTTGCTCATGAAACATCGACATAAGGGTAATCAAGTATGAATAATAGTTTTGAACAATCCTTAGGTAACATGATCATGGTCAAAGGTCATTTTGGGTCAATGGACATATTTTAATATCTTATTAATGTTTCTTCTGTGAATAATTATTCATTAGCTGTTTTTCAAAGGAAGCAATGCTGCTATATCGAATTGCGTAATGCAGGTGAGACTGCCAGAGGCGTTCCACTTGTTTTAATTAAAAGATTAATTGTCCCATGATTAGAATGTGTCAAGAAAGCTCTACTGGAAAATTCATAATGCTTTGAACTTTGGATTGTGTCGTGAAATTTGATTGTGTCATGATCAAGTCCAAAATGAAATGGATCTGGGTGCCAGTATTCATTCGAATAGGTACTTGGGTCGAATGGGTAAGCATATGTAGTATGCCTAGCAATCGAGTTTCAAAACTCTTGTTGGAATGCTCCCAAGTGAGTAGACAAGGTATTTCATTGTGTGAGGGCATGTCAGGATCCGATGACCGGGGTAAAAATATATCTGTAAGCGAAATATTATTATTATTCATTGAATGGATTTTGCAGTGATGTCACACACAGTATTGCATAGGATCATCTTGTCACAGAAGGTTTAATGTCATTGTTGCACGTTGACTATAAACTACACTCATTCTTCAGAGGAGTGAATCATCAATAAAGCCACTACACATTTTGACTATGATGCGGTTTTTTAAACAATTGCATTTTGCATTAATTATGAAAGTTACAAATAGTAAAATTATTTCATTTGAAGTTTTGCATTATGCTAGGAATACTATGATTATAATTCTGCTTTGCTGCAAGCATTGTGTTTGGACTAAAGTCCAAATCTACTTCAAGTCACAGCCTTTGATGGCATCATTATGATTTGGAATTGAAATTGCTTATACAGTGCGTCCCACAAAAAACGAAACCGAGATTTATCGATGATTTATCATAACTTAATCACAAATACAATAGACAAATGACCTACCATTGTAAAGCTTAGAATCTCCTCTTTCATCTGAAATTACTTAGATTATTTCTCATTCACGCATGAGTGAGCAAAAACAATTTGAAGAGGGGATACCAAAAATTCATTTGGCGGGCTGTATCTGGGTTTCAAAAAGAAAACCACATTTTTAAAAAGTTCAATATCTGCTCTTAAATTTGATACCTCAATTTTAGAAAATGGTCAAGAAATAACAAAGTTCTGGTTATTTGAAATAAGGCTTGCATTTCATTAATTTCATAAAATGAAGAGGTTTTACAGGCTAGCGTTCAAACTCACTCGACACTCCGTTTTGTTGACGATCAGCCATGCATTAAGTCTTTTGTTAACCATGCGATAGCTTCTGTGGGAAACCGGTGAAAACACGTTTATTTAATGAAATTATGGAAATACAAGCATTGTTTCGAGGGACCATAACTTTCTTACTTCTTGACCGTTTTTTGTGATTAATGCATCAAATAAAAGGGCAGATATTGAACTTTTTAGGCATGTGATTTTCTTTTTGAAATTCAGATACCCCCCGCCAAATGAGTTTTTGGTAACCTTTCTTCAAATTGTTTTTGCTCACTCATGCGTGAATGAGGAATAATCTAAGTAATATCAGATGAAAGAGGAGATTCTAAGCTTTACATTGATAGGTTATTAGTCTATTGTATTTATGATTAAGTTATGATAAATCATCGCTAAATCTCGGTTTCGTTTTTTGTGGGACGCACTGTATACCGGTATCTACTAAAAGGCTTGCAATAGACTATAATTTTGATTAAATATTTATACCATTACAAAGAACTTTTATTGTTAAGACTCTATGGCCCGAATTCCCAAAGGTGGTTTTTAAAACCATTGGTTGAATCCATGGTTTATGCAGATTACCTGAATAAATTACGCTTATTTACTGCGTATATTACAAAAATTTCCAATGCTGATGTGCACTTTTGTCACATCACAGTGCGCCAAATTGACGCCTTAGTTTTGCCATGGTTAAGTACGCTATTTTTTCATGAGTCTGCTGTTTGAAGAGTGGACTCATTAATTCAAAACAGTGGACTCATGAATAAAATAGCTTGGATAACCACGACAACACGCATCAATTTTGTGCACTGTGAAAAAAGCGTGCATCAGCAATGGAATTTCGTAATATACGCAGTAAATAAGCGTAATCTACATTGCACAGGAAATCTGCATAAACCATCAGAGTAGTAGGTCTATGGTTCAACTGATGGTTTTAAAACCACCTTTGTGAATTTGGGCCTATATGTTAGAATGGACACATCAAATGCTTTGACAATTTCTTTGAAACGGATTGCAAAGGATCTTGAATTGTGTGCCGGGCTAATGACTAATATCTCTGTTTGCATCACTCATGCTACCTTAATCTAGGGAGGATCTTGGTTCTGAGGATGACTTCATGTCAAGGTGCGTCATATAATCTGCTTCCTGGGTTGTAAGCCCATTTTGGAATTAAGAAATAAATGGCCATGCGTCTTGAACTCGCCCCATTTGTGTAACGTCGCCCAAATTTAATGATAGTGCAATGGAATTGGTCATAACTGAAATATTCATCTTATCTATACAAAGTGTACTTTTTCTGAATGGAAATTTCATGAGGATTCCATAAATGACATTAAAAATGAGGTACAGGGTAAACTGCTCACATTCTATGAGTGACATTTCAGTTTTTAGGACCCCCAGTATACTTTATTTCCAACATCCATGTTTTATTTTTCTCTCTCTCTCTTTGTCCATACCATTAATTACTTATCAGATTTGTATTGCTTATGAAATTCCCTTTCAAAAGGTATATAACTTTATAATGGAATTCAATAATTTCATTGAGGTAATTTTGATATGCAAATTTATGTTAATTTCAAATATCCAAAACCGACATTTTAAAACAGTTTTTACCTTAAATTTCTACTAAATCATAATTAAGTAATATTATGAAAATTATATAATGTGTATGTAGGTGTATTATTATACCTGTTATATTTAGCTTTAAGATGAGACCAAAATAAAAGTCTAGCCTCTTTAAAACCAAAGTTACACATGTTTGATATTACAACAATCCCATAGAGTCGCATGTAATGTGAACGGCTTCCACCACCCTTCAACTCCTTGTTTTATTCATTTTATCAAGCAAAGTGTGACACTTTTGATGTGCATATGAATTTATACTATTACCCCTAATACTCGGCTTTCAAATGATACCAATTTCATAACAATGCATCTATATTCGGCTGGAAAATCACATCATAAATTGTTCCCATGCAAAAATTTTTAGTGTTTTTATGTAAGGAATTTTAGGGTTTTCTTAAATAATGTGAATTACAATTAATAAATTGGAGTAAATTATGAAGGCTGTTGGATTATTAAACTGCTCACCTCAAGCTTTTAAATGAGACCAAAATTAAGTCTCTGGCCCCCTGTATACCAAAGTTATTCATAATCGCTAGAGGGTATTCATTTGTCTCGCAATCTACTATGGTCAACAAGGAAATTCGTGATCACTCTCGCAAAAAGTGTTCACTAGCTTTCTAGGAAATTCGTGATCACTCACGCAAAAAGTGTTCACGAGCTTTCGAGTGCCGCTGCAACTCTTTATCAAGTGACGAAAATTATCTGATAACGTACTCTATTTATACCAATCCCCAGGACCGTACGCACGAACGCGGGAACAATAGGTGGGCACTCACTGATCCGTTATTCATGTTTGAAATATGAAACGTAACTCTCCCATGGACTTTTTGAACTGCTTTCCCTTCATCAACCACCCTTTCTTTTTCATTTTATCAGTTGCGGTGTCACAAATACGTGCTACTGCACTAATTTTTTTCAGACATGATAGATGATACCCTGTATATAGTTAGCTTTAAAATGATACAAATTTCATGACAACATCTCTCCGTTCAACTGAGATATCGTTATGTTAAACCGAATCAAAATTGAAAAAGCTTAACAAAACCACCTTTTCATTTGTGGAGTGAGTTCAAGACACATGGCCTGATAATTGTTCAGGAAACAATATAAAGGATGTACAATTTTGAAACCTCTATGCAATTGAAACTTAATATGACTTGATATATGATCATGTAGATCAAAATTGTCATTAAAGAAATAAATGAGTTTAATAGTTTTATATCATGACATTGTTTTGTCAGAAGCAATGCCGGGTGCAATCAATGTGCCTACACGTATTGTAGATCAACTGAGTTATCAAATGAAGAAAATTCAGGTGTGATGACAACAGTCATGTAATACTTTTTTTTAGGAATGAAACAAATGAATCATATTATTCATATCTTATCATGTTTGTTTTACTGTTTTGATATAACTTATGAGCTATGGGTCATTCAGTGTACTTTGAGCATGTGGATTGATGCTGCAGCCACAAGTCTATTGGGTTGGTGCAAAACTTGCAATCAAACGCAAGTCAAATTTCGGTCTGAAAATCAATCATACATGTATGTCTTACAATAAATCATGAATTTTTAGTTGATTGGTGATCTTTGGAGTGTTAACAGATTTGCTACTGTGCATCTGAAATGTATATATTTCTAAAATTGTATTAGAAATTTGTAATTGATTGCAATCTTCTTGCAACAACCCCTAATGCTTCTACTCATTATTCAGGACTATATACTTTGTACAGTATACACAACATATCACAACATTATTCAAAGGATTGACTGTTAACAATCTTGTGGCTTATTGTCTATTAAAATAGGAAGTGGTTATTGATGACTGTTTTACTTTCAAAACTTAACAGGGATTTTTCAGATGAAGAATTAAGAAGGAGGTAAACCATTGCAGTGATGTGTGTTTAACGTCCCAATCACAAAAATAAAATCATTCTTGTTTTTATGTTTATTTTCCGTGCACATGTAGTCTAGAAGGTGCATTCTACATTTCACCCAGCTGTTCATCCCCAAATTGATTCCCAAAGAAAATTACACAAGGAGTTGTGATTAATTTCTCCCCAAAAATGCCTTAAAGAGCCCTGGAAAACAAAAAGAATAAGAGCCCAATAATGTCCTGTAAAATTACATGTAAACTGTAATACATTGTAGTACATTTTTGCCAGTGAGCTCCAAAAGCCTACCCAGATTTTTATTTTTTTTGGTCAAAGTTTCTTGTGTTCATTTCCTTGAAATAATGCGGATGAATTTTTAGATACTTGTTTGTATGTACAGCATGTACATCACTTCAAAATACAGGTCAAGTTCAAAGTTTCATTTATTAAGTCAAAGGTCACAGTGTATTATGTTTTAGTTTCCATAGATATTTGATAGATCATTTAATCATTCTTGATGTGTAGTTACGTAGTAAAGACACCGAGTTTGTATGTTAAAGACTGTGTGTATTTTCTCCAAGTGAAACTAAATTTAGGGCATCTGTGTCCAGTCATTTTATTAAATATTAATCGCTGATGTAAAAAACATGGAATATTGATAAACTTGTTATGCAAATTTCTGGTCAACACAAAATTTTAAAATCAAACTTATACTTTAAGAAGACAAAGCACAAATGTAATATGTGCAGCTATAAACTGCTGTTGTTGTCCGAGATACATTTTCCTAACCATTTGGTATGTCATAGTCATTGTGAGCACTGAGAGTTTTTGTGTTGTGTGTGTGCCAATTGGAGTGAATTTTTGTGCACAGCAGAGAAGATTCAAACATTATAATCATCGTCATCAACTCCAGCATCATCATCATCATGACCATCATTTTCACCACCACCTTCTTCTGTCTCAGCATCATTTTCATCATCATTCACTTGCCACGATGATTTTAAGACTTTCCAATTAACATAATCTTAACTATGCAAGTTAGGCATTAAATATCTCAACTACTATTACCACCGGGGCGGTATTCTGAAAATCGTGTTAACTTTGGTGTTAAATATCGTGTTATCTCTCTGATTTAACACGCCCCTAACATACCCCCAAATCGGTATTCTGAAAAGTGGTTATCTGCATGTTATCTCATTTTGTGTTATCTTCAGCTCCTCCCACTCTACATCTATTTAATCCAATCAAATGCGCTGTTAAAGAAAAGATCACGCAAAATCTTCAAGGAAAAAAGGAGTGTGTGCGCGATGACACGGAGCCTGCATTGTGACATCATTTTGTAAGTGCATACAGCTAAATAAAAGTTAGAGCAGGAAAGAGATGTTGGGAGGGGTGATTGTGGCAATTATGAATGTATTATTTCAGACAGCATGGGTACAAAATTATAACAGGAGACAGAGGCCTCAATCCATTGTGGAGGGGGCAGGGGACTATCACCCCTAAAATATGAGGGCAAGTGTAATTTATCTACATGCCCCCAATAATTTTGAGAACTTGAACAAATAAATATGCAGTGCAAAATTTAAAAAGTAAGAAAAGCACTTAAAGAAAAATTAACATGACATAGAAATATCAAACATACAAAATTGTAGTTTTTCAATGTGCTCCGCATGCAAAATTCTTTATTATAATTTGATGCGTAGAGCGATCAGCCCCCCCAAAAGATTTTTTTTTCTTCACTTTTTGCCCGAGCTCCCCATCCGAAACATATAGATTGACTGGTGGGATAGGTAGATTAAGGATAACCTAGAAGCATTCAGAGTTTAAAATCGTAATCATTGGAAATATAACCATTGAAAAAGGAATTTTTTTTTTGAATATTATAGAAGAGTTCCCCAATCCCTAAATCCATTTTTTTAATTGCTGTTTGTCCAATTTTTTCAGACGTTTTTAATTTTCTTCCTCTCCTTTTTGTCTTTTTTTAAACGATATTATGGCAAAAAGTTACAAATCAATAACTCATGAGCATATGATGATTTTAATTAATCCAAATTAAAGATGCATTTGAAGCTCTTATTGATGTTTGCGTCTGCTAAAAAAAGTGCAGCCATCGTCATCCCCAACTTAACCTCTCCTTAACGCAGTGTTAAATGTTTGTGTTATCTTTGAACCAAATTTTAGCAAACACCATTTTTAGAATACCAAATTTTGTGTTATCTTCCTAACACCGCGTATATGGAGTTGCGCACTGCAAATTGTTACCACTTGGGCTACATCTTTTTTGTGCTAACACGGTTTTCAGAATACTGCCCCTGGTGACTTCTCACACTTTTCTATTGCTATTGATACCAGATGGAACTACCACTGCTGCTGCTACGGCTACTATCTATCCCTCCCTTGTTACATCCATTCACTTCATGACTGCCATTCTTGTTTGCCTTCACTACCATCACAATCATCAATTCTAATTATGTTCATTATTATTCTCATCCCTGATCATCCTCAATAAGTTGATTTTAAGGAAAAAAATATCTTGTCCATATATGACTCCATGATTCAATTGACATGTATCATTTTAGAATTCATATACAGATAAGAATTAGATAGATTATGAAAAAATGAAATTCCAACAAGATACAGACAAAAAATAAAAGGTCAAACACTTTACAATGTATTCAGTTAAAATTAAAATCGTAAATGTTGTTCATATGTTTAGTGATTGATTTCAATGTGATTTTTTTTTTAATGAGTTTATTTGAGTGAATTAAAGCCATTGCAGAGATCGTACATCATTTTTTAATTTGAAAAATTTCTTCAACCGGGAATCTCTTTTCTCCTGGACAGCAGAAGTATTGTGTTTAGATTTTCTCACGTTTTGATGATTTTTCGTTGCATGGTTTTGACACACATAGTGAGGGTGGTTCATCATCGGACTTCAAAGCTGCCAGGTATGAGAGATTGCTCCTATGAAATTAAAATAAAAAGAAATCAATAATTCTCTGAAAAGAGTCTAAATTTATTAGTTTTGTTGTATTATCCTTTCACTTGAAAAATTCTGAAAAAAAGTTTGGAAAAAGTTTGAACAATAGATTTCTATGTTGTTTAGATTGTATATTACTCATCATTGTAATTTTCATTTGGGTTTAATAGAATGAATAAGAAAACAAATTTTGGGTGTTTTTGTTTAAGTCTCATCAGCGACTTAGATAGCAACCAGATATTGGTGTTCTCCAAAATCTGGGATTGGATTGAATTGGATTGGAGGGTAACAAGTGAAAGAAACAGATGCAAATATTTTAGAATTTATATAAAACAGTTGGTTTCTACAAGCAGGTGATACTCCGGAATATGAATTGTTGGAAACACTAAGGTAAATTCTTTTGAGGCTTATAATGTGTGATTTCCTTTTAGTTTGTGTCAGTGAAAACCTCTGTTCTTGTTGTATGTTTACTTCACTTGTTAAGTGAACAAGATAGTATTTTTGTAAAGGTTTTGGTATACTAATAATTAAAATCCCACATACTATATCCTCAAAGTGAGGTTGAAATTATTTCAAGTTTGGGGGCACAGTGAATATTGCATTAATTATGCAAATTCTTGTACTTCGACTCACTACTTTAGGCCTGAATTTAATTGGCATGATTGGTTATTCCAATCAAAATTTCTACAGAAATATAATTGAAATTATAAATTCCCAAAGGTCAAGTTAATGAAGGTGAGATTAATAAAACTTAAATTTTGTTTTTATATTAGTTTGGAAAATAAAATTGATTACCATTGCTGACGTATAACAATTTAGATACAAATTTAAATTTTTATTATTGTGTGTTTTTATTTTTAATGCATTCATTTAGAGAATGGTGGGAGGAGATGAAGAGGTATTTTTATTATCTTTTTTCCTTTATTGTAAACTCCAATCAAATGAGTTTTCTTCATGATTTATTCATCAGATCATTATTAAATGAAATGAAGCTTGAAGTGAAGAATTGTTATAATGAAAATGGCTTTAAAGGATGTGTTCATAACCAAGTAGTGTAACTTGTGAATATGATAATTCAAAGATGATTCATTTTTATCAAGAAATGGAGCTGTTCTATATTTTAGCTGTACTTTCATCTGATGTAAAGAATGAAATCATTCAAGTTTATCTTCAATACTTGCTGCATTCGTGTGCTATTTTACTCTTGTTTTCTAAATCATTTCAAAGATGCAATTCAATTCAAATTTATTTCCACATCTGATTAAAAAGACAAGTACAAATTCATATGCAGATAGACAATAAAAAAACATTAAAATGAAACATATTCAGTTCGAAATCATAATGTGGTGGGAATCGACAAAGGCCTTTCACGGATATTTCCAAAGGTAATAAAATTACCTAAAATGTTTTTAAAATATATACATAATAACATGTTTGAAATACAAAACGAAACAATAGAAAAGAAATAGATGATTTAAGTTTGTATTATACCACTTTGTTATAAACAAGAAATTGAGGATTTTATTTCTGTAAGTCTTGCAATATTATCTTGTTTGGAAAACACTTATTAATAGTGAAAGATTTCCTTTTTTTTGTCATTGTGCACTCATGAAAGATCAAAGAATAAGAAAAAGAAGCAGAAGGAAGAGAGGTATTGTTTGCTGTGCTAATTCACTTTATTCCTCTGAGTTTAATCAAGGAGTGTGTTGGTAACTCCTTGATTTAATGGTTTAATACAGAATCACTGAATACAGAGTGTGGTAAATTTGGTCACAGATCAGTAGCAACATGGTGAATACAATTGACATGGCCTCACTTCCTAACATGCAGCTCTTTATGACATCATGTAGTATCACTATAGTCTGTGCTGGGCATTGCTTTACATTAAATATTGTGCGTGTTGTATAATTTACGCACTTGCATACATGTATGTGCAATAGAATATGCAGTACAGCAACATATTGAATAGCAAGTTTTGTCTCAAAGCCTATGGGATAAATGTCAGATTTCGCTGCTCTGTGAATACTGCACAGGCAAATTATACAGACCAAAATATGCAGTTTTAATGCAACCTATAATAACCTTAGATTGTTCTTCTTGACAAAACAGTCTACCATGCAAACTCTGTTATTATAATTAAGTGCTTTGGTTTCATCCAAAATTGAATCAGAGTGGATGTTTTTCCCTCCATGATATCATGGACCTCCATGATGATATTCAGCACCCAACATTTGAATGCCAGTTCAAAAGAATTACCATTCTGATTGAAAAATGTTTATTCAACATTCTGAAAATAAAATGAAGTGTTTGAGGTGACTCACATCAAACCTCTCTTTTTAATGTGGATCTTAATATTCAGTCATTGAAGAATTATGCACCCAATTCAAAACTTATAAGGCTTCTTCATATATTCAAATATATCTGGGTGTACTTGATATTGAAATTTACTGATATTTCATTTTCTTTTTGAAAGTAAGAAATTGTCTTCAATATGGTCAAAATAAAATTGGGAAGAAAGATTTATTCACATTGAAATTAGACTACAGTGTTAGATTAAAACAAGAATGAGAGTGGGTTTACAAGGCATATTTGACCTGTTAGATTATAATTTAGATAACAGGGCAAGTCTACCCAATTAAAAATTAATTTGAATAAAAAGAGAAAAACCATACTAGCTCAACGCTGACAATTTTATTGTTCTTTCTCTTTGTATTCAAATCTACTTGTTTTGGGGGTGAACTTGATCTTTAACATTTGATATGTATCTTGTTTCTTTACTTGAATATATTTTGCACCTTTCTAACTCGTACACTCCTTTGCTGTTTTTTTGTTTTGTTTTGCATAATGATGTAGAGTTTCAACCTGAGTGATGTATTCCTTTATACTCACTCCATCTTTCCTTTGGTTTTGATAGCACCCTGTCATAATTCCATAATACTTTGTAGTGTTATATTTCTGCTTGCATATTGCAGGACACTAATAGGAGAATGCCGCAAAGAGAATGAATTCAGTTTTTTTCCCAAAATGATATAAGCCATTACACTTTATGCAATGACCGGATGAAGGCGGGACTGCACCAACCCGAGTTTGCTCAATCTCGAGATTTTAGCCCGATCGGCCCTCTTTGTGATTAATCTCGAGATTCAAGAAACCCTGTCTCCACCATCACAAGAAGGGCGATTCCTGCTCGAGTGAGGCACCGATGCATTAGGGTCTGACGCCGTGAATAAATAATCCCAAGTGTGTCTGCACCTGCGAATTAGCGGGATAATTTGTAAAATAGCGTGCTATTTTGCAAATAATCCCAAGTTGACTTGGGATTGCAATCTCGAGATTGATCCTACAAACTAGCGCGATAATTGCGTCTCCATTACAAATAATCTCTAGATTGTTCAGATAGGGATAATTTGCTGGATCAGAAATAGCGCACTAATTTGAAAACTCGGGCTGGTGCAGACGGCCCTATTGACTGTAAACCTGAATAGTACTTTTTTAATTGCTGAGATGACCATGATATGCTAGTCATCCCATTTAAAAAGTGTTCACTTATAATATTTAGCAAAGGGTCAAATGTTAAGTTATTAGTTTAAAGCGGAATAGTAGCTTCCCCACTTGTAAATTATGTCACCTGGTCTATGTAGTGGTTTCTTTATTAGAGTTGAATGTCACAGACTGGTATACCAGACAAGCTTACGTAAATAAGAATTTAATGATTACCTATCCAATAGAAAAAAAAGAAAGGTCATTTGGGAAAAGTTGTCCGAGAGGTAATTTATCAGTGTTCATCCAAAAACAATGTATCACATGTACGACAGTCCAAACCCATTTCAGAGAAAATCGACTGACTTCAAAGCTTTCTATTATTACCATATTTTTGTCCCCAACATTTCAAGATTTCATTGCCAGAAAAATACATGGTAGGAACATGGAGCTATAGCTCTATGGTAGGAAAGACCAAAACAGTTTCTTGACATTGATATCTCTTTTTACACAAAACGAAGAATAAGAGAAAATATCACAAAAGAGCAATAATTTGTAAATTTGGATTGAGCAGTTTAGATTTTCCCTGTATAAAACGTCATAGGGAATACGCTGACCACATTTTCAATGCGCACGATCAGCAAAATCTAAGTTATGTGCAGAGTCAATCAATGCATGAACCACTGAGGAATAAATATTCATGTTTATTAATTCTGTTGTGCAGTTATGAGGAAGATTGCATCTATCAGAATTCACATTCAGATCCAGATTTGATCTTGTATTTCATTTTGCACAATAATGTCAGTATTATAGAGGAGTTTAAGACATCAGCTTACTTTTTATTGCCGGAGAATTCAGTTCCACTGTCCATCAGTTGATCTCTCTTTGTGTGTGTGTTTTTACACTACAAATGAGCAGCTTCTCCATAATTATGTTGTGTGATGTAGATTTATCTAAAATGCCATTTTTCAACGAACAAAAAAAAAACATATTTCATTTGTGCAGTATAATGTATCATCATTTCATACCCCCTCCTATGAGAAAAATAATCCAATCTTCCATTTATTCCTTGATCATAAGAATCCCTGTTAAATTACGAGAACTTTTGTAGGCTAAAAAATACCCATTAATTATTCCTGCATTCACACCGCCCCTTCGGGATAAGTTCCTGAAGTTACGAGCATGCGCATTATGGTCTGATAAGCTCAGCAGTCATTCACGGCGCCCGCGCTTAACTACATGCTGGGCTAAAAGTTCCCGTAAATTGCTTTCACATTGCCAAAATACCTGCGACCTTGGAAAAATCCCCGCGAAAGTTCTCCTAATTTTGACAAGTACCTACTATTTAGTGGGTATTTTCTTTCGGGGAGATTACAAGTAATTTGCTTTCACATTGCCAATATTACCTGGTATTTTCTGATCGGGGTAAATTTCCTGATCAGAAAATACCTGGAACTGACGAACTTCGAGGCGGTCTGAAACCACCTCTATTGTCAAGGGGAACTTTCCCTTTGCTAGTTGAAAATCCATGAGATCTTGATGCATGCAGGTGTATAGAGCCTCAATACACAATCAATCCTCTGATTGTTAAACCTTCCGGCATACTGTTAATTTTGTTAAGCACGACTTTGGTACACAGCACCAGTGATTCTATACATTATTTATTTGCATTGAGTTACTTTTCTGCACAGAATGGCACTTGCACAAAATGGATTTTATTTATTTCATGTACAAGTTTATATACAATCTGTAAACTTTTTTATCATTGAAATTTGCCATCATTAAAGGACAAGGAAAAGGTACTTACTATGAAATTCCTACTTTTACATTATTGCTTTGAGTTATATCATTATGTTATAATCAATTGAGACCAACAGAAAAAAAAACACATCTATCCATTTGTGGTTTTTGTTTGTGATTATACAGTGTACCTTATATTTCTTAAAGTATATATCATTCCAATCCATAATTTAAGTAAGGTTATTAGTTTTGAATGAAGATAATATGTTTTCTCTAACACAGAACAATATGTGAATACAACGTTTAAAAACTTTTGAACTTATTCTGTATTCCAGATAGGTTTACATTATTAAACCTGGAAACACATTTTCTACTACTTGTATTCAGATCAGGGAATAATTACAATATATGATTTGCACTTTAGCATTTTTGGTTACAAGAGAAAAGTTTTCAACTAAGTTTTGTACATTCCTAAGTAAAAATCTGCAACACAAAAATTATTGCCTTTTTTGTGTAAAAAACATGTAGTCTCTCTAAAGACATAAAGGAACATATTGCGAAATTATTCCCTGCAGATAGTCGTAGAAAATGTGTTCAATTATTTCAGAAATTGTAAATACTTGTAATTACATTATATTTTGACAATGTTGTTTTAAAGACTTTGAGTAACTTTGTGGAGATTTGGTAAAATCTGAGCTATGGTACCCTACATGCTATCAGTGTATACAATCATTTTTCAAGAGGAGAACCTGAAAAATTTGTTTCATAAGCATAACTTTAATGTTACGCAATAAGTTTTTTTTCCATTGCCTACAGTGTTAATTTAAGTGTCCATATAGAGTTACTTGTATGGATGCTTATGACTGTAGTTATCATTATCACAGTGCTCAATTAAGCGACCAATTTATAGCTAAAAATCTGAATTCTGTCTAACCTAACGGTTTACAATAATGATTGCATCATGAGCATCAAGAGAAAGAATTTTTCATATTCTGAATGAGGTTCCATTATAGGAATGGGAGATATCCTGACACTAACAGATATATGCACCACATACTTATTGCAATAGTTTCTCATATTGCCGGGCATTTACTTTGTGACACATTCATCTGATATATTGTCTGATTTGGTTTGATTGTCAATTTTGACACAATTTTTTCTAACTCAAAATCATTATTCAAATTCAGACATATATGTGCTTTGTTGAAAAAGTTATATTCTATTTGTGATGAGCTATGTCATTAAAAAAATATATATTTGAATAGTGTTTGCAGTACTTCGTTTTTTCCTAATTATGTTGAACTTGCTGATAAGTTGATTTGTCACTTTGACTACCGTATTTTGAAATTTTATTGGAAGAAAATTATAAAGAAATTCTATACAAAATTATCTTAGAGAAGTTAACGCAATAGATTACCGAAGGGTGACGTTATCAATGTGTATTTTTAACAAGTTCATGACCATATTTTGGTAGAGCATGATAAAATCCACCAGATTTGACATGAATCAATTCATCTGCTCCTTGGAATAGTTTACTAGATAGATGATGCATAATAAATGCTGTGTTTATTATTATCTTGGCCTGATGTGTGGCTATAGGCCCCTTTGAAATCAGTGTAAATTGGTCTGGGGGCTGTGTCAGTGCGCATATGATTTTCAATGTGCAATCTTTAATGATTAATGTGCACGTGTCCGCTTAGCATGATTCGACCAATACAGTTATGCATTATCATGCAAATCTGGAAAGTTAAGTGCACCTCTAGGTCTCACTTAATTCTTTGTGAACCCCCCCCCCCCCTTGTTAAGATCTGTTTTGAACCAGGCCAATTATACAGTCACTGATTTGAATGGGGGCAAATGTAGGTATTCATACTGTCACATCTTGGGAACTCCCATATTTCCACCTAATTTTGGTGGTGGAGCTTTTTCATTATGCTCCACAGAGATAGGGTATCATGCTTTACCAAGATAGGGTATCAAAATGCTCAAGTACAAAATCATTTTTGTCTCACCTGCATAGCAGTGTGAGACTATAGGCGCCGCTTTTCCGATGACGGCGGCGGCGGCGTCATCATCAAATCTTAACCTAAGGTTAAGTTTTTGAAATGACAGCATAACTTAGAAAGTATATGGACCTAGTTCATGAAACTTGGCCATAAGGTTAATCAAGTATTACTGAACATCCTGCCTGAGATTCATGTCACATGACTAAGGTCAAAGGTCATTTGGGGTCAATGAACTTAGACCATGTTGGGGGAATCAACATCAAAATCTTAACCTAAGGTTAAGTTTTTGAAATGTCATCATAACTTAGAAAATGTATGGACCTAGTTCATGAAACCTGGACCTAAGGTTAATCAAGTATCACTGAACATCCTGCATGAGTTTCACGTCACATGACCAAGGTCAAAGGTAATATAAGGTCAATGAACTTTGGCCAAATTGGGGGTATTTGTTGAATTACCATCATATCTCTGTAAGTGTATTGGTCTAGTTCATAAAACGTGGACATAAGAGTAACCAAGTATCACTGAACATCTTGTGCGAGTTATAGTAGGTTTCAAAGTCAGCACTGCTGCTATATTGAATCGCGTGATGCAGGTGAGACCGCCAGAGGCATTCCTCTTGTTTTGTGACACCATTGCTCCAGTATGTCTTTAGTAAACTTTATTATTTGATGATTTTATTTCCTGCATTACCCCCTCTTATCTCTTTTTTCTTTATGTTCTCTGTCTGCCCTCTATCTACAGCAAACCTAACTTGGTTCGTCTTGGTGAGACTCATACTAGCACATGCAAGGATAGAAGAGAGACAGTACTCCAAACAGGTCAGAGATTCTATTGATCATGCATTGATTTGGGGAAATATAATATTCTTTTAGGCACTTAAGTTTTGCCAAAATAATATTTCAGTCCCACCTTTAATCTTGTTGCTGTCATTTATTTTTTGAATTATAATATACCTCTGTATTCTTTCAACTTGATGATAAATATAGCTTTTTAGTATTTTGGAAAGTAAATGAATGAAAACAAATTACAACCAAACATATAGCGGCCACCTTTGTATTGGAATGAAAACCTGTCTCCAGCGGTAACTTTTTCATTTCCTTGGGTTGCCGTAATAGATAGGTTTGAATTTTTTTTCATTTCCTTGGGTTGCCGTAATAGATAGGTTTGAATTTATGGTATTTCCTATAAGAGCAGACCTTTGAAATTAATGTCAGCTAGAACAGACTTGGTTTGTCTCACTCAGCTGTTAAAAGAAATGACATTAAAATGTTTGATGATATTGATATTTTCTATGAAATAATGCCCATTATGTAGATTATTCCATTTTATGGGATTCATGCAAAATACAAACTTTAATGTCAATGATGTGTGTGTTATGCAGTTCTTTATTTGTTTGAATTACAGAAAGACATAATCATTCCTTATTTAGTAAGTCTTTTTTAATATTGTAATGGGTTTCTATTGAAGTTTTTTATAGATATTTTCTTGTCCTTATGTAATTGTGTATTTTTTCTCTTTACCATACATTTTTTTAAAATCAAATGTGACATAATCACCCAAAACCTACAGCCAAAAAGGTTCTTTGTTAGAAGCCAAAATAGTCAATTGATCTTCAGACAGTAAAGATAAAAAATATCTAAAAGAATAATTTTTCTCCTTCATACTTTCAAAATATGAAGTTATGAGGCTTGATAAAAGAGGAGATAGAAGAGTTTGTTAGACACTACCTTTTCCAGACTGCTTAGTAGTTTCACCAAGATTGCACAATGTGCACATCTTATGCTTGATTGATTTAGATTTAGATTTATTTATTTTCCACAATCTGATAAAAATACAGGTACAATAGCATCACATTAAAAATACATTAAAAAATACATTCAAACGTGAATACAAAAGTTTACATTATAAATAGAGTAAATAACAGAAAGTGGTGGGATTAACAATAGGCCTCAAGACCTTTCAAAGGTAAATCCCTATAACACAAAAGATCTACCAAAACGAAAACCAAGGGGGGGGGGAAGGAAGGAACGGATAAGGCAAATTAATATGAGTTCAGAAGAAAATTTATAAATGTTTGTTTAAAAGTCGAAAGACTTAGGCAAGATTTCAGGCTACTAGGAAGGCTATTCCATATACTCGATCCTGAATATTTAACGGTTGATCGAGAAAAATTATATTTATAATTTGGTACATACAAGTTATCGTTCTGTAGCATATCATATACATATTTTTCTTAATAAAACAATTACCTAAAAAGTTTGGCAAGGAGTTATGGACATATTTATACATAAATATACATGTAGAAAATTTGTGAATATCATAGATATTCAATTTTTCTTTTCTTTAAACAAAGGATTTGAGTGAGTGTAGGGCTTAGAGTTTGTAATAATCCGTATTGCACGCTTTTGAAGAACAGAAATTCGATTTAAAAGATACTTTGCACAATTTCCCCATACAATGTTGCAATAAATAAGGTGGGGAAAGATCATAGAAAAATATAGTTTTAAAAGAATATGATTTGGTACAATTGCACTTACCCTACTGATTGCACCAATTGAACCCCAAACTTCAAACCTTTTTTTCTCCTTATTCTTTGAAGCTCTCACTGAATTTCTTCTGCATTCAAACAAGTATGAATATCAATTTTGACAAGTCATATATCCTTTTAAAAAATTACATGTGCTTTTTTTCAAGCTCAATTAAAAACTATTAAAAAAAGTATTTCGGGTGACCTGTTGGTTTTTTGGGTGGCAGCTGGCACAAATGTACTACATGTCTGTCTGATTCTCATATTTCACACACTATTTCCATTTTACTGAAAGATGACTTTGATTGTATATCAAATCATTTGGATTAATTGGGCTTCATCTTGTGTTATTGGGTTACATTTTGAAAGGTTCATGGACATCATTGTTTGTAAATGATTGATATTGAATTTCTCATACCAATGTCATGTGGTTTGGTTATGGACAGAATTCTTTCCCTGTCATGTTTGGTAGAAAATTCTTTTTTTTCTATCTCTTGGTTTCCCAACTGATGTTTGCCATCATTTTTGTCTTGCCTGCATAGTAGAGCGATATAGGCGCCGCTTTTCCGATGTCGGCGGTGTCAACATCAAAACTTAACTTAAGATTAAGTTTTTGAAATGACATCATAACTTAGAAGTATATGGACCTACTTAATGAAACTTACATATAAGGGTGATGAGGTATTACTGAACATCCTGCCCGAGTTGCAGGTCACATGACCAAGGTCAAAGGTCATTTATGCTCAATGGACATTGGGCATGTTGGGGGTATTAGTTGAATTTCCATCGTAACTTTTAATTTTTATGGAGCTAGTTCATGAAATCTAGTCATAAGGGTAATCAAGTATTACTGAATATCCTTCCTTGGTTTCAGGTCACATGACCAAGGTCAAAGGTCATTTAGGGTCAATGAACTTTGGTCATGTTGGGTGTATTTGTTAATTACTATCGTAACTTTGAAAGTTTATGGATCTAGTTCACAAAACTTGGACATAAGAGTAATCAAGTACCGGTATCACCGAACATCCTGTGCAGGTTTCAGGTCATATGACCAAGGTCGAAGGTCATTTAAGGTCGATTAACTTTGGCCATGTTGTTGGTTATTGTTGAATTGCCATCATAACTTTGATAGTTGATGGATACAGTTAATGAAATATGGACATAGGGGTAATCCAGTATCACTGCTCATCTTGCACAAGTCTTAGGTCACTTAATCAAGGTCAAATGTCATTTAGGGTCAATGAACGTAGTAGTATAGTATTATATTAATGGTGTTTTTTTGTAATTTGTTATTTTACATTAATTTTCAAAGTTTTCACTGCTGCCATATTGAATCGTGTAATGCAGGCGAGACTGCCAGAGGCGCTCCACTTGTTTGTTGATGGAGATTTGATTTTTTTTGTACCTGATTGCTAAGAAAGCAAGATCATGCTTGGAAACAGGCAACCAGAGGACAGAAGGCTTCCTCTCCAAGGAGCCCAGGGCCCATAGAGTATCGAAGTGTTACATCATAAATTTTCACTTTTTGCATATCAGCATTTTTGATACCATATAGAGCATGATGAGTAAACCACATAACCCAAATTTGGTGGGAATCGGTCCATGAGACCCCAAGATATGACATCATGAATACATGATTAGCCCCATTGAAGTCAATGTATTATTGGCCTGGGGTGGTATTCTGGAACACTGTCATAACTTTTGTCATAAATTTTGTCATTTCTCTCCGAGATGTGACACCGCTATGATTGTCACAAATTGGTATTCTGAACATTGTCTTTTCCCTGTCATATCTCTTAAAGTTCCCGCCCACCTTTTCGGAAGCAAACCAATCAAAATCATTGTTAGTTCCCAGTGGGAGCCCTTCTAGCCAATAGGGAGGCTCCGTTGCAGGTAGGGCGTATCCCCAATACAGTTGCTGGCATCGCGCAACTACCGTATATTGATGCGCTTAATTACAAAGAGAGACAGGGAGCTGTGAAGGATTTGAGAAGAGAAGTAGAAAAAGAAGGAAAACAGAGAAAAAAAGGAGGAATTGATATGTAGGGCCTAACTAATTGTAGCATGAAAAAATAATTTTGAAAATTGTCATGGATGATGAGTGAAACTAATACCACAATCTTATCTAAATAATATTATATGCTTGACATTCAGTCGGCAGGGTATCGGCACATTTGGTACTAAAAGATATGACAAAATGTATGACTGCTACCCCCCTGTCATAACTTTTGTCATATATTTTCCTTGTAAAAAAGGATTACGCGAATTTAAAGCCGCGTATGTTTGGTGTGCGCTAAAGAGAAGAGACAAAATTTGTGACAATTTTTGTGAAAAAAAGTTATGACATCCACCAGAATACCGATTTTGTCATATCTCTGAGAAAAGATAAAATATGGAGAAAAGACAGTGTTCAGAATACCGCCCCTGGTTCCTGTAACATTTAGAACTAGAGCATTGGTTGATGAGCAGAGACTATGTATCGGGTATATTAAAATAGAGCTGTGCAAATGTGTTGGAGAGAGAGAATAAACTGAACAATAAATTGAGTAATAGAATTTGGAAAGTGGTTGCTTCATATCCTCTATGTGCATTTCATTCCCTTCCCTTGAACCTCACCCATCATATATTTTTTCCTCAACAGAATTCCGTCTACCACCTCTTCCTCATCAGTTACGGAAAAAGATGGAAGCCGATGGTCTGTATACTTTTACATCAAAGATTGATTTTCCTCTGAAGACATATGTTCTAAACCCCTTTCCGTCTCCTATTGATGTATATGATCAACTTCATCAACCTATCTTACTCACTCTCAAGACATCACAGAAATACTTTGTACCAGGTCAATCGGTTGTCCAATCAGAAAACTACAGATGAAGGGGATACCATACAAGATTTTTAATTACAAATGAACTTCTTTATGTATTATAAACATAGATCTGTGAGATTCTCAATCTCATTGATTATTTGATATGGACATGTGGTTTCTAATGTCAATTTATCTGATGTGTGCAGAAATATTTTTGCAAATTATCATGTCCACCAACACTACACAATCTGATGAAGTGTAGTTTCTCCTTTCAAGTTGAGCCCATTCATGAATGATTATTCATTTGATTGTCAATTGAAGGAATACATTTTGTGTATCATAGATAGATCACTTAGCTGAATGTATGAAAATGAGATTTGTTCTTGGCGAGTATCGGTTTCTGTCATGAGCGCTTTTAAAGGTCAAGTCCACCCCAGAAAAATGTCTAGATCTGAATGAATAGAGAAAAATTAAACTAACATAACACTGAAAATTTCATCAAAGTTGGATGTAAAATAGGGAAGTTATGACATTTCAAAGTTTTGCTTATTTTTCACAAAATAGTGATATGCACAACTCAGTTGCATGCAAATGAGACAGACGATGATGTCCCTCACTCACTATTTCTGTTGTTGTTTATTGTTTGAATTATACAATATTTCATTTTTTACAGATTTGACAATAAGAACCAACTTGACTGAACCATATAGTATCAAACAATGCTAAATACCACATGTTCAGGAAGGTATTATTCGTTGTTTCACTTGACAATGAGGAGAAAATTAGAATATTTCATATAATAAAATACAAAAGAAATAGTGAGTGTATGACATCATCAGTCTCCTCATTTGCATACCAACCAGAACGTGCATACAACTTTTTGTGAAATTAAGCAAAACCTTAAAATGTCATAACTTTCTTATTTTACATCCGATTTTGATGAAATTTTCAGTGTTTTGCTTGTTGGATTTTTCTCTTTTTATTCTATTCAACTTTTTGTTTTAGTGGACTTGTCCTTTAAGTTCAAGTCTATAAAAAAAAACAGGAGAACCATTGGTTGTGATATGAAAGCATTGTTCAATGAAAGATCAACTATTAAAAGTTTATTTATTATTGCTTGTATTCTTAATCTTGGTTTAACATAACTTGTCTAAAAGTTTGGGTTGGCTTTAGCCTTTAGGTAACAAAATATGATACAACTTGTATAAAAGAGAGCACATTTAGCCCCCGAAGTACTGATAATTGTGGGGAATAGGGAGTACAATATTTTCTTCAAGTTTAAACCTCATATACTGTTTATGTCGATCCTTTTCATTCAGCTACATGTAGTTTGTTGTAAGGTATTTTTGGGATTGCAAATCAAGAAATCTGGACAAAAATTGATTTCCAATATGAAAATTACACTTAAATATCACAGCTGCGTGGATTGAGTATTGCACCAAGTATAATACATGTGAATGTACTTCATAATACATTATTCTGTCTATAGTAGAATGACATATTATCAAGTTGAAAGATGATGTGGCTTGACAGGTAGTATACTTTGTAGTGATGTATGCATGAAGTTGGCTGACGCTGTAAATTTACAACTGTTCAGTAAACATTTTCTCTTATTTCGATAATCTTAATTCATTGTTTTGAAACTTCTATTGATTGAAACGGTATTCCATGGTAAAGTATCATTCTAATGATTTTACAAATCAACTTTGATTAAGATAGACAGGAGGATTGAATGCAGGTATTAAAGTACAAAAGCCTTCTCTGTCTCTCTCTAATTTAATTAATTGTTTTGCAACTTCTACAGATTTTAATGATATACCATTGAATTATTCTGATAATTTCAAAAATCCATTTTTATATATTGCAGCAAGATTAAATTCAGGTATCAATGAGTGATTTACAGCTCTCATTGGTTGAATAAATGTAATATTAGTATGAACACTAATACTGAATCAAGCATCAAGTATCAATGAGTGATTTACAGCTCTAATTGGTTGAACAAATGTAATATTAGTCTGAACAATAATATTGAATCAACCATCAAGTATCAATGAGTGATTTACAGCTCTCATTGGTTGAACAAATGTAATTAGTCTGAACAATAATACTGAATCAAGCATTAAGTTGAACGTATGAAAAAACAATGTCCCATTTTCAAGCTTTTATGAATTATTTCATTAACATATTCTTATGTAAATAATGAAAATTCATAAGGATTTTTATTGGTGAAATGAGATGAGTCTTCTATTAAAGGGAACCAAAATACATGAAGAGATGCAATCTTATTGGAAAGAGTAAAATGATAGCAACAATTTAAAAAAAGTTTCATCAAAATCGGTTATGAAATAAGCAAGTTATGGACGTTTAAAAAGTCTTGTTGTACTTTCTCTGGGATCCTCAAATGACAACTCTCCATTTGTTTTGTACACAAATTTTCAGATTTTCCCCATTATTTTAGATATTTTACATTATCTCCTCCTGACCTTGACATATGTGGTGTGAATTATATTTTCCCATGACATATGTTGTGCTCAGAAGGACGCAAGATGCAATTTGAAAAAAAATGAGGAAAATCTGAAAATTTGTGTACAAAACAAATGGAAAGTTGTCCACAAAATCAGCCATTTTTAAGCACGTTTACCAATTTGAGGTTCCCTATAGGAAGTACAACAAGACTTTTTAACGTCCATAACTTGCTTATTTCATACCCGATTTTGATGAAACTTGTTTTAAATTGTTCCTCTCATTCTACTCTTTCCAATAAGATTGCCTCCCTTCTTGGGTTTTGGTTTCCTTTAAACAGCCTTATTTTATTGGGTATTGATTCATAAATGGGTATGTCTTTCAGAGATAAAATACAATGGCTCTCAGAATACCAATTCAGAGAGATTATTTTCTCTGATATAAACACATTTATATTTTACATGACAACTTTGATAATATATGCAAGAAATCCCACTGTTTTCCATCCATCCATTATCAGCTGAGAGTAATGAACTGTGTAAATAGACTCTTATTTCCTATTATCAAAATGTACAAAGAAAATGTTATTTAAATGAACATTCGTATATTATTGAGTGTCATGTATATTTTTATGCCACTACCGTATATATTATAGAGATAATTTATAAGACTGTTGAATAAATGTAAAATTTAAAATATTGTGTTTATCTATTAAAATTTGACTGGTAAAAGTACTCTATAAACTAATTACTGTAATCCAGAGAAAACTAGAAGAGAGCAGTCAAGAGAGTTCCAACAAAGTCGTGTCAATGAAAAATAATAGTTTGCATAATGGTATGAATGAGGTCGGTAGTGTAATGAGCCAAAAAGTTTTAGGGGGACTAGACATGGTATAGGGGCAAAAGCTGCAAATTAGCAAAAAAAATACCTGTTCAGAATTTTGTGATAGATTTTGCCGTAATATTCATAAAATTTATATCACATTTCACCCTATTTCTTTTCCTTTTTTTCTCGCCAGAACAAAGTTGGTATAGGCCTAGTAGTCCAGTTAAGATACAGAAAAAATGGGTAAACCCAAAACAAAATTGCAACAGAAACAATTTTTCAGCAATAAACTATTATAGTAGCCATAATAACATATCCAAAATGTAGGAAAGTTGAAGCTGTGGAACAATGTCTAATCTGCATAAATTCAAAATGGCCGCCATTTGGTATTGTTTTTAAATGTAAACCCACTTTAAATTATAAAAAATGCTGCAGATGTCTGATATAAACTTTTGTTCAGATTCAGTTATGTCCTCAGATCCAGCTGGCACAAAAAGGGTAAAGGTTGTGCTTACTACACTGGCGTAAATCCGTGTTGATGGGTGAGGGGATGACTGAAATATTTTGGCATTTTTTTTGCAATCATGTTTTTAGATATGCAAGGAATTGTCATTAATATGTCCACAGTGGCATACCGTGGGTCACGGCATTGGGGGGGGGGCACCAGCAAAATGTTTGAATCACTGAGTGAGTGCGCGCGAAGCGCGTTCAGTTGCCAGTTATACTGACCTAATAGAGACATTTTAAAGACAATGTTATTAAACGGATATGTATCTCACTGATCAACTAATGCGAGCGTGAAGCGCGAGCTGAATTTTTTTAATATTCACACCTAAAAAGGGACATTATAATCAAATTTGTGTAATCATGATAGGTACCTGTCTCGCTAAACAATGCGAGCGCGAAGCGCGAGCTGAAAATTTAGATAATTCAGACCTGAAGTGGGGCATTCTAAGGTTTCTTTGTAGGAATTAACTAGGACCATACGTATTTCATTAACCAATGAAATTTTTTGATATTCAGATCAGAAGAAGGGACATTTTAAGGACTGATTTTAGGAATTCATGAAGAGCAGACATATCTCACCGATCCACTAATGCGAACGTAATTACGGACAGGAAATGTTTCATATATACGAAGACCTTAACATGGGGCAATCACTTTTTGAGTCATGAAAAAGAAGCATATGTCACTACATAAAACAATGATAACTTTTCAATTTCAATTCGATTTAATATGTCTGCTCTTCATGAATTCCTAAAATCAGTCCTTAAAATGTCCCTTCTGATCTGAATATCAAAAATTCAATTTTCAATTTCAATTCAATTTATTCAAATAACTCAAGTGCTGGGAAATATATTTGGTTTATATTGACTTGAAAACGGGATGTTTTAGTACAACAGGATTATATATCTCGTTAAACAGACAATGCGAGCACCAGGAACAATGAAGACGTAGGCCCTGGGCAAATTATGTTTCATAAAGTTATGATAAAAATGTTTCTTATGTAATGTAACATAACATAATTATAATATATTATAACATTATAATGAATAATATTTTCTTCTTTCCCACTACGTTTCTCTTCCTTTCTCCCTCTTTTCTCCTTTCCCCCCTTTCCCCGTTTTTTTTTTGTCAGCCGATGGGGGGATGTGCCCCCCATGCCCCCCGTAGTTACGTCACTGTATGTCCATATGGCAAATACCCCTCCAATATTTTTTTACCCCATGATGGTTTAATGGTTTTATTAGAGATTACATTTAAAAGAATTTGACATTCCATCTTTATCCCTTCCCAAAGACCCCAACGGAGGTTTCTCTTCAATGTTATTAAGGACATAAGTATTTCGTTTGGAAATGGTGAACTGGCTCTATATTTGCATTTCATGATTCAATAATATTGTTTTATTTGTTAAGCGGTATTTTAGGAAGAATTTTCACCAATAAAACAATTACCTCTTGTGATTTTTTTTTCATTTCTTTCGTAAAAAGTGGGGGGGTGTTTGTACAGGCCATCCCCCCCCCTCCTCGAAAAGTGGGGGGATATATCCCCCCCCCCCCGGGATTTACGCCAGTGGCTTACTAAGTGTTGAAATTTCAATTTGGGTGGCAAAATTGTTACAAAACGCTTGAATGTATCGGTTTTATTTCAATTGAATAAAAGTGCAAGGGAAATGTATGAGAAATATTTCGCAGGGTAAGTTGATTTCGTCCTTTCCCCTTCACACAGCTTGAAAACGAGCATTTCTGCGCAAACAAATTTCTGCGAGCTTTACAAACATGGACAGTGCTCACTCAAATATCAAAAATTTTACTTTTGTTAGATAGATGAGACCCAAACCCAAGAATATATGTGAAAAAATTACCCACATGTTGTATATTTTTTAATTCCCAGGGCTTTTTCAAAGTGTAAACTTTTTTTGATACGCACTGTATAGCGAAGCACTTTCATTGTCTTAAAACCACTTACATATGGGTATGAGGGCAAAAGGCGTTTTTTTTTTTTTTTTTAGATATTAAAGCAACTTTCATGTTAATGAAACCTCTTGGAAACGTTCGAGGAGGCATTGTTCTGCATGTCGCAAGCAATTACATTCAGGCACCTTAAAACATACTCTCGCAAGAGCCTGTCGAATGTATCCCACCCTTATCCGAAGCTTGACTATTAAAATATTTTGCCTTTTGGAGTCCTCAATGTGGCAAAATGATGCTTCGGTTAGGTAAAAATACAACTTTTATTTTCTTGAAATCACTTGGAGATGGAGGAGTAGGCTTTTCTCTATCAGCTACATTTAAAGAAGTGCTGGCACATCGACGCCTACCCTCTTCAGTGGCTCCAAATTGGCAGATTTTCCCATAAATTGGCAAAATACGGAAAGGGGGCGGGTGACTTCGATGTGCCAGCACTTCGTTATATGTAGCAGATAGAAAAAATACTACTTTGTTCTATCCAAGTAGTTTTAAGACAATAAAAGTGGTTTGCTATATAGGAGAAACATCTTTTTGCCTCAATATGGGCTCCAAATTCGCAGATTTTCTAATAAAAAGGTAAAATACTGAAAAGGGGTGGGTAATTTCGGGAGCCCCTGACGGGGGAAGGCTTTGCTGTACCAGCACTTCTTTATATGTAACTGATAAAATAAATGCTACTCTTTTGTCTCCAAGTGGATTAAGGCAATGAAATGGATTGATATATAGCAGAAACACCTTTTTGCCTCAATGGGGGCTCCAAATTGACAGATTTTCCTATAAATTGTTAAAATGCGAAATAGGGGTTGGGTGCACTTCAGCCGCCCCCTGAGAAGGTAGGCTTCGATGTGCCAGCACTTCGTTATAATGAAGCAGATACAGAAATTAATACTTTTTTATCCAAGCGGTTTTAAGACAATGAAAGTGGTTTGCTATATAGGAGAAACATCTTTTTGCCTCATTGTGGGCTCAAAATTCGCAGATTTTCTAATAAAAAATGTAAATTACAGAAAGGGGTGGGTAATTTCAGGAGCACCTGACGGGGGTAGGCTTTGCTGTACAAGCACTGCTTTATAAAGTGCGTCCCAGAAAAAACGAAACCGAGATTTATCGATGATTAACTTAATCACAAATAAAATAGACAAGTGACCTACCATTGTAAAGCTTAGAATCTCCTTTCATCTGAAATTACTTAGATTATTCCTCATTTACGCATGAGTGAGCAAAACAATTTGAAGAAAGGATACCAAAAACTCATTTGGCGGGGGGGGTATCTGAATTTCAAAAAGAAAATCACATTCCTAAAAAGTTCAATATCTGCTCTTTTATTTGATACCTTAATCATAGTAGAAAATGGTCAAGAAGTAAAAAAGTTCTGTTCCCTCGAAATAATGCTTGTATTTCCATAATTTCATAAATCAACGTGTTTTCACCGGTTTCCCACAGAAGCTATATCGCACGGTTAACAAAAGACTTAAAGGGGAATCCAGCCTTGGCCATAAAATGTTGTGTTGGGAAGAAGAAAAATAAATAAAACAGAATGGTGAAAGTTTGAAAGAAATCGGACAAGCAATAAGAAAGTTATAGCTGCTTTAAAATTGAGATCACTAACACTATGTAGATTTCAAATTGGCAACTGGGTAAGTAAATTATGACAAAGGGCAAGGACAACTTTCCCATAGGCCATGTACTTTATTATCAGGGATTTGTGGTTTTCTCCTAAGTACCCATTCCCCTGGGGCAGTAATCTAAGTATAACCCAGGTAGTATATTGTTTTATGTCCTCATGAAAGAAAAATATAATTTGAAATAAAACTTTTGGGAAAAATGACATTTTAGCCAGAATATGTATTGGAGTACATGGAAGAGTAGTCCATGCCTTAC
The DNA here is from genome assembly GCF_037042905.1 of Lytechinus pictus. Taxonomy (NCBI): domain Eukaryota; kingdom Metazoa; phylum Echinodermata; class Echinoidea; order Temnopleuroida; family Toxopneustidae; genus Lytechinus; species Lytechinus pictus. The sequence continues at coordinate 70,454,550 of NC_087246.1, forward strand.
ATCACTATGACATCACACATGAGGCCAATTTGAAGTCTCCATGGGTATAGTGATTACCAATATTTACAACTTTTAAAAATTCATAACTCTCTTGTTGTTTGTCCAATATTGTTCAAACTTTCACCTATCACCTTGTCTGATTTTTTTTCCTCACAAAAACAGGTTTTTATTTGGGTTGGATTCCCCTTTTATGCATGGCTGATCGTCAACAAAATGGAGTGTCGAGTGACTCGGAATGCTAGCCTGTAAAACCTCTTGATTTTATGGGATTATTGAAATTCAAGCTTTATTTCAAATGAGCAGAACTTTGTTCTTTCTTGACCATTTTCTGTAATAGGTATCAAATTAAAGAGCAGATATTGAATTTTTTTTAATGTGGTTTTCTTTTTGAAACCCAGATACAGCCCGTCAAGTGACTTTTTTTGGTATCCCCTCTTCAAATTGTTTGTGCTCACTCATGCGTGAAAGATAAATAATCTAAGTAATTTCAGATGAAAGAACAGATTCTAAACTTTACAATGGTGGGTCACTTGTCTATTGTATTTGTGATTAAGTTATGATAAATCATCGATAAATCTCGGTTTCGTTTTTTCTTGGACGCGCTGTATATAACTGATAGAGGAAAGGCAACTCTTTCGTCTCCATGCGGTTTTAAGACGATGAAAATGGATTGCTTTTTAGCAGAAAACACCCTTTAGCCTCAGTAGGGGCTCCAAATTTGCAGATTTTTCCATAAATTTGCAAAATACGGAAAAGGGGGATGGTGTCTTCAGCTACCCACTGACGGGGGTGGCTTCGATTTTCCAGCAATTCTTTATAAATTATGTAGCAGATAGAAAATACTACTTGTTTGTCTCCAAGTGGTTTAAAACAATAAAAGTGGCTTCACTACATAGTAGAAAAACTTTTTTCATCAATGTTGCTCCAAAATGACGAATTTTCCAAGAAGTTGGCAAAATACGAAAAGGGCCTGGGTGCATGACTTGGGGCAGCCCCCTGAGAGGGTAGGCTTAGCTGTGCCCTCACTTCTTTAAATGTAGCTGATAGAGAAAAGCCTATACTCTTCCGTCTCCAAGTGATTTCAAGAAAATTAAAGTTGTTTTTTACCTAACCGAAGCATCATGTTGCCACATTGAGGGCTCCGAAAGGCAAGATATTTTAATAGTCAAGCTTCGGATAAGGGTGGGGTACCTTCGACAGGCTCTTGCGGGACTATGTTTTAAGGTGCCCGAATGTAATTTCTTGCGACATGCAGAGCAATGCTTCCTCTAACTTTTCCTAGAGGTTTCATTAACATGAAAGTTGCTTTAATATCTAAACTCCTCAAAAAAGTTTGGAAATCTGACTTTGATCGATAATTCCTCCTCAGTTTTAGTTAATATCAATGTGTAATTAATATTAATGAATAGAGCATCTAATCCTCTTTAAAATGATACCCTACACAGGGGCCGCGGAACCGGGGGGCTGGGGGGGGGGGGCTTCAGCCCCCCACTTTTTTCCAAAACCGTGTACAAAAACGTAAAAATTACCATATGATTGTGATTTTTAGCATGGTCAGCCCCCCCCCCACTTTTGGCTCAGCCCCCCCCCCCCCACTTTGAAAACCGTTCCGCGGCCCCTGCTACATGATATGATTATGCTTCACATGGAGGTGCACTGTCTTGGAATGTGGCGCAAGGTCAAAATTCAAAAGTTGCAAAATGACAGAATATTGAAAGTCACTGTTCTTTTTTCCGTGGTGATGAGTGATTTTCTCAGCGGTTTCTTTTGAATTTGATCGGTAATTCCTCATCGATTTCAGTTAATATCACTTTGTAATTAATATCAGCGGTGTTGGCTCAGTCGGTAACGCGTCTGCCCGTCGAACCAAAGATCGTGGGTTCGAGTCCATCCCGGGCGGATGACTGAAGTCAGTGTGTTGTGTGTAAACGTCTCTCCCATGTTTCATAGATGCAGGCTATGTTACAATGGAAACACTCCGTCCCTCGGATAGGACGTTAAATGGAGGCCCCGTGTATAGAGGAGAGTCACCACTGACCTTTGCACGTTAAGAACCCACTGCACTATTCGTATAAGAGTATAGGGGGAAACCCCGGTGTAGTGGTCCACCTGCATTCCCCCAATCAGTTATATCGGGAGGAGAGACCTGCGGGTCATAGTGATTCAGTTCGCCTCCCAGGCACAGGTGACGCCAAACAAATAATAATAATTATCAACGAATAGATCATTTAATTGTCTTTAAAATCATACCCTACATGATGTGATTATCGTTCACATGGAGGTGTAGTGCCTTGAAATGTGGGGGCAAGGTCAAAATTCAAAAGTTGCAAAGTCACACAATATTGAAAGTCACATTCTTTTTTCAGTGGTGATGAGTGAGTTTCTCATCGGTTTCTTTTAATCATTTTCATGCACCTTTAACGTCAACATTAACATGGAATCAAACACACCTCTGCACAAGCAAACACATAACAAACAAACATGCATGGGTATTTCAATCCACGACTCAAACCATGTTATCTCACAGTCACAGAATCATCACTCCAGAAGCAGGGGCTTGATTTGAATGGATTTTCATCTCTATTAACACAGACAAAAGAATCATGTTCTGCATTTTCAGCTTTTCAATTCAGACCTTATCGAACACTTTTGAATCCTGCTCTTTTCGTGATGGCATGATCATAACAAGCATGGTATCATTTTAAAGAGAATTAAATGATCTGTTGAATGATATCAATTGGGAGTTGGGAGAAATAACTCAGATTTCCAAACTTTTTTTGCTCGTTTTGCAGCTTTTCAAATCAGAATATTCTTTGATAAGTAAGAAAAAAAAGAACTTTTTTGTCAACCTAAGCAAGGAGATTTCCATTATTAATGGGGAAAGCTTGTACTTTATTCATATCATTTTATTATGTGCAACAAAGATTTTGGTGCCTTTGAAAATGGATCCTATTGTCAAGGAGACATTGATTCCCTGAACAAGTTAAATGTGTGCTTGACAGGACAACGTTAATTCTAACAGGATTCATATCTCTTAAAGGCACCATAGCCTTTGCAGCACATAATAAAAAAATGATTTAATAACAAGTTCTCCTTTATTAATAATAATGCGAATCCCCTTTCCTGGGTCAAATTTTTTTAGCTTTTACTTATGAAAAAAAAAATCACAGCTGAAAGTACCATATTAAAAAACAACAACAACAGAACGATTCAAGTAAATGAATAGATTTAAAAATGAATATAGAATTCAAAAATTTTGGCAAAGATAATGAAAAGATTAAAAAAAGGTTTGCTGATTGGATTCAGATTTATTTCCAACAGAACATAAAGAATAAACAAGCTCAAGAAGTCTGATGATCAATATTTTATGCCATTTGGCGCAAGCCTTTTTTAACCCCTGACAAAAGCGTTTCGTGTTTGCTCAAGCATGAACGAAACTCATTTTTTAAAATGGCATTTGAAAGATAAGACATTAGAGCATCTTTTAACATAAAATATAGACATCATAATTTTAAACAAAATTTTGATAGACTTTTTCAAACTGTCGCGGTTTTTTTTACGCATCTGTACAGGCCTTTTGAACTCGGCCAGTAGTTTCCCGATTGATTTGAATAGATGAAACTTTGTCATGTTTCTGAAGATTACTTTTTTTCAATTAGGCCTATGTTTTGTTTAAAAACGGAATATGATTTAAATTGACCAGTTCATTTTGAACATAATTGAATTTTCTTGAGCGCATTTTTTTTTCGCTCTCCGATTATCATCATTGACCATGTTGACGGGAGTTCGAATATGAACTTAAACCAGCGAAGTGATTAGCGAAGAATAGTTATGGTTGTTTTGCAAGATGAGCTTATGAACGTCAGTGTAACGGGGGAAAAATAGTATATAGGAGCCTTGGATGTGTGACGAAAATGATTGTTTTGAAAGGAGCTTGAGCTTTGTTGGTTTTATGAAATTCATGAATGGATTAGAATCATATTCATAGTCTATAAGTAGACCAATGGAAACAATGAAAAGTTTGTCGAGAAAGTTTTTTAATAGGCCTAAATGTAGGGCCTATCTTAAAATACGGAATGCATAATTTTAGAGGATAATGAAATAATTGATATAAGCGTGGATCAATAACAAAAAAGTTTGAGGCCCTAAAAATGACACTCGGCGAATGACAACTTTTAAACAATTTTAATCATAAGAAAATTACACACTAGAACCCTACATCTAAAGCTATCTCACTCCGAAGTGCAAGAAAAAAAGTATAGGGGGAAAATTAATACTCTGTAGATCTGAACTACAGTTCATATGTGTTATTTTATGAAGCTTATAAACTGGAAATATTCCATGAACCGTTTTTTTTTTAATTCCTCTATATACAATCTCAAAATATTTTACTCTAGTGCTGCAAAGTATGACGAATATGACCCCGAGTTTGAAGAGCGAATTGGAATTTTTCCTCACATAGATACAAAGCTTTTGGCGCGTTTTGGGGGCGTTTTAAAAAGCACATTTTTTGCTCTAATAAAAGTGCTGATAGTTTTGAAACAAGCACAATCATGAACCCATATTTTTTAATGTTTGCACCTCTTAGGTATACCTTCCTTTACAACTTTGCAAAGTTTGGTGAAAATGAGTGGATTTTGAATAAAGTGCAGCATTTCTCAGTGTACTTTTCTAGATTGAGTTTACGTTATCTTTCGCGCAATTTCAAGAACTGAGAGTGCTTTGAGACTTAAAGGAGCAAACAGCTAATAATAATAGCAACATAAATAGATTATCCAGGATACAATCATTAATAACACGTGAGTTCTAAAAAATGCACAATTCTTTTGAATGCCCAATTCTTAGGAGCATCCATTTTGGTGAACGTTGAAACGGCGAATTAAGCAATGGACGGTGCTTACAGTTATTATCCTATCGTATCGGAGGAGATTTTCCAGTGTTTTCTCTTTCAGATGACATAATTATGGATGTAAGGATATCGTAGCTAATTGAAAGAAACATGTAAAGGAAATTAATAGGTAAACTGAGAGACGATTGGCATGCACGAGCGCGCAATGAAACGCTCGGGATCAAGAACTAGCTAGCGCCCCTCAGCGTTGCTCTTTCACGATTAATATCCAAACAACATCCGTGAATAAGTCTTTCGTGGTGTTTCCGGAGTATTTTAGCCATTTTCTACCGAGTTTTCACGCTTTGTGTTTTGAAACTTTGAAAGGAAAATTTGATTTTGATCTGTGAAAGTATAGAGCACAATTTATTGCTGTTAATGTGAATATATAGGGAAATCAGCCCATGCGAATTGCATTTGTAGAATTATGTTTGTTGTCCTTCCTGCCAGTGCCAGCTCTGCAAACATGGATTGGATTTGTATGAACGACATATCGGGTTAACACTTTTTGCTGAAGAGCGCGCCTTTGCTTTGATTTACCACCAGGATGTGCATGATCTAGAGTAGGACTAGGAGTCGAGTAAGCCATATAGACGTTTGACTACTTCATTTCACGGATCCTTTTAAGCCTTTTTAGTGGAATTATTAATTTACTGAGATGACGTACATGTATGTCGTTACCGGTATTTTATGGAGCAGACTAAGCTGAGTAGACCTCCAACTCCAAGGAGTCCAATGCAGGATTATTAGCCTCATAAACCCGGCCTCAGCTCTGCAAAATTCTGTGTAAATAGCTTCAAAAAGTCCAAGACCAAATCTACTAGCTGAAGAGAGACAAGGATTTGCCAGACTTGAAGAACAAAAAACTTGGAATATAGAGTATAATTTGGAAACCATGGGATTCTCTGGAGGTTATGGCCCTGATTGTGGAGAACTGAAATACAAATTGATCCATGAAAGTGGCATCCAAATATGCAGAATAAACCATGCAAACACAGTTGTGAATAAAATCCTGAATCTAAAATTCATGAGAAGATGGGAAACACATCAATTGGTGTTGGGGGATACAACAATTTATTCTAGAAATGTGAGTAAAATACACGTTTGTTTATTTTACTATTTAGATCTAGATCTAAAAATGCTGCTTTGCTCGTTAATCAGATTTGATTTTGGGTTCAGTGGCATAATGAGCCAAAAAAAATTTGAGGGAGCAGGATATAGGTGTATTGTCAGGCGAAATTTGTAAAAGTTGCGTGCGTGAGTGAAGTGAGCGAGCAAAAATTTCAAAATTGTTCCATTTTACAGAAATCCAATCTTGTGATAGATTTTGACATCTAGACTAGGTCTAATTCAGAATATCATACATTTCACCCTTTTTCCTTCCTATTCTTTTTTTTTTTTTGTTCTTGGTCTTGAAAAATTTGGAGGGGTAAGTGCCCCCTAAGCCCCCCTCCCCTCATCTGTACGCCACTATTTGGGGTAGTTGTTTTTGTCTCACCTGCATAGCAGAGTGCTCTAGTATAGGAGGCGGCTTCAACACCAAATCTTAACCGAAGGTTAATTTTTTTAAATGACAGCATAACTTAGAAAATATATGGACCTAGTTCATGAAACACATGACCAAGGTCAAAGGTCATTTAGGGTCAATGAACTTTGGCCAAATTGGGGGTATCTGTTGAATTACCATCATAACTTTGAAAGTTTATGGATCTGATTCATGAAACTTTGACATAATAGTAATCAAGTATCACTGAACATCCTGTGCAAGTTTCAGGTCATATGACCAAGGTCGAAGGTCATTTAAGGTCGATTAACTTTGGCCATGTTGTTGGTTATTGTTGAATTGCCATCATAACTTTGATAGTTGATGGATATAGTTAATGAAATATGGACATAGGGGTAATCCAGTATCGCTGAACATCTTGTGTGCATTTCAGGTCACATGATCAAGGTCAAAGGTCAATGAACTTTGGCCATAATTGGGGTATCTGTTGAATTACCTACCATCATAACTTTGAAAGTTTATGGATCTGACTCATGAAACTTGGACATAAGACTAGAGTAATCAAGTATCACTGAACATCCTGTGCGAGTTTCAGGTCACATGATCAAGGTCAAAGGTCATGTAAGGTCAATAAACTTTGGCCATGTTGGGGGTATTTGTTGAATTACCATCATATCTCTGTAAGTGTACCTATTGGTCTAGTTCATAAAACGTGGACATAAGAGTAACCAAGTATCACTGAACATCTTGTGCGAGTTTCAGGTCACATGACCAAAGTCAAAGGTCAATGGACATTGGCCATGTTGGGGGTATTTGTTGAATTGTACCATCATTGGTCTAGTTCATAAATATAAGAGTCATCAAGTATCACTGAACATCTCACAAGGGGCTGCGGAACAGTTTTGAAAGTAGGGGGGGGGTGGGTGCTGAGTTAGCTGATTATACAAAAGAATCACAATCAGATGGTAATTGTTACGTTTTTGTACACCGTTTTTGAAAAAAGTGGGGGCTTAAGCCCCCCCCCCCATGTTTTCGTGGCCCCTGTATTCCAATTTCCTTTATCAGACATTCAGAATCAGAATTTGTTTTTAATGTTGCACATTTTCAGAACATATATTTAGTTTGTTAAAATTTAGAAATTAGAAAATGTACATTGTACGTATTATAAAGCAATAAATGTTAATATAAAAAAAAAACCAAAAATGAAGCAGATTATCTGTTTTGATTTTATTTGGGTGAACAGAAAATCATGGTCCCTACTCCCTAGTGTGTGTGTGTGTGAAGAAGACTATCAGACATTTTCGTTCTTTGATAACAGGATACAGGATGTATTGCATACATGTACATGTTATTGACTGTCAATGTTACATCCTGTATGAAAAGAAGCTAATATGCAGTGGAAATGCAGGTACTGTACATTGGACAGTACAGGATTTGATTGTACTCTACAGTTATTACTGTACACTGAGATCAAATTATTGGATTGATTGTAATCAAATTTGTGTTTACTTTATTTCATTTTCCAACAGAAAAAAATGCATACACACAGTGTGATAAATGTAATCATGAAAACAATATTGAGTTACACGCCCCTCCCCCCGGCAAATTATGCACAGATTTATGTACGTGTATGTTCATTAGTATGCCTATATGATAAAAGAAACATAATAGGGTTTGTTGCACAGAACCAAATTTGACACATGTACACCCCTTTCATATTGCGCTTTTCCTGGTGAACTTCGCCAGCGATGGGGAAAGTGTCCAGTATAAAAAGTACACAGGAGAACTTCCCCTCTCGAGGTGGAGAACTTCCCGGCGAAACATTTTCCCCGACGAAGTTCACCGATGATAAAAAATAAGGCCAATATGAAAGCTCACCGGAGAACTTCTCCACTTTCATGACGTCAGAGGTCAAAATTCATATCCCAGAAATCCGTTGAACCGAGATTTCGCGCGGTGAATAAAGCGGATGTCCGATCAATCTATAGCGTTAAATACCATCAAACATACATTTTAAAAAATTTATCATGAAAGTGTCTTTTACATGCACTGAAAATATGAAAAATACTCTGATTTTTGTTTTGTTTTGCTTATAATCTTTCCAAAATATGTTGTGATTACAACCTTTTTGACACCTTTTGTAATTGATTGTTGTATACTTGTCGAGCTTGTTCAACTTGGGCCAAAGAGAAATGTTGTTGCTATATTGCGGTGTTGGAAAAAAAAAGGCACGCTTCCACCCAAGCAAAACGGCCATCAACTTTGGCTGGGGAAGAGATGTCATTGCGGAAGAACACATTTTTCTCCTCGCCGGGTAGTGAGGAATGCGTGCCGGAGAAGTTCGCTGGGAAAAAAGGATGAGGCCAGTATGAAAGGGGTATTAGTTAATGTCTAGGGTGGAGGCTTGGTTCAAAGAATTCTTTTTAAAAGAAAAATTGTATAAAAAGATTTGCTGCTAAAATAAAATAAAGAATTTTCACAAAGAATGATTAAGAAGAATCAAATGATAAAACGATTCAACAGCTACATGTATTTCACTCTTTTGTAGACCTGATTTACCGGTACATTGAAGACAGCAGTACTTGTCAAAATATTTTATGAAAGCTTGATCAAAGAATCTCTCATATAATTAGAACACACAGGGTTGAAAATAACTTTAGTTTTTGAAATGTCATCTTAATTCCGAAAGCATATGGATCTAGTTCATGAAACTTGGACATAAATGTAATCAAGTCCATCCTACATACATGATTTTCAGGTCACATTACCAAGGTTAAAGGTCATTTAATATCAATGAACTTTGGCCATGTTGGAGGAGGTATTTGTTGAATTGCCATCATAACTTTAAAATTTTATGGATCTACATGTAGTTCATGAAACTTGACAAAAGAGTAATCAAGTATCAGTGAACACCCTCTGTGAGTTTCAGGTCACATGACTAAACCTTAAAGGTCATTTTAGGTCAGTGAACTTTGGCCATGTTTGGGGGTATTTATTGAATTAACTTTGAATGTTTATGGATCTAATTCATGAAACTCAGACATAAGAGAAATCAAGTATCAGTGAACATCCTGCATAAGTTTCAGGTCACATTACCCAAGGTCATAGGTCATTTAGGGTCAATGAACTTTGGCCATGTAGGGGAAATGTGTCTAATAGCCATCATAACTTTATGAAACATGGACAGAAGGGTTAAGTATCACTGATCATATTGCACTAGTCTTAGGTCACATGATCAAGGTCAAAGGTCATTAAGGGTCGGTGAACATACTGAAGTATTTTATCATCATACGAATGGTGTTTTTTGTGAATAATTTTGTGTTTTTCAAATTCAGCACTGCTGCTATATATTGAATTGCGTGATGCAGGCGAGAGGCATTCCTCTTGTTTGTTAGGTGGTGTGTCTCTGACAGATCACCTCTTAATTTCGTCAGAATTTTCTTTATTTCTTTCTTTATTTTTTCGCACCACTGTTTGTCGCCAACTTTTCTCCGGATTGGCTGTATCAATTTTGCTGAATTTTTTGTCATATATAATGTCTATCATAGAGACACAATAATAAGCTTTTCAATGTCATCAGGTCATGATGACGTCATGTACGCGCCATTCAACCAAAAAATTACACGGGGGCGGCGGGCGAATTCGCCCCGGAAAGTCCAAAAAGAGCCCCGGAAAAGGGCTAAAAACATTCACACGAGGGCGACTGCAAAACTCATAATCGCCCCCGTCAACACTGTATATTTATGTAGCATTTCATGCATACGTACGTGATTGCATTTAATACATTATACATTATATTGCATTTAAATGTGTACTTGTTTGCATTTGCGTGTGACTGCTTATATTACAATCTTGAGCTGTTTCCTACGCGCACACCAATTGTGCTACAAAATCCCAAACTCATTGCCCGACTGCAGTTGCGAACATCACGTATATATGTACGTAAATCACCGCGGAGCTGCCCGCAGAGTCACACAAGCAAATACAAGATACAGTGGCACAATAACATTGCTCATTTCAGCGCACGCGAGTCCATCATAGGATCGTGTCAGCTAAGAGAACTTACCTGTGAATCTCTGTTTACGGGCGTGAATAGTGCATGTGCCTATGAATTCGAGATGGTACCGTTACGCACTTCTCGCTAGCTCGCGCCGCGCTGCTTCGAAGCTTCGTCGCGATCGCATGTACAGTACACGCGTATGATTACACCGTATATGCCAACTAGCCAACTACCGTGTATATATATACACACACACCCATACACACACACAGACACACACAAACGCAAAAAAGCCGCGAAATAGCTCCAGAAATTGTAGCCCTGGAAAGTGGAAAAAGAGCCCTGGAAAATGAAAAAGTAGCCCTGGAAAATTTTTAAGTTTCTCCAAAAAGAGCCCTGGAAAGAAAAAAAGTAATTTTTTGGTTGGCGCCATTTTGTAAAATTCTTTATTTGATCATATCAACATAACGGATCATCAATAATCAATCATATTTACATCAAATAAACTTTAGGTCAAAGCTCAAATGTCGATGTCATCAAGGGTCATGCAAAGGTCATGTGCACGTCAAAATTGAAAAATGCTCAAAATCGTCTATAATTGTTTTTGGGTACGTTTTAGGTCATTTTTAGCATATCAACATTTTGCGCGTGTGTAACGTTATTACTTAGCGAAAAATCGCTGTTTTTTCTTTGTGTATCCATTTAATTCTGATCAAATTGATACCTCGATCAGCTCTCTACAATCATTAATGAGGGAATGAGCACCCATAATGTCTGTCTATCTAATACCTATAAATTTATCTGTTTATTTTATCTATCTACATGTATCTATCTATCTATCTATTTATCTATCTAATATGTATACATGTATCTCCATCTATCTATCTATCTACCTACCTACATGTACCTACCTACCTACCCACCCACCCACCCACCCACCCATCCATCCATCCACCCACCCACCCATCCATCCATCCATCCACCCACCCACCCACCCACCCACCCATCCATCCATCCATCCACCCACCCATCCATCCATCCACCCACCCACCCACCCATCCATCCATCCACCCACCCACCCATCCATCCATCCATCCATCCATCCATCTATCTATTGATCTAATGTCTGTCTATCTAATACCTGTTTATCTGTTTATACATGTACATGTATATATATCTATATAGCTATCTATCTAATGTCTGTCTATCTATCTATCTATCTATCTATCTATCCATCCATCCATCCATCCGTCCGTCCGTCCGTCCGTCCGTCCGTCCATCCATCCATCCATCCATCCATCCATCCATCCATCCATCCATCCATCCATCCACCCTGTATAATATTTCTGTCTATCTTCTATTAATCTATCCACCTATCATTTATCTCTCCATCCATTTACCGGTATCTATTTATCTTTCTTATAATATGTATCTGTTTAAATATGTATGTCTGTCTATATATATCTTTCAATCTAATATCTACTCCTTAGTTTATAAAAATAATTACGGTATGTCTATTTATCTGCATGTATATCTATCTTCGTCATACCACCTATTAACATGTCCGCATGACAAATTAAAATCTGTTTTTTTTTTAAACCTACGTTGATTGCTTTGTGTTTAGAGATACAGTCTAAAATAACTTCTTTTTACAGTCATGTATTTTGCTTCGCTGGAAAATGATAAAACAAAGGACATGTATCACTTTCAATAAAGACTATTACATGTACATGTATGAAAAATGTATGCATTATAGGGAAGGAGAAGCTGTTCAATGTATTTTGAAAATGAAACCATCGCATAGTTCCACTTCTACCCCTTTTACAGTGAACAAAAGGCCGGGCTGAGCCGCGGCCGAGCCCGGCCTGAAATTACTGTAAACGCTAAAAAGACAAATATGGTACCAAAAGCGGCCGCGCATTTGGCCCAGCTCTGGAGGTTGTCTTGGCCACAGCTCGGCCCGGCCATTTTTTCTCTGTAAATGCACGCAGGGCCAAATGCGGTACCAAACGCAACTCAGGAAGTGAAAGGCACCGTGTTGTTTGAAACTCTCCCGTGATTTAACTGCCTTTTCCCGCACCAGCATGACCCCGGCGCACCACAAAATAATTGTTTGTTTACATTTTGTAGAGTGCCAATATGACAAAGTATTGAAAGGGTAAAATTTCGGCTAGGCCGAGCCCGCCACTGTAAACGCACAAAATAGGGAGGCCGAGTACCGCAATTGAGCCCAAGCTCTGCCTGGCCCAGCACTGTAAATGCACAAAATAGGGAGGCCGAGTACCGCAATTGAGCCCAAGCTCTGCCTGGCCCGCCACTGTAAACGCACAAAATAGAGAGGCCGAGTACCGCAATTGAGCCCAAGCTCTGCCTGGCCCAGCACTGTCAACGGTCATAGAAAAAGAAGGTAGTCCATAAAGCGCATGATGCCATCCCCCCATGACTGATGTTTCATCATGTATACACTTTAAATTAAACAAAAATTATAATGCATGTATGACATGTCGGCCTACATAAAACAGACACAATTCATGCATGAGTGAGTGAAGACAGTTTGAAGAAAGAAGACCATCAGTCATTTGGCAGACAATATTTTAACTTCAAAATGAGATTTTGCATAGTCTTGTATTAATTATAGGCCTACTTTTCATACATAACCATATCATGATACATCATATTCCATTATTCCAAATGTTTGTTAATCTTTTATGTCCCTATAATATTCAGAAAGTGACACCAAGAATTGTGCCTTGCCTGGGCTGCATGTAAAGAGCACATTAGCATATTGGGTGAAGAAGACGAGTTTGTGGAAGGATATTGAGAAGGAGGGAAAAAAAACCTGAAGTCTGCCTCTCTCAATCACGCTTGGAACTGACAATAGACTCTGCAATGTTGGTCATTGGAAGAGCTGGGGACTGATACACCATGTATTATACACACACACAAATACATCTACATACATCCGTCTATCCACACACTGCAATGGTGTCCTGAAATATTGTGGAGCTCTATGTTGCACTGTAATGCCATCAGTTTTATGCTCGCAGCATCTTGGTTTACACATTCTACATGCATGTACAGTAGGCAGTGAGCTGTATTCTCATTAATTGATGAGAGTAGTCGCTAACCCATTTACTGTGTAGCCTTGTTGTTCAGTTGTATGCCCTTGTAATTAAGATTATTTGTCTTTATAGTATTCAACCACAACTTGCCTTTTGTAAATCCATATCCATGGGTTATAAAGCAGTTCCAGGAAACAATTTCATGTACGGTACATACATGAAAGGGATTGCTGTTTAATAATACTTGTGTTTATAATAAATGATTTGTACAACTGTCTACATACCGGTACATGTAGGCCCATATACATGTACATGTTACTTTGTATGTTGACGATTCCATGTACATCATTGCATATTTTACTATATTTTACTGTGTTACAAATACTTAATGTTTTATTGTTTTTTAAGTCTCAGAATTTTACCTGCTACCATCTCTATTATAAAAGTGTAATGGTGTGATTGTCAAAATGTGATGAACGTTATCTCTTCTTTTTCCTTTTCTCCTTTTGTTATGTTTTTTCCTCCTTTTCTCTCCTCTCTTCTCTCTTTTCCATTTTCTCCATCTTCCTTTATACACCTTCATGACTTCCATTTTTGTCTCACCTGCATAGCAAAGTTTCAAGTCAAATGACCAAGGTTAAAGGACAAGTCCACCCCAACGAAAAGCTGATTTGAATAAAAAGAGAAAAAATCCAAAAAGCATTACACTGAAAATTTCATCAAAATCGGATGTAAAATAAGAAAGTTATGGCATTCTAAAGTTTCGCTTAATTTCACAAAACAGTTATGCACATCCTGGTCGGTATGCAAATGAGGAGACTGATTACGTCATCCACTCACTATTTCTTTTGTATTTTATTATGTGAAATAAGAAATATTCAAATTTTTTCCTCATTGCTAAGTGAATTAAGGATTAATTCCTCCCTGAACATGTGGAATTAGCATTGTTTACTACTTTGATTTTACTTTATTTATTCAAATCAACATTTGTTGGGGTGGATTTGACCTTTAAAGGTCATTTAGGGTCAACGAACTATGGCCAAGTTAGGGATCTATTGAATTACCATCATTACTTTGATTTCAGTTAATGGATCTGATTCATGAAACTTGGACATAACAGGAATCAAGTATCACTGAACATTCTGTGCGAGTTTTAGGTCTCATGATTAAGGTCAAAGGTCATTTAAGGGTTAATAAACTTTGGCAAAATTGGGGATATTTGTTGAATTACCATCATCATAACTTGAAAGTTTATTGGTCTACCGGTAGTTCTTGAAACTTGGACATGAGAGTAATCACGTATCAATTAACATCCTGTGCAAGTTTCAGGTCACATGACAGAGGTCAAAGGTCATTTAAGGTCAATGAACTTTGGCCATTTTAGGGTATTTGTTGAATTACCATCATACATGTACAGTGTAACTCTGAAATTGTATTGGTCTAGTTCATAAAACTTGGACACTAGAGTGATTAACTATCACTGAACATCCTGTGTGAGTTTCAGGTCACATGACCAAGGTCTGAGGTCATTAAGGTCAATGAACTTTGGCCATGTTGGAGGTAATTATTAAATTGCTGTCATAACTTTCAAAGTTTACATAGGGGTAATGAAGTTTCCCTGACAAGCCTAAGGTCACATGATCAAGGTCAAATGTCATTTAGGGTCAATGAACGTCTTATTAGGCGGTGCTGCACCATCCCGAGTTTGCTCAATCTCGAGATTTTAGCCCGATCGGCCCACTTCGCGATTAATCTCGAGATTCAAGAAACCCCGTCTGCACCATCGCAAGAAGAGCATTCCTGCTCGAGCGAGGCAACAAGCCCGATATTACGAGCATGCGCACTTTCGGATCTTTGAGTTTCAACGGCCCGCGCTTTTGAATAACTTCCCGCGATATGCAAGCAATGTACTCCTTTCACTAGCACTTTCGCCGAATTCAACCGGTGTTATGCAACAATCCTCTCAGCTCAGCGAGTGAAGAAGTGATGTATTCTTCGTTAAATATGATGGCGGAGTAGGAGGCAACGACAGAGAGAGAGAGAGAGGGAGAGAAGGAGGAAAGAAATGCTATTTGCTCACATTTTGCGAAGGAATAAGACAACACTGCTGTCAGTGTTGTTATTGAATATGACCATCGTCGATGAGCGCCTCCCCCTTCGGTCTGGTCTCTCCCAAAATCCATTCACTGGTGGGACACCATCGTTGCTTATGAACGCTATTCGCATGTATAAAGTTGACTTTCGCACGTGTTTATGTTTTGACCAAGGCGGAAGTGGAACGCGAATTGCATTATGGACTGACGTCATGAATAAATTACCCCGAGTCCAATCTCGAGTGCGTCTGCACCGACGAATTAGCGGGATAATTCGTAAAATAGCGCGCTATTTTGCAAATAAACCCGAGTTGACTTGGGATTGCAATCTCGAGATTAATCCTACGAACTAGCGCGATAATTGCGTCTGCACCGCCAACTATCTCGAGATTTTTCAGATCGGGATAATTTGCCGGATCAGAAATAGCGCGCTAATTTGAAAACTCGGGATGGTGCAGACGGCCCTATTGTATCATTATATGAATTGGTGTTTTTTGTAAATAATTATTTTATAGTAGTTTTCAAAGTCAGCACTGCTGCTATATTAAATCGCGTAATGCAGGTGAGACTGGCAGAGGCCCTCCGCTTGTTCCATTTTCTACTGGTCCAAACCCTAAATTTACTGGTCCTCCAAAATAAAGAAAAACATAAAAAAGACTCATTTTGCTGTCTTTTATTGCCACCTCACAAAAAAACTTACAATTTGTACACACACGCACATAACATAATTCAAGAGAGCCATTTTTTAAGATGCCAGAGCCATTTTTATAATTTACAAAAGAGGAGAAAATATCATTTGTAGCAGTTGGATATATTTTTTTATTGGTATGGTCATGTTTAACTTGTAAATCTGGCTATTTCTGAAAAGTTACTGGCCTGAAAGCAATTTTTACTGGTCTGGGACTGTCGGACCGGCACCAGTGTCGCGCGCTGAGTAATAGCAGTAGTAGTAGCGCATACATGTATCTGAGTTCACTTGTTGAAAGCATTTTGAAATTTTAAGTTCAGTTCATTTTTTCTAAAGCCCCCATCACACTTATTCGGAATCAGCAGGAATCAAGCAGAAGCTGAAGCGAATTTTTTTTTCAAAAAATGTAGAAATTTTTGGGAGGAACTTATGAATTCACCAAACTGGAGTTGAAATTCAGTAAATTGACCAGGTGAATCATCATACACTAGTCAAAATGAACCGCAATGGAGTCAGATTGATAATTTGTGCTACATTCTTGGACATTCTAGGTGCATTCTAAATACTCTGAGTGCATTCGAAATAATTTTGTCATTTCTTTTGGCCGTCCCGAAGGTTTTGGTCATGTTCAAAACATTGGAGGGGTATTTTCGAACGGTGTTCTAAGTAGATTTAAATGACCCACTGGTGGTCTAACAATAGAATACCGGTAGTCCTTTCATTCCAGCCAATTCTGCTTGATCCAGAATAAGTGTGATGGGGGCTTAAAGTCCAATTTCTGTATCGGTCAATGACCCTCCTGGTAGACTTTGAATTTTGTGTTATCAGGCATGGCTATAGTTCTTATATTTTGTCATTTTTTCTTATATTTCAGCCACAAGGTTACATGGAATGCCCAGTCCCATACGGTATTATACATGATATACATGCATTGTCACGTTGGGAAGCAGGTCAGAATGCTTGTCTGAGGATTGTTCTAAGCACAGGCTCCGTATTGCTGCAGGTGAGTTAACCTGTACATGTATCTTTCATAAAGTAAAAATTAATCTTATCGCTAATGCTACTCAAATTTGCAACAATCATTCATTTCCCTTTGACTTTTATAGTTAAAAAAAAAATGGACATGACATGAGTCTAACTAGCCCTGTTTAAAAATGCAAATTGACAACTTTACAATACATTTAAGTTAAATGTACTGCAAAGTTGTCAATTTGCATTTTTAAACAGGGCTGGTGTTGTTTTTATTGCCTTGTTAATGATTAGCGCAGATTCAACAGCTTTTATTAAGGAATGGCTCCATACTGTACTGGGAATGGTATCGTTTTTTTTTCTATTTCTAACCATATTTATTCCATGTAGTATTCAGGATAATGAGAAGACTGTGCATCCATGTGAATTTCTCAGAACACACATAAAGGCCAAACATCCCTGGAAGATGGCATGTACATGACGATGAGGAAAATTTTCTTGAAAACAAACATCAATCTTTACTATCTTTACCCAGAATTGCATGTTTATTACATTAACACATATTATAAAAGTACTTATCATGGAGATGTAGGGGTTTACTTCATCAAAATGTTGTGAGGAATTGATTTATGTCCCCCATCTTAAAGACGGCAAAAGGAGCAAACTGTGGGTAGTCATTACAGCAAAGTGATTATTATTAAAAAACTAAGGAAAAATTTGACCAGGCAAGGCAAAACCCACAAAAATCTGTAATGAATATGATGTACATGTGCCCCCATTGAAAGAGGAGATTCTTAGCTTTAATTTAAAATGATATACACGCACATTTACAATGTGAGTAAAACAAAACAAAATAAAACTTGAGACCTCACGAATCCCCAATTTAAGGAAAAACTAGATTAAATTCGTCATGCTGACGAATTAGGTGGTCTGTCGTTGATAGATAAATAGGTAAACAGACATAATTATTTTAAAAATAGGCTGATATTAGATTGAAAGATAAGTAGACAGATAGACATACATATGATCTATTTGATAATCTTGGTCATAGACATCATGGGAATAAATTTTGGTCATGACGATAGTGAACATTACAATGATAACAATCGTGATGATTATCATGATGATTATGATGGTGATAATGCTCATGATCTGAAATACGAAATGAAGTTTGAGGCACGTAATAAGCCTTGAAAATTCCTCAAAAATTTCAGACGATTTTACTGAAATTGGCTTACTCAAAATGGCATAATGAAAGGCTCCTTAAAATTCACAGCAGTTAGGCCTACTTTTTACTCGACAGCTGCATCATTATTGATGTTTTTTATCCACAATTTATGAAAAATCTCTCGATTATAATGTCCGCATTTTTTGGGGGTAGATTTCAATTTAGTTTCCAGCAAGAATTTTAACAATGTCACTTGGTGTCAGTTCCATAGCATTTTGCTTGAAAATTCATAGGTGATGCTTTTTCAAAATAAAAAATCTTAAATATTGATATATTTGAAAAAATTTCTGCTCAATTTTAATATTTTTTACGAGAAGCTTCACAATGCCAATGACTGACTTGAAAACTCATCGGTTATGTTGTCTGAGTAAAATTATGTAGATAAATTTTTTGTAAAATTTGTACAAAATTTCAGCAAGATTTTTCAAGATTTTACTTAAATATTCGACAAGAATTTTCGAAATTCCAGTATATATCAATTTCAAAATTTTTACTTGAAAATTCTGTGTTGATGATTTTTAATGAAAAATTTTGTAAAAGATTCAAATACAAATTTTCCGCAAAATTTCGGCAAAATGTCTAATAAGAAATTGCACAATGTGTCACAGAAGGTACTTGAAAATTTGTTTTACGTTATGTTTAATAAAAATGACCATAAAGATAAAAAAAAACTGGGAAATTCCGCAAAATGTCAGAATAGAAAGTTTACAACCCAGGAGCCTTTCAATATTGCAGCGTTTACTTGAAAATTTAATTATGATGTTTTACAATGTGAAAATGACCCCCCCCAAAAAAAATTAAAAATTTCTCAAACATTAGGTCCAAAAAAATCTCGCAAAAATATCAGCAAGTCATAACACATTCATGCTGTGGTCAAAAGTGAAAATTATTCCATGTTTATTTGTAATGATTTGTCTCCGCTATAACATATCAAAATTTCACAGAAACCGACCATTAATAAGGGAGATACGGCCAAATTTGCATAAATGCAATGACGTCATATGGTTAAAATTGGGTAATTTTGAGTTCTGAAGTCATTCTGACCCCCTAGTGATGTAATTGAGTTCCAAATGAGACATAGAATCACATCTTGGACTCATATCCTATCCAACTATAAAAAAAAAATTGGGGGTCCCCGTTCGTTCTGAAGAGCTACAGTGAATTTTTGATCCCCATCTATAGGCATGTTTTTGCCTACATGTATATAGAGCCAATGGAAAGAGCTCGCGCGCACGCGTGCTGCAAACTTTAATGGGTGCTCATTCCCTCATTTAAGATCGTAGAGAGCTGATCGAGGTATCAATTTGATCAGAATTATATCATTAATAGATACACATAGAAAAAACGGTGAATTTAAATGCTGCATAAGGCAGTTATGCAACAAAACGCGCGCACATATGTGCGTGCGCCCTAAATGTTCAAATGCTTTAATAAAATGACCTAAAACGTACCAAAAATTAATCAGACGATTTTGACCATTTTAAAATTTTGAGGCGCACATACGCGCGCGTCATGATCTCTGCATGACTTTTAAGAACATCCACAGTTGACCTTTGACCTCAAGTTAATATGCTGTAAATATGATGGATTATTGATGATCCATTATGTAGATATGATCAATTACAGAATTTTACAAAATGGCGCCTAGATGACGTCATCATGACCTGATGACCTTGAAAAGCTTAGTATTGCGTCTCCACAATAGACACTATATATGACGAAAAATTCAGCGAAATTGATGGAGCCAATACGGAGAAAAGTTGGTGACAAACAATGCTACAAAAGATTAATAAATAAATAAAAAATTCTGACGAAATTAAGAGATGACATGTCAGAGACAGACCACCTACATGTACAAGTAAATATGTCGTGAACACAATCATTATTTATGGCCTGATAGATACTCAAAATAATTTGATACCATATTTTAATAATTATTTGTGTGGTATGTAAGAATCAGGAGGTATTTTTTTTTACTGTGATGTAAAGTTTGATTTGCGCAGAAGCAAGGCATGGCTGCAATGAATGAATCTAGATGCAAATGATCCCATAATCCTACAGGAGTTTATAGTAAACATATTTAAAATACCTTTTCAATGAAATTAACTTGAGAACTAAGAAATGTTTATTATAATGATTCTATTGTTAATTATTGAAAAGGTGTATTGCAATGTATTTTAATGCAACCCTTGCTGTGCAAAGTGCACTGCTCTAGAGAGAAAGTACAGGGAGAAAATGCTTTGGAGAGATTGTACATTGATTCCTAAGTTATCATAGTTGTGTTTGGAATCATCATTCATGTTTGTGATTCGAATATGAGGTTGCTTAAACATGCCCCTAGTTTGGGACATGTTTTGAATACGAGAGAAAGGTGTGAAAGACTAGGCTATTTAAAGCAGAAAATAAATTTGGTGTTGACAAACGTGGTCTTTGGATTCAGCTTATGGGAGTACGGTAGGGTACGGATATTACAAACAATAATATTAAAGAAGTTGTACATATGTACATGTAGGCCTATCATTGTAATGCAGTTCATTCATTCAAAGTCACAGCATGCCCTGTGCTACATTGCCCGATGAACATACTGTATATAATACTGTTGTATTATTAATAGCAATAAATTGAGGGCAGTATTGCATAAATTTATTTTACAGGCGTTTAAGAAAATTACAATGTTTCAACTTACCCCGCATTCCAACTAACCCTGATCTCCCCTAACCGTATGTCGCAAATTTGGTCTCAAAAGTTGCGCGAGACTTAAAAAAAAAAAGTCATAAAATTTTGCGGCGCTATCATTTTGCATTTCGGAAATATTACGCGAAGCGTCGAGGGGGGCCATCATGGCCCCCCCAGTCCTTTTAGGGTTAATGAATACATTCATAACTAGAATTTTAACTTGTATTCACCATTTTCCTAATACCATAATTAAAAATATATAAGTTTAGTTTTTTAGGGCGAGGGGCATGTATCATAAGCACTATGATAAAACTCTGTTCACAAGACCCAGAAAATTTCAGTGTCTTCTCTTATGACGTCAATGGTGGCTTGTTTTGACACAGTTGTTTATACCATTGGCTTTTTTTTTGTTTAGTCCCATGATCCCATCCCATGTGTACATGTAGCTACATATGTACACATGTGGTTAAAATCTGTGAAGGATTGTCAATATGATATGTGTATTTTACACTGGGTTCAAATTCCATCTCTTTGTCAACTTCAATTTTTTTGTTATATTTTACATTTACATGTATGCATGGTCATGTGCACACGTTGAGGCATTCCGTCGTGGGCTGTGCCCGTGTGATTGCGTGGTTTTCAGTCAGATACAAATTAGAAAAAAACTTTATTGCTCTGACGTCACAAACTATTTTGGGCATGGATAGTGAACTCAGTCGGTTAGATGTTTTGGCTAAGACTAAGATTGTATGATCTCAACATGTATGGTATCGAGTCCCGCTCATACTGCAAGACGTCTATAAAACAAGAGACTAATGCTAGCGTTGTGCGTATGCATCCCTATGGAGCGGGCATACATGCATGCAGCTAGCCCAGCGGCACAGGGCGCCGGGTGTGCTCGCACAGAGGCGATGGTCGGAAAGGGCTCTGTGGCCGCTTTTTACCAAAATTGCAGCTCATTGTAGCGGATCAATGCAGCAGGAACGGCATAACAAAAAACATGTGAAGCTTTGGAATGGATTTCTTTCTTCTTTTTTCTTGATAAGAAGAAAATGCTTTGATTTGGAGCGGCTTTCTTTGTTCTTTTTATCAATAAGATAAAAATGCTATGCCTTGGAATGGAAATTTGAGTGTAAAAATGGGGGTCCCCTCCGTGGCACATACCCAACACCACGCATTATACACTGAGTGCCCCCCCCCCCCCCCCGGAGCGTGCCTTACTGCTGTATTTAGTCAGTGCAAGGGTTAATGCGGTTAGAAAACACTACGTCTGTATAAAGAAAGGGCTGAGTTTTTGTTCCCATGTGCACGTTAAAAGCCAATACACTACACTGTATTTGTCAAAGAGTTGGGTGGTCACCTGCCGGTCCCTGGCAAACCTCAACAGTACATAATACACCAAAAGGGTGGTCTGTACTATGAATGGAATAAGAAGGAGAAGGAGGAGGGGGAGGGGGAGGGGGAGGGGGAGGGGGAGGGGGAGGAGGAGGAGGAGGAGGAGGAGGAGGAGGAGGAGGAGGAGGAGGAGGAGAAAATATGTGTACATGACTTGAGAGGAAAACAATTTTGTTGATTAATAATTTTTTTGTTTTTGTTTACAGGCCGGCAATGTTTACATTCGTGATCAATGGTTGCATTCCCTCCTGTGGAAGAGAGCTATACACAGATTCAAGAAATTAATATGTAACACCACTAAGCCTGAGGTCTTCATGCAAGAAATATCAGTAAGTATTTGATACCCCTCTATCTTCAAAGATGAGTTACTTACATATAAAAAAATACATTTCACAAGCTTTCTTGTGAATTTTACAGTTTTCCTCCCCTGAAATCGGGTTATTTGATATCAACTTAATAGTTTACATCTCGGTACCTTTTTAAAAAAGGGCAGATTTAAACTCCAAATGAGGAGGGGAAGTATGGGCTGATGTGGAGTGATGACGATTCGTTGATATTTTTTTCTGCACTCACACAGTGTAAGGTACCAAAGTTCATTTTGCTATAAAGGCACTATGGGTTAATATTTCATTGTGTCTTTCCTGCATTCCCCACTGTTTTGTCTATGATTAATATCAGAATTGGAAATGAAAGGCGTCGTGCAGGATTTTGTGCTACAGATGCTAATATGACTTTTGATGTAAGGTACATGTACCTAAATAAATGACAGCAGATAGAATTGTACATCTCTCATTTAATAGATTATTCAGATGTGATACATGTAGATGTTTTTTTCTCTCTTTATATATTCCATTTTAGTCAATGATAGAACTGACCCTAACAACCTGTGTACAAGATCAAGATATTTGTCAAGTACCTCTAGAGATTGTCTCTGACATCTTATCACAGGTGAGAGTATCCTACACTCAGAGTGATTTGTATCAATTGATGAAGCACTATTAAAATATGTGCCCTTAATATGGATTTTCTTTGCATTGCATTATGGGAGAGAATTGAAATATGCTGAGATGCGAGCACAATTATCAAAACACAAACAGTTCCAGACTTCCAGGGGGGGGGGGGATGATGCAATTTACACATATTTTTCTTCTACAGTAAGTTCACATAATGGTAGGTTATTTCTCCTGATCCTTTCAGATCAGAATAATTGTAATAATCCCTTTATATAGACTGAATACCCCCTTTAATTCCCACATTTGTTTTTTATTCCTCGATATTTATTCATGATTATTTTTTATCTGAATTTAATGAGCATTGAGGGTCTTCAGGCCTACCTGGAAGTACATGTACTGTATCAGAGCATATGTGTTAACAAACACTTCATGTCTACATGGTGATAATGGGTTTGTTGAACAAAGGTGATTAATAAAACCTCTTGGAAATAAGTACTGAAGACAAATTCAGATGAATTAAGATGTTATTAGCTAAACCTTCTAAGAATAGAATGACGGATTTTGACATGTTTCACTTCTACAGTGTATGTGTAATAAACAAGGACATCCACATATCCCTATAATATATATATATATATTTTGAGGGGTAGGGACATATTAGGGAAGAAAGAAGAGTTGTTATACAAAAAAACTAGAATTGCAATAAAAATCAGAAACGATATGAGAGAAGCAGAGGATGTGCAGACAAGATTGAAAGCAATGTATGCAAACTTTATACAAAAAGCCTAGCAAGAAATTACATAATGGAGGAACAATTTTGGAAAAACTTCATCAATTATTCTGATATGATTCACATTCCATAATAAGCAAAGGCTGGAAATACCGCTGATATGATACAATGTACTCACTCACCATGGGAACAAACCTCACTTTGCAGACATTTTAACAACTTTGAGAAAGGAGTTTTTTGTACCCCACTGGTTAACCCAAACAGCCTGTGTATCGATAGTGTTTAAATGCTTTTCAAAATAAACGTAATGACTCAGGCCTACATGTATGTATAACTGTTTCACGAAATACCGATGAACTTTAAAATTCAAGAACTTTATTATTTGTTCGAAGATTTTGATGATATTTTGTATGTAGAAAAGATTATTTTTTATTTATTTTCCTATTTTCATACAACACCACAACCTTTACAAAAAAAAAACATTTTTGACAAAGCAGCTATGACAGCTTACATGGTTGTGATGTGGTATTGTGTGATGCCCTTGCTAGCAATGGCACATACATGTAGTTATGGCAAGTTTGCACAGCATTGTTTTGATATACTACATGTATTTCTGCCTCCTGTGACATCATAAGAGGCAAAATATGATCTACATGTACATGTAGTATATTTCAAGGAGGCGGGGCTTAGCATACTGCAGACAAATGCAAGTAAAATGAAAATAAAAAAACTGTTGAAATTATATGATGTACATTTAAGCCCAACAGGTAATGATTTGGTGAAGTTATGCATGTCATTGGAACTTTACATTGATTGTGAATATCAAGTTTATATCTCAAAATGTTGCATGCACATGCATGTACATGTACTGTATTTATTGCTATTGAAATTATAATTAAGGACATGTTCTCCTCCCAAAATATAATCATTCCAAATAGTTCAGACATCTAAATTGTCAACACCTTTACAATAAACATTGTAATAAGCTCCTGGAGAAGATGGAGGATTGTCAAAATTTTTAGTTTAATAAAGCATTAGTGGCAATGTCATGTTACTATTTGTCAACATATGAATCTATGTAAAAAGAATCAAGCGTCAAGTGTGTTTATTGAACATTGTAGCAATAAATTTCCAGATAAGACGAATGCTTCAAAAAGAAAGCAATCATATACCATTCACAATTCTATCTCAGAAATGTGTGTGCTTTCATTACACTTCCGTTTGTGCATGCGTGTACCCTCAGATTTTATCAATCTGATTTGGTATAAATACAATGTATTGCTTGAATCCTCCCACATAAACCCTTCAGATTTCATTCGCAGTCATCTCACAAGGTAGAGCTCACTTTGATTTTCTTCAAAATGGTGAGATAAAAGACTTATAATCATATTTTTAATCATATTTCTTTTTGGTATTTATTTGATTATTTCTGGATTTACCTTCCTTCCTCTAAACTCAGTTTAGTGTTTTTGATGTTATTTTTCCCATTTGATTTGACAGAATGCTGACATGATCAACTCTGTAGCTCATGAGAGTATTATCATGGCTGTAGCTCCTCTCCTGGAAAACAATCAACCATCACCGGAGATTTGTTCATTCTTCAGTAAACATTGTCGCAACTCTCCACGTTCTAAGGTTGTTATTGAGATGTTTACACCAGTCATACACAGGATTCTAAAGCACAATATGGTAAATTTGATATTATTACTATTATTATTATTATTATTTTTTTTTTTTTGGGGGGGGTTCAATTTTGTTGCTTTCATGTAAATCACTGGTACTATTTTCACACAGGAAATTCTGGAGGTATGATAATGACAACAGTTTTATGATATTTTCTTTGAATCTAGATTTCCATATTGCACCTTTGATAGTTTACTGATACCCTACCCTAGAACTACATGCATTTATTAGCTTCTCCAGTATAAAGGTAAAGGTTAAAACTATTCAAACTATAAAGGCCAAATTCTAACATTAGCAAAGCACTCTACTCCTCTATATAAACTTGAAATTTTTAAGAGTATTGGATTTTGAAATTGAAAGGTAAGAGTACGTAAAGTAAAACCTGTATCAAGTTTTGGTAAGTTTAAGATGATTGCAGATTACATTCACTGTCAGATAAAATGGAGTATCTTACCATGAAACGATTATTGTGTGAAAGATGTGATCTAAAATTTGTACACAAACATTTTTAATGGGTAACAATTAAACCATCAAAATTTAAAAAGTTTGGTCCCTAATGAAAATGTTGAAAATGTACTTTGTATTTTTGATATGATAAATTTAAAATCATATGCAGATTTCATGATATAGTCTGTAAATTTGCAAGGAAATTGTTAAAAACTCTCTGGAAATTAAGATATATTTTGTCTATTTGATGTTTCCTTTATTTACATAGGACTTTGGTAAGAATCCACGACTTCAAGCATTTGTGCGTGATTTCATTCTTGCAATGCATTACAAAGATGACCACGAATTTGCCTTCAAAGAATTTGTCAGCATGTAAGTTCATAATTTTTTTTAAAAATATCACTTTAAAACCTGTGAGTTTGAGTATAAATCATAAATAATTCTATGATCGTAATTTTATTATATTTGGTTAGGATTACAGTGTATATGTGTACCGGTATATTGAATAAGATTTTTCTTTTTTAAAATTTTGAATTCATAGTGAGATTAAATGAAAGATGTTCATAAAACACATGTTATTTGGAAGATAAGATCCTTCAAAACAGTTTTTTTTTTATATGCACATCCTGGTTGGTATGCAAATGAGGGACAGGCTGATGACATCATTCACTCGCTATTTCTTTTATTTCAATATACAGTGCATATAAAAAAAAACGGGACAGTTTTGAAAAGTCTATCAACATTTTGTTTCAAATTATAATGTCTAATTTCGTTGTTAATAGATGATCTGAAGTCTAATCTTTCAAATGCCATTAAAAAATATCAGTTTCGTTCATGCTTGAGCAAACACAGAACACATTTGTGAGGGGTTCGAAAAAAGGCTTGCACCAAATGGCAGAAAATGAGAAAATACTGATCATCAGACATCTTTTTATTATCTCTGCCATAATTTTCGAATTATGCTGTCAAAATCCATTTACAAATCTATCCACTTACTTAAATTGTTTTGTTGGTGTTTTTTAATATGGTATCTTTTTAGCATTGAATGTTTTTTCATAAGTAAAAAAAAAAAATTGTCAACCCAAGTAAGGGGATTCGTATTATTAATGGGATAGCTTGTAATTTGATCAAATCCTTTTTATTGTGGGCTGGAAAGGTTTTGGTGTCTTTGAAAGACATGAATCATTCTGTTAGAATTAATATTGTCCTGTCAAGCACACAATTTGACTTGTTCAAGGAATCAATGCCCCCTTGACAATAGGATTCATGTCTTTCAAATGCACCATAACCTCTGTTGCACATAATAAAAGGATATGAATAAATTACAAGCTCTTTCATTAATAATGGATGTCTCCTTGCTTAATAGGTTGACAATTTTTGTTATTACTTATGAAAGAATATTCAATGCTAAAAGATAACATATTTAAATGAAACAAGGTGGTTTGCGAACCATAAGCGTCTCCTGATTTCGCGATAATTAAAATATGCAATATAATCTTTTGACCCCTAGACAACCTTTGACCCCATCCTCATGGATGCACATGTAGTATTACCCAAGGATCATATGTGCCAAGTATGATTGATGCAGAAATAAAGAAATCAGAGCAATTTGAACAAAAACTTCAAAAAAGGATGGACATGACCACACATCATTTGACCTTTTGACCCCTAGACGACCTTCGACCTCATCATCCTCATGGACAGATATGTAAAATTACCAAGTATGAACATAATTGATGTAGAAATAAAGAAATGACAGCAAATTGAATAAAAACTAGCAAGAAGTCTGATGATCAATATTTTCTAATTTTCTGGCATTTGGTGCAAGCCTTTTTTCTTATTAAACCCCTTGCAAAAACGTCTTGTCTTCGCTCAAGCATGAACGAAACTCATTTTTTTTTAAGCATTTGAATGAAAGATAGACATGAGAGCATCTATTAACATCAAAATATAGACATAATTTGAAACAAAATTTTGATAGACTTTTCTAAACGGTCCCGTTTTTTTTTATACGCACTGTACTCCTCATTGCCATGTGAAACAAAGTTTTGTTCCTCTCTGAACATGTGGAATTATCATTATAATGATAATTGTGACTATAGTTCTTTTATAAGTCTCAAATATTAGATTGATATAACTTATTCACACTATTGAACCTTTTAGTGAAACTTTTGTCAGGCCTAAAAATGAAGAAATTTATAATCCTGTAACAATGAGGGTTTTTTTTATTACGCTCAGGAGTGCGCAAGAATCAATACTGTTGTCACAGAATGAGAAATAACTTGATGCATAAAGATGGAAAGCAAATTTTTTTAAACTTCATTTACAGGGAATAATTTTGCTTTATTCAGGGCAAGTCCACCACAACAAGAAGTTGATCCGAATAAAAAGCGAAAAATCATACCAGCTTTTATTATTATTATTATTATTTATTCGGCAATTAAAAATACATGATAGTACAATACAAATCACACAGACAATAGGATATAGGTGACATAGTACAAAGGACCTGGAATAGAGATGAAGGGGCTGCCTGGGTTAGGAAAAGGTAAACTGAATTACCATGGCCCACAGGCCTTCCTTCCCACACCCCTTCACCTCAATCCAGGTCAGTTAAGAATATAAAAAAAGAAATATGTAAACTGAAACTGGCAACAATTAATTTGAGGGAAACAAGTGTACCATGGATCAATCAGCAATCATCATTTCAATATATTACGGACTAGCATCATCAATGACATTTCAATTGTACAAATTATGTGTATATTAATGTTCAGAATAATGGAAAATATTTACAATACATACAATTTATGTTCAAAATATCATATTTATAAATGTGCATTATTAAAATTCAGAGTGACGCCAACAGCTAGCAAGAACCGAATGTCATAGTCCAGTTATTGATCAATAATTGAATAATACATGTAACTGCAATTGTTGCATTATATATAAATTTGTCTTGTTAGCTTGTTTCAGTACAGGAATTTAGTCAATAAAGAACAGTTAGAATTTCATGACGAAGAAGCGTGAGGAGCTTCATGATATTACCAGATATAATTTCATCCTTGATGTGAGAAGGAAAATTCTCCCAAATAATAGGAAATCTGTGCACTGCCGTTTGATGGAGACGATACCATATAGGCTTAGGAATGAAATTTTCATCAAAATTGGATGTAAAATAAGATAAGAAAATTATTACATTTTAAACTTTTGCTTAATTTCACAAAGCAGATACATGTATAAATATGCACATTCTGGTCAAATGAGGGTATGATGACATCCTCCATTCACTATTATTATATGAAATATTTTAATTTTCTCCTCATTATATGAAAAAAAGGTTTTATTCCTCCCTGAATATGTGGAATTACCATTGTTTTAATTAATCAAGGAAGGTACTTATCAAATCTAAAAAAAATATTGTATAATTCAAACAAAAATAAACGGAGAACATTGAGTGAATGACATCGTCAAATCTCTTTGCATATTATTGGGATGTGCATATAACTATTTTGTGACAAATAAACGAAACTTTAAGATGTCATTTCTTTCTTATTTTGCATCCGATTTTGATAAAATTTTTAGCGTCATGCTTGTTCGATTTTTCTCTTGATTCAGATTGCCCCTTTTCTGGGGTGGACTTTACCTTTATTGTTGATAAATATTTTTTGTTCATAAGAGAAAAGCTCTCAACTAATACCCCTTTCATAAACCCATCCTCCAATTAGCCACCTAAGAGTAATGCGGATAATTCAATAAAAATTGCGTTCACAAACTCCGAAAATAATCCGCACTATTTTTACGAGCGCCCGTCCTAAAAAGGCAGATAATCGTCATGGCAACCGCACACACCCCCTCCGATGCAGTTGTGTTGGAAAAGGGTGACCTTGTGACCGCACCATGGCAATTATCCGCATTACTTTTGAAATGCGTTCATAAAGTCAAAATCTGGTCCCGATGCCGCTATTATGCGGATAATTGCAGCATCAAAATAATGCGGATAACTCTCGTCCTCCTCCGATTTTACGACCAAATTATGCTGCTATTAGCCGCATAATTGGGTTTATGAAAGGGGTATAAGTTTTGTACATGTACAGTCCTAAGTAAACTTTTGCTGAACACAGGAGACTTTATGTCAAGCAGTCCTAAAAGTGTGGACCGAATTTGTGCTGTGATACCAAAAAAAATTATACAAAATATAAAACCTTTAATAAACCTTTCCAACAAAAATCGCTTTAATAGAGGTGATGCTCATACATGTATGCATAAATTGGGATTATCAATGTGTGTTTAATAGGGTACCTTTTATTCACTGTAATTACATGTATGCCCAGTGTATATTAATAATAAATGAGAATAATACTTAGTCTTTATGTAGCGCAAATTGCAGTTAAGTCTTTTTTAGTGCTCTAAAATGGTAGTATGAGAGAGAGAGAGAGAGAGAGAGAGAAAGAAAAAGAAAAACAATCATATGTACGTCATTCCTTCTTTCTGGAGAAACAAAATGCCATCCTTTTTCTATTTAAACCCTATAGAAGAGAAAAAGGAAGGCTAATGAGGGCTGATTGTTTCTAGAACATAAATGTAGAGAGGCACACCCTCCATACGTCAGTAGTGTATACTGAGATCCATGGTAATCGACCACTCAAATACACTTGGATTTTTTTTTTATTGGAAGTGGATGGATGCCAATTTCCTATGAAAATTGTTTTTTTTTAATCTGTAATATGAATGAATATTATTGTATAAACATCCAAGAGGACAGGGGAAATACATTCATCAAAATATGCACATCCTGGACAGTATGCAAATGAGGGGATTGACTACATTACTCACTATTTCTTTTATATTTTACTATTTTATTACATGAACTATGAAATATTAGAATTTTCTCCTCATTGTCCTACATAACAAAGTTTATTCCTCATTGAAAATGTGGAATTACTAATTGTGTTAAAATTTCATGACCAGTTCAGTCAAGTTTATAGTCATTATTGTCAAATCTGTAAAAATATAAATACATGTATTGTATGATTCAAACAATAAAAACAAAACAATTCGTGACTGAGGGACATCATTGAATTCCTCGTTTGCATGTCACTGAATTCTGCATAGAACTGTTTTGTAAAAAGCGAAACTTTAAAATGTCATAACTTTCTTATTTTACATCCAATTTTGATGAAATTTTCAGTGTCATGCTTGTTTGATTTTCTCTATTGATTCAAGCCAATATTTTTGCTGGGGTGGACTTGACCTTTTAATCTTCTTCATCTCGTGTTTATAAATATTCATATAGGTCAAGTCCACCCCAGCAAATTGTTGAATTGAATAAAAAGAGATTCAATTGAATTCAGTTCAGTTCATTTTAATTTTGGTTTTAAATACAAACAATGCAGTAGTCTAAAGACTTATAATGCAAAGTTTATATTAAAATGATTGACAAATAGAGATTTATATGCATTTGAAAATATGAAAAATTGGTTAATTCGACATTGATACTAGTTTTATGAAATCGCGATTAAATGATCTGTGAAATTCTTTGTATCGAGCATTGAAGAAGAATTGAAGTAGCAGGTAATTTGTTTATTTTTTCTAGAGTTATAATTGAGTTATTGCAGCTATATAAGTAAAAAAACAACTTCAAGATATGAGCCTGGTATGATATTAAAAAGGCATTCAGTATCGAATGTAAGAAAAGAAATATTGAAACAAAAGGTACAAAAAGCACTTAAAATCTATTATACAAGTATTAAACTTAAAAGACAAGAACTTTATAGTATCATACAACAGTGAAAATTTCATCAAATTCAGATTTAAGATCAGAATGTGAAGACATTTGAAAGTTTTGCATAATTTCATAGAATATGCTGATCCTGGTAAGTACACAAATGAGAAAATGTATGATGTCATCCACTCACCCCATG
The DNA here is from genome assembly GCF_037042905.1 of Lytechinus pictus. Taxonomy (NCBI): domain Eukaryota; kingdom Metazoa; phylum Echinodermata; class Echinoidea; order Temnopleuroida; family Toxopneustidae; genus Lytechinus; species Lytechinus pictus. Next base: position 70,486,790 of record NC_087246.1, read on the forward strand.
TATTTATTTTGTTATACTATGTGAAATATGGAATACTACAAAATTTTCACTTAATGTGAAACAAGGTTTGATCATCATCTCTGAACATGTGGCATTGCCATTATTGTAACCATTGTAATTATTTATGAGATACATTATTGCCAGATCTGCAAAAATCAAAATATTCTATACAAGATACAAAAGAAATAGTGAGTGACTGTCTGTGACATTGTGTGACATCATCAGCTCTCTCATTAGCATATCTCCTGTGTTGTTCTGAGAAGATGAGAGAAACTGTAAAATGTCAGAAATTCTTTATCTGATATTGATGAAACTTTTAACATTATGCTTGCTCAATTTTTTCTTTTTTTAAAATTGATGTCCTGCAGGGGTGGAATTACCCTTAAAAAAAGATGGTGTACATGTAGTGTTGCAGAAATTTGAGGGGGCTGAGTTATAGATTTTAGAGAGAGCATGCCCATTATTTCAGAAAACTTCTATAAGGTACAGCTCACAACAAGCAATAAGTACATTTTTTTTCTAATACAGTTTAGGCATTAAGAAATGTCAGACTGAAGAGAAATTCAAGAAAAATCATTGTTAAAGGTCAAGTCCACCCCGGAAAAATGTCGATTTGGATATTTAGAGAAATATCAAACAAGTATAATCCTGAAAATTTAATCAAAATCGGATGTACAATAAGAAAGTTATAGCATTTTAAGGTTTCGCTTATTTTTCACAAAACAGTTATAGGCACAACTTGGTGACATGCAAAAGAGTCTGTCGATGATGTCCAACACTCACTATTTCTTTTGTTTTCTATTGTTTGAATTTCACAATATTTCATTTTTTACAGATTTGACAATAAGGACCAACTTGACTGAACCATATTGTATTAAATAATACTAATTCCACATGTTCAGGGAGGAATTAATTGTTGTTTCACTTGACAATCAGGATAAAATTAGAATGTTTCATATAATAAAAAAAAAAGAAATAGTGAGTGAGTGACGTCATCAGTTTCCTCATTTGCATATCTACCAAGATGTGCATATAACTGTTTTGTAAAAAATTAAACGAAACTTAAAATGTCATAACTTTCTTATTTTACATCCGATTTTGATGAAATTTTCAGTGTTATGCTTTTTGGATTTTTCTCTTTTTCTTCAAATCAACTTTTTGTTGGGGTGAACTTGTCCTTTAAATTTCAATACTTGTTGAAAAACATAATTGAATGAATTATTGAGAGACAAAAATGCAATGATTTGTCACGAAATACAATTTTTGTATTTTTTTAATAGAAAACTGTAAAGGGTCGAATCCTACAGTGAAATCTGCTACAGTTAGGTCAGTGATTACAGCTAATTGTGTTTGTTATGGTGCCATCTGAATAAATATAAAACTGCCCCTTATAACACTACGTGGAATAAATCTGTACTTTCATATCTTTCTCTGTTTTTATTGTATTAAAGAATGCATGGGCCCAGTATCGAGTGTCCTCATCCAAGAGTACTCCCTAATTTGGTTGCCATCTGCCTTGCTTCTATTGCAACTTTCTACCAAGACTCAAACAGGTATTCATAATACAGTCATGTACATGTTTACATTTAATTTACTATTTTTTTTTGGGATTAATTCTACTACTACTTCTACAATAACTATTTACTACTTCTTTTACTGCTGCTGACTACTACTACTTTTTCTCCACTATGACAACTACTGCTGCTACTCCTCTTCTACTGTATTTACTAAGTACTCCTTAAGTACTCCTACTTACACTACTGCTATCTCTACTTTTACTACTAATAAGTGCATGATTTCATGTCCCAGTGCGAGGAGAGAGAGAATATACAATGTAAACATGGTAAAATGTATAGGCCTATATTACTGCTGCTCCTGCTGCTATTACTATACCAAAAGACAGCTAGAACCATTAAAAGATTCTGTGGTGAAGCTGAATCTGACCTTCAGATTACATTATCCACTTATAAATGCAATAGAAATTGTAAGTGATTGCTTTGAATATCATGCCCCCAACCTTCTAAGAATGATTAAGTTCTTGTGATATCATTCATTTCAGATCTAATTTCATTCTGTTTCATCTTCGATTATATGTAGATGCAGGTTGCGTGAGATACAATGTGAAGATAGTGTAAGCTCAACAGGAGATGAAACTGTACTTCATGAACTTGATGTCATGACTTCTTTTGTCAAAATACTTCAACTAACGTGAGTTATAACATGTTTTTAATACTTCAGATATTGTGAGTTATCATGTGCTTTTTGATAGTGGACTCCAAAATCTGTTTTTATTATCTAGCAGAGAATTAACAAAATATTAGTAGATCGATCTATTACAGAACTGATGTGCTAGTTTACTTGAGAAATTAAACAGATAAAAGCTAATTGATTACAAATATTATATCCAGGAAATACTGAATTTATCTCATAAGCTGAAACTACATTGATACATTTTATGACTTTATTTAAATGCCAGTATTGACACAGATTTTGGGAGAATTAATTATTTGATTGATTAATTAGCGTCATGTGTATTTATTCATAATGAAACTACATGTAATGTGTTCACTTTTTTTTAAAGAAAACCTTCTGTATCTCTCTTTCTTTTGAAGAGTTCAATCAAATACCTAGTATAAATATCCATGTCACAAACATTATATAACACAGACCCAGGTGACAAATGAGACAGTGAAGCTTTGTTTTTTTTATAGACAAATCAGTATGCCTTTGAGGGATAAATTTCATGAATATATTTTTTTTTCTCAGGGCTGATTACGATGACTGGCTCCCTTCTCTCTCTGGAATGTTGCTACCAATTCCATTTCCTAAAGTGTAAGTGTTTTATATACATCTTTATATCTTTGAAGACTATAATGCATCCCACAATAAAGGAAACAGATTCCACGGTTGTCAAATGATTTACTTCAATAATTACATGTATCTACCTGTTTTGCTTGTTGATTAACAAAGCTGATCAGATATATTATACAAATATACCAGGCTTTGAGTAAGTATAGCAGGAATTATTTGTCTGAGGTTCGACTGGCATTACTAATTTTGCCAGTCCAACCAAGGATCAATAATTCCCTCTGTACTTTCGAAATAAATGCCTGGTATATTGTCTCACCTGCATAGCAGAGCGAGACTATTAGGCGCCTCTTTTCCGGCGGCGGCGTCATCAACATCAAATCTTGAAGTTTTTTTTAAAATGTAATTATAACTTAGAAAGTTGGACATAAGGGTTATCAAGTATTACTTAACATCTTGCCTGAGTTTCGGGTCACATGATCAAGGTCAAAGGTCATTTAGCTTCAATGAACTTTGGCCATGTTGGGGGTATTTGTTCATTTCCGTCATAACTTTGAAAGTTTATGGATCTGGTTCATGACACTTGGACATAAGGGTAATCAAGTATTACTGGACATCCTGGTTGAGTTTTAGGTCACATGACGAAGGTCAAAGATCATTTAGGGTCAACGAACTTAGACCATGTTGGGGGAATCAATATCAAAATCTTAACCAAGGTTAAGTTTTTGAAATGTTGTTATAACTTAGTAAGTATATGGACCTAGTTCATGAAACTTAGACATAAGGATAATAGTTATTGCTGAAGATTCTGCCTTAGATTCAGGTCACATGACCAAGGTCAAAGGTCACTTAGGGTCAATGAACTTTGACCCTGTTTAGGGATATTTGTGAAATTGCCATCATAACTTTGAAATTTTATGGATCTAGTTTATGAAACTTATACATAGAGCAATTAAGTATCCCTGAACATCCTGGGCGAGCTTCAGGTCACATTACCAAGTCAAAGGTCATTTAGGTTCAACAAACTTTGATTACGTTGGGGGTATTTTTGGAACTGTCATCATAACTTGAAAAGTTTATGGATCTAGTATAAGAAACTTGGACATGAGTCACCATGTATCCCTGAATATCCTGTGCGTGTTTCAGGTCACATGACCAACATCAAAGGTTATCTCAGGTCAATGAACTTTGGCCATGTTGGGGGTATTTGTTGAATTGGCATCATAACTTTAATTTTAGGAAGTTTATGTATCTCCGCATGTAGTTCATGAAACAGACATAAGGGTAATCAAGTATGTCTTGCACTTGTATTTAGGTCACATGATCATGGTCAAAGGTCATGTTGGGTTGACGGACATAGTATTTTATTATCATACAAGTGTTTTCTTTTGTGAATAATTATTCCGCATACATTCGTAATCCTGAAGCTTCGTTATTCCGAAGGTTCGGATATTCTGAAGGTTTGTTATTCCGAAGGTTCGTAATTCCGAAGGTTTGTTAGTCCGAAAACAAAATGAGGTTCGTAATTCCGAAAGTTCGTTAATCCGAAAAAGAAATGAGGTTCGTAATTCCGAAGGTACGTTAGTCCGAAAACTAAATGATTAACTAACCTTATTTCGCTTTAGGACTAACGAACCTTTGGAACAACGAACCTTATTTCGTTTTCGGATTAACAAACCTTCGGAACATCGAACCTTATTTCGTTTTCGGATTATCGAACCTTCGGAATAACGAACTTTCGGAATAACGCCACAAATGTTCTGATTTACAAACCCTTTTACGTTTTCGGATTAACGAACATCAAGGTATAGGCAATTTACGTGTTTCGGAATTACGAACCTTCGGAATAAAGAACCTTCGGAATTACGAAGTGGAACCAATTATTCAATAGCTGTTTTCATAGTCAGCACTGCTGCTGTAACGAATTGCGTAATGCAGTCGAGACTGCCAGAGGTGTTCCACTTGTTATTGAAAAATATATTTTTGTTTATGTGGTATACACAGTATTCTTGTTTGTGATTTGATGATTATGTATGTTTGATTAATTTGAGTATGGAAATAATGAAATGGAATATGATTTTTAAGCTTCAAAAGATAAGCAAATATTTCTTCCAGTATGAAAGTGATTTTTAATGTCTTTATTGCCTTGATGTTTTGATAAAAGTAATTGATGAAATATAGTAAGGTATATATGTATGGAGCCATTTTAATGACAAATTCATTCTGTGCATGGTCATTTGAGATGAACCATCAAGGTCACTCCCTTTCAAAACATTCTTTTCATCACATCCACTGAAGGGTAACAAAGTGCTCATCATTGCTATTAGTAGTTCAAATAATAATAATGTGCAAAAACGTACAATACATTAAATGATTTACAAATTTGATCCCTGACATACTATTCCAGTGATCACCAATTTACTACCAGCATTTACATGTTATACTTCAGAATCTGTTCTTGAGAATGAGAACTGTATAAAAATTATGGTCTGTACTTGATCAAGGAATGGATTGTTGAAATAATATTGATGTAAATTGCACAAACACTATTAAAGTGTCTGGCTGTATAAATTATTTTGTAGAAATGGAATAAAATGGAATTAAACAAACCAAAAGCATCGAAGACTGTTAAAAGGCTTTAAACTATCATTTACATGTAAATAAATAGGGTCTCTTTGTTTTTTAGATTTATGACATACCAGTAAGCCTTTGACATGTCCAATGCAGTGGCATCAAATTATCTTATTGTTGACGTCAATTTATTTATAGAGTTTGTATAAAAACACTTAGAGAGAATTAATGTTACTTACCCCATGGTTTGACACACAAAAAATAATCTTGTGCTATATTCTGTGGGACCAGGAGCTGCATGAAATATCAGATAGTTTTCATGTTTTGGGGGATTTTATCTTTCATTGAAATTAAATGGATCTTTAGTTTTGATTTTTTATTGTTAAAATATTATTTATTTGGCCCAAAAAACATATAATTTGAAATTGAATAAAATACAAATAAGTAAAAATGAAAGAAAAGAAGAAGAGGGTAAGAAAATGGTTTTCCATGTGTCAGGGCTCGGAAGAGTAAAATTCAGTACTATTGCCCAGAGGCATGTGAGCCCTCACAGAAAACCATTGAGAATATGAGATATGGTTGGTTGAAAATATTCAAGTTTGTCAATGCAAGACAAATGTCCCAAGCATGTGTTGAGAGATAATTACATGTAAACAATTCATGATATACATGTATGTCTTAAATCATGAAATTGAAATAAGCTCGGAAATGCAAGTAAGGAACTTGATAATGATGTATGAAATATTCATTAGGTGCTTAATATGGGTGTTTTTATTTTATTTTTTTTCTGTGTATAAACTTAATCACTCTCCCTCCGGTACCCACCCTATCCCTCACAAGCAGCAATTTCCTCTTATTTGTAGAATATTTTTCTGTCTCATGCTTGTCTTCTGTATTGTAGGGAAAAATATATGGGGGCTCGGGGCGATCAAAAGTTTCCTCGATAATCCCCATTCATTGCAATGTTAAAGCTTATCAAATGATGCAGATTTAGGCAGTAAATTTAGGCAGTAAATTGTGAAAAGCAGCCCCTGAAAAAAATAAAATCTATAGGAAATACATGATTTTTTTCAAAGCCATGATTATTACATAATTATTCACACTTCTTTCCCTCAAACGGCGAAATGCAGTATACAAATATGTTTTTATAAGATATTCCCCAACACTGTACCTGGTATGTCAGTAGTCATGATAAACTATAGCATTTTAATCACTCTCCCGTGTAGTTTGTGTTGTAATGTTTTGTCAAAGAAAGAATGGATGGTCAGACTGAATAATAGAATTTAATGCGATGTCAGTTTCTGGTGTTGGTATTTCTTGGAATTGAAACAAGATTCACCTTTGATTATTTTGTGTGTTGTTTCAATTGCAAACTGATATAAAAAATAATATAGATATACATGTACTGTATGTAAAGTAAAGCCCAGTATAACTATTTTGTTTTGATTAAAAACCAGTTAAAAGAAATACAATTTAGATGAACATTTAAGTACTGAACACAGAACAACAAATTAGTTTCAAACTTATTTAAATGTGCAAGTACTAAGCGAAGGAAGAGCCAGTCAATATTATCATTATTACCTACAAGTATAATGTGTAATTGAAGCTATTATTTAGAATAGTTTATATGCATGTTCGCTTATCACTACTTCTAATATCAGGTTATTCACAAACTTGGCAAAGTAATCCTTGCGATTGTGACGTAATTGTTACTGTGCAGTCGCGCATCATGCATGACGCGAGCATAAAGCGTACACATCTTGTGCTGGATTAGCTGGGATTGCGTATACGCTGGCCGCGCTGTGCATTATCTACAATGCGTTGGTACACAAACTGGTTCCAACCAGATTTCGCAAATATTGAAATTAGCAATCAAAATCAGCTCCTACTGCGCAAGCGCACTTGCAGAAATATGGCCAATATTGCCCTCTTTTTTTGTACAGTATTCCTATGGACAAAGCCCGGAGAGGGCAACATGGCAAATGTTTACCCTGTTGGTCTTGGATTGAAAGTAGCAAGCGAAATGTGACATATTCATCAGCTAAAACAGACCTGCCAACCAGTACGTTTTAGCCATATTTGTACCTTTTTGCAACCAAAATACGGCAGTACGTTTTTTCTTTAAAGAATACGTTTTTTGTAAAAAAAAAAAAAATCGTACAACAAAATCGTAATTTTTTGAGAAAAATCATCTCTATATGTCTCTATTTCATAAAACGTACACAAATATGGTTATTAGATCAATGTAATTTCAGGTAACTTGTTTTATTTTTCAATCATTTTGTAAAAACCAGGGTGAGATACACCAAAATTTCAATGGGTTTTTTTTTTTCATCTGCAAGAGCAGTGCGCATTTTAGCTTGCATGCAGCTTGAGTGCCGGGATGGGAGAGTGCGTCAAGCATTTTATTATGAAATACACTTTTTTGGGGAAAAATACAAAATATTTATCTCACACGGTAAAAATACTGATTTTGGGGGATAAGAATACTGAAAATGCAAAATACAACTTGGTCTTGGCAGCTCTGCTAAAATGCCCTGTATAGGTAATAATAAAAAATACATTCTTCTAGAGAAAACCTTTCAAAGTTGATATTCACTGATCTGATGAAGCAATAACTAGTCTACAGGCACAGACCTTTGGTTTTTGCATTATCAGTAGTGAGACTAGATGTACTATGCCTGTTTGACACAGACGTAGGGGTCTGGATTTTACTCTCAACTCTAGACATATATGGTACATGCAGGGCTCCACACTAACCCTTTATTTCTACTGGTCCGACTTGTTAATGCCGGACCAGTAGATACCCAGTTTTTCCATTTTTTACTGGTCCCCCCAAATAAAGAAAAACTTGTTTATTTTGCTGTCTTTTATAGCCCCCCCAAAAAAAACCGTATTAACAAACAGTACAGACATACACACACACAACATAATTCATGAGAACCATTCCTCAATTTTGGAAAACCATTTTTTTTAAAGATGCCAAAGCCATTTTTAATAATTTACTATAGAGGAGAAAATTACATTTATATTAGTTTGATATATTTTTTACTGGTCATGTCAGACCAGTAAATCTGGATATTTCTGAAAAGTTATTGGTCCGACAGTAATTTTTACTTGTCTCGGACCCTCGGAACAGTGCCAGTGTCGCGCGCTGGTACATGACAAATTTCAAAATCAAGTCTCTGCTTACAGACACACCAAGTTTATGCTATCCATACATTGTCCTTGCTATAGTGTACAAGAGGAGGAGGTTTCCGTCTGATTGCAAATTTATTCTATCCACGTATTCCCCTGGTTCATTTACATGATTGTGTAGTGGCCATTGCTTTGATTATACATACAACATCTACAGATTGACATGTAGATGTAATGCATGGGAAATGAAAAGAGGCAGTAGTGACCAGCTAGTCTGCAGGCACAGACCCTGATTGAAACTTTGATCAACAAGTGGGTCTCCCCGCAAAGGCTAACATATACGAAACCTGCTGTTTCAATCCCGAGGGAGAGGACCAGCAGTACACATTTATAGACTCCACATTCAGACCCGTAACTCGAGTGAAGGATTTGCACTACAGACTAGGGACCAACTGTCCCACACAACTCTAAGCAAAAGCACTCATGTTTGGCACATATCACAGATACGACGGTGCAAACCTATTTCAGAGAAAATCAACTTCAAAGTTTACTATAATTTTCACACTTAGTTCTCCAGCCTTTAATACAATATATTCATTGCTGGAAAATACATTGTTGGAAAGACTAATACAATTGCTTGACATTGGTATCCTTATTTTTACACAAAACTATTTAAAGGATCGGAGAAAATATCGCAAAAGAGCTACATGCTTGTAATTTCGGTTTGAGCCGCTTAGATTTTCCCTGTACAAAAACGCCATAGGGAAAAGGCGATGCAACGTATTGACTGACCGCGATTCCAATGCACCTGATCTGTCAAAACGTATTGCTTTTCACAATCAAAGTCAATACATTGCCAATACGACGGTTTGGCTGACCGCACGCGTTGTAATCGCGGTCAGTCAAAACGTATCACTCTGTTACAGTACATGTTTCCAATGGGATTTTCGCATTTTAGTAAAAATTAGTATGGCATCGCCGTGAAAATCCCCTCATATCTCAAAATAAATTGCTGCATAAAAATTTAGTTATGTATAGAATAGGACTTGTACTTTCATTTTCTGCAAAACTCTCAAAATCGATTTTTTTTTTTGGACCAAAATTGACTGGTTCGACGGTTTGGATGAACGCCGACGATATTTTAAATACCCATTTAATAGTACATGCTGCGTTATTACAACACACTCATATATGCATTATTTGTCATTAAACTATCATAACATAAGTCTATTTCTATATCACCATGGGTATTTATGATTTCAATCAGTCAGTATTTATTTGTAGATGCTGCAGTTTCTTTCATTGTCAGATTCCTTGTCAAGTTTTGTGTAGATGGCTTCAATTAATATTCTACACAGTAATTGGTTACACCATATAGAGACATGCATGAAGAAAATGTTGTGAACAGCTATTGCGGGGGACAGGTGATTTAGCCTTAATTATGGCCATTGAGATCACCCCTAGAGTGTCCCAAATTGCATGTTTAGGGCAACCTTCTTTTCTAGAATCAGTCAAGATCAGCCAAAATCAATATTCAAGAATATTTAGAAAATCAATATTGTATTAAGTTTTTACAGCATAAATGTTCATTGAACAAAAAAGTAGCCCTTGAAATAAAAGGAATAGCCCCCAACATTCAGTGCTCCAATGTGGCAATAATTACCCCCTAAAATATATAAATTATTTCCTACCCCGGTTGTGAATGTTAAAGTGTGTCATCCCAAGATGTGTGTGAGATTGAATAACGCTCGTTATGAAGCAAATATCACTCCTAGGTCAGGATGTATAACCTATCATGGTATTCAATATCTGACATACAATATGTCATTCCTTGATCAGTTTAAACACTACTGTATTATACCAGTATTTTACTCTATTCCTTTATCTATGTGTGATACTATACCTATAAAAGTGTACTCAATTTTTATTGCACGCAAACCATCATCAGCATTGTTTTTATTGAACCTTTCTCTTCTCTCTGCGTCTCAATTACAGGGCAATGACGCACAGGCCCCTCACGTCGTAAGTATAATTTTCTAGCATTGTTTTTCTTTGTCAAGTAGGGTTACTGATGCTGGTATGTTGTATTTTATGTGGGTTTTTTTTTTTTAGTGCAGTTTAGCAGATTATTGTGAGTGATGTTAAATTCTTGCTCCGCAGCAGTTTATCTTTGACACATTTTTGAAGTTAATTATGCCAGTGACACAAGTATAATTTTGATTATATATATACCGTATATGCAATTTGTGTGACTTGACACAAATCAGTTCTTAAGCTCTTCACAATATAATGCTGTATTTGAATAGAAAGCATTCATCTTTTATTTGTAGATTTTTATTAAAGCTATTCAGATTACAAATTTCAAAATGGTTTAGAATGAAGAATGTTTAGATTTTTATCTTTATATTACATGCATGTAATATTTATCATGTTGGTATGATATGTAACAGGAAGTCTCCAACCTGAAACATGAGAAACAAAGTAATGAAAGGGACTAATGTACAAACACATCGTCTCAATTTATCATTTAAATAAGAATGTTCATCACTATATGACATACATTATTTTCTAGGTATTTTCCACCTTAATTTTTACAGAGTAGGAGCAAGTCTTAATTTAAAGGAGGAGGAGGGGGGGGGGGGGGTCTGCATTAAAATCCTATGATATTCTAGCTATTTTGTTTGTTCAATTTTGAGATTGAATATATTCTTACTTGGGTCATAATCTCATATATTTTGCAAAAGTGGAGAAAAAAAATAATTTGTGAAAGGGGAATCCTACCTTGGTCATAAAATGTATGAGAGAAAAAAATTAAATCAGATTGGTGAAAGTTTGAAAGAAATCTGACAAGCAATGAAAAAGCTATGGCTGATTTAAAATTGAGTTCCCTATAAAGACTATGAATGTCAAATTGGCAACAAAGTAAATTATGACAAGTGGGAAGGGCAACTTTCCCTGTAGGCCATATACGTGATTACCAGGAGGGTTTTACCTTAGTACCTATTCTCCTGGGTAAGTAAACAAAATATAACCATATTGTGTTTAGGTCCCCAGGAAGGAAAATTATATTTGAAGTAAAACTTTTGAAAAAAAAAAGACATTTGAACCATTTTATGTATTTATAACTGGAAGAGTAGTCCTTGCCTTACATTTACATTACTATGACAGCCAATATGAAGACTCCATGGGCAAAGTAATCAACAATTTTTACAACATTAAACAAACATTCCAACTTTCTGATTGCCTATTTTTCAAACTCTCACATTGTCTGAGACCCCGTTCTCATTATAATCCTAAAACTAATTTATTGGAATCTGGTTCAGGAAACTGGTTTGGAAGGTTGCTTTGCTAAAGTGCCCATCACATCAGGGTGTCACATTGGGTCGGGCAATCACGTATATAACCAACCAATCGAGAAAAAGGCCCCCTCAGTTCCCAAAACGCGGGTCCAGTTTACCTAACCATTCGAGTAAAAGGAACCCTAAATTGTCGGAAAAGTCAGGTACAGTTTACCAGATGCTTTGTGAAAATGATAGCAAAATTATTGAATGGTCGTGTGAACTGGAACCATCGTTTCATGAATTTAGGGGGCTTTTTCTCGAATGGTCAGGTTTACCCAATTGCCCGACTCGACGCGATACCCGATGTGATGACACAAGCCTCCCAAAAAAGGTTTTCAAAACCACTTCACACGTGAGATGGTCTTGTTGCTATGGGAATGCTCTCAGTGGGGTGACATGTTTTGTGTGAAATTTGAAACCGCAGCGTAGACATTGTACTTACAGTGTGTGGAGTAATGCCCCATCATAAGCAAAAATTGCTTCCTGAAGTGTGTCCTCACCTATGCTTAAACTAGTTTTAGGAATTTTTAAGCAGTCTTGAAAACCACATGAGGTGGGTTTCCAAACTGGTTTGAAAAATCACTTTCATGACTGCTTCAAGCATTCCCATTACATGTTAAGCTAGTTTCCACTATAAAACTAGTTTTATAACTGTAAAGAGAATATGGTCTATTAAAGTTTTCTTTTTCCTCTAGTAGAAACAACTTCTTATGTGGGTGGGATTTCCCTTGAAGAAAAAGGAATTGCCTTTTGTCAAAGGTCATTTTGACACCGTTCTCACTACCTTCCTAAAACTAGTTCACTAGAAACTAGTTTAGTGGAAGCCAGTTTAACGTGTAATGAGAAGGGTTAAACCGATCTTGGAAGAGATCTTCCAAACTGGTTCATAAAACCACCTCGCGATGTAGTTTTCAAGATCGCTTTTAGTGTAAGTGAGGACAGAACTTTTCTTTGGGAAGCGATCTTCGCACATTTTGAGCGCACTACTGCACACACTGTGTGTAGAATGCCTGCACTGCGGTTTCGAATTTTGCGCGAAACTTGTCACCCCACTGAGAGTGTTCCCATAGCAACAAGATCCGAGTGAGTAAAAAACACTTGACACCTCACAACTCTCCAATTTAAAGAAAAATATGTAATGAAAGCATAACCGTTTATACATGTATATGTCCGAAAAGAGTATCTTCTCCCATTATGTAGTAAGTCTTCACGCTTGGATAGTCAGTACCCGGGGGGGGGGGGGGGGGGTGCTCGACCAAAAAAGTGGTAGGTGTGTGCCGCGGGCGAGACAAAAACCGGGGGCCTTGGAGTGGACTTATTGTAAAAAGGAGGGCCCTCGGAACGAGCTTCGGAACTACAAATGTTTGTGAAAACGGGGGTCCTTGGAACGGGTCGCCTGAATGTGCATCCTTATGGAACAGGCATACGTGTATGCAGCTAGCCCAGCAGCACGGGCGCCGGGTGCGCTCGCGCAGAGGCGATGGTCGGACAGCGCTCTGCGGCCGCTTTTCACCAAAATTGCAGCTCATTGTGGCGGATCAATGCGACCGGTATGGCGTAACGAAAAATATGCGAAGCTTTGGAGCGGATTTCTTTCTTCTTTCTCTGGACAAGAAGAAATTGCTATGCTTCGGAGCAACTTTCTTAGTTCTTTTTCTCTATAAGATGAAAATGCTATGCCCTGGAATGGAAATTTGAGTGTAAAAATGGGGGTCCCCTCTGCGTCACATACCCACTATGCATTATATACTGAGTGCCCCCCCCCCCCGGGTCAGTACATGTAGCCAGGTATTTATTGCAGTGATGTAAATTTTGACTTCCATCAAAGTAAGGCAAGACTGCAATGAATGAATCCAGATGTCAAAATCCTACATGTCTTACCAAACATATTTGCAAATCCATTTTCAATGAAATTATCTTGAGAATTGATACCAAAATGTGTTTCTTAAAAGTCAAGTCCACCCCAGGAAAATGTTGATTTGAATAAATAGATAAAAATCAAATGAGCATTATGCTGAAAATTTCATCAAAATCGGATGTAAAATAAGAAAGTTATGACATTTTAAAGTTTTGCTTATTTTTCACAAAACAGTGATACATGTATGCACAACTCAGTGACATGCAAATGAGACAGTTGATGTCCCTCACTCACTATTTCATTTGTTTTTTATTGTTTGAATTATACAATATTTCCTTTTTTACAGATTTGACAATAAGGACCAACTTGATTGAACCATATAGTATTAAACAATGCTAATTGCACATGTTCAGGGAGAAATTAATCGTTGTTTCACACAACAACAGGGAGAAAATTTGAATATTTCATATTTCACATAAAAAAATACAAAAGAAATAGTGAGTGAGTGATGTCATCAGTCTCCTCATTTGCATACCGACAAGGATGTGGATATAACTGTTTTGTGAAATTGGGCGAAACTTTAAAATGTCATAACTTTCTTATTTAACAACATCCGATTTTGGTGAAATTGTCAGTGTTATGCTTGTTGGATTTTTCTCTTTTTATTTGAATCAACTTTTTGTTGGGGTAGACTTGTCCTTTAAACATTTATTACATTTCTGTAAATCTTATGTTTTTTATGAAATAATATTGGCACATTTACATGTAAGGGCACTCATCATAAGTGGAATGTGAAAAGATAGGTCAATTGCTCCCTTGTACTGAATCAAATGCATGGTATTGGGAAATTACTGAAAATGAAGCATGAATTCCAAATAGTGTTTTGTGCCTACCTTTAAAGTGCCCCAGAGACCACTTTCCCTGAAATAGTTGCTTTAGTTGTCTCTAGTGTTCTACTGATTCGTACGTAATTGTCTGACCTGATTAGTGAGGTGCTCCTTCCTTCTTGTTTTCTGATAAACAAACCAATCAAAACCGAGAGAAGTGATGACACTTAGTCCATTTATCTAGGTAGCTAGCTGGCTTGGTTACATGCATGTATTGGACCTTGTAATTTGCTTGTTTCTCATGTGATTTAGAGTATATTTTTCTTACATTGTTTCCTAATATTTTCACTGATTTGTCAGGGGGGGGGGGTAATTGAGTTCACTCAAAACAGATTGGTAAGACCCTGTTCTCATCTAATTCTAGTTTTATGGAAATCAGTTTAGTAGAAACTAGTTTAATGGGTAATTTGGATGCTAGAAATGACCAAGGTCTAAGGTCAATGAACTTTGGCCATGTTGGGGGTATCTGTTGAATTACCATCATATCTTTGAAAGTTAATGGATCTGATTCACGAAACGTGGACTTAAGAGTAATCAAGTATCACTTAACATCCTGTGCGAGTTTCAGGTAACATGACCAAGGTCAATGGACTTTGGCCATGTTGGGGGTATTTGTTGAATAACCATCATAACTCTGAAAGTGTATGGATCTAGTTCATAAAACTTGGACATAAGAGTAATCAAGTATAACCAAACATCTCATGCGAGTTTCAGGTCACATGACCAAAGCCAGAGGCGCTTCATTTGTTTGAGTATCAAGGTAAAATGTCAAAGGTCACTGAGCTCATGTTGTGTACCGAAAACCTTACTTGTTCATGAATTAGTGAGCAAATTCAGTGTGTAACAATTTCATCTCTTTAAGTGTATGAATAAAATTTATCGGTCAAGAAACATATAAGGAGAATATAAAAATTTGTAGCCCTATTATAGTTACCGATAGCTTCTGTGATTTACAGCTTGATTATTACACATGTATAGGTTATATTTCAAATCAGTAATAGGTCATTACACCATCACAGGGACCTGGGAACGATTTTTTCAGTGGGGGTGCTGAAATCTCTCCTAAAAGGTGGGGGGCACAATTGAGTTTTCCATTGTTCTTTTATACACATACACACACCCTCCCACACACCCTCATACACCATCACACACCCTCACACACACACCCACACACATATATATATATATATATATATAATTAAATAATTCGAGCGCGAAGCGCGAGCTATTTTTTTGGTGGAAATTTCATGTATTATGTCCTGAAAATTGAACATTTTTAGCAATGTTTGTTGTCCTGAACAAGATGCGTATGTAACAAATAATAACTGCGAGTGCGATCAGCGCAAGCAGATATTTTTAATATACGCTCTGGCCTGATCGAAAGGAACCTGTTATAAGGACTGTTTGCAGTTACCCATGTAGACGATATGTATCAACAATCAAATAATGCGAGTGCGAAGGCGAGCTGAAAAATTTGACATTCCGACCTAAATACTGAACATTTTAAGCACTTTTTGTAATCATGAACAGGATAGGTATATAACTATATAATTGATGCGAGCGCGAAGCGTGAGCGGAAACAAAATTGAGGTTTCAGACCTAAAAACGAGACATTCTAAGCACTTTTCTTATCATGAACAGGATAGTTATATAACTATACAATTGATGCGAGCGCGAAGCACGAGCAGAAATAAAAAT
Source organism: Lytechinus pictus (assembly GCF_037042905.1). Classification (NCBI taxonomy): domain Eukaryota; kingdom Metazoa; phylum Echinodermata; class Echinoidea; order Temnopleuroida; family Toxopneustidae; genus Lytechinus; species Lytechinus pictus. Next base: position 70,503,091 of record NC_087246.1, read on the forward strand.
GAGATTCAGACCTAAAATTGGGACATCTTAAGCACTTTTCTAATCATGAACAGGATTATCAGGATAGGTATATAACTATACAATTGATGCGAGCGCAAACAAAATTGAGATTTCAGACCTAAAAATGGGAAATTCCATTTATGTTTTGTAAATCAAGAAAATTATGGGTAATTTGATATCTTCCTACTTTTATCATGCGGGTGCGAAGCGTGAGCAGAAATTTTTTGATATTCTGATCTGAAACTTTATAATTGAAGCACGTTTAAAGTGGTACTCTAGACTGAATGCAATACATGGTTTGAACAGATAAAGAAAAATCAGACGAACAAAAGAATGACTATTTGATCAAAATCAGTCAAGGAATATCAAAGTTATTGCAATTTAAAGCATTATTCCGGTGAAACAGTTTTAGGCATGTCTTCATTAATATTCAATGAGCAAACTTATGATGTCATTTCCCCACTTGTTCTTCAGTATTTATTATATAAAATTAGGTTTATTCAATAGTTTCCCTTCAAGGACCCAAATATTGAATTGACAACTGATTTAGTTCATTAGATATTCTTTGCTGCAACTTATTTCAATAGAAGGGAGACATATTATTCACACTGGTTTGAAAAAATGTAACAATTTTGATTCCATGTAATAACATAAGAATAAGGATAGTGGGGATATGACATCATCAACCCACCTATTAAATATTTGTGATGACATGCATATCACCATTTTCACAAAATATTGCTAAACTTCAAAATCAAATAACTTAACTATTTGTTATCAGCTGATTTTGATAAAATTTGTTTATTTTGAAAAAATTGTATTGATAAAATGTGTTTGATATATTTTCAGTTCCCCCCAAAACAAGCTGCGTCTCTTAATAAACATGCGTGTGCGTGTTTAGATTTAGACCTAGTATATCTGGGCATTCTAAATACATTTTTTATATTCCTATCAAAATTCCTTTTTTTGGCCATAATGATTCCTTTTTTTGCTTGCACAAGATTGGCAGCTCTGATTGTAATATGCATGCTCCTACATTTTTTCCCCTTTAATTTAGTGTTTTTTTTTTATTCAGTTATGTTGATTACAAATATAATTGAATAAAAATAAAAGAAAAAACTGAATTAAATTGAATTGAAAAAATATAGCATAATGAAATTAGTTGTCTTAGAGCAGAGGCCCTAAAATTATACATACATGTAAACCTTGGTCAAAAGTTCTACTTCTTTGGATCATTTGTTTATAGAAAATTCAGAATGGAATTATATAATTCCATTTTTCATGTTTGTTTAGTCCTTAAATCCTTTATTTCTCAAATATGTTCAATATTTTTATTGACATCAAAATGAAATCATAATTAAAACTTTTATTTCATTTTTATATAGGAGACTGAAATACATTATCAGCAGGTTTGCATCAGACTATCGATGTGAGGTAAGGAAACTGAATGGTAAAGAGCAAAGAAATTGATTCATTGTCAAGAGTTTTTTTAAAGGGAAGTTTACCCTCATGATAAGTCAGTTTTACTAAAAGTAGAAATATCAGAAATAATTATTGGTGAAGGTTTGATGAAAATCTGTCAAAGAATAGCAGATATATTAATTTTTAAAGTTTGGCTTTTGTGACATCACATAAGAGCATCTCCACCATATGTCCTTTGATATAGTTCCCTAAAATGTAATTTTCTTAAATGAATGGTAATAAGTTATTTTATTTGTGCACGGGATATGTCATCAGACACATCATTCCATGCCTCCTTTTATAAGAAATATATTTGTATTCATTATTTTCCAATAAAAAAATGATTTAGAATTTTTTTTATTACTTTATGGGTAGCTGCTTGGCATGCTCGCATATTACATTAGTTTAACAAAAAATAATTAATTCATATCTCTCTTATTCTTTGGATTTTCATCAAACCGTCACCAATATTTTTTTCTAGTTTTCTGCTAATTAAAACCAACTTATCAACTTGGTGAACTTCCCTGTTTAGAGCTTCATTAAGAAGGCTTTCTTCATGGGTAACTAAAATATATGTTATGCTAATAAATAAAGCTTCACAATGAATGTCTCTCATTTTAATCTATGACCGAGTGTTGAACAGCATGAGCATCATCATACATTGGGCTTTTCGCTTGTGGCAGAAACTAGAGAGTAATTAAGAAGTGATTATCCAGAGATAAGAGTAAAATATAAGGATTTTCCCTCTGGTAAGGTGATGAATGATGTCATTATCTCTTTACTATACTGTACATGGTGGTGATGTGTATTAAAAGAAAATCATTGACAGTTTTACTCAAGGGGTTTTACTGTATTACTGAAGCTACTTTAATCATTATAATGTTTATTATTCAACAAAGCCACGTAAAGGATGTATTGGAAATCTTGTAGGAGTAAAGATGTCTTGATACTGATGATGATTAAGATGATATTATAAGTGATGGGGATAGAAGCAATTTTTAAAACATTGCACAGTACTTGGAGAGAAAAGCATTACAGAGGGAATGGGGAAATAGTTTCATAATTCCATATTGATCATTACTAAAATGCTTTGATGCTTTGTAATGTGAGAGAAGAAAGGATATACATGTATATTTTCTTTTTATTGAGCATAGAAGGTTTATGTTCTATACAACTTGTCCCAGAAAAAACGAAACAAGTTTTCAGAGATGAATATCACAATCACTAAAAATATTTTAATAACAAACAAGTGAAATATCTTTGATTTGAGAATACAGACAATGAATACTAAAGGGTATTCAAGTATCAGTGATCATCTTTCATGAGTTTCAGGTCACATGATTAAGGTGATTAGTCATTTAGGGTCAATTAATTTTGACAATGTTTGGGATATCAACACTTATATTCATTAATGATCAAGGTTATGTTTTTAAAATGTCATAACTTGAAAGGTAAATGGATCTATTGCATGAAACTCGGAAATCACGTGATCAAGGTCAAATCTCATTTAGGGTCAATGATCTTAGTATCATCATATAAATGATGTGTTTTGTGAATAATTATTCATCTTTTTCTTAGTTGTATTCAAAGTCAGCCCCGCTGTTATATTGAATTTTGAGATGCAAGCGAAACTACCAGAGGCATCCCGCTTGTTTCAGCTAAGATTTCATGATTTCACAGTCAGGTTTAATTAATTATACCAGATCTAGATCAATAATGATATGGTGACATTTAACATTTGTTTAACAGACTGAAATCAGTGTTTACTGCAATTTGTACTCAGGTCCATACTGCTGTATGTGGTGTACGTGATGGTAAAGCTGGATGGTTAGATCTTTATTGTCCATCTGGTCCTGCATGTGATGATGAGGGACAGCTATTCTCTCTCATGGTAAGCATACTGTACGATCAATCTGCTTGTATTAGTCATAAAAAGTTACTCCACAAACTGATTTGTCAATTGCATGTCACAAATAAAATTCTATCAGCCTCGTGAAAATTAAACCATGGAGCACACGTGGCACAATCTTGCAAGAGAAACTGCCAAGACTAGGGCTCAATTTTAGCCTGGGTAAATATACCGGTATTATTATTATTATTATTATAAATACCCAAAATACTGTTTCTTCGAAAATTGAGTCATAGACCATTCATAAGGTGTGCAGTTGCCTTGTGATTGTAATCATAGCTTTATCTACCTCTTCATTATAAACTGTAGCTATTTGTTTCATCTAGATTCAGAAGCTGATCTCCTGTTGTTGCAGAAGAAGGAGATTTTTGTTGTCTGTAACACCACGTCTCTTTGAACCGGTCCTTCTCCTTGCTCTCAACAGCAATATAACTTGCACTGAGGTTAGTAGAGTGCATAGAAAGATATGATATGTTGTAGTTGTACTAGTGATGAAGATGATGATGATAACAATAATAATGATGTAGAGCACACCCACCATCCAAAGACGTTTATGGTGCTAGCCCAGCAACAATTCTCTTACACATAAAGCGACAAATATAAACGATTTCTACATATTATTACATAATTGCAAACATTATTAAGCTTGTATAGTACATGAATCTAATTTTGCATCACTCACTTGAATTGTTAGACAAGAGAAATAAGATGTAACCCTTAATTGTATTCCTAATATAGATGCTGTGTTTGATGCTAGAGCTTGATGTATTGGAGACAGAGGAGCAGGAGATGCAGGTTATTCAAGCTCTTAAGAGTATTGATGAGGGTCAGATTATGTATGATTCACTTTGCGAAAGACAACTCGCTCTCAGACAATTGGTTAGTTTTAATATTCTACTTATGTTCAAACAGACATAAAGTTGGTTTTTACAAAAGCACAGAAAATAGAAAAAATATTGGTGAAAGTTTGCTAAAAATCCATTATAGAATAGGAGAGTTATGAATTTTTAAATATTTTAGTTTGTGACTGATAAAAAAAAATCACAATTTGATAGATCTCCTGAGGAGATTAATTGCAAAACATTGTATTACATATATATTAAATTAGATTAGACCTCAACACACTATACATGTAGATGGAATGACAATTGGATTGTGTTTTCAGTTACTTGATTTGTTATTTTTTGGAAGCACTAAATAATGATTTTCAGTTGCAATGTTTTCATGGCTTCCTTTTTACAATATATCATAGACATCGATGACAAATCGGACCTTGTAGCTCATATTTTTGTTGAAGTCCAATCAATGATAACCAAGGTCTAATATTTTTTCCAATAACAGAGTTTTCAAACTACAATGACGAATCCTGTATGATAAATTGGTACAAATTCTTCACACACAGTACGTAAATGTGCCCGAAGTGCCCATGCTTTGTACACATTACTAACACGTTTTCTTTATTTATTCAAGCTGTTGGATGTAGTTCTGAAAACAGCTTAGTACACACCCCACAATGTTGTTAAAATCTCACATTTTGATCCTCTAATGATTAATCTTTTTACTGTAGCTCTGCAGTATTTAGTTGATAACATGGCCATACATAACGAGGGGGGGGGGGCAGTTTCCCCCCAGAAATTGGGAAAATTCCAATTTTTTACTTAAAAAATTTCACAAAAGTCCCCAAAAGTATTCGCCAAATCCTTCAATTTAACTAGTAGAAGCAAGATCTCAGACTCATATAAAATTCCTGCAAGCCTGGGCATTTCACATCAGCTAATGTCGGCTAATGTCATTCTAACTTCCCGACTTGAATTTGTCTCTTTCTTGCTTCTTTTAATAATATTTAAGGACAAAATAAGTCTTAACTGTTTGGGTTTAGATGCTCAAAGCATCTTCAGAGCTACCAATTAGTAGGATTTTATTCCTAGTAGGATTTTTAAGTGAAAGTGGCAATAAATAAGATTTCCTCCCCAGAAATAAGATTTTTAAAACTTGTAAGAATGATGATTTGCTATGTTTTTCAAAACTTTAAAGAAAAGTAGGATCAAAAGAAATATAGAATGTGATTTTTTTTTACAATTAAGGTCTACAGACCTGTAAATCTATGAAGCTTTTTCAATACTGCTCTCTATCTTTTTTTTTTAAAATCCCATCAGCAAGAAAAAGGTGGTCCAAAGTCCCTTTCTCTTCCATCCAAATCAACGGATGTGGATGTAGCCAAGCTTTTCAGTTCTGGACCATTGGGTAATCTAGAGAGTCTTAACCTGGCCTTTACTCATGTAACAAGTGGATGTGCTGAAACACTCATCAAACTACCAAATCTGAAACAACTCAATCTCTGGTCTACTCAGGTAGGTGTAGTGTATCAGTAATGTGAATTATACTCAAATATCATAGCTATCATTTTAATATTACACAAGTGTAATGGTTATTGCATTCATCTTCAGCTGTTAGAATTCAAATGAAAGTACGCCATCTCTCAGTGATGTTTTTATTCTTATTGAAAATAGACCTTAGGGCATTTTTTTAGTCTCGCCTGCATAGCAGAGCGAGACTTAGGCGCCACTTTTAGCTTTTCTGACGGCGGCGGCGTCGTCAACATTGAAATCTTAACCAAGGTTAAGTTTTTGAATTGTCATCATAACTTAGAAAGTATATGGACTTCGTTCAGACAGAAGAGTAATCAAGTATTATTGAACATCCTGCCTGAGTTTCAAGTCACATGACCAAGGTCAAAGGTCATTTTTAGGGTCAATGAACTTAGACTATGTTTGGGGAATCAATATTGAAATCTTAACCAAGGTTAAAGACCCAGACCGGACCCAAAAATGAAATTGACAAATCATAAACCAATCGAAATTTAATAAACTACTTAATACAGAAATGCAAGCTTTATGCATTTTCACCACTGCATGGGAAGAGTTTTTTGCTTAAGAATTGCTCCAATTATTGGGCTTCGAAAATGGACTTTCTTCTAAATGCTTTCACTGGCCTCGAGACCGTGACGTCATGTTGTGTTAGAAGCGGTGTGATTCCATAGAGTTGTGCACAGTAAAAGTGGGTGATTTTCCCCCTTTCAGATTTTTATATATATATTTTTTTTTTCGTATTTTATTTTCTTCACTTCTATCACATAGTGATATTATAAATATCTTTTTTCTGCAAGCTTGAATTGATGAAATCTCTGGCTTTTGACTAGTTTTCACCATATTTCCTGCTTGTGTGGCACAGCTTTCGAATTATATCTGCATTCAGATTATGTGTAACAAGTTTTCCTGACATAGCAATTTAGGCCCATTAATAACAGAAAAGAAATCACAAAAATCTAGTGAAGAGTTTTAGGTTTCCATCCATTTGAGTACTGAATAATTGTCATTGTCATTTTTTTTGTGCAAATTAAAAAAAAATCGAATTCAGAATCTGAAAAGCAGAAAAATAACCCCTTTTTTTCGGTGTACAAGCCTATGGAATCACAATGCTTCTTATACAACATGACGTCACGGTCCTGAGGCCGGAGAAAGGCTATGGAAAGCCTTTTGTCCAAATCCTCTCTGAAATGCATTAATTTAAGTTTCCTTTAGCAAAGTAGTGGTGAATATGCATAAAAATTACACTGTTGTACCTTGCAGCTTACATATTTCCCATTTGTCAATTGCACTTATACATGTAGCGTTGGTCTGGGTCTTTAAGTTTTTGAAATGTGATCATAACTTAGAAAGTATATGGACCTAGTTCATGAAACTTAGACATAAGGGTAATAATGTATCACTGAAGATCCTGCCTGAGTTTCAGGTTACATGACCAAGGTCAAAGGTTACCTGGGTCAGCAAACTTTGATAATTTTAGGGGTATTTGTGTAATTGTCATAACTTTAAAGTTTATAGATATCTTTCATGAAACTTGGACATAAGAGTAACCATGTATCCCTGAATATCCTGTGTGCATTTTAGGTCACATGACCTAGATCAAAGGTCATTTAAGGTCAATGAACTTTGGCTGTGTTGGGGGTATTTATTGAATTGGCATCATAACATAGAAAGTTTATGGATCTACACATGTAGTTCATGAAACATAGACATTAGGGTAATCAAGTATGAATGATGGTTTTGCACATGTCTTACGGTCACATGATCATGGTCAAAAGTCATTTTGGGTCAGTGGACATTGGATGTTATTATCATATGAATTTTTTCTTTTGAATAATTATGCATATTTAGCTGTTTTCAAAGTCAGCACTGCTGCTATATCAAATTGCATAATGCAGGTGAGACTGCCAGAGGCATTCCACTTGTTTTACAAATCTATGGACAAAGACATTTACAAATAGTCCATTGGGCAATTACTTTAAGATTGTATCCTTAAATATCAGGCTATTAAAAACATGCTCATATACGTGTCCATGCACACTATAGTCCATATACACACACCCACCCATACATAAACACTTGCCCTCTATTTATTATTGACGCTTTGATGACTAGAATTTTGCCTCAGGTGCTCTGATTTTTTTAAAATCAAACTTTCGGGGAGTCTACAGACAATTTGATTTTCATACAATCCGAAAGGCTGAGGAAAAGTCAAAGTTTTCACTCTAGTTTGATAGAAAGTGAAAGGGTATATCACTTTGAAACTTTGTTACATGTAGCTATGACATTTTCTCTTTCCATTACTGCAATTTGCATTTGAATTAGTTTTAATGCAGCCAGAAAAAATTTGCGTTTGGAATTTCATGTTGCACTCATTGTCTTGCGATTATTCGTCTATGGTTTTATGAGCCTAGAATATTGTTGAGGATTATATCCTCCATTGTCGTAAAAAGTTAATAGTTTCATCCCAAGAAACAGATGTGAGAACTGTTATATATAAAATACTTTCACCCAACCACCTGAAAAGTTTTTTGTAACAATGTTGAAATGCCCTTGTAACATGCTGTGACAAAACAAAGTCTCTGTCACATTATTGTCAGTGAAGCTGTATGAATTGGTTTTGGAATCAAGAACAAAATACAAAAGAGATGAAAGTAAGTAAGAAAGAATGGTGTACACATACGGATTGATGGGCATACTCTATAGTCCACTCTCTCTTTCTCTTGTAGTTCCCATAATATCAGAAACTGACAACTTTGGGCATTTGCACTTCCTAAAATTCTCCTGGGTTTGACCTGAGTATTGCATTCGAGGCCAAGGATTAACCTCCGTCTTTGAGGACGAGGCCAAGGAAAATTTGGAATGCATGTTTTGCAGAACCTGGTCTGGAAAATTGTGGTTTCTCAATTTATAGATGATTAACTTCCATCGTTTTTATTGTATATACTTTCAAACTGTCTTTTGTGTATTAGTTTGGTGATCGTGGATTGGAGCTGATCACAGAACACATGCATGAGTTAGAGAGTCTGAACCTATGTGAAACTCAGGTTACAGATGACGGATTGCGATGTCTGGTAGACCTTAAAAAACTCAACCATCTGAATCTAAACAGCACTCCCCTCACCACTCGGACCTTCAGATTACTCACTGTAAGTATTACTTTTAAGATTGATAGACACAAGAAATTAAGTTTTCATATACAGCGTGTTCCACAAAAAAGGAAACCTGTTTTCAGAGATAGAATTTCACAATTATTCAATATGTTTTTAACAATTCGACACCTATTATAAGAGTGGAATCTCGCTTTTGATTTGAGACCAAAGGCTTAGCAAATCGTTCACACATGGCAGATTACAAACAATAAATATTGAGCCATGCCAGAAACGATTTGCCCACAAACTCAAAAGCGAATCTGAATCTACTCTCATTTCAGATATCAGTGAGAGAAATTTAACAAAGAATACAAAAAATGCTAATGAGCAAGTCATGGAACATGCATGGCCGTCACATCATGAACCAATCCTGTCCAATTTTTCTGTGCAATCTGATTTTGACATTAAAATTTCAAATTTGTTCTTATGAATGCAAGGAGTGTTCGTCTCATATTAGGTATCAAAATGGAGAGGAATAACTGAATTTTATGTTGATGTAAATTAAATATCATAATTCCTTTGCATTTGAAGACATGGGAATCCTGGTTTCCTTTTTTTCTGGGACACACTGTATACTGTATGTTGTGGAATAATGTAGAATTATGTTGTGGATGGCATAATGTTAACAAAAACAATTGACAACTCGAAATGAGAAAAGAAAGATTAAAAAGATCCAAATGAACATTAGTTACTGGGAGCACTGTATCTTAAATTGTAAGAATGCATTTTCCCTTTTATATTGCTCAGTTTATCCCTGCTTCACTTGACTGTTTTTATTTCTTTTTCAGGGTAATTTGCCTGAATTGAAGACTATGGATACAAGGTATACTGATGCTTGAAGGAAGACTTTCCATTGGACCTCACCTTGGATCTTTGAAGCTTATCAGTTATCTGTATGGATGCCTTGTGTATGCCAAATGAACAAAGGATGTACAGTTTAAGACAATAGAGCAGCTTTTCTCTCTATAGACCACAGTGTTCATATAGGAACATTTTGTCTGGCTGACATCCTGTTTACATCTGAAACAAGTCCTCATAAATCATTGCAATATACAAACAAAAAACAATATAAATCTTTAAAGACAATGTTATTATGACTTAGTTTCATTCTTGAACACAAGGACGTACATGCATACAATAAAAGAAACCTGAATAGATATTCCAGACACTAAAAACATTATTAGTACTGAAAAACATCTCTTAGTTTTTACATAGGTCAGATTCCCTCTATGTTAATGGGCTTATAAGGTGTAAATCTAAAAAGTGCTATATTGAGTTGGACCTTGAGCAAAATCTGACTCTCTTTCTCAATTTTGAGAAGTATTTTATACCAGTCTACAGACTTTGTAGCTTTCACTCATATTTCATTGATTCTTTCATGTCACTCATTTGGTTTCTTTCAATTGTTAATTAGTAATTTGCAATGTATTATTGAATAGTCCAGAGAAGTCTATATATGATGATTTATACCACATAGAGATAATATTTGATGTACTGTATTATGTGGATTACATATGCTTCAGAATGTTTATAACATTATAGGATGTTGCAAATGCAGTACTGCTTGAAAAAAAGTTATCGTAACCTGTGCTTTTGTGCATTTTGATTGTATTTTAAATGGATTTTTAGGCTGTGATGTACTCCTTCAAATGAAATTCCTTGTGTATGATGAGTAGCCCTTGAGATTTTAGAAGTCAAGTGTATTAACTTACTTTTTATCTAATTAGTATTTGCATAATTGATCAATATCCTTTATCCTAAAAAAAAAAGATTAGGCAATTTCTCATGAATTGAGGAAGTGGGGGGGGGGGGTAGATTGCCCCCTTCTGATCTTTGCAGACATTTGCACGATAGTGCCAAAATTTGGCACACATATTCTTTACACCACGAACTACAAAACCACTAGAAAAAAAGTGATTTTTAGGCTATTATGTACTCCTTTAAATGGAAATTCTTTTTGTATGATGAGTCTCCCCAGTCCTTTCAGGATTAAAGTTCAAACAAAATTTTATTTGCTGCATAATTATGTCTAATTTACTAATATTAGAGCATTCCTGTAGGTATTGAATATATAGCAACTCAATCAAACTTTAAGAATCAAAATATCTATTTTGATAATCTGTTATGTTCATTATGAAAATCATGAGGTTTTAATATTATTTGTTAGAGTAGTAGTTGATAGTTTTTTCCCATTTGTATGGATTAGGTCTGTTTTATAGTGCAATATTAGATTATTTTAACTCTATCATTTTGATGTACATGTAGGTAGTCCTAGAGACCAAACACTATTTAATGTTTTGTGACATTGCTGATATTTGTTTTTTAACACTTGTAATTCCTTTAGCTTACTCTTCCTTGACGTATTTTTCTTTATTTGGCAATTTATTCTGTATTTATTTTTATTACATTAACTTCCCGTAAAGGTCTGGCTGATATTAGAACAGAATACTGAGTAGCTGAAATTTTGTGGTAGTTTACTTTTCACTAATTTTGCATTTAAAAAATCACAAAATTTACATTTTCTTTTATGGTCATTGTTGCAAATGAAAAAAAAATCAAATTACTGAAAAAACAATGATTCATGATTATGCTGAATTGTAAAAATATAAAATGTAAAAATATCTATCTACTAAAATATTGACTTCTACCATAGTTTCAAATATACCCTTTGAAAATTATTTTTCACATATTTTTTAATACAATATACAAATAGCGAATAGGCATGAGTGCGATGGTGCGAGATTTCGCATAAGGTGAAAGAAAGATGCTCTATTTAACGAGGCGTTAGTGGAGTTGAATAGAGCGTCTCTTTCTTTCACCGAATGCGAATTCTTGCACCATTGCATGAGTAAGAATATTCGCTATTTGTGTTGTACAAAGCCTTGGAATCAAGCGAAAATATGAAGAAAAAAAAATTTCCCTGCAGTAATCTATGAAAAGGGAGCAAAAATACTGAAAGCGAAAAGCAAAATCCCACAAGCACACATGACTTTTGGGCAGCATTGCGCATTAAAGCCAGCAGGCTATACACGTATTGCACCTTCATTTTTACTGAGCGCAATGAATAAAATCGTATTGTGACGTCACCTTCTAAAGCTGTGCAACGGTACATTTTGGATGGTACGTCATGCGTGCAGCGGTACGAATGTTTGACATTTAGTCTCCCATTTGCTCGCGTACAACAAGCTAAGTAGGCGTTGTATAACAATAAATAATGAACTGAATCAGAGATGGATAACAAATGATGTGCTTTTTCTTATCATTTAGGTGTGAGCATAGTGTATAATTCAGTCATAACATTTTATTCTTTATTCCAATGTTAGTTTTTAGCGTTTGGAAGGGAAATTGCCTCGTAAAATTATTTTGGTTTTTATTTTCAGAATTGCTTATTGAATGTGCAATTAGAATCTACGAAAAAACTGATATTTTATCAATGATTATTGTTAATATTCTTTCTATTTTTATGAACAACAAAAAATTATTTTGTAATCCATTTCTGTTAATGGCTTTGTGTCAAATAAAATAGTTGCAAATGGTCTATTCAAGGTAAAGTGCTTATTACTACTCCTAGCTAGTTATTGTAGTAATTGTGGATAAGAGCCTTCATTAAAGAAGTTATGAAATGAGCAAGAAGCACCTTTCTTCTGATTAATCATAGAAAAACATGACGTTATTAATATTATTAATTATAATTATTATTAGTATATTACAACTTGTTTCTCTGTAACAAACCCTTTTCATTAAGATTATTTTGTGATTGTAAATAAGTTGAAAATGGTTAGAATTTAATGTTTGCATTTATTTTACAATCATGTCTGTCATGAAAAACAAAGTTCAATGTAATTTTGAAATCTAAGTTTCAATTTTGATTTATTGTGGGTGTAAAGATGACATATAAATGATCAAATTTACAAGATTATTTATTAAAGAGAGAATGAATGTGGGAAATAAACGTAAATATATTTATCTTGTAAATAGAATATATCATTACAAACTATATTTACTAACCAGTTGAACTTTTAAAATTGTTTTTTTTTTTGTAAAAAAAAAATTACCATATTTGTCAATTGTAGTGCACGAGATGTTTGCAAATGTCAGTTATTTTTCAAATACTGAAGTCCAATTTCTTATTGATAACTAATATTTTTGTTTATAAAGTTTTTTGTTGAAGCTCTGTTCTATGAAAGAAACTGTGCTATTTTTTCATACTTTCCCTTTTATTTTTATGTCACTTTTATAAAGTAATGTTGAAATAAAATTCAGCGTATGTTAAAAGGTGAGGGATGATAATGTAAATTCTGTACAAATTGTTGTAGGATTTCAAGTATGACACAAAGTGCTATCATTAGATAAGAAGCATCACTGTTAAGTGTAGTCTGCCTTATATTTCAAGTAGACTGTATCTATGGTAACCAATTATTATACTCTCAGGCGTCTTTTAGCACCATCTGCTTGTAGGAAGAGAATCGGCCGCAAAAAAAAAATTATAAATGATTACTTGTCTGATCTTCAAGGGAGTACTGCAAGGGATTCATATTGTCAAGGAATTTATATTGTCTGTAAATTGTTCATCTCGTCTTTTCATTATGTCTAAACAATTCATATCTATCTTTAGCCTTTCTGAATGTGTTAATACTATTGTGGTTTTCCCTGGCATGCAACTTTTGTTTTATTTTGGGCTGGTACCCTACTTATCATCTCACCTATTATAATCAGTTTAATATTGCATTATTTGCACATTTATCTAATGGCATAAGGCACTATTGTATAAAGGAGACACTAAAAATTAATGTGGAATAGAGTTAGAGTTAACTGAAATAAATCAATAGAAGAAATGAAGAGAGTCACATACAACTTAATAATTTCTTTGTACATCATTTATTTTTTCTTATTTCTACTATACATTTTAGCTTATAAAAATGACCTTGTTTAATGAACTTGAATTTCGATCATAGCTTTTGAACGCATTCAATGTTTGGTTTTAGCTCCTTTAAGAGTAATTGTTTATAAATAGATCAGTTTAAATATGAAAAGAATTACATTTTTCTTTGGACTATTTTTCATGTTTAGTCAGCAGGAATCACCAGAATCTCGTTTAAAAGACTTTAACGCACAATTTCCATAACAAATTTACCATTAGCCAGTCATAATGAATGATTTGAGTAGCTGTTAATTGTTAATTGCAAATTAGTTTTTGTAACAAGGTTTATGAAACAGGCCCCTGGACTGTACCATATACAATACTTTAAAGGTCAAGTCCACCTCATAAAAATGTTGATTTGAATCAAAAGAGAAAAAATTAGACAAACATAATGTTGAAAATTTTATCAAAATCGGATGTAAAATAAGAAAGTTATGACAGTTTCGCTTATTATTCACAAAATAGTTATATGCACAATTAAGTCACATGCAAATGAGAGAATCGATGATGTACCTCATTCACTATTTCTTTTGTTTTTTATTGTTTGAATTATACAATGTTTCAATTTTTACAGATTTGACGATAAGCACAAACTTCACAGAATTATATAATGTTAAACAATGGTAATTCTACATGTTCAGTGAGAAATAAAACTTTGTTTCACAAGACAATGAGGAGATAATTAGAATATTTCATATTTCTTATAATAAAATACAAAAGAAAAAGTGAGTGAGTGATGTCATCAGTTCCCTCATTTGCATACCGAGCGGGACGGGCATATAACTATTATGTGAAATAAAGCAAAACTTTTAAAAATCAACTTATTTTACATCCGATTTTGATGAAATTTATGCTGGTTGGATTTTCTCTTTTTATTCAAATCAACATTTTGTTAGGGTGAACTTGTCCTTTAATAATTTGCAATATTTATTAATATCTCCCACCAACCAATTTAACCCTATCTAGTCCATAGATAAATTTGAAGTGAAAAAAAATTGCCAGTGTTTTATATTTGTGCTTTTGGGGGTCTCAATCATCTTTTGAGGAGCAAATTCTGTGTATGGTTATACAGGTAGGCATGATTTGGTACCTGCATGTTACACTGAAAGTTGCTCAAAAAGTGATTTCATCACAAATTATGTTTAAAAAAAAAAGACAACGAATGTGTAAGGTAAAAATAAAATATTTGTCTATTTGAACTGAAAAAGCACAAATGTTGCTGTTCATGATCAATGAAGGGGGGGGGGGGGGCCTATGATCTTTGAAAAGAAAAACATTAAAGGTCAAGTCCACCCCAGAAAATTGTTGATTTGAATCAAACATACATAACGCTGCAAATTTCATCGAAATCGGATGTAAAATAAGAAAGATATGACATTTTTAAGTTTCGCTTATTTTTCACAAAACAGTTAAATGCACAACTCAGCGAAATGAGAGAGTCAATGATGTCCATCACTCACTATTTCTTTTGTTTTTTATTGTTTGACTAATACAATATTTCAATTTTTACAGATTTGACAATAAGGACCAACTTGAATGAACCATATTGTATTATAGTTGATTTGACACTTTCCGAACCTAGAAATGTTCTTTCCGATGAAGTTTTTTTCTTGATTTGTGTTTCTATGGGGTACTAGAACAAATTCAGCTTGGTTGCCCAAAGTTGCCATTTGGGCAATTTTGCTAATTTGCATAAATCCAAAATGGCCACCACATGCCATCTTAAAAAACTAACTTTTGAACCCTTGCCCTAAAATTATGAGGAAGAACTCCTTTTATGGGTTTAGGTGTGTGTAGAATCCATTTCTATTATTATATTTGCAATATAAGGTCATCTTCAGGTCAAATCCAATATGGCTGCCAGATGCCATCTTGTAAAATTGAATTTGAACCCTTTGCCCCAGAATCATGAATAATAACTTTATTCGTGAGTCATTTGGTATGTTGATTCAATTTCTGATGTAATTTTGCAATAAAGGATAATCTTCAGATCAAATCCAAGATGGCCGCCAAATGCCATGTAAGAGCTTATGTAAGGGGATTTCAGTAAGAATACTCATTTCTTTTTATTAATTCTCAATTGTTAGTTCAAGGGGAAGCCATATCTGAGATGTTGTCAGACGTTCGACATTAACTGCTCACCTTAGAATGAATCCTCGTTAGGTTTTGGGCTATGATCAATTTCGCGTGTACTTTTATTTCTTTTAATGTCCAGCCATACTTTTGTACTGAAGAGGCTTTTAAGTCTTTTTTGAATTTGAAAGTATTTTCTCCATATTTTTCCTAAATCAAAGAGTCCAATGATAGGTAGGCATCAGTTCGTCTAGGGTCGCTAGGGTTTACATTTTCGAGAGTGGCTGTAGAGCTCCGCTCTAGAGTGGCAGTCTCTAAAGCAAATTTGTACAGATGAAGGAGGATGGCGCTGAAACAGGTTCAGATAGTGATGCTGCCCTAGCCTTCCTCCTTGGTCTTTGGCCTGCAAATGTAGCATTCTGATTATTTTCTGACGTATTGACCCCTGTACTTAGTAGCTCTCCATAGATGACGACTATCATCTACATCTTCAAAAGTGTTAGTGTTTATGCCGGCCAAGTTTTATGTCACGTTTGCAGATGTGTTTATAACAGAGGTGTGATCTATCTGGGGACCAATCACATAGCTCACCTTACATTGGTGAATCCCTTCTAGGGTTTGCCAAAGTTTCATGCGGCTAACATGCCCCAACCACTTGAGGCACCTTTCACTAAGAAGCAAGAATAAGCTGGTGATGCCAGCAATAAGCATGCACGTACGCTGAAGGGCCTTATATTTTTCACTCTGTCCTGCCATTTCATGTGCAGGATACGTCCGAGGCAGCTGACATGGAAGGTGTTTAGCCGCTTTTCTTGATCGGCGTACGTTTTCGAGGACTTATTTCCGTTCAGGAGCTTGGCCATGGCTGTGACAGATATTCCCATCCTGGTGCTTATCTCCTTGTCCAGTGAAAGGGAACTAGAGACAGATAGTCAATCCAAGGTAGGTGAGGAGTCCACCACAACCAGACGAGTGCGTGCTGTTGATAGAGATATCTGGAGGACAGTCAGCGTCTTGAGTCTATCAGGATTTCTGTCTTACAGGCTGATGGGTGATCCAAACTCCTTACATGCACAGGACAGGTGGCTGTATTGCTAGGTCGTGTAGGCCTACTACCGCTTCTTTATAAAAGGCAGGGAGACGTCACGTCGTTGCCGTACAAAATCTTACGAATGAGAACCATCGTGACCATTGTTTTGGCACGAAGCCGGTCGATGTTGAAGAGTTTCCCATCTGCTCTGGTACGGATATACATGTAGATGCCTTCTGTGCATCCGCCGAATGCATACTGAGGAAGCATGAAGAAGAAGATCCCAATGAGTGTCAGGGCCAGGCGCAGCATAATTGCTTCACGCCACTGCTCACAGGAATTGAGGGAAGCTACCAGATGTTCCAGCATTGTAGCAGACTGTGCTCATGTAATGATGTGACCATGGATCAGTCTTGGGGAGCCTATCTTCTACAGGAGGCTAAAAAGTGCACTCGTGCTGACCAAGTCAAAGGCTTTTGTCAGGACGAAAAGTCCAATGATTATTATAAAGGAAGGTAATAAGTTAACAAATTTTCTGAAAAATACGGATAAATCACTTTTTAATAAAAAATAATACTTTTAAGTCCTTTCAATATAAAAATATGGCTGGACATAAAAGAAATGATGAGAACTCCCAAAATTGGTCATAGCCCAAACTTTGAATGGTTTCATTCTAAGGTGAGCGGTTAATGCCGAAATATATCAACCATCTGAGATCGGACTTGACCACTAAAAATGGAGAAATTAAAAGAAATGAATCATTCTTACTGAAATACCCTTCCATGAGCTCCTACACATAATAGTAACTCTCTTTAGGACAGCGTGTACTTTTTGGGGAGAGTATCTTCAAGGTTCAAAGTTCAATAGTCTCGGGAAGTAGTTTTTTTAATATGGCGTTTAGCGGCTATCTTTTTTTATCTGAATGATCCTATATTACAAAATTATTACCAGAAATGGAATCAACATATCAAATAACTCACGAAAAGAGGTATTATTCATGATTCTTGGACAAAGGGTTCAAAAGTTATTTTTTTCAAAATGGCGTCATCTGGCGGCCATTTGGATTTGACCTGAAGAAAACATTATATTGCAAAATAGATAGCGGAAAGAGATTCTACACACTGTCACCCCAAAACCCCTAAACAGAGGTATTACTCGTCATTCTGGGGCAAGGAGATCAAAAGTCAATTTTTCAAGATGGCATCTGGCGGCCATCTTGGATTTGACCTGAAGATGACCTTATATTGCAAAAATTATAAAAGAAATCGATTCTACATCCCCCTAAACCTCTAAAAAGAGTCTTTACTCATCATTTGGGGGCAAGGGGTTCAAAAGTTAAGTCTTTAAAGGTCAAGTCCACCCCAGAAAAATGTTGATTTGAATAAATAGAGAAAAATCAAACAAACATGCTGAAAATTTCATCAAATTCGGATGTAAAATAAGAAAATTATGATATTTTAAAGTTTTGCTTATTTTTCACAAAATAGTGATATGCACAACTCAGTGACATGCAAATGAGACAGTTGATGATGTCCATCACTCACTATTTCTTTTGTTTTTTATTGTTTGAATTATACAATATTTCATTTTGTACAGATTTGACAATCAGGACCAACTTGATTGAACCATATAGTATTAAACAATGCAAATTGCACATGTTCAGGAAGGAATTAATCGTTGTTTCACACGACAACAGGGAGAAATTTGGAATATTTCATATTTCACATAATAAAATACAAAAGAAATAGTGAGTGAGTGATGTCATCAGTCTCCTCATTTCAGTCTCCTCATTTGCATACTGACAAGGATGTGAATATAACTGTTTGTGAAATTAAGTGAAACTTTTTAAATGTCATAACTTTCTTATTTTACATCCGATTTTGATGAAATTTTCAGTGTTATGCTTGTTGGATTTTTCTCTTTTTATTCGAATAAATTTTTTGTTGGGGTGGACTTGTCCTTTAAGATGGCATCTGGCGGCCATTTTGGATTTATGCAAATTAGCACAATTGCCCAAACGGCAACTTTGGGCAACCAAGCTGAATTTGGTCTAGGACCCCATAGGAACACGTTTCAAGAAAAAATCTTCATCGGAAAGAACATTTCTAGGTTGGTGTATTGAGCCTATGGGACTGTCAAATCGACTATTAAACTATGCTAATTCCACATGTTCAAGGAGGAATTAATCGTTGTATCACTTGACAATGAGGAGAAATTAGAATATTAACATGAAAATACAAAAGAAATAGTGAGTGGATGACATCATAGTCTCCTCATTTGCATTTCAGCCAGGATGTGCATATAACTGTTTTGTGAAATTAAGCGAAACTGTCATAACTTTCTTATTTTACATCCGATTTTGATGAATTTTTCCATGTTGTGCTTCCTTTAAGAAAAATAAATAATTTTAAAAAGTTGTAAATATTGGTAATCACTATACACATGAAGACTTCAAATTGGCATCATATGAGATGTCATAGTGATGGAAGACAAGGACTATTATTCCATGTACTCAAATACATATAATGGCTAAAATGTAATTTTCCCCAAAAGTTTCATTGCAAATAATTTTTTTCTTTCATGAGGACATGAAACAATATACTACATGGGTTATATGTAGATTACCGACTCAGCGGAATGGGTATTTAGGAGAAAACCACATATCCGTGATAATTAAGTACATGGCCTATGGGAAAGTTGTCCTTGCCCCTTGTCATAATTTACTTACCCAGCTGCCAATTTGAAATTTACATAGTATTAGTGATCTCAATTTTAAAGTAGCTAAAACTTTCTTTTTGCTTGTCTGATTTCTTTCAAACTTTCACCATTCTGTACAATTTATTAATTCTCCTTCCCAACACACTATTTTATGGCCAAGGCTGGATTCTCCTTTAAGAGGTAAGCCTCGAGACTCACTGAGTGTGGATCGGGTTTATGTTTAGTTTATTGAATGTGTGCTATTTTCAGGGTGAAAAGCTGTCAATGGTGAAAAGAGAAAGAATTAGAGAATGATATAGATTGTTAATGTGGTGTGGGAAGGGGCTAGTTTCTATGTAAAGGTGCTAATATTAGTAGTGTCAAAACAAAGTTAAAATAACACATTTGAATCTGATATTTTTTCTTCCTGTGGTAAGGTTGTTTTGGTCTTTATATTATATTTCTGTAGATAATTTTTGGAGTTATACACAATGTGTAGGTTGTATTAACTCCCCAACCCCTTTTTTCATCATCTTAAATGGCTTACAGGTACATGTATATCAATGGTACTTGTAAATTAAGTTCAATCATGCAAATCATGTTGATTAATTCTTGTGATGAATTCCACTATTATGGCGTTTTCTAGCAT
This sequence comes from Lytechinus pictus, assembly GCF_037042905.1. Lineage (NCBI taxonomy): Eukaryota > Metazoa > Echinodermata > Echinoidea > Temnopleuroida > Toxopneustidae > Lytechinus > Lytechinus pictus. The sequence continues at coordinate 70,523,349 of NC_087246.1, forward strand.
CATATCCCAACTTTAGTTTGTAATGTTGGAGCTTGATTGCAAATTTCAGCGTAAAATAATGATAGGCATTTAAATAGCGCCATCTATCTAGAAATATATTCCGAGGAGCACAAGAAAACAAATAATGAGAGAGTTCGGATGAATGTCAAAGTGCCAATAACTAAATACTGTTAGAAAAAATATAAGACTTTAGTTTACATTTGAAAGTCTTCAGTGATGATATAATTCTTCAATTCAACGGCAAACTATTCCAGACAGAAGGTGCTGAGGCAGAGAAATCTCGCGCTCCAAATGATAAAAATAGTACTCTGTGAAGTAGGGTTCCTTGATTTTAAGATAATAATATATATGTATTTTACTTTATTTCATGAATTTAATTTTCTTATATCTTTTACCTGAAGAATATCTCATTCTAGGGATAGAAATCACTTCTAAAGCTTTATGTCTTTATTTTTAAAATGGGAGGGAATTGATATATCATAAACAAAGAATCTTATCAAACAAATTCTTTTTGTCAAAATTTATCATTATTGAATTGAATGACATTTGATGAAGATAGTTTGAATTTATTGTAATGGCAATATATTTTAGAGGTATACAGTGCGTATAAAAAAACCGGAACAGATTTGAAAAGTCTATAAAATTTTTGTTTCAAATTATGATCGTCTATATTTTGGTGTTAATAGGTGCTCTAAGGTCTTATCTTTGAAATGCAATAAAAAAAAAATTTGTTCATGCTTGAGCGAACACGGGACGTTTTTGTTAGGGGTTCAAAAAGAGGCTTGCGCCAGATTTGCAGAATATGAGTAATGTGATGATCAGACTTCTTGCTAATCAGGAGACTTCCTCTTCACCTTTTCATTATCTGTGCCACAATTTTCGAATTATGCTGTCAAATTTTATTTACAAATTTATTTATTTACTTGAATAATTTTGTTTTTTCATTTAAACTTCTCTTACCTTTTAATTTTCCTTCATAAGTAACTGAGAAAAGAAGATTTTTGGTCAACCCAAGCAAGAATATTTGCATTATTAATTGGGAAAACTTGTGATTATTCAAATCCTTTTATTATGTGAAACAAATTATGTTATGTACCTTTAAAAGACAATCTATTTTTCAAGGGGTCATTGATTCCTTGACCAAGTTTAATTATATGCTTGACAGGACAAACAGGAAGGGATTCATGTCTTTCAATGACAATGGTATATTGAGTCAATTTTGAAGGAGTTAGATATGGCAGATCGGGTAAAATGTATTAAAAAGTTGTGAGCGAGCGAAGTGAGCACGCAAATATTCCCACTTTTTTATTACAATATCAAATTTTGTGATAGATTTTGACATAATATTCAGAAAATAATATCATATTTTACTTTCTATCTTTCCTTTTATTTCCAGTCCACTTTTTGTTCTTGGTCATGATTTTTTTTAATTGAGGGGGGGGGGGGAAAGAAACAACAGAACCATTCAAGCAAATATTAGATCTGAAAATGAATTTTGACCGCATGGTTTGAAGATTATAGCAAAGATAATGAAAAGGTTAAGAGGAAGTCTGCTAATTAGCAAGAAGTCCGATCATCATATTTATAATTTTATGCCATTTTGGTGCAAGCCTCCTTTTTAACCCCAGACAAAAACATTATGTGTTCGCTCAAGCATGAACGAAACTAAATTTTTTTGATAGCATTTGAAAGACAAGACCTTAGAGCACCTATTAACACCAAAATATAGACATCATAATTTGAAACAAAATTTTTATAGACTTTTCAAATCTGTCCCGTTATTTTTTATACGTACTGTAGTGCCTATATTTTGTTTTAAGAGAGAGGAATGTAATGAGTAGAGAGAGATATTGAGAGATAGATGAAGCTGTACCCAACTTAAAGATAAGACATTTTATTTCGGATGTATGCTATTAAATGCCCTTGATATATTACATGTATGATGCAGTGTAAAGTATTAATGTTATTGAGCTTCTTTGTACATGTGAGTCCATATTTCTGTCATGTTGTAAACAATGGAATTTTATTAACATTGTTATTTTCTCCCATTTTCTGTTTTGTGGCTGTTTGATATCGAATAAAATATTTCTGGAGCAGAAATAGACGATTGTGTCTTCATTTTTGTGCATAGTTCATGTATATTATATAAAACAAGTGGAACGTCTGTCATGCCTGCATTATGCGATTCAATTTGGCAACAGTGCAGACTTCGAAAACAGCTATTGAATAATTTTTTTTTATTCACAATAGAAAACACTTGTATAATACAGTACTATGTTCATTGGCCCAACATGACCTCTGACCATAATCATGTGACCTAAAATGTGCAAAACATACGTGATAACCCTTATGTCGATGTTTCATGAACTACATGTGTAGATCCATTAACTGTCTTCTGTCTAAGTTATGATGCCAATTCAACAAATACCCCCAACACGACCAAAGGATATTCAGGGATACATGGTAACTCTTATGTCCAAGTTTCAGGAACTAGTTCCATAAACTTAAAGTTATCACAATTCCACAATACCCCCAACACAATCTAAGTTCATTGACCCTTAATGACCTTTGACCTTGGTCATGTGACCTGAAACTCATAAAGGATGTTCAGCGATACTTTATTAATCTTATGTCCTAGTTACATGAACCAGTTCCATAAACATTCAAATTTATGATGGAAATCAACAAATACCTCCAATAAGGCAAAGATCATTGACCCTAAATGACCTTGGTCATCTGACCTGAAACTCGTAAAGGATGTCCAAGTTTCATGAACTAGCTTATGATGACATTTCAAAAACTTAACCTTGGTTAAGATTTCAATGTTGACTACGCCGCTGCTATCAGAAAAGCGGCGCCTGTAGTCTCGCTCTGCTATGCAGGCGAGACAAAAAGACATAAAAATACAATAAAAAGCAAAAGAAATTGCCCATTGATATCTTCCAATAAGGCAATATACTATCCAGATTAGTATTATTCTTAATTTCCATTTCAAATAAGTGGGGGGGGGGGGGCAGATTAACTCTACAGATATATAAACTCCTCAGAAAAAGTTTGGAAATCTGACTTTGATCGATAATCTCTCCTCGGTTTTGGTGAATAGTAATGTGTGATTGATACCAAAGAATAGATCGTTCAATTTTCTTTAAAATGATACCCTACATGATATGATTATGGTGCAGTGCCTTGAAATGTGGGACAAGGTCAAAATTCAAAAGTTGCAAAATGACACAATATTAAAAGTCGCTATTCTTTTTTTCTGTGGTGATGAGTTTCTCAGCAGTTTTGTTTGTTTTCATGCACCTTAGCATCAACATTAACATGGAATCGAACACACCTCTGCACAAGCAAACACATTACAAACAAAATAATAAACATGCATAGGTATTTCAAAACACGACTCAGGCCATTTCACAGAACCATCACTGCATAAACCACAACAAAAAAAGAAGCAGGGGCTTGATTTGAAGGGATTTTCATTTCTAATGACACAGACAAAAGAATCATGTTCTTCATTGACTCTTCATGACCATTTCTGCTCGTTTCGTAGCTTATGCATTGTGTAAAATTAGGAGTTGGGAGAAATTAATGGCCAAACTCAGATTTCTAAACTTTTTTTTTGGAGGGGTTTAGCATTATAACTTCAGTTATTCCCCCAAATATGTGATTATACAGTGTTTTTATAAAAAGGTAACAGTAGTCCCAAGGTCAACATTATGAAGAATACATAATTCATTCTTGCAATTTCAATTCTGCATGACCAAAAAACTCGACAACTTTCATTTGACACCTTGCTTGGGTTCACAAAACTAAGTAGTCTAGGGTCACAGAGTCATGGTTCTTCAAAGGGGAAGGGTACTAAACCTACTTTTTCCCAATTTTTTGTTTTAAACCAACTTTGTTTTAAGGTTTCGGTTTACCGGTACTCACATCTTTTCCCTGCAAATTTCAATGAAATGTTATCCCTTCTGCTAGCCTTTTTGCAAGTAAATGTTACATAACTGGTGTCTAGCTTTAATTTTGGTTGAGCACATCCTTGGTGACTTGCAGGCAAATGTTTGGCATTAGATGGATGTTCTTTGTCACAATCCTGCAATGTTTAGAGGAGCAATGCAAAACATTCAGCGTCGACAGGGAAGGCACTGAAAAAGCTGAAGGTGTTGATGCAAAAGGTAGAAATGAATGAAGTGTTCAACGGAAATTGAAGCTAGACAGTGGATATGTAAATCACAAAAAGTAAAGGAGGGTCACTGCTGCTGAAGAGTGGAGCATCCATGAGAAAAACATGTTATGTGTGCGTTTGTTTTTTTCAATTTTGCATTTCAAACAAATTTTTTATTGAATCAAATATCTTTGGGAATAACCTTAATAGTCCTTTGTCAATTACCATCACATCATGATTTCAAATTGAAGTTTAATTTTAAGGTTTATTAAAGTGTATATCTGCAAATGAATCTGTATTTGTATATTTTAATTAGATGTGGAAATTTGAACTTTGAAATTCCTTAACGGCCTTGATAAAAAAGCTCATGAAATATCCAAATCCGAAATGGAATCCCCAACCAGGGCCATAAGACTGCATCTAAAACTGGCTGAACCCAATCCCCAATAGGCCTACTATACAAAGGAAACTGGAATTCCATGTAATTTTCTACCATCAAAATTATAGATTTGCTTTATAAGATGTAAATCAATGAAAAGATACACTTTTCCTCTTTCATTTCAGGTCCATCTCAATGTTCATAATGCATGCATGACTGAGTTAAAAACAATGGAAAGTGGTGCTAACAAACTTCTATTTGCACGAGCAAATTACAAATTTGAGTGAGTTTTTCTGGCTTCTACTGCTATTTATTCAAAAAAGAAGTTCATAACTTTGATATTCATTTTTTCATCTTTCATGTTATACCTCGTGCATAAAATATGATCGACCCATTGTTGAGAAAAAGTTGCATGAAAACATGCTTGATTTCCACCCATTGGACAGATCTTTGAAAAACGTGCATTTCCAACAAAGCGGCAGACAATGGGCTACCTGTGAATGCACGGTGAGTGTGCTTATATGGTTGGCTTGAAATGATGGGACGAGGCAGTGGAATGTTAAATAGGGGGGGGGGGAGGTGACCCACTTAAAGCAAAAGAAGAAAATGGTTTTCTCCCCTTCAATTGTAACACGAGTGTCGCTAAGGCGAGCACATAATACGCCCGTCTGTAATGAGGAAAAATTTAGCTATTGGTCAAGCAAGAAAAGTGGAAGATGGCGACTTCACCTTTAACCTTCTGACCTCAAAATCAATAGAATTGCTAGGATCTATGCTAGTATCATACAAACCAAACTATATGAGCCTAGGTTAAGTTCAACTAAAGTTATCGCATTAACAAGAACTTCAGAAGTGTAAGATGAAAACATGTCACTATGATCTTGACCTTAAAATAAAAAGGCTTCCTGGGATTCATGCTAGTATCATACACACCACCAAATTATATGAGCCTAGGTTAAGTTAAATTGAAGTTATCATGTTTACAAGGACTGCAGAAGGGTAAGATGAAAATGTGTCACTGTGACTTTGACCTCAAAATCAATAGGCTTTCCATGCTTGTATCATACACACCAAATGATATGAGCCTAGGTTAAGTTAAATCGAAGTTATCACGTTTACAAGGAAAAGTTAACGAACGGACAGACAGACAGACGGACACCAAGCGTGATAATATAACACGTCCCGTCGAGAGGGGCGTACAAGTGATGTACCCCCTTTCTGCTGCGCCACGCCAAACATAATCTGCCGCCTCTGTGACTGAGAGAAGTTTGAGATAACAATTATCAAAATAATTACCATTGTAATATTGAATTCTCATAGCCATAGACTCCAGTCCGGAACAATAAAGGGCTTTCCTTCCCTGGCCTGAACAGCATTCACCGTTAGCCTATTGCTGCTGCTTATTTGGGGAAAATGAAGTGGTTGTTTTTCAGCGATCTGTCGAATTGGTAGAAATCCATCATATTTTCATGCAACTTTTTCCCAACCCTGCGAAATTCATATTTTAAGGTCTCATATGGAAGAGGAAAAAATGGATATTCAAGTTATACAATTTGTTTTCAAAAGAGATAGCAGTAAAAGGCAGCAAAAGTCACTCAAAATCATTATTTGCTCGTGCAAATTGAAATTTGATACCACTTTTCATTGTTCTAACTCAGTCATGCATGCATAATGATGGTTGAGATTGGTCTCAAATGAAAGATGAGAAGTATATCTTTCCATTCATGTACTTTTATTTTATGGCCATTTAAATTTATGGTCATGATAGGAAAAATTTATACTGAATCTTGGTTTCCTTTTTTCAGAGATAGATTTCACAATTATTAAATATAATTTACTATTTTGTCCATTATTACAGGGCTCTCTCGAAAAGCAGTTTTTATGTACTGAAGAGACCACCCTGTCTAAAGAAAACAGAAATAAATAATAAATAATAATTTGAATTTGATGCTCATGGCAAGATTGGAAGCTCTCTCTGATTTGAAACCAACAGCTTAGCAAATCGTTCACACATGACAAATTACAAACAATAAATACTGAGGCATGTCAGAAACGATTTGCGCAGAAATTCATGTGTGAATCTGAATCCTTTCATATTTCAGGGATTAGTGAGAGAATCTTAAAAAGAATACAAAAGAAATGCTGATCAGCCAATAGTCGAATAAGCACGTTCGTTGTATCACGACCCAATCTTGTCCATTTTTTCTATGCAACCTGGTTTTGACATTAAAATGTCAAACTCGTTTTGCTCATTAATGCGTTAAGTATTCGTCACATATCAGGTATCAAAATAAAGAGGAATAATTGATATATATGATTATGTAAACTAGATACATTGTATCATAATTCATTTGCTTTTGAAGAAAAAGATGTGGGATTCCCGGTTTCCTTTTTTCTGGGACACACTGTATAGTATTTGTGCGAAAATGAGAATATCCTTGTTTAGGGTATAGTAATCAACGATTATAAGAATATACCTTCAACAAGGATATTCCTAGTCAGAGTAAATTTTTTTATTATGTATGGATTAAGATTTCGTCTCTTTTTTCTGTTCATTTTACTTCTTTCCTCTCTACCTTTCCCTCCTCTTTTCTCTTTCTCTCAAAAAAAAATATAGAAAAGAAAAAAAAAACTGATGTTGAAACAACCTCAAAACTCAAAAGAAAAACAAAGTGAGATTTCAAGTTAACACACTTTTCTTTGTTGTTGGACATACCTCAACAACTCAACAATATTTCAAATATAGGTGCAAATTTCTTACAATAATCAAAGTAAATGAATAAATCTATGGACAGTAGAAATACATCACCCTCTTGCTCAGCAGTTCCACAGAGATCCAGAAATTCGGCATATTAATCAGGAACACTTAAATAAATTCTTATTTACAGTGCCAAAGATAGTGCACAAAGATAAAAACTGATTGGATGACACATAATCATTAGTATTATCAGGGTGATTAAAGATGAAATGCTGGACAAATTTTCAGTACGGCTTTACAGTTAAATGAGGACTGCGTCAATTATAGGAAAAGACATTGCAGAATTTTTATGTAAAAATGATTTCATCGTGATTGAGCATCAGTTCAGTCATCAGCTCCTATATTTACTGACATCTATCTGGATTTAAAGAAAATGAACCAATGTCTTACACCACTGTCTTTTTGTAAAAATTTGCAAATGTGTCATAAATGTTTGATGAATGCAACTTTTTAGACATTTCAAGCCCTGAAAAGCATTTCCCTGAAGAAAAAAAAGTGTGTTCATGACATCTTCAAGATATCTATGTTCCATTGACTAATGTAGATAACAGTAATCAAATTCCATCTCCTGGGTATCCAATCTATCATTTTTCTACATTTGATGAATGACAGCATGACTAGTGGTGAAGTATTTGATACCAAAGAGAATATTACTAGTCATATACACAGTGAGGTCAGATGTTTGATGGGATGACTTCATACTAGGATTTATTAGGTGATATTAGATAGTGGAATTATGCTGTTGGACGATACGCTAGCTTGCGAGACTTGAGAACAGACCACTTATGCCTCTTAGTGTAGTAGGTAACTCCCAGAAGCAAACTCAGAATCATCAAGGCCTACAAGGGATCAAAAAGATTTTTTTTTAAGAAAAGGTATCAGAATTGTAAAAAAACATGCACATACTATAAAACTAAGAAATGTTTAAAAACAAACATTTAGAATTTTTGAAAGTTTAATCTTCAACAACTTGGTTAGTAGATTTTTAGAGTGTGAATATGTGATAACAAAAGTCACTATATTTAACAGCTGTAAGAATTACAGGCTGAAAATGTAATACAAATGTGATCGAAAATAATGAAGTCTGAATTTTAACCTTTAGCTTTATTTTGTGAAAACAGTTATATACATGCCATCATGAATATGCAATAGATGGGTTAATAATGTCATGCCCCAACTTTGCTTTTTTTTTAATTTTATGAAATCATAAATATTTCGTGTGTAAAAAGAAAAAATCTCCCTTGTAAAAAAATGAATTTTAGCAAATGATTAACTTACAGTTTCACAGTATAAAAGTGCTTAATCTATTCTTAGAAAAATAGTGAACATGGCTTCATCAGCTTGCTTATTGCACAATCTGAAGACTAATTCACAAGAATAATCCAAAACTTTGAAATGTCATGACTTTTTCATTCATCATCCAATTTCAATGAAATTTTCAGTGTTTCGTTTGTCTGATTGAACTCTATTTGTTCAAAAGCATAATTTTCAGCATGGACCCTTTTCCCCTATATAACCTGCCATTTTGAATTGCATACCCAGGGGTGGGGGGGGGGGGGGACTTGTTATGTTACAAAAATGCTTCATTTGTCTAAATGCATTATCTTTAAAATACCTATAAAATGTACTCTCTACTCATTAATAATGGCAGTACCAAATTTTTAATGTACAGCATGTCCCCAAAAATGTCTGTCATACCGATGAATAAATCTAAATTAAAGTATTATTCTCAATTAAATGTGCAGAACTAGAGAGTTCATTTCATATTTATAACTTCTCTGAAAATTTCATTTCCCAACAAATTTCATTGGTCTTGGTTCAGCAGTTTTAGATACACATTTTGTTCAGTAACAGTGGTGAATGTCTGCCCATGAAGTTTGATTGATAGTATCATTACACCAACCTGAAATAAAATATGAATGAATACAGTAAGCTGGACAATGAAGGACAAACCACAAGTGTATCACACTTTGCTAAAATATTAACAGTTGAAAATCACTATGTTTTATAAAATTCAAATTGATTTGACCCCAGAAACTTAATACTATCAAATAGAAATGAAACCAAGAATGCAGTTGTTGAAATATAAGTGAAACATTGTATCACGCATGATAGGCATGCCTATTGTCTTCATCGGTGTACATTTCCTATTATAGCAAACTTGGAAATGACTGTCAAGCACATTTCTTGCCTTTCTGAACATGCTCAAGATTGTGAATTGATTCTCCTGGTTAGAACATAGAGAATTCCTTGGTCAGATTCTGAATAATAAAAACAGGTTGATTTGCTAGACAGTGCAGAACATACAGCACTTGGAACGGGCTGAAAAGAACCACTCTTACATAGTAGATTAAATAGATCAAAACCACTGAAGCGAGACCAATTAATTTTTTAGTTAAAATATCAAAATAGCTTTCTAGTTCTGCACATTTAATTGTAAATGATAAATAATTTCAAAATCAAATCAGCTTGATGTTTGTGTGTTATTGAATGGAAATTGCCAGTGGCACTATTTCAATCATAAATGACAAGATTGCTTTTTATTAAGTAAAAGACATCCTGACATCACACACCAGTATTGACTGTGCATCAAGTGATATGAAACCTTCACTTCTGGACAACCCTAACAAAGCAATACATAAACACACAAAAAGTCTGAGTCATGACCAATTACTATGCTTCGGGCCGGCTTCAGGCCAGAACCGCAGTGTAATTGGGTTCAATGGACACCTTTCTTTGTAATAATTCTTCCAGAATAAACCCTGAATAGAATGGGCTATTTTGATGACTAAAGGCCACCGCACACCTTACGACCCGACTGGTCTACGACTGGCTTGCGACTGAGTGAGGGGAGATGTGACGTCACAGCTCTTGACAGCTTGATAGTCGCAGACCGGTCAGAGACAAGTCGCAATGAAAATCAGAAGGATTGACATGTCGAATCCTTATGACTGGATCGCAAGCTCAATCCAACTTCCAGCCAATCAGAAAGCAGAGTTGTACGACGCGTATATGATAAACAACGCGCATACGCAGTAGTAAGCACATTTTCTCAGTTGTTATGGCAAAAAGCAAAAAGCGCATGCGTGAGTCGCAGACAGCGTGGTAGTCGGATCACAAGGTGTGCGCTGTCGAGGCTTATGACCACCTTGCGATTCATCTCCCCTCACTCAGTCGCAGACCAGTCGGGTCGTAAGGTGTGCGGTGGCCTTAAGAAGCTCCCTATGATCTCGGCTGTTGATCACGCAATCGCGACAAAAATTGGCTCGAGCGTTACCCATGGCAGAATCTACAAATTTTTAAGATTCAATTCTGCGAAAAATGTCAATGCTAATCAATTATGCTAATTTATGTGTAAAATGAAAATTTTACTCTATTCTAATAATATAAATAATGCCCCTAAAATGCTAATTTTTTAATCAGACTCTTTATAGGAAACTGATCAAATAGACTTTAAAAAATTTCAACACCACATTTATTTTCTTATGTATTTTGTTTTCAAAATTTCAAATGTATGTCCTTGTTTTCTGACTTTTTTGTTTTTTACTGTTTTTTTCAATGGACATTGTTGGGGACTTTAGTTTGACCATAATTCAGATGACATTAATTGATTTTAATCCGTAAATGGAAAAATAATACATTTATGAATTTTGGCTAAAAACACTATTTGCATTGGGTTTGTACACAAATTCACGTTTATCAGCAATTTTGGGTCGGCATGCACTTACGACATGTTGCATAATTTTGAAACAGCATACCCGGGGTCACAACTTTGGTCTCAAAAGTTGCTTTACTTGAAAGTAAATAGTCAGTGAGCGACGTGATCAAAAAAAATTTGTGGGGTGGATTTATCGCAAAAAATGTTGAGGGGGGCTAAAGCAGCCCGCCCCAAGTCCTTTTAAGGTTAAGGAAATAACCAGTATTAAAGATATGAGGATTTACCTTCAGACCCATTCTCTTGCGTTCATCATGTTCTGGTTCAGATGCCCAACGAAGGAAGGTACTCACATCTTTAGCAATCTGTCCCATTGTGGCTGGAGTGCCTGTATAAGAGTGAAGTTGAATTCAATAAAATTCTAGATAATTCATGAGCATTTATCTGAAATATTATGGATCAATGTTGGATAGCAGATAATCTTATGTTAATATCGTTGTATATTTTCTGTATTATGAATGTGTCCTTTCAATACAAATACAATACTCTCAATACTATGGCTTAATTATAATGGGTTCTTATTTTACCCCTGACCACCTTCAAATTTTTTGACAAATATATGATTGTTGAATATGCGATCACGTGATATTCAGAGCTACAAGAGCAAGGAAGAAAACAAACTTTTTCAGAGGGGGCATTTTTTCCATTAAGAATATTCCGTGAAAACAAATATACATTTTGGGGGGTAAAATTGGAAGAATACCTTATCATTCTATCACTCAAGAGACAAAATCTGTTGTTTTAAATCAAACCTAAGCTTTCAATTTATGTTTATTAAGCTTGAGATTTATAACTTAAAGATAAATGAAAGTAGTTGCAGTAAACACTGATTTCAATAGAGAGTCTGTAAAACCAGGCTTAATTGTCATTATATCATCAAGGATCTAGATCTGGTACAGTTACATAAACTGAACTTTGTGAAATCTTGAAATCTACGCTGAAAAATGTTCACACTGAAGATCACCAACACAGATAAGTGCACGTGGGACAGTGTATTATTATTGCTTTGAATTTCGGCCCGACACTTGACCCAAATCCTGTGCTTATTTGCTAATTTCTCAGCAATTATACAATTTCTTCCAGAATCATTTGGCACATATTTTTTTTTTTATACAAACGGACACTTTGGTGGTCATTTTATTGGATTCTGTACGTACTCATTTTGAAATCGTTACCACAACTGGCATTTATCTTTAAGTCCCACGTGTATAATTTCCTTTACGCTAATTCACAGCTGACCAGGCAACAGGTATTGCAGATGGATCCAGCTACACAACATGGTGCTCGCAAATCTTTTTTTAGAATGGGGAATTTTAAAAATCTCATTGTTTTGTAAGAAGAATTTCTTGTATCAAGACGTAAGTGTAAATGTCAAATAGTAAAATCTTATTTCATGTAAACTTTAAAATTTGACATGAAATTACCCTTGACATTACCATGTGACCTCTGACTGCATGATATAATAATACGTAACTCTATGCAGGCCCGGTGTGAAAGTCCTTTAAACTTGTGCGTCAACACCACTAGGACCCTAATAAAAAGACTCTAGATGTAAAATATTCCTACTTAGAATGAATGACTTACTGTTATATTATACAACAACCTTAACATAACCGCTTATCCACAAATTTACTATAACCCATAAAAATTCATATTGACTTTGTTAATTTGCTTTGAACTGGTCTCAGTTTTGGTTATCATATGGGGTGTACTTACGATGGATTGTAACTTGAACTTTGAATAGTCTGTCATTGACCAACACCTATGCTTATTATACAGTAGGGACATGTTGGGTCAGGTGTTTGATTAGAAACCAGCACATCATCAAAAACTAAATATAATATGCTCAAATTTGTGTATGTTTATTGTAACCCTTTTTTAAAGATATTGTGTAAACAGAAGAGAAATTTATAATAAATAGAAAACAAGAAAGGGGATATTTTTCAAAATTTCATGTCACACAGTTGCGCAAGCTGATTGTGCTTTTGACCAAGAAAGATTCTACCTTGTAAAACTAACAAAACCAATGCTACTGATCTGACCGTGGATAAATACCAGTTGACCCAGTATCAAAGGAGTTCAAAAGGAATCCTGTAGGATGACGACCAAAGTGTTATACCAAATGATTCTGTTTAAAACTGTGTAAAATACTGAGAAATCAGGAAAATCAGCATGGCATTCCAACCAAAAGTTTGGTCTTTTTCCTAGCAATAATAATACACTGTCTCAACATGAGCTATCTGTGTTAGTGATCTTAGATTCCATGCATGTTAATCTATACATGTACATTAGTAAACAATTCAAAGCTAATCTTTTTTTTGCAAGAAATTCATGAAATTGTTATGCACCTGGGGGTATAAGATTTGATGTGTTTTTGTATTTTGATTGGTGTTATTCTACATGTTCTCTTCTTTATTCTTCTTCCATCCCTCCTTTTCTTTCCCCTATATATTTATCATATTTATGAATTTAAAGTTGCAGTTTTGATGTATTATATTAAACAGGAAATGGCACCTGTAAACATTATGAATTTTTTCAATTATAATAATGATTTTCACCAGTATAATACTCGTTCAGCTTCTCATTTTCATTTTCCATTGACCTCTAATAATCAAATTTATAATTCTTTTAAACATGCAGGACCTAGAATTTATAACAATTTAGATCCTATAATTTGTTCTTGTTCAACTGCCTCCTCATTTAAAATTTTACTTAAAAGACAATTAATTAGTGGTTATTCATCTTGATTCCCTTTTCTAAACATACATGTACCCTCCTCCCCCCTCTCTCTTTCTCTCTCTTTTGTTTGAGTGCAATGGGTCATGGATGTGTGTTGGGTGTGGGTGATTCTGTGTTTGATGTGTGAATGTATAATGATTACGTTATGATAATTAATGATTGTTTGAATACTTGTAAAGGGGCAACTGCCTTCCAAGATTTTAATCTTTTTGGTTGCCTCTTACCATATGTTGATTTTTCTTTTACATGAATGTATAAATTATATTTATTTGTTGTATATTTATTTTTTGTATGTTTTGTCACATTTATGCATTTATATATTATGTTATCTTACATTGTATTTAAATATTTTTTTATATGGTTAATAAATGAATTGAATTGAATCTCTCAACCTTGTAACTAGGAGAATACAATATGTTGCTATATGTTCATGCTTTTGTTTGATTTTCTTTATTTCCTTGCAATTATTGTAATATTAAACTCTGCTCTACTACCCTCACCCAACTCTTTTTCTTTCTTCGCTATCCCTCTTTCAAACCCTTATTTTCTCTTTAGTCTGTCTCCTTATACCCAAAACTCTCCACCCCATCTCCTCTATTTGTCATGAATAATGCTTCTAAAAGTAATGACAACATACATTATAATTATATTAGAAGTGGGTTATAAATTGGTGATTTTTGGTTTTACTGTGGCAACAGTATTTCCTTTTACCATCGTGTCCGAGAAAAAATTGTGCCGGGCCAAAATCCAAAATGGCTGCCACCCCCCATCACATTTTTAGCCACAACTTCTTTATTTGTTGGTCTCATTATCTGGTTTGGCAGGGCTCCACACTAACCCTTTATTTCTACTGGTCCGACCTGTTAATGTCGGACCAGTAGATACCCAGTTTTCCATTTTCCACTGGTTGGAACCAAAAATTTACTGGTCCCCCAAAATAAATAAAAACACACAAAAGACTTGTTTATTTTGCTGTCTTTTATTGCCTCCCCCCCCAAAAAAAAAAGTACCAACAAACACACATACACTAAATAATACATGAGAACCATTTCTCAATTTTGGAAAGCCATTTTTTAAGATGTAAAAGCCACTTTTATCATTTGGAGGAGAAAATATCATTTTATAGTATGATCATATTTTTTGCTGGTCTTGTCAGACCAGTAAATCTGGCTATTTTTGTATTTTACTGGTCTGGGACCGTCGGACCAGTGCCAGAATCGCGCGCTGGGTTTGGGTGTCTATTTATACGTTTTGAGGGGCAGGCAATGTGTTTTTCCTAAAGTTAGTACTTATAAACCATTATTTGTAGAGATAAAAGGTGATTTTACTTAAAGGGATGGTCCGGGCTAAAAATATTTATATCTAAATAAATAGAGTAAAATTCACAGAGCGAAATGCTGAAAATTTCATCAAAGTCGGATAACAAATAACGAAGTTATTGAATTTTAAAGTTTAACAATATTTTGTGAAAACAGTTATATGCACATCATCATGAATATTCATTAGGTGGGCTGATGTTGTCACATCCCCACTTTCCTTTTTCTTATGCTATTACATGAAATCATAAATGTTTAATTTTTCATACATGTGTAAATGATATGTCTCCATTATGATAAAATAAGTTGCAACAATGAATAGCTAATGCCCTTAATCAGTTGTCAATCAAATTGTTTTAATTTTTGGTAGAGAAATTTTGATTAAAACCTAATTTCATATAATAAAATATAATTAAGAACAAGTGGGGATATGAAATCATCAGCCCACCTAATGAATATTCATATGACATGCCTAGAACTGTTTTTTTAATTAAATAACTTTGTTATTTGCTACCCGATTTTAATCAAATTTTCATCATTTTGCTCTGTGAATTTTATTCTATTTATTGAAATATTAATATCTCGAGCCTGGGCCATCCCTTTAAATTTACAAATTTTTAGAGCCATTTTTCAGTAAAAAAGTAGGTTTCATCATCTTGTGGTTCTTGGATATTAGACGTTACCAGTTGAACAATCATGACAGTAGTAAGCAGCTTCATATAGCTATATTGCTTTTATTCCTCTAAATTGGGTTTTACAGATATTTGCGAAAAATATCTTACCAAATAAAAGAAAATGTCATTTATCCATAGGGGCTATACGATATACAAACAGTAGCATTTCCCTACACTTTTTAAAGCAAATTTACTCTCATTACCACACCAGAGGATGACCTACATGTAGAGTCAACCTTAATTTATCAATTAAATTTTTTTTAAAGGTCTTTAAAAATATCACTTTTGTGACAAAACCCCACCCAATTTCATTCAGTTGTGATTTGTTTTCATTTAAATCTGTAAGGAATAATTTTTCTTGTTCACCAAAGCTCTCAAAAACTTGAATTTTGAGCATATTTTTGTGAGGCCCTCTATTGGTGGAAAGTGAGATTGATGCAGATACAGATTCTCTTTTTAATTAGAAAAAAAAATAATTTCAAGAATTCAATTGAATTTTGGGACAGGGCATATTTTTTATGATGAATTTAGATTTAAGTTAGCCCTATTTTATTAAAAACTGACGTGCCCAAAAATCAAACGTCTATTTATCCAGCCTACATCATCAATGCAATCATGCATCAAGGGGAAATAAGCCAAACATTGACAATCTTATTCATGTTATTTCACCACACAGGGGTTACTGACTGAGGACAAGGTTATATCATAACCTACAATGGATAAGTGTTTGTTGGTATAAGAAAGCAGATTTTCAACCATGACAAATACGGAGCCGAAACTAACGGCTGCATGCGCCAGACCCTCACCCACCACAGCACTTGCGGTTTGCCGGCGAGACAGGGAGGCTGAGGCGCAGCAACTCGGCGGACGCCGGGAGTTTAGGCAAGCGAAGCAAGTAGATTTGGTGTTCGACTCCGAAGGCTCAACTGAGATCAAAAAATGAAAACCCAGGGTTGAAAATCTCCTTCCTTCCTCAAAAATTTGACAATTATTCGAAAAAATTAAGTACAGATCAATGTTAAAATTGCGTAGGGATAGATCTAAAAGAGTAACTGCGTTGGTGTGCAGCCGTTAATCAATGCAGCCCGGCCGCGTTGGCCCAGCATGCAGACTCAGCAATCATAGACCACTGAAATCACCAACACACTCTAGACACGTACACTACACATTCTCTAACTCACTCCCACTCTACAAAACCATCCGACATGGGCATTACCTCGAATAAAAAGTGATTTTTTTTTAACCTTAATCACCATATTTCGCAATTAACAAAGTTTTTTTTACCTAAATCACCATATTTCGCAATTAACAAAGTTTGTTCTCTCCCCAGATCTGAAGTTCTCAAACCTAAAAGTGACAAGGAGACTACCGACAGAATACCGCTTGTGACCACCTTCCATCCCAATCTACCCCCTCTCCGCAAAATCCTTTGTGATAACCACCACATTTTACACACTTCTGATCGTCTCCAACAGGCCGTTCCCGATACTCCCCTTCTAGCATACCGACGCCCACCAAATCTCAGGGACCTCATTGTTCGTGCTGAAGTACCCTCCCTCACTAACCATTCTTCTCCCATACAGCATGGCACCTTCAAATGCACCAGCAACAGGTGCATCATATGTGAAATACACCTTCACGAGGGCGACACTTTCACCAGCAACTCCACCAGCCTGTCTCACCAAATCAAGGGCAACATCACATGCACTACCACTAATGTTGTATATCTCATCACTTGCAGAGTTTGTAGGGTACAATACATAGGGGAAACCAAGACCACACTCAAGAAACGATTCTACGGGCACAGATCCACCGTCAACACAGCAAAGCTGGACACTCCAGTTGGCCGCCATTTTAACCTCCCCAACCACTCCATCACTGACATGATGCTACAGGGCATCAAATCTTTAGGTACCCGTCCTGACTCGGTCCGTACTAGCAGAGAGAAGCTCTGGATGAGACGACTTCGCACCACCCAACCTCATGGCCTGAACATCCAAGAGGGGAACGACTGATTATTCTTTCCTATCCACTTTCAATTTATATATACATATAATTTTTCCCCTCAGCTCTTTTGAATAGTTACATTATAGTTTCTTCCTCTACTTTCCTCCCACTTTTCCTTCCTTATTCAGGCGATATAATAATTATTATATATATTTTTTTTTTTTCTCCACTCACCTCTTTTAGATTTACCACATTTGCTTATTTACATGTATCCTATGATTTCTTCATAATACACCCCCTCTCTTCTATATTTGCTTTTACCTTTTTAGGCAATTTGCTTCCTCTTTTTCTCAATTACATATTTACACTTACCTTCTTCTCTTAGTTTGTTTAATGCCTTTTATATGTCTTTTGCACATTACCAGTTGTTCCCCATTCTTTTCCTTTTTTTCCCCACTCTTATGCACCAGTTTATTATGCCTTTCTTTGTAACCTGTTTGACCCACCTCTCACTAATTATCTTGTTATTCATCTCTTCCTCATACCCTCTATCACTGTTTTGTTCCAGATCCTGTTTGATGTTGCCTGCCTCATTATCTTAATCCCTCTTAGCTTGAGGTCTTTTACTGGCCTTACTTACACTAACTTCCCTTTGTGTCTGCCTACTCCTTTTCTTTCATCCCCTTCACTAACGTGATTGGTCTTCTCTACTCACTAATGCCCCTTTTGTCTCCTTGTTTCTAGTGTTGCTGTAGCTTGTCTGTGGTCTATATTATGGTTGTTCCACTTTATATGTTTGTCATTTTGCCTCCGACGAAGATTCTGCTAGGATCGAAAGCTTAGGCCCCTTTTTGACTCTCTAAAAAATATCACCATCGGTGATTCTTGACATCGTAGTTAGGAAACAAGGGGTAAAAAAAGTGAAATTTTCACGGTTTTTCTGATGTTTGTTGATTGTGAAAACATGTCCTCACTAAAAACTGGCACTTTCGCTAGCCGATGTCAGCCGCCATTTTTTTCCGAAAGTCAAGCTAACATCGAAGAAAATAATTAAAAACATGAAGAATACGACAACACCTCAAAATGAAGGGCTCTAAGTGCGGCCGTTGCGTGTATGCTCGTTATTGTCACATGCATTTGCAATGGAACTGCGCACTTAGCAGTGATTGCGTGCCGTTTACTGTGTATTTGAGTAGCCGTGCGCTCCAGTCGTTTGTGAGTTAGTCGCATCTTACAGCCGTGCATGCGTTAGTCGCATCATCCAGCCGTTCCAATAATTTCAACACTAAATTGATTAACCCCAAAATCAGAATTTTGGTTTTATAATTCGGAATTCGGAATGGAGGTCGAAAAATCGGTATAATTCCGCCAAAATCGGAATGGTTGGCAGGTATGGATAAATGACATTTGTTTTATTTAATAAGATATATTTCACAAATATCCTTAAAACCCAAAGTAGCTCTAGGAATAAAAGCAATATGTATGTAGCTGCTTCCTAATCTGGAGCTCTCATTGTCTAATATCCACAAGAACAACAAAATGACGAACTCTACAGTTTGGCTGAAAAAAGGGTATAAAATTGGTAAATTTAGGTAAAATCACCTTTAAACTCTACAAATAATGGTTTATAAGTACTCATTTTAAGAAAAACAAATTGCCTGCTCCTAAAACATATGAATAGACACCAAAACCAGAGGAAAAGACCACCAAATTAAGAAGTTGTGGCCAAAACTGCAATTTGGGGGGGTTTTGACGGCAATTTTGGTTTTGGCCCAGCAAAATTTTTTCTCCGACCGGAGACAAAAAATATTGTCATTTCATGCTCAGATACATTACAAGGAATAAATAAAAACTATTGCCATATTAAAATGACCAAAAAAGTATTTTGACCCATGTACAGCCGGGAAATAGCCCACTCCTAATTTTAGGTCTATAATGTTTGTTTTACAGCAATCCTGACCATTTCTTGGTATCATCTTTTTGTTATAATGTAACTTAATGTAATGAAAAAATATTGTTTTGTTCTATCTTTTTTAATTGTATGCATGCTTTATTCAGCCTTTGGTTGCCATACATGTTCATGTTTCTCTCAAACCATTTTTGAATTGAATAGAATTGAATGATTTAATGTAAATGACCCAGATCTACATCTACAATTTGATGGTAAAAATCAATCACGATTCTCAAGACTTCATCATGAAATCCTTGTTTGCTGCAACCATATTTTGTGACTCACCATCTTCAAATTCAATGATTTCATTGTAGATAGGAGGAGCCATGCCAATAGCTTGTCCAGGGAAGTATGGATTGTAATATAGATCACCCTTGATCTCTACTCCAGCAGGTGGATCACAGTATCCAGTCAACAAAGCAAAGATGTAGTTCTCGTTGCCATGTCGGGCAAGGGCAATGTAGCTCATGTCGGGTGGCAGGGCACCTACAAATGAACAAACCAATTTTAAGATAAATGAACAAACCAATTTTAAGATACAGTAATTTTATATGAGCACAAACATATAACTGGTATAAAAATCATAACGGCGGTTATCAAATTTTCCATTCAGCCACCATAGAGGAAATGTGAAAGCACCATAATAAAACACAGAAAAGAATAAAGGATGGGATCACTCCATTCTCATAGAAGATTAGATAAAGAAAAACACAATAGCAGACATCAAATAAGTCATTGGTTAACCCTAAAAGGACTGGGCTATTTGAGATGTATTGAGGACTGGGGGGAGGGGGGGGGGGGCATGATGCCCCCCTTCTGATCTCAGCCGCCGTTCACGCGATATTCCCGACCTTTCGTTCGAGAACGCGAACGCTTATTTACAACGGTAGTTGATTCTGGAAGAGACTTTTGGGCCCATCGTCATAGTCGTAAAACTCTGTCCTGCTATGCAAATTGTGTGACATGAGATTTTTTTTTCGTTTCGCATCTGGAACGGAAACATTCAAACTGCGTTCCGTGTTCAAAATTCTGGTTGCTACTATGGTAACAGCGATATATCCGATTTAGGACGACTTTCCAGAGCCACATTTGATTCCGCCCAGAGCTCGAGAGGCCGCCCAGGGGGCCCACTTTCATTGAAGAGTGGATACCAGGCGCGACCACGCGTAAAAAGGGAAAGAGTGGGCAAGTACGTTACGTATAGGCCTATGTAACGTTATAAGGGTGTCAAAAAACGATGTTTAAAATACTGAAAAGGGGGATATATTTCCAATACTTGTAGGGTTTTACAAGCTAAATACTTGTAAGAGATGCATTTCATAATCTGGAAAAGACTTGCTTCCCTTGTTTAGGGTGATTTTCAAAACCCCATGGTCGCGCCTGTTATCCACTTATCAATGGAAGTGGTCCCCCCGGGAATTTGAATCTAATCCCCCATTTCTGGGGAAAGTAAAACGTAATGCCCATTACATTGTGTGCTAGAGGCATTTCGTTTGTGTAGAAGGAGTAAAAAAAAGAAAAAAACCCGCAACATCGACAGAAGTTCAGACAAATTTGGCCTACTGCATGCTGTGTACATATCAACGCTGCGAAATGGTTCCGGCTGGAGAGCTGATCTGACCCATGGAATCAATTGCCAGTGATCCATCAATAATCCACATTAAATGCAATATCGATTTGATGGACTGTAATGATCTATATCTAAGCCTTAATTCAGTAACTTTTTCCTGTACTCGATTTGTTTGAAAAACCACTTTCTTATCCATATGTCATAATCTACGATGACTATCAGTCGTAATACATGCATGTATGGTGTGGCTGTCGCAGGAAAGGATTTTGCACACGAAAAGCAGATCTGTAGGGCCTGTAACCCCCCTGTAACACAAAGCTTAGCATTGATTGTAGAGCAGTTTTCTACGTTTGATTCAATTGACTATAATGTACAATCAATCTTAAAAATCAAGTGTATGATTAAGCGTCAACTTTTGTGTTAGAGGACCCTAATATTAGCGTCCGTGAGGTTTGCGAAAGGTCCCAATTGCGAAATTTGGCACGCACAATCCTTACCACATAAGCTACAAGCTACTTGATGTAAAAAAATATTCTGTAAATAATTTTTAAAAATTTATTATGAATAAAATATGCAAATTT
The DNA here is from genome assembly GCF_037042905.1 of Lytechinus pictus. Classification (NCBI taxonomy): domain Eukaryota; kingdom Metazoa; phylum Echinodermata; class Echinoidea; order Temnopleuroida; family Toxopneustidae; genus Lytechinus; species Lytechinus pictus. The sequence goes on from NC_087246.1 coordinate 70,545,141, forward strand.
ATTCATGAAAAACATTATTTGCATATTTAACACCCAACTTCACTTCAAATTTTCTCTTTTTTTTTGCAGATGCCATCTTTGTACTCAAATTTTAAGATTTCCACAAAGAAAAATTGCAAAAGCCAATTTTTTCCTTATGTATTTCTTTGTTTTTTCATCTTTTGTTTTCATTGTTTTTTCAATGGAAATTATTACAGACCATTTAACAACTACATACTAAATTGATTAAGCAGACCAATTAGAACGAAAAATTATCACCCTTTTCTGAATTTCATCTCCCATAGACTTTGTACACAAAGTATAAAAGTGAACCATTTTCGGCATGATATTATGAGGATGATGATGCACAGCATTTGTTTGTACATGTATAGCGCCATATATCTGTCAAAGACATTCAAAGGCGCATCTTGGAAGAGCCAGCCATCTGGGTCGCCAAGAAGGGCGGGCAAACAGAACTATGACCCGCATGTCTCTCCTCCCGATATAACTGATTGGGGGACTGCAGGTGGACCACTACACCGGGGTTTCCCCCTATTCTTATTTGAATAGTGCAGTGGGTTCTTAACGTGCAAAGGCGTTGACTCTCCACTACACGGGCCTCCATTTAACGTCCTATCTGAGTGAGGGACGGAGTGTTTTCCACTGTAACATAGACTGCATCTATGAAACAGGGGAGAGATGTTTACGCACAACACACTGGCTTCAGTCATCTGCCCGCAGTGGACTCTAACCCACTATCTTTGGTTCGACAGGCAGACACTTTACGGACTAAGCCAACTTCGCGCTCTCTTAATTTACATTATCTCGTAAAAAGTCACGTGACGTCACGATGCTATACCCCTATGAACCGAATTTGGTCTCAAAAGTTGCGCGAGACTTCAAAGAAAAAAGTCATAAAATTTTGCATCGCTAAGCATAAATAATTTTCTAGTCAAAAGTTATAAAATCTGTATAGAACCTTGGTGAACCTCATGTACACTCAGATGGAATGAAAATAATCAAAATCAATCAACAAATAAATAAGTATTTTTTTGTGAGTTTTGAAAATATATGAATAAATTAGCATATTTAATTAGTTTCAAAATTCTGTGTTGAAATTTTGCATCACCACACAGAGCTATCATATAAAGCAAACAAAATTGAAATTGATCAAAAAATGAAGGAGAAAATTTTGTGTGTGATCAATTGATGAATAAATTTTGCATAAATTAGCATAAATAATTTTCTAGACAAAATTTAAAAAATGTTTGTACAATTTTGGTGAACCTCATGCACATGTACCAGATGGAAGAAAAAAAAATCAAAATTGGTCAACAAATAAATAAGAGGCATTTTCTGTGATTTATGAATAAATTTTGCATAAATTAGCATAATTGTTCTAGTCAAAATTTCAAAATTCTGTGTAGAAGTTTGGTGAACCTCATGAAGCTCTACCAGATGGAAGCAAACAATTCAAAATCGGTCAACAAATGAAGAAGCATTTTTTGTGAATTTTGAAAAAAGCGCATAAATTAGCATATTTAAATGAGTTTCAAAATTATGTGTAGAAGTTTTGAATTCCCCACCTAGTGGTATCATATTAAGCAAACAGAATAGAAATCGGACTTGAAATGGCGAAGAAGAAGCATTTTGAAATTGTGGACGGACGACAGACAACGGACGCCACGCCACGGCATAAGCTCATCTGGCCCGAAGGGCCAGATGAGCTAAAAACTGATGCAGTAAGATTGTTTGGCCCACAATATATGTCTGCCAATCAAAGAAAAAACTTTGAAAAAAAAAAAAATATTGAAACTTACCAGCATTGGCAGCCCTAGCAGCCTCATCATTGGCATATGGTTTTGGGAAATAATCTGACAGTTTGCCTGGTCTCTCAAACATCTCCCCTTCTTCATCAGGACCATCAACTATTTGGTACTGAATAGCAAAATAAATCATATCACATAATAATGATGAATCTATATGGTTTATAATCAGAATAGTCAGAAGAATTTTTAAAGCAGTTATGAAGCAGCAGCATTAGTGACACCCTTACCATAACCCATCTCAGGTCTTTGAGTACTCAAAGGTGGCCAGGCTCGTAACCTGAACTGCAACATTCTTAGCTTCTGAGCCTTTAATATGATATGATACAATACAATACTATAATACAATACAATTAATACTTGAAATCATACTAATTTCTGATGCCTGTAAACTATTATATCCCAAATTTTACACTGATAATTTCAAAATCATTTTAAAAATTCAAATCCTAACATATTTAGTTATTTTTTAGTTAACTTTAATATTTGGTAATTTTTTCCCAACGCTGACATCAGTTTATTGACTCAGACCTTTAGTTTGCCTAGGTACCTGAAATTTCATTCATACATTTACTGATACTTAATAACCATTAAATTTAAATGATTTTTTAAATACAGATTTATACTGTCAAAATTTTCAGGAAATTCAAAATTTTAACCTTGGTTACATGTAGGTTTTTTTTATATTGAAGGCACAACATGATCAAATTTCATTGACTCAAAATGACTTTTGACCTTGGTCATGTGACTTGAAACTCACACAGGGTGTTCAGTGGTTTCTAATTAATATTTTATATAATTAATCATATGTCCAATATGTCCAAGTTTTATGAACTAGATCCATAACCTTTCAGTTACAATGGTAATTCAACTAATACACCCAACATACCAAAGTTCATTGACCCCAATAGACCTTTGACCTTGGTCATGAGTTCTGAAACTTGGGAAGGATGTTCATTGAGTATAAATGCTTCATTACCTTCATATCCAAGTTTCATGAACTAGATCCATATAATTTCAAAGTTAAACAAGGCAAACGCCAAGCGTTGTCTCGCCTGCATATTGCAGTCATGAAGAGACTGCATGTCAAAACTACATGTATGCTATATGACTTAGATGAACCTCTATTACGAGTTTGGCGATCCCACCTCGAAGCTATAGAAAGTTATTGTGTGTACAACACAGCAGTGCCAGTCATGGAAAGTTCATTGACCTTTGACCTTAATCAAATTCAACTCACATTCGAACTTGACCTGCACCTTCAAGAGATGGACCTTTTGTTAGAATTTGGCAATCCTAACTCTAAGATATAAAAAGTTATTATGTGTACAACAAAGCACAGTGCCAGTCATGGAAAGTTCATTGACCTTTGACCTTAATCAAATTCAACTCACATTTGAACTTGACCTGCACCTTCAAAAGATGGACCTCTTGTATGAATTTGGCAATCCTAACTCGAAGATATAGAAAGTTATTGTGTGTACAGCACAGCACAGTGCCAGTCATGGAAAGTTCATTGACCTTTGACCTTATTCAAATTCGGCTCACATTTGAACTTGGCCTGCACCTTCAAGAGATGGACCTCAGTTATGAATTTGGCGATCTCACCTCGAAGCTATAGAAAGTTATTGTGTGTACAACAAAGCACAGTGCCTGTCATGGAAAGTTCATTGACCTTTGACCTTAATCAAATTCAACTCACATTCAAACTTGACCTGCATCTTCAAGAGATGGACCTTTTGCTTGAATTTGGCAATCCTACCTCGAAGATATAAAAAGTTATTATGTGTACAACAAAGCACAGTGCCAGTCATGGAAAGTTCATTGACCTTTGACCTTGATCAAATTCAACTCACATTTGAACTTGACCTGCACCTTCAAAAGATGGCCCTCTTGTATGAATTTGGCAATCCTAACTCGAAGATATAGAAAGTTATTGTGTGTACAGCACAGCACAGTGCCAGTCATGGAAAGTTCATTGACCTTTGACCTTATTCAAATTCGGCTCACATTTGAACTTGGCCTGCACCTTCAAGAGATGGACGTCTGTTATGAATTTGGCGATCTCACCTTGAAACTATAGAAAGTTATTGTGTGTACAACACAGCACAGTGCCTTTGACCTTATTCAAATTCGACTCATATTCGAACTTGACCTGTACCTTCAAGAGATGGACGTCTGTTATGAATTTGGCGATCTCACCTTGAAGCTATAGAAAGTTATTGTGTGTACAACACAGCACAGTGCCAGTCATGGAAAGTTCATTGACCTTTGACCTTATTCAAATTCGACTCATTCAAACTTGACCTGTGCCTTCAGGAGATGGACCTCTGGTATGAATTTGGTGATCCCACCTCGAAGATATAGAAAGTTATTATGTGTACAACACAGCACAGTGCCAGTCATGTAAAGTTCATTGACCTTTGACCTTATTCAAATTCGACTCATATTCGAACTTGACCTGTGCCTTCAGGAGATGGACCTCTGGTATGAATTTGGTGATCCCACCTCGAAGATATAGAAAGTTATTATGTGTACAACACAGCACAGTGCCAGTCATATAAAGTTCATTGACCTTTGACCTTATTCCAATTTGACTCATATTCGAACTTGACCTGTGCCTTCAGGAGATGGACCTCTGTTATGAATTTGGTGATCCCACCTCGAAGCTATAGAAAGTTATTGGGTGTACAAAGTTATTATGTGTACAACACAGCACAGTGCCAGTCATGGAAAGTTCATTGACCTTTGACCTTATTCCAATTTGACTCATATTCGAACTTGACCTGTGCCTTCAGGAGTTGGACCTCTGGTATGAATTTGGTGATCCCACCTCGAAGCTATAGAAAGTTATTGGGTGTACAACACAATTGTTTACGACGCCGCCGGAAATAGTGATACCTATGTCTCGCTCCGCTACGCAGGCGAGACAAAAACTTAACCTTCGGTTGAGATTTCAATGTTGACGCCGCCAACGCCATAAAAAAGCGGCACCTAAGAGTCTAGCTCTGCTATGCAAGAAACAAAAAGGTATGATTCATCTCACCTCCTCAGCTATTGCCTTTGCTTCTGCTTCAGTATGTGTTACTCCTACAAGGTTACGGAAAGCAAGATACTGCATACTGTGACAGGCTGAGCACACTTCTTTATACACCTGATAGCCTCTCCGTAAACTGAGCAATGGACAAAACATATCAGAAAATTTGTATATATATTTGTAAACAGGGTTGAAAATAGACAAGAGCGACAAGCGGTTTCCACCCTCGTGTGCACTGAAATCGCTCTCCCAACTGCCAAGTACCAAGCAACTCCCAACATGTAGATCGCTCCCGTCCGCGCATGTCCAGTCTAACATTTACAGCTACCGGTACATACTACATAGTAGTCAGACAGCCAGGTCAGCGAAACTGCAGTTTTTACTTTCATGGATTGTCGCGCTCTGACGTATAACTAAGTGGATTTTTTAGAATCACGCGCGGCGCTTCAGAAAAATGCGTAACGAGTTTCAAACTCTCGATATCCTGGGTAATATTTTTCAAAATGCTGCGCGGCACAGGCAGGTCTTGCCGTAAATTTGATAGTAAAAATTTCCCTTTTTATTGGATTACTTTTGAAGATACCATCCTAAATCTGCAAGAAAATAAGATAGTGAACTCTGAAGAAAATCAGTTTGTTTTTTTTCAGAGTAATTTTCAGCGACTTCTTATATCTGAACTAATCCACTTGGTGCTCTGGATATTTGGTACAGATCCCGCAATTTTAAGACCGAAATTAGGATTTTCAGTGGGGATTTTTGGTGAAAAACAGTCAGTGCCTGAGTGTATACATGTATTGGCACTAAAATGCAGTTTCATACACGCCTGTGTTGCGGTGATGATTGACTGTGAGCTGTGTGTTGCGGTGATGATTGACTGAGAGCTGTGCCGTGTTCAGTGGCTGCGCGTAGGCATAGCTTAGCTTGAGAAATAGTTGACATGTTGACGTTAGCTGTCAGGCTGTGATGCATTCAATATTTCATAAAATCATTTTCAAGTGAGTTTTTATCAACAAGGCAAAAGCGATTTAGTGTCTCGCCCACTTATGAAAATAACCAGAAATATCGGGATTTGCGAGGGCACGCAACAGAATTGTATCGAAACTTTGTTGTGAAATGACTAATATGAAATAACACGTAAACTTTGATGTTGACCTGAAAATGACCTCTGACCTTACCTTGTGACCTCCAATTGCAGCCTTACATGCAGGTACCCCAAGTCCATCTACCATCCAAGTTTGGTTGAAAAGTAACTTACAGTTGCGGAGTTAGGTGTCATAAGAGTCTTGCAAGTAAACTTTAACGTTGACCTGAAAATGACCTTTGACCTTACAATGTGACCTCCGACTGCAGCCTAACATGCAGGTCCCCCAAGTCCATCTACCATCCAAGTTTGGTTGAAAAGTGACTTACGGTTGCAGAGTTAGGTGTCATAAGAGAGTCTTGCATGCAAACTTTAACGTTGACCTGAAAATGACCTTTGACCTTACCATGTGACCTCCGACTGCAGCATAAGATGCAGGTCCCCGAAGTCCATCTACCATGCAAGTTTGGTTGAAAAGTGACTTACGTTTGTGGAGTTATGTCATAAGGTTTGTGCCGGACGGACGACAGACGGACGAAATTTGGATCCCTAAGTCTCGCCTTCACCTCTGGTGGGCGAGACAAAAAATAATTATGAAAAGGATTCCTCTGAATACAAATTCTGTTCAAATCTGATAAACTTCATCCTATTCGATTTGATAGACAAAAAAGAACTATAATGTACAAGATAAAAACAATAAACATTAGATCTACATGTAAATGAACAACAATAAATTAAATCATAATTTAACATTTAAAGGACAAGTCCACCCCAACAAAAAGTTGATTTGAATAAAAAGAGAAAAATCCAACAAGCATTACATTGAGCATAAAATGGGATGTAAAATAAGAAAGTTATGACATTTTAAAGTTTCACTTAATTTCACAAAACAGTTATATGCACATCCTGGCTAGTATGCAAATGTGGCATTGTTTAATACTATATGGTTCAGTCAAGTTGGTCCTTATTGTCAAATCTATAAAAAATGAAATGTAGAATACAAAAAAAAAAAAAAAAAAGAAATAGTGAGTGATGGACATCATCGACTGAGTCACCTAGTTGTGCATATCACTGTTTTGTGAAAAATAAGGGAAACTTTAAAATGTCATAACTTTCTTATTTTACATCCGATTTTGATGAAATTTTCAGCACTATGCTAGTTTGATTTTTCTCTATTTATTCAAGTCAGCATTTTCCTGGGGTGGAATTGACCTTTAATAACAATGAAGGAAAAATAAATAGCAATTAAATAAACAATGTTTAACATTAAATTGTAAACAAGCAGGACAAACTGCGATGCAAAACCATGCACTGAATCATGAAAAAAAAATGGCTCTCGAAAACTGAAAATGGCTCTGGTAAAATGAAAAATGGCTCCCTAAAAATAAAAGGTAATTTCAACACTGCAACTCTTTCTGGACTGAGCAACTTAAAACTGTTCTCCATGCTATGCACTTTTAATATTCAATCAGGAAACCAAGTGCTACTTACTAGTAAATGGGCTACTTTACAAATAGAAAAACATCTATTTATTGATGCAATCTAATGATTTGTAATTGCTAGTACAAGTCACTCGTCAAAGTCAAGATTATATTGCTTTAATAACAAGTTAAACATTTGTATCAACAGCAAATCAAAGCAGGCTGGTGGGTTTCAGTAGAAAAACTGCTCATTCTAATTGAAACATTTTTCTTTGCTTGTTAACCTACTAAAACCCTCCAAAGGCATATATTCCCTTTTCAATATTTTTCCAGAGGATTCTCATGGCTTCTCTCTCCTACAGTTTGCTACTTAATCTACTAATTTTTGTTATTTTTCTAAATAGGAAATGTTACCAACCTAGCATGATCAAATGTGCTGAAGATTCCACTATGAGGCCATTGAAGATTGGGTGGATGTAATTCATATTCCTCTGCACTGACTGATATATGAAGAGCAGACACCAACCCAGCACCGCCTGCTGTTAATGCACCTAGGGTTACCAGTGCCTGATATAAAGGGAAAGAAATACTGGTAAAGCAATGGCTACCATACCATGGATTAAAACCAGGTAATTGTGTGTTTTCATTGGGAATATTACAGAAATTGCCTGAGACTAAACAGGCTTAGCTGAGAAAAACAGTAAAAATTTTACCTAAAGAATTCATTTGAATTAAAAATAATAATTAAAGAATGGTTAGCAGTTGTTTAGTTGATTTTTAGAATGTATGGAGCATTGGTTTGGAGTTGCCAAAGACACAAAAATGTCTTCCATTCCCATGAGTGGGTAAAAAAGCATGCCACCCACCACTTAACCTAACCCTAAAAGGACTAGGCTATTTGAGATGTGAGGACCATGGACCTATTATGAATGGACATTCAACGAGAGCATTTTATGACCACCACCTGTTTCCAGCTGTCAAAATCGCTGTCTAACCCTTAACTTTCTCCTTACGCGGTTTTTACGACGACCTCCTGGGGCGATTGTTTACACAAGCTCCTTTCGGCCATTGATCGTCACCGATCGATCACTGGCCCTATTTCGACCAAAGACGGTCATGTTTTAGCCCCGATTGCCAATAGGGAAAGTCCCTACATTACCTAGAATGCAATGCGCAATTCATATCCGGTTTTTCAGTACATTATTTTAGGCTGTCTATAATGTGCGATTGTCGTCTGACCATAAAAAAAAATCCCGTTAAATTTCATCAATCCTGTGGAATTTTATTCCCAAATGAAAATCAACTTCTGACCGAAGGTAAGCGCTACTATCGATATCAATACTGTCCGAAAAAGATGCATTTTGAACGTTTTCCGCACATTTCTCCCTCAAATTTCAACTGCTTTTTTGCTGTAGATATACTGATCTGCACGGCGATGTCAATGCATATCATGTGCAGTTGTTTGCGATGTACGTAAAAAATATGTTTATGCACGCCTATTTTATTGTTTCTGCAATCATTTTCATAGTGCTAACGTTCGCTGCTGTGCGTTGCTTTTGATAAAGTGAACGAACAACATCACAATAAGAGCAGCGTACAATTGATTTCCGCTGTCCATCAGTGATAGCGTGTTTTACGACCAGCTTGATGGGCGTCAGCTGCCAGCGCTGTTTATAAAAGGATTAGCGGTGACGGTCTTCGGCCGAAAGGAGGTGATTCGTTGAATGTCAATTTGTGATAGGTCCATGTGAGGACTGGGAGAGGGGGCATGATGGCCCCCCTTCTGATCTCGGCTGCCGTTTGAGTGAGCAAGCCGAAATTTGGCACGAACATTCTTCACCACATAAAATACAACCCAGTATTTAAAAAAATTCTGAATTTTTTTCTTTGACTTATTATGAATAAAATATGCAAATTTATGAGTGAAAAACAATATTTGCATATTCAACACCCAATTACACTCCAATTTTTTTTCTGCAAATGTCATCTTTGTAATCTAATTTTAAGGTTTCCACATAGAAAAATTGCATAAGTCAATTTTTTCCTAACGTTTTTTTTTTTAATAGAATTTCTTATTATGTATTTCTTGTTTTTTCATATTTTGTTTTTCATTGTTTTTTTTTTCAATGGAAATTATTACGGACTATTCAACAACTAAATTAACCCTTAAATTAACTAAGCAGACCAATTAGAATGAAAAATAATCACCCTTTTATAAATTTCATCTCCCATAGACTTTGTACACAAAGTATAAAATGAGCCATTTTCGGCATGACATTGTCTTGTAAAAAGTCCCGTGACATTCCGATGCTATACCCGTATGTCGCGAATTTGGTCTCAAAACTTGCGCGAAAAAGTCATTAAGTTTCGCGGTGCTATCTTTTTGCGTTTCAGAAATATCACGCGAGACCAATGAAACATAAGTAAAAAAACAAGTGGAACGCCTCTGGCAGTCTCGCCTGCATTACACAATTTAATATAGCAGCAGTGCTAACTTTGAAAACTACTATAAAATAATCATTCACAAAAACATCATTCATATATAATGACATAATACCACGTTCATTGACCATAAATGACATTTGAACGGAGACTTAAGACTGTCAACTACACCCATGTCCACATTTCATTCACTCTATCCATAAACTTTCAAAGTTATGATGGCACTTCAACAATTACCCCAACATGGCCTAAGTTTATTGACCTTAACTGAACTTTGACTTGGTTTTGTGACCTGAAACTCACAAGGGATGTTCAGTGATTCTTGATTACTCTTATGTCCAAGTTTTATGAACTAGATCCATTTACTTTCAGAGTTAGGATGGTAATTCAACAAATACCCCCAACACGGCCAAAGTTAATTGACCTTTAATGATCTTTGACCATGGTCATGTGACCTGAAACTCGTACAGGATATTCATTGATACTTGATTACTCTTATGTCCAGGTTTTATGAACTAGATCCATAAACTTTCAGAGTTAGGATGGTAATTTAACAATTACCCCCAACTTGGCCAAAGTTCATTGACCCTAAATGACCTTTGACCTTGGTCACATGACCTGAAACTCGAGCAGAATGTTCACTAATACTTGATTAACCTTATGCCTAAGTTTCATGAACTAGGTCCATATACTTTCTAAGTTATGATGTCATTTCAAAAACTTAACCTTAGGTTAAGATTTGATGTTGACGCCGCCGCCGTCGGAAAAGCGGCGCCTATAGTCTTGCTCTGCTATGCAGGCGAGACAAAAACTGAAAAAGTTTTATTTTTTAATATTCCCTTCCATTCAAAATTTGCTAATGAATACTCTTTGTACCTGATAAGAAAAAAAGTAGTATTACAATAAATGAGGTCCCAAAAATGTAACATGAGTAATGATGGTATAACGTGAGTAACATAAAATTGTGATATTGATATTTTTTTCACAGGCTATGGTACAGTACCCTATTACTGTGTGACTAAGGGGTAAAAACAAAGAGTTTGGTCCATTAATGACCTTAATTGAAGTGGTCATTACTGTCATAAAAGAGAAATTTGCCAGTTGTGGTAACAATCACATAATTAGTTTGATAAGAATCAAATTAAATGACCACCCAAGTGTTTGTATATTATATAAATAACAAAAAATGTGTCAAATGGCTCTTGAAGAAAATGTGTAATTGCTGAGAAATGAGCAAAATAAATTCCATCAAATGTGTTTTTTAGTGATCATAAAGTTGTATTGTCAGTTTTCAGCTAAGATTTCATGATTTCACAACTTATTTTATATTATTGCAGCATATCTAGATCTATGATAATAGAATAACAATCAACCTTGACTTTAAAGACTTTTTTGTTAAATAATTGTTTGCTGCAACTATGGACATGTACATTCTTTTACAATTAACCTAGATAAACCAGATGTAGCTAATATTTGTTGCCCATTTCAAGTTTACTGTTCAGTTTTCAGCCTTTCTAAAACTTTTCATCAATGAAGATGAATAAATTTGTACATGTATCTTTGGTAGTAAGAGTCTACATGATTTGCATATTGGCCAAATGTTTGAATACCAACAATTCTTAACATTGGTGCGTTGCTTCATGTACTAGAAATAATTTCTTGAGTTAAAATAAATTATTAGCCTGGATCTTACAGATGGATAAAAGCATAACAAAATACATTTTCTTCATTTCATTTTAATTTGTTAAAGTTGGCAATTTCTGTTTTCACAATTTGCCTTTTTTTTTTAGGGGGAAGGGAAATATGATAATTTCTTTAACCTTGTAATGCAATAGAGTATTATCTTTTTAACACATAATTCTGCTCCCTGAATCTTTAAGCAAGCACATTAACTTATATCATCAGATAGGTTTGCTTGACATTCATGTAATTCATTTATGGGATTTCATGAAAGAGAAACATACACTGTTTAAAGGACAAGTCCTCCCAACAAAAAGCTACTTTGAATAGAAAGAGAAAAATGAAACAAGCATAACACTGAAAATTTCATCAATATCTGATTCAAAATAAGAAACTTATGTCATTTTTAAGTTTTGCTTAATGTCACTAAACAGTTATGCACATCCTGGTCAGTATGCCAATGAGAAGACCGATGACATCACTCACACACTATTTCTTTTGTATTTTATCACCCAGTATATTAAATATGAAATATTTTAATTTCCACCTCATTGCCATGTGGAACAAAGTTTCATTCCTTTCTGAACATGTGGAATTCTATTGTTTTAACATTTTGTGGTTCAAACAAGAGGGTCATATTTGTCAAATCCGTAAAAATTGAAACATTGTATAATTCAAACAATATAAAACAAAAGAAATAGTGAGTCACATCATCGACTCTCTCATTTGCATATCACTGAATTGTATAATTAATTTGTGAAAAATAAGGGAAACTTTAAAATGTCATAACTTTCTTATTTTACATCCGATTTTGATGAAGTTTTCAGCATTATTCTTGTTTGATTTTTCTAAACCCCTCAAAAAAAGTTTGGAAATTTCTATGTGTTTGGCCATTAATTTCTCCCAACTCCCAATTTTACACGATGCATATTTCACATCTTTCAAAAATCCATTTAATTCTCTTAAAAATGATACCATGCTTGTTATGATCATGCCATCACGAAAAGAGCAGGATTCAAAAGTGTTGGATGAGGTATGAATTAAAAAGCTGCAAAACAAGAAAAAAAGGTCGGGAAATCTGAAATTTGACCATTAATTTCTCCTAACTCCCAATTTTACACAATGCATCTTTGAAGACTTTGATATCATTCAAAAGATCATTTAATTCTCTTTAAAATGATACCATGCTTGTTATGATCATGCCATCACGAAAAGAGCAGGATTCAAAAGTGAGTGGATGAGGTCTGAATTGAAAAGCTGCAAAACGAGCAGAAATAGTCATGATGGGTCAATACAGAACATGATTCTTTTGTCTGTGTCAATAGAGATGAAAATCCATTCAAATCAAGCCCCTGCTTCTGTAGTGATGGTACTGTGAGATAACATTGTTTTGAGTCGTGGTTTTAAATACTCATGCATCTTTGTTTGTTATGTTTTTGCTTGTGCAGAGGTGTATTTGACTCCATGTTATCACCACTGAAAAAAGAACAGTGACTTTCAATATTGTGTCATTTTGCAACTTTTGAATTTTGACCTTGCCCCACATTTCAAGCCACTGCACCTCCATGTGAACCATGATCATATCATGTAGGGTTTCATTTTAAAGAGAATTGAATGCTCTTTTTATTGATATTAATTACACATTGATATTTACTAAAACGGAGGAGGGATTATCAATCAAAGTCAGATTTCCAAACTTTTTTTGAGGAGTTAATATTTATTCAAATCAACTTTTTTCTGGGGTAGACTTGACCTGTAAGTTATGTGTTAGGTTCGGTTGGATCAGGTTGCACATAAATGTGGTGTGGACTGTGGAGTCTAGGGATAATATTTCTTTTAAGTTTATTCTGCCAGTTGTAATGTTACTTCACGATTATCAAAATCTTTAAAGGACTGACTAAATAAAATTCAAGTGTCTCCTGAGTCAGTAATTTAATTTTAAAGAGAATAGAATTAAAGGAGAATATTTTTCTCTCCACATCACTTGCACAACGCATGTACCATGAAGCTATTAGCTTCATGCATGTACCATAACTAACATTGACATCATTCACTGTATGTATGCGTGGTAATTATGCTTTACAATGTTGATGATAAGCCATTTAAAATGGGCTATAGAGTAACACTTGAGAAAAGAGGTTAACAATAACAAAACTGTATGCCTAAAATAATTTTAATAGTTAATAACATCTAAATGTACTTTCAAGCAAATATTCATGGTCAGAAGCACGGCAATGAATCATGTTAAATATGTAACATAAGTAACGTGTAACACGAGTAACACTAATTTTGGTAAATTTGTCAAAGATGTGCAATGTTAAAAAAATTCTGAGCATTTCCAGTTGTAAAACTCGTTGCAATTTATAAAAATTATAAACCCACTACTTGTTATTCCACCCAGTATGAGGACACTTTTCGAACAAAGTCACGTTCTTGGCTTAGTATGTGGTCCAAAAATGTAAAGTAAGTAAAAAGAATTTGCTTGTCTATATGTGAGGACGAACTGCCGAGATCACACACTCAATATTAAATTCCTTATTTCATTATGAATTCTTTTCTTACATTTCAATAATGCAAAACTTGGTTTAAAGGTAAAAAGAAAGTAGTTTCAGCAAATTTTTCATGACAGTCAACTGAATAAAGATTTACAAACACAAAAGTATCATTGATCTACATCTGATTGATTGATTAATAAACTTATCTTTGTAAAATAATTAAATCTTAGCTGAAAACCAACAATTCTGATTATCACTAACACAGGAAAGCACACATGTACGTGGGACAGTGTATTAATATTGCTTTGAAAAATACCCAACATTTGATGGAATTCCATGGTTATTTCGTTAACTTCTCAGCAATTACAAATTTTCTTCCAGAGCCATTTGGCACATGTATTACATGTAGATACATACAAACACTTTGGTAGAAATTTTATTGGATTCTGTTTGAAATCATTATGAGACTGTTTCCACAACTGGGGATGTGTTTCACAAAGATTTAAGTATGACTTACCCGGTATTAAATGCCTAGTTGCATAGTTTATAAAGGGCATGACTCCATAGATCAGATCATGCCAAGAGGAGGCACACTACTGTGTTTCAATAAGATTGCCATACAGTAGCATAAACTTGTGCGACTCTAAAGTCATACTTAAATCTTTGTGGAACACCCCCTAGTATTTACCTTTTGAACCCGATAGGCCTACCAGTGAACGCACAAATACTGTACTAGAATACCGGCCTGAAGCTATGTGACTTACCGTAGAAAACATGGGTTCTTAAAATCAGGTGATTTTTAAAAAGTGCCATCATCTTTCTAGTACTTGTAGCCTACAAGTACTAGAAAGATAATGCAATGAGCCACCAAACTGAAAATCATTGAACAGATAATAACTGATTCTCTAGACTATATGTCTCTGCACTACATTCCTTATATACATGTACACTGAAAACATTTGAAATATATCAAAATTTGTAGTATTTTTCCATCCCATGCGTTACCAGGAATGATAATATATGCAAGTTTAGGTGTTTATCACTGTCTATGTAGTTAACTACATTTTTTGTTCAGATTATAAAATTTCAATGTTTTAGCTTTCTTTTGGTACCTACATATCAAGTCATTTGTACAAATTAAAAAAATTCACCTCCTTGGGAACAAATAGCTTGGACCTGCCCACAACGAAAAGCAGAGAAACACATGAAGGGTACATAATAAGCCAATTCCATCTTTTTAGAAACATAAACAAATACATTTTTGAAATAGAATTTGTGATACTTACAGCCTTTTTTGACCTGGACATGTGAGCAAATCCACTCAGCTGTGCCTGTAAAGAACAAAATATTATGGAGTATGGTTCACTACCAGAATTCATGTGCACTATTATTTGCTTGGCGTCACCTGTGCCTGGGAGGCGAAAAGCGAACTGAATCACAGTGACCCGCAGGTCTCTCCTCCCGATATAACTGATTATGGGGAGTGCAGGTGAACCACTACACCGGGGTTTCCCCCTACTCTTATACAAATAGTGCAGTGGGTTCTTAACGTGCAAAGGTAGTGACTCTCCTCTACACAGGCCTCCAATTAACGTCCTATCCGAGGGATGAAGTGTTTTCCACTGTAACATAGCTTGCATTTATGAAATATGGGAGAGACGTTTACACACAATGCACTGGCTTCATTCATCAACCGGGGTGGACTCGAACCCACAATCTTTGGTTCAGCTTTATGATATTTATCGACCGATGCAAGCATTTTATGATTCATGACATTTATCGGCCGATGCAGTATTTTTTTCAATCTAAGTTGGCACTGCTCATGATATTGTCGCCCTCTATACACGCGTGAGGTATCTAGGTATCCATAACAAAGACGGCAAGATGGCGATGATAACAGACTGGGTAAGTTAACGCTCGTGCTCTTAATTATTTTTCAAATTTACTACAAGAGTTACTGCATCTGTGCGCAGCCGGGGTTGGTGTGCGGCCGTTCAGCAGACTCAGGAATATTCCACTAAATTCACCACCACACTCTAAACATTTACAGTACATATTCACTAACTCTCTCCCACACTACAAAGTCATCCGGCGACATGGGCAATATCTCAAATTAAAAGTTAAATTTTCTTACCTTAATCACCATATCTCGCGTAAAAAATGTCACCATCGGTACCAGTGAAAAAAATACACGGGGGCGGCGGGCGAATTCATCCCGGAAATGCCTAAAGTCACCCTCGAAATCAACCAAAATCATGCTTTCGGGGGCGACATAAAATCTGAATGTCGCCCCCGAAATTATTGCCGAGTGATAACAACTCAACGACCCACTAGCGCCATATGCTCGAGCTCCGCTTACCATTTAAAAATCATCCAAAATCCACAATCAAAATCATGAACAAGCCTTGACAATAGCGAGGAGCGCAGTTTCAAATTCCGAAGTTGCGTCTTTTTTTCTGTACCACGTATTTCCACACACATGGTACCAGGTATGGAAAAAAAATCAACGCGACAGTCGGGAAACAGTTCCATGTATAGGGGTCCATTATGACTACCACCATGTGCAATTTCTAATGCACATGTTTCCCCTACAGATATCACAATTCTGTGAAAAAATAATTCGAATTACACAGGAAATAAATCCCAGAGTCTAGTAACCTATCATTGGTGAGTTGTCATTTGGCTTTGCTTTTCAAAACGGCCTATTAACATCCAAAATAACTTACCTTATTTATTAATCATAACTTAACAATCATTTGTTTTATTTTTTTCGGGGATGTGGTAAATATCAGACAATAAATCATCAAACAAAGCTCCATCTATTTTGCAAGGCCGGCGGCAGGCGCACGCATTGGCGCTTGTATTAGCTAGCCAGTCTGAGCTCTGTCTCTCTGCCAGAGCTCTGGGGGACAATTCGCTCAGTAAAGGCCTCAATGATGGTGATTTTCTGTTTCAAACAGAGTTTACATTTCAGGTATATTATTCAAAACTGCCAATAAAGTTTGATGATTTCTTCATTGTCATGTATATTTATGTTCTTAACAAATACATTCTCACCAAATTTAGACTCCCCCATAGAGAAATGCAATTTTCATGGAGATCTGCGTTTTCAAAGAACTTCACAAAAAGTTAGGGTATGTGTAGCCAGGCGGCTTCTAGAGAGTAAAAATCATTTACTAACGTAAGGTCACTCTCATACTTATTGTACTTCCCCAACGTTACGGACGCGAGCGTCGCGTAACGATGGGGAAGTACAATAAGAAACAAGATGGCGGCGTAAACATCGGGCAAGTCTCTTCCGTCTTTTCACAATATTTTTTCATTTTTTTGGATGAATTCTTGTTTAAAAATAACAACGAGAGCGTAGAAATGTCGGAAATGAAGTTTTATCCCATGTACATGATTTAGGTCTAGATCTTTTAGAAGGAAAGTAGAAATCTCGGGGGTGAAAGTTTCAGGTTTTGGCTTGTTTGTGTGGGTCTATGAGATAGAAGGCCTGGCTTCGTATGAGAGTGAGCTTACGTTAGTAAATGATTTTTACTCTCTAGAAGCCGCCTGGCTAGGTATGTGGGGCTTTATTACATGTACATGGCCGAGTACGGGGTATCGTACTGGAATAGACGGAGTAGAAATTAGATATTGAATTCATTTATATCCAAGTCCAACTCAAAGTCACACCCACACACACACACCCACCCACACACACACACCCAAGATTCTAAGCATGAAAAAAATAACTTAAAAAATATTAAACAAAAAGTAATAATTCATTAATAAGTGAACAGGTATTCCTCAAAATACAAAAAAGTAGCATTCAAAAAGAGCCCCCGACATGCAAAAAGTAGCCCCCGAAAGGTAGAAATGGAGCCCCCAAAATTTGACAAAAAATTTAAAATGGAGCCCCCGAAAAAAAAAATCAATCGACTGATGAATATCGTGAATTGTGAAATACTTGCATTAGCCAATAAATATTTATTAGCTAATGCAAGTATTTTACAATTCACGATATTCATCAGCCGATTGATTTTTTTATTTTTTTTAAATTGGCACTGCTCATGATATCGTCGCCCGATCTTATACGTGTCTTGTAACTAGGCTACGAACAAAGAAGGAAAATGGCGACAAGATCATCGGTGAGTATCTGCTCATCTTCTTATATAATTTTTCTTAATATTTATCGTTTTTAAGTATAAATAAATGTACGTAATGGGGGGATTTGAACTTGTTGTCCATGTACATAAGTGTGTGGCTAGCAAGTTAAACAAATCAAGTATTTTGGAGCAACATTGTTTTCTCCAAAAAATCTCCTTCGTGTGGCCCAATGCCTTCCCGTGCCAGGCGTCATTGGGAGTAAGCGTACGTAGTAAATAATTTCTACTCCCAAGACGCCTCCAGGCTAGCCGAGGCCCAGGCATGGGTGTGTGGTCTCTATGACCAATCAGAGCGCAGTATTCTATTTTTTGAGCTGCTAAATGTACTTGGCCTATGCATAGCTGGCTGCTGACCCATCTAAAATATCTCGTTATAAAACTTATAATCATCAGGTGATGATATCAAAGCTGGAATGACTGGAATTCGCTGCCCGAAGAGGTAGTCACCCGGGGGGGGGGGGGGGGGGGGGGGGGGGGCACTCAGTATATAATGCATAGTGGGTATGTGCCGCGGAGGGGACCCCCATTTTTACACTCAAATTTCCGTTCCAAGGCATAGCATTTTTGTCTTATTGAGAAAAAGAATAAAGAAAGCCGCTCCAAAGCATGGCATTTTCTTCTTATCGAGAAAAAAGAAGAAAGATATCCGCTCCAAAGCTTCGCATATTTTCCGTTACGCCTTTCCGGTTGCATTGATCTGCTACGATGAGCCGCAATTTTTGTAAAAAGCGGCCGGACAGCGCTGTCCGACCATCGCCTCTGCGCTAGCGCAGCCGGCGCCGTGCTAGCTGCATGCATGTATGCCCGTTCCATTGGAATGCACACGCGCGCAGGCGACCCGTTCCAAGGACCCCCGTTTTCACAAACATTTGTAGTTCCGAAGCCCGTTTCGAGGACCCTCCTTTTTACAATAAGCCCGCTCCAAGGCCCCCGTTTTTTGTCTCGCCCGCGGCACACCCCTACCACTTTTTTGGTCGAGTGCCCCCCCCCCCCCCCCCCCGGGGTAGTCACACTCAGTCACAGGCACAGCTCAGACGGTGAACAGTTTCAAAATAAGGCTAGACAAGGTGTGGGCAGACCAGCGCAGTGGTACTGCTCACCCTAGTATGATGTAATGTCCAGGACGGTGTAGATTTCCGAGCTAGACTGCTAGTGCTATGAAGATACCAAACTAACGAGAAGGATGGAGGACTTGAACTGGAAGCACGACTGCTGGGATCACCAGCATTCTTCCAGAATCTCGGGTACTAAAGCCAAGGTAAAGCTTAGATTTTAAGTTAGAATTTAGATCTTCAGCTTTATCAATGATAAAGCTGAAGATCTAAATTCTAAGCTTTACCTTGGCTTTACTAGTACCCGAGATAAAATCATTTGGGCCAAACAGAAATTAAGTGCAACTGTAAAAACAACTTTTGTTGCATGAAAATAATTATTTTGTTTCATGTTTTAGATCAAAAGTTTTCCCTATTAATATAGTGAGTGATTGTATTACCGACCGGCCGCCGAACGCGCGCACCAGAAAATAATTTCATAATCATTCATATGCTCACAATTTTGCAACATCCTTCCACAGAGAACTTGAATTCTAACTTTATTAGAAATAAATGTCTTAATGATGATGAAAAATTGTAAAAAACACATTTTTAAAGCCTCAATATTCTAAAGGTAGTAAAGCTTATTATGCTCATTTACAATGCAAAAACACTCTACGTCTCTAGTCATGAATATCACTTAGATAAATTTAAAAGAAGCTTCTTTTTGAGGGCTTGCCGGCTGACTGGGAGCCTGCACGAACATCGCTGAGGTACGGCGGTAGTCTACTCTAACTTTAGACCAAAAGCTTCAGTCTCTGTATTTTGGTTGTTCCGCTGAACTACGTTGGCTCCACTCACCATACATAGACTGAAGGGGGTGGGGCCCCGTACCTACAGCCAACGTACAGTGAACTAGCGTTTTATAGATCGCGATTTAAAACTGTTTTTTAAGCAAAATTGAAAGTTTCATGGCTTCCATTATCAGGGAAATATAAATAAATTAAGTAATTGCATACCTTGGGCCGGAGTTATTGAAAAAAATCCTCTGGATGATTGAGAAATCTGTCATCTAAGACATTTTCACCTGACCTGATGGTTTTTCTTGCAAGTTGCCATCTTGAAAGTTGAATGACGTCATTATCGTTATTAACTTAATGTCTCGAATCGATATATCGCAATTATAACTAGTACTAGTACTAGTATAACTAGTATCGTTTATCTTCGGTTTCGATCGCATATGGAGCAGATCGTATAATATCGAAAGCAATATCGATATCACATTCGTGATTGTTGACGTTCGTTTGTAAATATTTTGTAGTTTGGCTGCCATTTTGACCATTTTTATCGTGTTCAACCCAATTAAACATCGGTAAAGTATATTTTTCATGCCTTTTTCATCTATATCGTTTAATGTATTTAAATATTAAAATATTAAATTTTAAAAGTTTGTTGTTTATACATCCTTAGATTGTAAATTCGATGTGTACTAAAATTACATCAAACTTTGGACTGTGAATTGACAAAAGGGAGGGAATGAGAACACATGCGAGCCCACACGTACACCCTACCGTCGGTAAATGGGGATTACAGTAAAATGTCAGAAATTGTTGAATAAATCCCCAGAAACGACGGTTATTCCTGTCTACTCTAACTTAAGCTAACGTTAACATGAGCTGCGGCCTGCCGGTGCCGGGCATGCCATTTCCAAGTCATGAATTGCCGGGCCGCAGGTCAAGAAAATAGACGTAGAAAAGAGGTGACAAATTTAACGATAAGGCCAAAACATATATTGCAGAGCAACAAAAA
The DNA here is from genome assembly GCF_037042905.1 of Lytechinus pictus. Taxonomy (NCBI): domain Eukaryota; kingdom Metazoa; phylum Echinodermata; class Echinoidea; order Temnopleuroida; family Toxopneustidae; genus Lytechinus; species Lytechinus pictus. The sequence goes on from NC_087246.1 coordinate 70,566,093, forward strand.
TGATCGAAAAAGTATACAAATAGCAAAAAGACATTAGATTGTTGTAAATACCCACCTTGGGACACAAAATACCAGAATTCACTCGCAAAAGTGCGGACGTCTTCCGAAACACGGCAGCCATGGTTCCTGTGAATTTTCGTAATTGACCTGCGTTTACCGTATATCGTATAGGCCTACCCCTAATTGCCTGTCGTAGAAGTTCGACAAAAAAATACAATGGTTGTGGAAAACAAAGAAGAAATAAAAAAAAATATTTGTCATGTATATCGTTATTTTCATATATATTTGTCCAGTTTTTTTGTTAACATTTGAAACACAGCTTCAATTTTAAGCTTTTTAATTTACTTGCATTGTGGGTAATGTGCAAATGCATTACGAAAGAGGGAAAAAATGGTTAGATAACTTTATGATGGCGCTATTGAAGTAATGGCTCAGAGTTAGGGTGTCACGCGCGTAAAACATTCCCCCATAGACTTGTGTGTTAAAATGGCACTTGAAAATTCATAAAAAATAAACGTGAAGTTAGAGGGTCGAATGTTTACTACCATTGGATAGAATACATCTGACATTTCATATCTGACCAGAGAAGGGCATCGTAGCCAGTTCATTTTAAAAATAAATTGCCATTTATGAAGAAAGCTATGAAGGGATCAAATTTATGAACTGATACAGTCCAGGATGGGCCCCATAGAAAATTGACTAAACCTTGTTTTTTCATATGGTATAGGACAATATTTTTTATGGTTTCTTGTCAATTCGAGGGTGCTGATTACGAATCTGAATGATGACCACTCGTGTAACCTTGAGCATTTTCCGCAAATTGACAAAATCCAACATGGCCGCCAAAATATGCAAATTACCCATGAAAACCATAAAGTTGCCCACACATTGGCTATAAAATGTATGAAATTGTGAGGCAGGAGAGAAATACTCTCTGAAAAAAATATTTTTGACAATGAATATTTATTTTCTGGATAATCAAAATGGCCGCCATAGGCCCCTGTATGCTCTATTATGTACAATTAGAAAAGGGAAAACTAATTTTCACAAAAATGAGCAGTAAACTGCAAGAAATCGATTATATGAACGAAGTAATGCCGTACGTATGCAAATCATCATTACTAAATGAACGAAAAATATATCATTAATTATGTCATGTATGGGAAATTTGCTGTATTTTGATATTTGAAATAGCCGCCACTGGCCCAGTACTGTACAATGACAATCGGGGGCCAAAAATTTCACAAGAGTGAGCACTAAAATGCATATTATGAAAATAAAGGAGTGGAATACTGACTAAAAACACAATTGTTAACGAAATATATTATTTAATATGCCATATATGTGAGAAATACTGCATGTATTTTGAAATTCAAAATGGCCGCCATATGCCCTACATTTATTATATACAATGCGAATGGAAAAAATAATTTTCACAAGAGTAAGAAACATAAAATGCATGTAGGTGTGATCCACGAGTAAAATATTGTCTGAAAACATGTTTTCTATAGCGAGACATATCATTTATTTTATCATGCATGAGATAAATGCTGTATTGTGAAATTCAACATGGCCCCTATAGGCCGTAAAAGTATTATCTACAATGTAAACGAGGACATACAATTTTGTAAGAATCTGGATTCGCTTGACTATGAAATCCAATCCTGTTGTATGAGTAAAAATTTGAAAACATAATTTTTATAAATTATAGCATTTCTTCTGCCATGTACGTGATAAATACTGTATTTTGGCATTCAAAATAACCGCTACCATGGGCGGAAATCCCAAGGGGGGGGGGGGACAGGGGGACATGTCCCCCTACCCAAAATAGAAGGGGGACACAATATTAAATGTCCCCCTACTATTTTTGGTCTTTTATGATGGAAAGAAATTGAAATAAAACATGTATTTTGGACGAGATGACCTTGGGTGATAGCCTTTTTTTTTCTTTTTTTGCTTGTCAAACAAATTTATTTTGGTCGATTACATTTGGGGTGATAACCTTTTTTTCTTTTGCTTGTAAAATTTTTCCAGCCCCTGGTCCCCCCCTACGTTTGGAGACAGATTTCCGCCCTTGACCGCTACAAGCCCTAACTAAATGGGGACATCTCGATAGTCCTTTATGATGGAAAGAAATTGAAATAAAACATGTATTTTGGACGAAATGACCTTGGGTGATAACCTTTTTTTTCTTTTTTGCTTATCAAACAAATTTATTTTGGTCGATTACATTTGGGGTGATAACCTTTTTTTTTTGCTTGTAAAATTTTTCCAGCCCCTGGTCCCCCCTACCTTTGGAGACAGATTTCCGCCCTTGACCGCTACAAGCCCTAACTAAATGGGGACATCCCGATAGTCCGCGGGTCCGTTAGTGCGCGGGTCCGATAGTCTGCAGTGTGTGTAAAATTATGATCAGGATATATCAAATGTCATCGAGAGGTCCAAATGTCAAATGATACGAGACCATGTGGTTCTATCAGGCGCGGATCCATGGGGGCCGAGGGGGCCTTGCCTCACCTCCCCCCCCCCCCTCGCTCAAAAAAAATAGCTAGGAGGAAGAGGGGAAAGAAAGAGAAGAAAACAAAGAGAGGAAAAGAGAAGGAAAAGAAGAGAGATGATCAAGAGGGGGAAAGGGAGAGAAGGGAAAAAAGAGAGAGGAAGATGGACAAAGAAGAGAATATAAAAGAGAGAGGAAGAGGGGGAAAGGAAGAGAAGAAAACAAGAGAAAAAAGGGGGAAAGGAAAGAAAAAGGGAGAAGAAAATATTTGATTAGTGAGGTGTGTATCCTCTCCATCGATCCCAAGTACATGTTTTTCAGGTCAATACACATAGGCGGATCCAGGGGGCAAATTTTTTGCCCCCCCCATGGTGCTGCAAAATAGGGGAAAAAAGAAGAATAGGAAAAGAAAATTGAAAAACTATAAGAATAAGAATTAGACTTTAAAAGAGTCCTTCTTAAGTCATTACATAAAAAAAATTCAGCTCGCGCGTCGCGCTCACATCAATTGTTTAGTTATATACGCATCCCGACCTTACAGTTTTTATGCGGACGAGAAGCGCAAGCTGAAAATATTTGATATTCTAACCTGACATTTGAAAATGTCCTTTTCATTTCATCATTATAAAAGTTTTCAGCTAGCGCTTCGCGCTTGCATTTATTTCTTAAAATTAGTAGCATCGTGTTTATCATAACAACTACTAACATAGGCGGATCCAGGGGGGTCCGAGGGCCCGCCCCCCCTCCTTATTGGTGGAGAGAAAAAATGGGAAAAGGGGAAAGAGAAAAAGAAGAAGGGGAAAGAAAGGAGAAAAAAAGAAGACGAAAAGTTAAAGGAGGAAGACGAGTGATTAAAATTAGTTCAGGGGAAGACTTGGAAAATAATTTTTTAAAACATTTAATGTCACTATATTAAAGTTTCGTGCGCGCATCGCGCTCGCATTGCCTGTTCGATGAAATACATATCTTGCTCAATAGGCTGATATGTAGTTCAAAATATCAAGTTTAGAAGTCAATATACAAAACATATTTGAGCTCGGACATCGAGCTTTCATTATTTATTTGATTTACCAGTTTATTTTTTTTAAGTGCTCTGTAAAATGTCTGTTTTATGGTGTGAATCAACATTTGCAGCTTGCGCTGTGCGCTCGCATTATGGTGTGAATCAACATTCGCAGCTTGCGCTGTGCGCTCGCATTATTTGCCAAGTAGGACTACCTATTGTCTTGTATTTCATAAAAGATTTTCAAAATATCCCTTTTCAGGTATCTCGATTGTCAAAAATGAAGGCCTATGAGCTAGCGCTGTGCGCTCGAATTTTGATTGGTGAGTTATGTATACCTATATCTTAATTATATAACAAACTACTTAAAATCCCCCATCTATGACAGTTTATTAAAAAAATTCGGATCGCAATTTGCGCTCGCATTATTTGTTAAAAATATACACAACAAAAAAAGTAAGTCCCCCCTTAAACAAACATCAATAATTTCCGAACCAATGCGAGTTTTTAATATATTTTTACATGAGCGTGTAGGTAATTTTATAAGCTATCCTCTGAGTAAATGTTATGGACATATTTTACGTCATGCTTCAGTGAGCACCGTCAGAAGGCAAAAATGTCACTTTTCAAAAGTCACAAGCCAAATATCATTACTTTGATTCCATTTTATTGGAACTAATTACACATTCTCATCATGAAAAATAGTCAGAAGGCTTGTAAAAGGTACTTTCTAAAAGACGATACAACTTTTTAGGGTAAATTTCACGGTTGAATAAACACAAGTCCAAAATTGCTATAATTGGATTTTTTACACATTTCTATAAATAAAAATGATAGAATATGATGACAGTTATTTTTGGGAAGAGTATCTTCAGCAATATTCATCGTTTCACGGTTCAATAAACATTTATTGAATACAAAAAATACGATTTTCAAATATCATAGGCATGTATTGTTTCATTTTGGTAACTGAAAATGATCTTTTCTCAATTTTTTCGTTATGTTCATGACCAATTAACATGCTTCAATGATTCAAAGGCGTTTAATTAAACGTTCACGCTTGAATGAACATGTGGAATGTGATTAGCTCTTTTTTACGTTATTGGAAAAAATGCAATTTGTAACTTTGGATATCTGTCACAAACCTCCTTGCATAGTTCATTTGATTTGATTTTTATGAAAATCCCGATGTTTAATGCATCAGTGAGCACACAATATTCGAAAATTATGCAAATGAGAAGAAAGTTCAAGGCCTTGGCCCCACTCTGTGCCGTATCGAATGGTTATTTTGGTGTGCGCGCCTTTTGGATAGTGTTACTCTGAAGCCATGTGCGAAGTTTCATGAAATAACTGTTGGCAGAAGTAACAAAAACTGTCCATGAAACAAACCCTCATTTCATATTTGTTAGAATGTTGACTTCCTCTCTCCTATACTTGTGTACATTATGGGTGCATATGTTTAAGAATACGTAACCCCTTATTCAATATGGTGGAACTTTTTCCAAGGCTGTCTTTTTCAATGTCATTTGGTAGTAATGTTTATCAACCCATGGGCAGAATTCCGTGCAAAAATGAAATCGATTTGTTTATTTATGGATGAGTGAGCACGCATCAAAGTGGGATATTGGTATTTTCAATGTCACAGACTCATTTTAAAGGGTAATAAAGTGAATTTTGGGGGCAAATTCGGTTTCAAATGTGACTTTAATTGCTGTGTTTTTATCATCCATCATTTCTATCACCACACAATTTCCGAACTTTAAACATTTTCATGGTTGAGCGAGCAAAAACTTAGGAATAAATACTCTTTATACTGCATAAATGTATTCTTTCCTAACAATTTCTCATGATCAGTTTAATTTATGGACAAATCAGTGGTGGATCCAAAATTCTATAATGGGGGAGAGGCCTATAATCGGGGGAGACACCAACATTTTCAAATTTAACATGATCTAACAAGTTGTAGAGGATATTACCATAAACCCCTATCATAATACGTCACAATACACAGGGGCCGCAGAACGGTTTTCAAAGTGGGGGGGGGGGGGGGGGGCTGACCATGCAAAAAATCACAATCGTATGGTCATTTTTACATTTCTGTACATGCTTTTGGAAAAAAGTGGGGGAGGGGGCTGAAGCCCCCCCCCCCCCGCTTCCGTGGCCCCTGCAATACATTGTGCTCACTCAACCATGAACATACGATATCAAAA